>NW_026587216.1:25678011-25792171 GCF_907164565.1 Psammomys obesus
ACACACACACACACACACACACACACACACACACACACACACATTTCAAGAAGTGCTCAGCTCTAAATGGGACATGTATATCTCTCCACTTCTCCCAAAGCTCAGGGACCACATTCCATGGGGACAGTGTAAGAGTCAAGAGCCAAAGGTAGCAGACACCCGTTGGAAAACAGTATTTATGGGACACAATAACAACATCTTACACATGAATGCACAGCAGCTATGAGCACACACAAGACCTGTGCAATAACAACCCAGCCATAACTTCAGCACAGAACGGGGTGGGGCTTTATGAGCCCCACTCCTATCTGGGTAGCTATTGGCCATTGATAGCTGCTGGTGAGTTAAAAGTCAGTTTTCTTTAGGGATGCTTCATGTGAAAGGCTACCCATGCTCCACACACTCACAAGAATGTATAACTAGGTGTACTAGACGGGAAAGATAAAAAAAAAAGCAAGCAAACAAAAAAAATGTGAATTTCAGAGGAAAAAGTGGTGGGGTGCATGAGAAAGGAGCAGCAGGGGAGAAAATGGGGGTGGATTTGATCAGAACAGATTATATGTTTGTGTGAAATTCTCTAACAATGAAAAGTAAATATACACTGCATCTCTATGTGGTTGTTTCTCTTCCTTTCTGTTCATAATTTTGTGTTTTGTTTATATCAGAAAAAAATAGTTTTTAAGTCCTTCAAATCATCTTTTTTTCTAATGAAAAGATCAGAAACAGAGCTCACAAAGGCTTTCCAATTTAAATAAAATTGCAGCAAATAATGACTCAGTCTTCTCTGAAAAGAATTTGTACTCAAAAGAAGAATGAGTGAAGTGCTGTTCTAATTATAGGATGTGGGAATGAGCTACTGCCTGCCTAGTGCTGTGGGCAGGAAGCCCTCTCAAGGGCTGCTTGACACCACCGATCAGAGAAAAGCACTAAAATGCCTTTGAACTTGAATTTCAAGTGCCTTGAAATTCTATAATCTTAATTAGCTATGACACATAAATTACTTCGTTTTACGCCTACGACTGTTGGCATTCAGAATTCCAAAGTCAGAGTTTCTGAATTCTCAGATTAATGTGTGTACCAGAAAGGGCCATTATTGTCCTGGGAAGGAAATATCCTTCGCCTTTAGGGAAAAGGCACCGACCAGAAAGTGAGGCTTTCCACTCGGTAGATCCCATGGAATTTATCAGGAAAACTGCCAAACTATTGTCTTACACGGCTCTCCTTGCATGTTAACAAATAATTAGTCAATTTCAAGAAAGAAATATTAAGACTTCTTAACTGAGACCCCTACAACTCTCCTGGGAGATTTGCAAGCTTTCCGTGTATGTATTTCAATTCTGTTTTCACTTACTCTGATGGCTATCGTAGAAGCTAACACAGTTGGGCTAATGTGGAAGGCCCTGACCCTGAGTGCTTGTTCTAGGGTCCACGTTCACATTTGCCCTCTCTTGGAAGCCAGCATCAGCAACCCACTAAGTTATAGCTGAACAGGATGAGGAAAACTTGAGGACAATGATCTGTGTTAATGACACACAGCTTTAAAGTAAATTCAGATTGATTCTGAATAATTCAAGGCTTGAAGTATCACATAACACTCAGTAATTAAGGAATGCCAAAGTCAAGAGATGTCAAAAGAATGTTGTGCCCAGTCACATTTTCAACAAAATGACAGTAATTAATATCATCAATTTGAATTTTACTGGCTTTGTATTTAATTTATAAATACATTTTTTGTTTAGAGGCATGCAATTGTCATAGGGATGTTTACTTTTATTTTGTCCTTATTGCCTTTATGCTTGGGAAGCAAAACGATCAGCAGAGATATTTTGTGTCGATAAAAAAAATTGTATAAAATAGGAAGTATTTTATGTACATTAAAAATGTACATAAAATTACTCAAGTGAAAGAAGACAAATTTTATTTGGACACATATTGGTATATATTATATCGCACATAAAAACACATTTAAGACAAAAAGATTAAAATAGCAGCATGAATAAAAACCTAGAGTTCACTAGAATTTGTATTCCTTATTTTTGGCGTGTGCATGTGTGCATATGGCTTGTATATACACGTGAGTGTGTGCACATAGCTATAGAGGCTGGAGTCAAAGTTGTTGTCTTCCTCGATGGCTCTCTTCCTGATTTAGAAAGGTTTATTTTTTACTTTACTTGTGTGCCATTTGTGTGGGCGTGTGGGAGGACAGATGAGCACACTGCAGTGCATTTATAGATGCCAGAGGACCACCCTGGGGAGTCAGGCAGCTCCCTCCTTTCAATATGTGTGTCCTTAGGCATGGTGGTAAGCACCTTTACGAGCTAGCTCAGCCGTCTCTTCAGCCTCAAAGCTTTTCTTCTTTAAAATACATTTTAGAATGTGTATTCCTTCAAGGAATCCTAGAATTTGAGAGGATGAGTCATAGGAACCAGAGAGGATGCCAAGCCAGCCTGGGCTACAGAACAAGATCTTGTCTGGAAAAAAAACAAAATAATGTTAATTAGAACAAATAATATGCATCTTCGCATTTCTGAAGTTTAGTAACTTCGCTCTCTCTAGGAGGTCAGCGATTAGAATATCACTTGTGACTACCAAATGAGAAGGTAATTCATTGAGAGCTCTCCTTGAGTGTTTTGTTTTGTTTTGTTTTTCTGTTTTTTTTTGCAAGCCCTACCCTCAATGACAGTAAGGCCCTATTGCTGAAGAGCATAGAGACCGCTAGTTGGTGCCTAACTGGAGCCTTCACTCCTACTGACTAGTGCAGTGATATTGGGATGGAAGGTACCCAGCACACTACCAGAAGATAAAGGTGGCTACTATCCCAACTATAAACCCTGCAGTCTACAGTGGTGACCTGCCTGAAAGATACTGATGCAAAGTGGCACAAATATTGTAGGAGCAACCAACCAGACTATAATTGGATTCAAGGCCCACTCCACAAGAGGCATCTCATACCTGACACTGCTTTAGTGACAAAAACCTGAAACTGGATAGGCCATCAGTCTGGGGAGAAAAAAAAATCTGTTCTACTAAAGGAACATAGCAATAAAATGACTCCTAACAATAGTCTGCTATACTCATAGACCAGTACCTATCTCAGCCACCATCAGAGAAGCTTCCTTTCGCCGTAGATGGAAACTAACACAGAGGCCCACAACTGGACAATATTCAGTGTGGGAGATTTTGGAACACTCAGTCCTAAGTGATGTCTTCATCAAAGCCCTCCCTTAAGAGCACAGGGAGCTATGTGGAAGAGGAGGCAGAAGAACTGTAAGAGGCAGAGGGGATGTGCAGCTCCAAGGAGACAGTGTCTTTCCTACACAATGTAAGGATGCACATATGAACTAAAAGAGACTGTGGCGACATGCACAGACTCCACACAAGTTGAAGCCAGAAGGGCCATAGTGTTAAAAGGCAGAAGTGGACATGGGTTCCTGCCCCTAAACCAGAAGCTATTGCAAGAGATGACCACTTACAAGGGAAAATTTAGATTTCTCCAGTGAAGCCTCACTGGGTATATTTAAGGATAGGCCCATGGCCAGCAACAGATAGTCAACACAAAATAACTCAAATGGTATCTTTGGCAATTTCTTGTCTCACATTGCTTTGCTAAGCCTTTTTTTTTTTCTTACTGTTCTTTTGTTTAAATATTATGGTTTCTGATTTTGTGGGCTGTGTGTATTGTATCTTTCCTTCGTCTAAGTTTTTTCTCTTGGGATTTTTCTTTGCTTGCTTTCTTGGTTCTTTTCTGAAGAGAGAGAGCAAGAAAGGATGTAGTTTGGTGGGTAGGGGTGTGGGGAGGATCTGGGAGGAGTAGGGGAGAGGGAAATTATGAGCAGAATACATTATATAAAAAAAATTGCTAAAAGTGAGGTTAAACAAAAAATCCCTTCCAAGATGCTGTACAGTAGGTGCTGTTAGGGACCAGTGTTATGCTAGAGAAATGATTTTTATACAAATCAGACTTAAACATCAGAGAGTTTTTCTTGAGATTCTTTGGCTTGGTAGTTTTGTTATGGGCGTGAGATACTAGACTGCATGTCCAAAAGAAGCCATCTTTTCCTCAAAAGTGAAGGCAGAAGGAGCTTAGGAGAGTCCTTCCAAAACCATTGTCCAGACAGACAGAGAGCGCGCACTAAATCGCACCAGATGTCATCCCACATTACAATGTTTGTCATCATGCATGCCTGGACCACTGTGTAGTTTATATTTTGCTTCTGCAGCTGGCCTGCTCTTGTTACCACTCGCCCTCTCAGATTTCAAGTCAGAGAATGCTTCTTTTCACTGTCAAATTAAGCTGTGCTATGAACTTTATTTTTGCTTGTTTGGTGATGGAGACTGAACTTAGGGCCTCTCATATGCCAGGAAAGGGGTTACCACAGAGCTAGATCCTTGTGGCTCTTCAGACATGCCCTTGAACTTGCTCTGAATCCAGCACGCCTTGAACTAGGAACCCTCCTACCTCAGCCTTCAAGTAGCTGGGGTTACAAGTCTGTGACCCGAGGCTCAGCTGTGGACTATTTTAAATAAGTGTTATTGCTAGTTATTCAAAACAGCCAAATACCATAAAAGGATCATGGAACAAAAACTACAACACAAACCCAAGACCAGGCAAGCAGTGTGCAGTGTAGACACAAAAGACAAAAACAAAGGGAAGTGTGTTTAAGTGTTTTAATATTATTTCATCTATTCTACTTTTCCTTCTAAGCATTTTCTCTGATATGAATTATTTTTTCACTCTATCTTTTCTTTAGACTACTGTGTGGATTTCAGAGAGGTGTAATTTATTCTTGTGGTTGTTATTAATATTCTACCACAAATATTTAGTGAGATACAACATTAATAAAAAGCTTTTCATGTCTACCAAACGCTATGGAGACTTTAGAATATGGGAAGACCCAGCATCCACTTTACAGAATAATTACATTGTATACATCTTTGATTCTCTGTCATTTCACTTTGTTTTGATTTGAGACAGTGCCCCAAGCTGGACTAGGGCTTTCTCTGTATTCTAATCTAACTTCAACTTCATGCCAATCCTCTTGCTTCAGCTATTTAAGTCCTTGTGTTTCAGGTATCATGCCTGTATCCCTGAACATTTTGAGCTGACATATTAAACATTATTCTTCTTTGGTTAAAAATTGATTGTTGGGGCTGGAGAAATGGCTCAGAGGCTAAGAGCACTGGCCCCTCTTCCAGTCAATTCCCAGTGACTGCATGACAGCTCAAAACTGCCTCTAACTCCAGTTCCAAGAAACCTGCCACCCTCACACAAATATACATGCAATCAAAACACCAATCCACATAAAACAAACAAGAAGTTAAAGAAAGAAAGATAAAATTGATTATTTAGAACTTTCACATCTTTGCCAAAGGAAAATCTAGTTTTAAATCTCTGCGTCTTTTCAACCATAGAATTTCCAAACAGCATGCCTGGAGTGGGCATCTTACATGCTGTTGGTCTGTGTATATTTGGACCATGCTGATGTCTGTCTCCTTAGACTTTTGTAGATCCTGTCACTTTTGTTAAATAAAGCTTTCAATTGCTCCAACTTCCTTCAGCGGCAGGTTTACAACTCGTTCCAGAAGAAGACTGACATCTGAAGAGCATCTGGTTTTCCGTGAAGTTTTAGTCACTGTCTCTTACATATCGATACTACACAAGGCATCAAGGAATCAAAAGATTGTAAGCCCAACTGCTGGCGTTAAGGACCTTCAGCAAACAGAAGTGATTTCCAGTCTTTGGTGTTGGTTTAAGCAGCAGGAGGGAGGTGTGTGGAGAACAAGAGGAAGGAACTGTGGTGATGGAAAGGAAGCATCTCCAGGCCTGGGAGCAAGTGTGTGTGCTCTGCCTTGAGATGTAAGCAGCTGCAAGAGTGCTGGCAGCCGGTGGGAAGAAGGACAAAGAGAGTAGGACATGCTCAAAGGCCTCAAACACCGTACAAACACTGAGAATTATCAATGGGTGTGGCTAGGCCACAGGGCACAAGGGGTAAAGTGTAGTGAGATGTATACTCAAAAGTATGAAATTGCACATGCCAATCGAGGAAGATGATATACTGCTGCCTGCTAAGATCATTGTTATAAAACTGTTGTTCTCCATTTCTCTTAACCCTGCTATCACACAAATAATTGAGACCCTTATGTATGTTTAAAAATAAGCTTCACAACACAAGAACTGAATAGTTCTTACTCCATTTTTAGCCCTCTAAGCTAATCTGGTTTCCTCTCAGCATACATCCCAGGGATACTTACTCTTTATTGCTTTTCTGCTCCAGTTCCTTCCCTAATGACTGTTGGACGTCTCCCATGGCTCAGCCCCCTACTTCCTCCTCTCTCTTTGCCTCCTCTGGCTGGCAGGAAGTCCAGCCCTGTTCTCTCCCCTGCCCAGTGTTTGGCTGTAAGCTGTTTTATTGGCATATCAGGGGACAACTGGGGAGCAGAGCTTATACAACATTGAGAGAGGAGTTTCTCAAAACAAGGATTGCCACCAGATATGAGCGTACAGAAATCACTATTTGAATTAATAAGTCTTGCAGTCACTGTCTGATACATTTGAGTCTTAAATGTCACCTAAAGGACTATGTTTTAAGACATGATCCTGGAGATGTTGGACCCAGTGGGAAGAATTTAGGTCATTAAGGTGGCACTAATTCAAAGATGAGAGGAGGCCAGTATGGCAGCTCAACTGGTAAGCCATTGGCACTCAACAGTGATAATCTGAGTTTGAGCTACCATACTCCCACAGTAGAAGAAGAGAATTAGTTTTCATAAATTGTCCTCTGACCTCCGTGTGCTTCTGATACCTTTCCTCAAACCTAGAAGAGAAAGCATCAATCTACTGTGGGTTGGCCCACACAAAATAAACCTTCTCTTCTTAGTGGCTTCACTGAGTGAGTATTTGACAATAAGAAAAGACTGACACTCTCACTTGGAACATTGTCATTGCCGTCAGCATGTACAAAGACAGTCACAGTTCAAGTCCTACTTACGTGCCACAGTTTGAGGTATCACCATTATATCCTTCCTTATGGGTTATTAATGACTTATCAGTGAAACAAAATGAGGTTTTGTATGGGAGGAAAAGAAAGAATTGAGCAGCAAAGCTGACACTAGTTATTAAAGCTTTGACCTAAATAAAGTCATTTCTGGAAACACTGAATAAGAATTATACAGATGAAAGGCTATATGCTGAAGTTTAAATGCTTTTTCTTTCTTACAATAAATGAAAAGTTGGGGTTACTGAAGTATTAATTGAAATTGATTTTTTATAATTCTGTATAAGAAGACTTGGTTTTATGAATTATATGTAGATTTTTCAACAGAATAAACTCTCCTGAAAATACTCCTAGTCTTGAAAAATGGGCAGCTAGATCTTGTGCAGCTGACTCTGGAACTCTGTGCCCTATGAATCCTCATATGTTTATAAAAAAATAGACAATGTAAGAATTTGTGTGTGTGTGTTTGTATGTATGTGTGTGTGTGGGCGAGAGAGATGGAGACAGAGAAACAGAGAGGGGAAGTGTGTGTGTGTGTGTGTGTGTGTGACATGTGTTTCCGGGGACTTCCTAGAAAGAAAGCATTCAGAGGAGAATGCATGTTAGGTCCTGTTTCCTGATTATTGGTGGCAGTATTTCAGATAGGTTGAACTCACTATGGGGTGCAAGCTCAAGTCTTTATGGAGCCTGGATCCAAGCTCAAAGGCCTCAATTGAATACTCTGGGAGGCTGAATTTAATATGAAAAGAGTTACTAGTCCTGAAAGAGGCTTGTAGATTTAGACAGTGAGTGTGTGTGGTGTGATGGGCAGGACTGGCATGCAGAGGCTTCCATTTCCTATACTTTAAGTCGCTGAAGTGCTCAAGTCTGATTACAGTACCAGGTGGTAGACATAAGCCATCAAGTATGGACATATATGGAGCTGGAATCCCCTAATAATGTTGATCATTTGGCAAGGCAGCCAACAGAGCAAGCTAGGGTTAGAAGCCGGGAGATGTGTGTCTTTTTGCTTCTGGGACAACTCACTCAGGATGATCCTTTCCAGGCCCCACCATTTACCTGCAAATTTCATGATTTCCTTATTTTTCATTGCTGAGTAATAGTCCATTGTATAGATGTACCACAGTTTCTGCATCTATTCTTCAGTTGAGGGGCATCTGGGCTGTTTCCAGCTTCTGGCTATTACAAATAAAGCTGCTACAAACATGGTTGAGCAAATGTCCTTTTTGTGTACTTGAGCCTCTTTTGGGTATACGCCTAGGAGTGGTATGGCTGGATCTTGAGGAAGCGCTATTCCTAGTTGTCTGAGAAAGACACACATGGTATATACTCACTCATATAAACATACAACATAGAATAAACCCACTAAAATCTATACATCTAAACAAACTAAGCAAAAGAGAGGACCCTAACTAAAATGTTCAATCCCCATCCTGAAAGGCAAAGAGGATGGACATCAGAAGAAAAAGAAAACAGGAAACAACCTAGGAACCTGCCACAGAGGGCCTCTGAAAGCCTCTGCTGTGCAGACTGTCAAAGCAGATGCTGAGCCTGATGGCCAACTGACAGGCAGAGTGAATGGAATTTTATGTAAGAAGTGGGAAATAGTAAGAGCTGGAGAGGACAGAAACTCCACAAGGAGAGCAACAGAACAAGATAATTTGAACACAGGGAACTTCCCAGAGACTCATACTCCAACCAAGTACTATCCGTGGAGATAACCTAGAACCCTGACAATGCAGCCACTTCTGATGAGAACTGATAGACTAAGATCAGAAAGAAGAGGAGGACCTCCCCTATCAGTGGACTTGGGGAGAGGCATGCATACAGAAAGGGGGGGAGGGCGGGACCAGGAGGGGAGGAGGGAGGGGCTTATGGGGGGATACAAAATGAATAAACTGTAATTAATAAAAGTTAAAAAAAAAGAAGTCGGGAGATGGATAAACATCACTTTCAGGCCTCTCGCCAGAACTGCTGGGGCAGAATTCACTAGGCCATTCCTGCCTGGGGAAGTCACCAGCATTTAACAAGCGAAAGCTCCATTGGGACTTTCACTGCTGTTGCCGTGCTCCTACCAACTAAGCTCGCTCTTCCTTAGACCCAGGAGAGTTTAATTCTCAGATATTGGTATACCTAGTCACAGCAGTGCCATTGTTTGCATGATCTTTGTTTGTGAAAGGTGGATGTTAGAGAGCTGGGAGGACAGTGGGGAAGAGATTCAGCAGTAGCAGCAGCAGAAGCAAAGAATTCCCAAAGTAGACACAGTAAAGTGGAACAGAAAGCTAAGCACGGAAGCGTTGAGTCACCTTTCTTCATGGATTATTCCAACATTAAAGGAGTCCATGTCCCACAGAAATATTTATCCAAGAGGAAAACAAAATGAACATTTTATGTTTCATCTGTTTTGACAAATACATAATTGCCCCAGAGACTGGCAAATGTTTTCCTTGTTGTCTCAAATGAAAACTGACTAAATGTGACATGAGTTTAGAATTAATCCCTACTGTAGCTAGGATTTGCTACAGAGCAGCTGCTTCTTATTGTCATTTCTTGGGGATCATGTACTGATTATTACAGACTTATTAAGTGTCTTCAGGAGGCTATCGGGGAAGCTGTTTGAGGCTGTCTGTAAACAGTTCCTGAGTTTTATCACACAACTTCTGCTTGGTTCTCTTGATCTTGAGGTGGTTTCTATTAAATAACTGAGAGATTTAATCAGAAAGAATCAGCATGCTTCAAAAAATCTGAAACAGGCCTATTTTAATCAGTGTATTTTCACTTAAATTACTTTAAACTTACTTTTCAAAGCGAAACTCCAGATTTCTAGCATTTCTAATTTTTCCTCTTTAAGATATTACTTTGAAGTGTGCACAAATCACAGACGGTGGCTCTATCTGTGTAATGCAATCACAGGTTTAAAAAGAGGACATTCTGCCAACACATAATGACTTCCTGCCATGTCCCAGTAACACACAGCATCCTTGAATTCTCTCAGCCACAAGCCAGACTGCAGTGACTCTCAACACCCCTCCACTGTGATTCAGGCAGTTTCCTCTCTGGACCTCAATCTTTTTTTTTTTAATCTCCTTCTTTCTTAAGTATCTATGGCCAGCCTTTCTCATTAAATCCCTTCTTGTCCTGCACTCTCTGAAGAAGATTAATGTATGCTGTATTTCTTCCTCAGTAGCCAGAGTCGAGCGTTTCCATATTACTGCTGTTTATTCCACATCCTGATGACATCTTACCTAAAATATATACTTTATTCCTAGAGGACACATAGAATTTCTATTGCTTTATTCAGTATGGGACAATTATGGCCTAAGTTAGCCTGGCTGAGATCATTGTTTCCATGTCAGGACATTTATAAAGGAATACCTATTCTCTTTTAAAACAGAGTAATCCCAATAGCAGTCAACTTGTCCAAAGCATAGGGTTAATTATTTGTTTTGAAGAGTACCTCACGGATTTCAAGGTCAATGCAATTCAGAGGTAAAACACTTCAACCATTGCCTCTGGTGAGCTGGCACAGATCTGGATATTTAGCTGATTATTTGCAAGTTAGTGTTAGTTTTGCTTTAATGTGTATTTGTAGATAGCAAAAAAAAAAAAATTACAGATTTTTTTTTTAAAAAGTTATGCATGTGTGTTTTCCATGGTACATGTCCCAAACTGTGTCTGGAGTCAGTGGTTATCTTAATTAGGTGCTCTTGACACTTCTGCTGTGAAGAAACAACATGACCATGCCAACTCTTATAGAGGCAATTATTTAATTGGAGTTGGCTTATACTTTCACAGGATTAGTCCATTATCATCATGGTGGGAAGTATGGCAGACATGATGCAGGAGGAGCCCAGAGTTCTACATCTTGGTCCATGAGCATCCAGGAGGAGAGTATCATTCCACACTGAGAAGAGCAAGAGCAGAGGAAACCTCAAAGCCCACTCTCACTGTGACAGGCTTCATCCAATAAGGCCAAACCTACTCCAACAAGGCCACACCTCCTAATAGTGTCACTCCCCATGGGCCAAGTGTTCAAACACACGTGTCTATGGGGGCCAAACCTATTCAGACCACCACAGAAGTATTGTTTATCTTCTGTGGGCTCCCAGGGATGGAAGTCAGACTGTCAGGTATGACAGCAAGTACCTTATTACAAAGTCATCTTATTAGTCCAGATGCACAGCTCTTAAGTTTGCATTTTATGCCACAGCATCATCTGACAAGGTATAGAACATTTCTGTTATTCCGTAGCTTTCCTGTCACTTCTCAGTGAGCACGTAGCTTTGGTACTCGAGAACTTCTTGCTTTCAGTTGTGTTGATCAGCCTCTGTTGAGAGAACAAAACTGTCTCAGGTAGGCCAGTGTGGGTGATTTCAGCTTGATATCTGTGTATATATATCATGGTGCTCCATAGACGCTGTTCCTTTAGGTGTATTTGACTCATTGGGGTGCTTTGACACTTGTGTATTTTTCTATCTATCAGTAATTTGTGGGGGTTTTATTGATTGTTTTTGCTTTGCTGAGTCTTATTTTACTGTGCGAATACATTTGCTAAACCATTCAATTTGGAATGGATGACTGATGTGTTTGTTTTTTTCTTCCCTTTTCTCTCCCAAATTATTAATAATGAAGTTGCTATAGACATTATGTAGAAGTCCTATGGAAGACATTCTTTTTACTTATGTCCCCCTCTTTTTTTATTAGATTTTTATTTTTATATTAATTACAGTTTATTCACTTTGTATCCCAGCTGTAGCCCCCTTCCACATCCCTTTCCAATTTTACCCTCCCTCTCTGATCTCCTCCCATTCCCCTCTCTAAGTCCACTGACAGGGGAGGACCTCCTCCCTTCCCTCTGACCCTAGCTTATCAGGTCTCATCAGGACTGGCTGCATTGTCCTCCTCTGTGACCTGGCATGGATGCTCCCCCCTCAGGGGGAGGCGATCTAAGAGCCAGCCACTGAGTTCATGTCATGTCCCTGTTCCCCTTACTAGGAACCCACTTGGATAATGAGCTGCCATGGGCTACATCTGAGCAGGGGTTCTAGGTTCAGACATTTCTTATAAAGGGAAAATGCCTAAAAGAAGAATTGTTGAATCATACAGTAAGCATATGGCTGTCTTTATTAAAATTGACAAACTATTTTCAAAGTAGTTCTATCGCTTTCTTTCTACTAGTGAAGTTTGAAAGTCACAACTGATGATTTTTGATCAATACCTGTTGCTATTAGTTTTATAAAACCAACTGTCATAGGGGTAATGTTTCCTCATATGTATTTAAAAATGAATTTCTCTGATAAATAATGGTATTGAACAGCTTGCATGTGCTAGTTGCTATTCATACTCTCATTTTGTAAAGTACTCTTTTATGTCACTATTTTCAAGTTTGTAATTTGTATCACAATCACAGACATATATTCTCTGTCGGAACCCAGATACAAAAAAGAATTGTGCAATGCCCTCTGATGTCCCTGCCTGAACACTTCCAGCTCCCAAGATACATTTTTAAGAACAGCAAACATATGTTTTATAGTTTGGGGAACTCCAGAGGTAACCCATTATAAGTGGTTGCTCATTAATTATTGTTTATTTGCTTGTTTTTCTGAACTATAATGATTAACATAATTTTATTCTCCATAACCAATGGTGTTGTATTTGCTTTCCTGGAACTTAAAGTCTAGTACAAAGGTAGATGTAAAAATAGCTATAAAGACAGTAAATGCTCTGAGGCAAAAGCGATGCAGGGGAGGGGTGCCTGATGTTCACACACTATGGAGTGCTCACAAGCAGAGTAGTAACAGAGTAGCAGAGACTGCTTCTGTGAGAAAAGTATCACTTTTCTAGGAAAGATGGGGAAGGAGGAAAGTCTGACTGAAAAGAAAAAGAAATATAGTACACAAATCAAGAAAATTCTAAATTCGTCTAGTTTCTCAAACATTCATATTTATAATTATGTCAGTTGGACAGTACAAACAAGGCACAGTCATATAAGAGTATTCACACAACCCATAATCAATATGGCTTACTTCTTTTGTCTGTCTCTGCTGACTTAATGAGGTCGTCTGGGGAGAAGTCAACATAGTACAGCATGAACTGAAGAAAATGTAGCTGGATTCACAGGGTGAGCCATCTAACAGAAAATTCTTTTCTTTTTATTATAATATATAATAAAAGAAAACAAAAGCTAACACATCAGAATTGAACAGAACAAACAAGCGAAAGAGCCCAAGAGAAGGCACAGAATTAGAGACCCAATCATTTTCACACTCAGGAGTCCCATGAGAACACTAAACTGGAAGGTGTTTTATATGTATGTATACATACATGCATGTATATATATGTATATGTATATATATGTATATATATATGTATGTATATATGTGTGTGTGTGTGCATGTATATGACATGTAACATAAGAGAGCAGAAAATGTAAGTAAAATTTAAAAATACTAAGATAAAATTAATTTTTTTGAAAAACAGGAAGGAGCCCTGACTTGGCATTATGAGAAGTGGAAACTCCAAAGAAGCCATGAGTTCCTTTTCTGTTGGCTGTCTACTGCTGGGCATGAAGCCACTCTGCAGTTTATTTCTCCAGTGAGAGACCCCTTTGGAAGAAACTAAATTTTCATTTGTAAGTGGTTATCAATTGGAGATTGCCTCTGGGATGAGAACGTGTGTCCACTTCTCGTTTCTGCCCTAGGACCTGATCTGGTGCAGATCCGTGCAGGCCAGGTGCATGCTGCCTCTGATTCTGAGTTCATATGTGCATCAATCATGTTGATTTAGAAGGCCTTGTTTTCTTCGTGTCCTCCATCTTGTCTGGTTCTTGTACTCTTTCTGCCTCCTCTTCTGCAGTGTTCCCTGACCCCTGAAGAGAGGGATTTCATGGAGACATCCGGAATAGAGCTGAATGGTGCAAGGTATCTCTCCGAATATTGTTTGGCTGTGGGTCTCTGTGTTTGTTCCCATTTGCTGCAGGAGAAAGCTGCTCTGATGATGGCTGAGCAAGACACTGATCCATGAGTGGCAGAATATCATTAGGGATCATTTTGTCACTTTATTTATTTGTTCATTTGTTTATTTTAGAACAAACATTTGGTTTTCGAACAACATTTGGTTTTACCCTAGGTCTTGGGGCTATCTATCTGGTCCCAGGTTCTTGGTCACAGAAGCAGTAATGAGAGTGGCTTTTCAAACTGGGTAGAAGGATGTCTACAACGCAGTTAATAAGGCTCTCATAGCATAATGAAAACTCTCCAACCTAGGTTTGCCTCTCTCTCATGCATGAACCATACTCTTGCAAGGAGCTGAGTTGAATTGGACTTACCTGAAAGTGTCAGCTTTCAGCAAGCTCTAATCCAATTTAAGAATCTTGCAATAACTTATTAAGGATCAGGCACTATGTAAGTCCCCTCCACACATTTTACCTACTACAATCCTTTGTCACTTTCTGTAATAATTTTACAATCAGGCCTTCACACTGGCTGAAAGAACAATGAGGTCTGGGGAATAATCATTTGAAAGACTGAATGACAAGAAGATCATTTTGCCTGAAAAGTTGTGGGAAGAAGAAATGAAAAAGAAACAGGATCTGCACCCATGAGTTTTAGTGTTTCCAGTCAGACTCTGTGCTAAGCACACACCAGCTCATGTCGTCCCGTCATTCAGTTGAAGTGGGTGTGGGTGTTTGTATCAAGAGGCCGACAGAGATGAAGTCTCAAGGCTACTCTTTTCATCGACCTTTGTGAAAATAGTGGGTGCCATTTTAGTAGTGTGCTCTCATGTCAGCAACTGCTGTGGAAGGGCCTTGACAGCTTTTATTTTAATTTATAACTTGTTTGATTTATTTTTCTCTTATATAAAAGGCTCAGTTTTGTACCTAATTTTATATTCATTTCTGTATTAATTTCTTATGGAAGGTGTTGAAGGAAAGCTATGATTGAGAGACCAGAAGGAATCTGGCCATTGGTTGTATTTTCATAGCATCCAGGACTAGGGATCCTCTGAGACGATCCATTACCATCAATGGTCAGTTTTCCATGGCCAAAACTCAAACCTGGTATGATAGTTAATCTTGATTGTCAGCTTTATGAGATTTGGAATCACCATGTAAAAATATCTGTGGGCATGCCTGTGGGAGTTGAATAGATAGATGGGAAAGTTCCAGTGGGTATGCTGGTGAGAGATTGAGTAGGTAGATGGGAAAGGCCCAGTAGACATGTCTGTGAGAGATTTTAAAAACAGATCAGAAGACCCAAACTAAATGTGGGTAGAACTACCACTCCATGGACTGGAGTCCTGAACCATAGAGCAGAAAGCTACCTGAAGACAAGCATTCATTGTTCCCGGTGAGTTTGCTCTATGCATGCAGTGTCCATGGTGACTAGAAGAGGAGGTCTGAGTCCCTGGAACTGGAGTTGCAGGTGTTAGAGGCAGACATGAGTACCCTATGTGGGTACTGGAAACTGTGTATGGGTGTTCTGCAAGAACAGCAACTGCTCTTAACCGCTGAGCCATCTCTCCCATCCACTGTTATTTCTTTTTAAACATTAAAAACAAGTAAAGGGGAAAGATTCATATAGTCTGAGAGAAACCAAAATAAATGTATTTTATTTGTAATATTTAGGGTGAGTAAGACAGTGAAGGAATTCAGGCAACAGCTACTAATTCCCATCTTACCCTTCAAAATACCATCACAAGAAAGAATAGAAAAAAAAAAAAAACAATCCATTAAGTATGGTAACCAAAACCTGGAGATTTTTTAAAAGACAAATGTAATATGAAATATTTTACCAATCTTGTAAAATAATAAGAAGTAAAGTTCCTGAATAAACTAATGAACTGGCCCGGTCATGGAGTGAGGAAATGAAAGTTGCTCTGTGTCATTCATTGCCATCATTATACAGTTTTCATTGATAAATTCATCAAGGGTTTGTGGGCATCTAGTGTGAACAACCAGGACGGGGATTTCCTTTGCTGGTTCACTATCAATCTTAAATTGCAATCAGCGGCCCCATTTCCTGGAAAAACAAGCTCCAGTACCCCCACTCCCCCCAAAAAGAGTCCAGCTGAGTGAGATTTTGTAGCAGACACCTGTGACTTTTGGAGGGTTGCTTCAGTGGCAGCTCCACAGAGATCCCTAGCCCTGTTCTTGGTCCATATGGTTTGTGTGAAGCTGTCTTCTTTAGTGGGCATGTAGCTTATTCTTGATGGAAGTAAATTGTTGTGTAACCCTTGCTCAGGAAGTGGTTAGGAGGTGGCTATGTGGAACACTGAGAAGCAACTAGGCAGCAAAACCCGCCCTAGTGTTTTTTTTTAATTGCATGAAACCATATATTTTCTTTTTACTTCAAGACAATTTTAGTGGAATTCTATCACACACAATTTTTAAAGTCCCAATAAAATACCTACTACCTTATAAAAGCATCAGGTTCCATTTGTGTTCTAAAGTATTTCATCTTAGTTGAGATCAAGTCCATTTTCCAAATACTTCAGGCTGTTTTCCACCCAGCTCAAAAACCAATCAGAAAGCAGTATATCTAATGGTGTACGAAATGGCTTCTATTTCAATGTCATTGGTACTATTTCATGTTTTGGGGTTACAGTTTGAGTTTATGGTCTGTTGTTTTTTTTTTCCTTGCTTTTGTTTCTATAAGTAATATATATTAAACTTACTAAAGTCAATATAATAACACATTTTAAATGGTATTAAATGATAGTTAACACAAAAAATTCAAAACTAAAAAAATCATGAAGAGAAAAGAGATGATTGTTTAGGAATGTAACATTGGCATTATCCCTGGACGGTCACCATAAGCCATGTGACCAAGAGAAAATCAAATGGATTTTATCTTCTGATAAAATAATAGTTGCTTGTTACACCAAGGATAGAGGAGAAAATATTTGCTTTACAGGAGTTTTTCTCACCCCTGAAACTCATGGGTTTGAATTTTTCATTTGGAATCTGGATTGTTGTGAGTCCCTGGTTTGCCTCTCTCCCATTCATCATACAACCTAGTAGCAACTGGAATAAACTGCTGTGATAACATTTTCATGGCTTGCCTAAAGTCTAATGATTAGAGAAGAGACAGAAACCAGCTGGCTTAACCTCTAGCCAAGGCTGAAGCCTTCTATCTTAAAAGACAATTGAAACCATGTGCGTGGGCTGTGATTCCTTGCTTTTCAGGTCAAGGGGGTAACTTGCAAATCTGGGATGCTTCAGAAAGCTTTTAAAAATGACTTCTGGGTGGTAAAAGCTTGGTCAAAATGACTTCTTTCTTCATGTACCCTGGAAACTCAAACCCAGAGCTCTTTTGCACAGAGGTTGGGCAAAAGTAGTTAGACTTGACTTTCTTATGTCAAACCTTCCATTGCACTCTTAACGGTAAAGGAAAACACCACAGAATAAAGGCAAACACATCTCTGGCTCCACATAATTCTTCCTGGATGCAGTCAATAGCCATTAATGTTACTACTGAGGTCCGACCTCTCTTCTTGGGATGACAGGAACCCCAGCGCTGTGTCCTCTGTTGACATCCCTGTTTGTCTCAGTTTCCTTTCCTTTCTTCAGTGACAAGTCTTTTGTCTTTAGTCTAAGTGCATCATCAAACAGTTTATGTGACTCAATTAGTCTCTTTCCCATTCTCCCAGAAATCTGTGTCCTGTGTAAAATCCCAGTCTCTTTAAGTTTCCCATGAGCATTTGAAGGCCCTGTTCACCTAATCATTCATTGATAATTTATATGCGCCCTCAAGGCCTAAATAATTTGGGCTATTTATTAATAATTTTATTAAATCTGTCTTTTAGTACTGAGACTCTCATAACTCTTCAGAGGCAAAAATGCAGGCAACAGCGACTAAAGAAAAAGAAAGAAAAGAATCTGAATGAGAAGAAATGACATTTTCTACAAACAAACAGATCTGTGGTTTTTAGGGAAGTTCCACCACGCTGTGTCCCACTGCCTCCTGCTGTATTATTCTCAGCTCAGCAGCAAGGTTCACAGCTGAGTTACACGGCTGTGGAAGCACCCCATTTGGAAGCCCAAAGTTTCAGCTGCTGGACCGTTTCCTGCACAGATGACCAAGCAGGTGTTTTACTGTTTCTTACCCCTTTCTAGGAGTAATGATAGCACACTATGGGAGAAGAGTAATGAGAGAACAAGACAAACTACAAATGAGAAAAGTGAGTAGCAAGGGAGTCCTTCTTGGCTTTTAGACTCAGGTACCCATTTGTTCATAGAGATTTTGATTGTTTCCACCGAAGAATTCTTAAGCAAAATTTTCAGTTTTCATCACATTTATGACCCTTTCCTGATTCTAAAATTGAAGAGAAATATATAGTATGCTGGGATAATCTTGTGTAGGGTAGCCACAATGGTTCTAGTAATAGCATGTATCACTAAACACAAAGACATAGCAGCATGTTTCTCCAAATAAGGAGTTAACGGCCTTACTTGGGTTGAAAGGAATGATGAGAGCAATTGTCTGGTAAGAACACTTGTACAGTTATTTGTGGATTACAAAGGAGTGAAGAGTATTAAAATCCAAAAGTTCACTGTTCCCATCAAGTAGCTGCTTGTCTTATGTATAACCTAATGAAAAATATACTTACCGAAAGGAACAAAGCCATGCATAACTCAAAGAAACACTAAGGTCTTGTGTTTTGTTTTTTTAATTTTCATTTGTCACTTGCCTCCGCTTACTGATACCTAGTGTGATGGGAGATGGTTTTTGCTCCCATTTAAGAAAGTGTATCACTCTCACTTCTTGGAACCTGTACTGTGTAACAGACTTTATCAAGAGTTGAATGGTATCTGGCAACAGTCGCAAAAGTTCAACACTGTTTAATAAGAAACAGCATTTCTCACCTCCCAAGCTTCAGCACCTATCTTCTTTATGACCCCTCTTTTACACTGTTTCCCAAAACTTGGGTGGGAAGAAGTAAATATTGATAACCCATGTAGAGCTGAGTACCAGGGTCATTTACTCTCAGCACTTTAAGCAAATAACATGTCCAGTACATATATGAACTCAAGCTGTGAGGATTACTTGCATATGATCAAGCCTGTCAAAATGATACATGGATTGAGGAGGGATCTCTGAGGCCCACTCCGAACTGAAGAGTTATTGAGTTGGACTCAGTTGGTAAGATAGATAGATAGATAGATAGATAGATAGATAGATAGATAGATAGAGTATTTGAAGTTGAGAGGAAGATGTACTGATGGGAAGACCCAGGGGACTGGGGAGGGATTAGAGTATAGATAAGAACAGAATACATTTCATGCGTGTACGAACTTTTTAAAGAATAAATTTAAGAATATTATTAAAAAGAAACAATATTTTCCGTGCCAATGATTGTTAGTTTCCAGTCAACTTGATACAAACCCATGTGTCATGTGGGGAGAAGGAACCTCACTGAGAAACTGCTCCCATCAAATGGCCCTGTAGGCGAGTCTGTGGGACGATTTTCTGGTGTTGTTCATTAATGCTTGATGGGGAGGTGGCAAGACTACTGTAGGTGATACCACCTCTTGGAAGATGGTCCAAGGTTGTATAAGAAAGAAAACTGAGCAAGTTTTCGAGCAGTACACCAGGAAGAGTCTTCCTCCATGGTTCCTGCCTCTCTTCTTCCTTTACTTCCTGCCTTGACTTTCTTCAGTGATGGACTGTAGTCAAGACACGCAAGCCAAATAAACCATTTATTCTACAGATTGCTTTGGTCATGGTATTTATCACAATAACAGAAAGCAAACTAAAAGAGATTTTTCACTTGTAATTCGGTGCCATTGACAGTCTTTACCAATGAATCAAAAATACAAGAGACTATACAGGATACCTAATTGTAGTACAGTGATAGATGAAAGATCCATAGGTATAAGATTATTCAATTTTTACTTACCCACCATGAAACAGAGCTAATTTAAGTTACCCACATCTGACTATATGATATTGTGGCACACACCCACATACAACACTGGGTAACGAGGTGTCCCAGAAAACAAACCTTTGCTGTTCTTTGTACTTGAACCCACTTTATTGTTGCTTTTATTTCATTTTAATATGGATTATTATTAATTGCATTTATTGGTACCACAAGGTATCAATATAAAATTTGATAAACTGTCAGTGTCAGAAAAATCTGCTCTCTTGCTTAGCATTTCGTCTTTCGGGAATTTATTTTGCAGGTAAACTCAGAGGTATGAATCAAAGGTCTTAAAGGGAGAAAAAAAACTTGTTAGGCATGTTGGTGCATGCACTGAATCTCAGGACTTGAGAGGCAGAGACAGGTGATCTCTTTGAGTTCTGAGATAGCCTGGTCTAGGAGGAGGAGGAGGAGGAAGAGGAGAAGGAGAAGAAGAAAGAGGAGAAGGAGAAGAAAAAGGAGAAGAAGGACAAAAAGGAGGAGGAAGAGGAGGAGAAGAATTTCTTAGAGAATTATTATTTCAGATAGCTAAATATTAAAAGCAATCTAGAAGTTTGTCAACTTTATACAATAAATCAATCCAAGTAAAACTTCTACAATCTATATTATTTGTATATTTAAAACATTAGTGTGTATGTGTGTATGTGTGTGAATGCTCACCCACACGCGTTCATGGAGGCTGTGTTAGATGGTATATATCTGGTATTTGTAGCAGTTGCTCTCTACATTTATCTTACTTTATTTGTTTATTTATTTTAAGACAGGTTATCTCACTGCCCCTGAATGCTCTACTTGGCTGGATTGGATGCCCAGTAAGGCCCATAAACAGTATCCTGTTGTTGTTCATGAAAGCAAACATTTCTCTATACAGTTAAGTCAAGGTCCATCATAAAAGTAACTCTACCTAACCCTGTAGTGGGAACCCCTGTCATTCCAATCCTATAGTGGGAAGATTGTCTAATTCTGTAGTGGGAACGTTATCTAACCCTGTAGTTAGATATTCTGTCAATCTAATCATGTAGTGGAACATTATCTAATCCTGTAGTGGGAGCCTTATCTAAACCTGTAGTGAGACGTCTATCTAATCTTGTAGTGGGAACCCATCAGTCAAATCCTACAGTAGGAACTCTATCTAATTTTATAGTAAGAACATTATCTAATCCTGTAGTGGGCATCTTATCTAAACGTAATCTAATCAGAAGAAATGGGAAAGGACATTTCGTACCCATAAAAAGAAAAATCCACCAAGATGACATTTTAATTCTTAATATCCATGCCACAAACATAAGGGCATTGAAGTTCATAAAAGGAACACTACTACAATTTAAAATACATGTTGATGCTCACACTTAGAGAGTGGGAGACTTCAATACCTCAACTCTCACCAATAGACAGGCTGTCCAGACAAAGACTACACAGAGAAATGCTGGAGCTAACAGAGACTGTAAACCAAATGGGTCAAACATGTGTTTATAGAACATTTCACCAAAAAGAAAAGAATATACCTCTTTTTCTGCACCTCCTGGAACTTTTCCCAAAATAGACCACATACTCAGACACAAAGCAAGCCTCAACAGATACAAGAAAATTGAAATAACTCCCTGCATCTTATCAGACCACCATGAACTAAAGGTGGATCTCAAAAACAACATAAGCAACAGAAAACTTATAAAACCATTTAAAAATATATCTAATGAGAAACAAAGGGTGGATCCACAGAAGAGGGGGGGTCGGTAGGGACTAGAAGTAAAGGGAGTAGTATTATATCATTTAAATGTATCACAATTTCTGCATCCATTCCTCAGTTGAGGAACATCTGGGAAATCATGAAACTTTCAGGCAAACGGTGGGAGCTAGACAAGACTGTCCTGAATGAGATATCCCAGAAGCAGAAAAACACAAATGATACATGCTCACTTATAAGTGGATATTAAACATATAATATAGGATAAACATACTAAAATCTGTATACCTAAAGAAGCTAAGCAAGAAGGAAGACCCCGGGTAAGATGATCAATATTCACTCAGAAAGGCAAATGGGATAGACATCAGAAGAGGGTAAAAACAAGGAACAAGTAGGAGCCTACCACAGAAGGCCTCTGAAAGACTTTAATACCAGCAGGGTATTAAAGCAGATGCTGAGATTCATAGCCAAACTTGGGGCAGAGTGCAGAGTGTCTCCCCCTTATAAAAGAAGGGGGAGACAGAAAGAGCTGGAGGAGACAGGAACCCCACAAAGAGAGTAACAGAACCAAAAGGGGTCTTTTCTGAGACTGACACTCCAACCAAAGTCCATTCATGGAGATAACCTAGAACTCCTGCACAGATGTAGCCCATGGCAGCTCAGTCCCCAAGTGGGTTCCTCTAGTAAGGGGAACAGGGATTGTCTCTGTCAGGAACTCAGTGGCTGGCTCTTTGATCATCTCCCCATGAGGGCGGAGCAGCCTTACCAGGTCATAGAAGAAGACAATGCAGCCAGTCCTGATGAGACCTGATAGAGTAGGGTCAGATGGAAGAGGAGGAGGGACTTCTCCTATGGACTTGGGGAGGGGCATAGGAGCAGATAAGGGAGGTAGGATGGGAGTGAGAGGGGAAGAGGGAGGGGGCTACAGCTGGGATACAAAGTAAATAAACTGTGATTAATTTAAAAAAGTAAATTAATTTTAAAAAAAAGAAGTAAAGAGAGGCCGTGATAGTATGAATGTAATTGGCTTCCATAGGCCTGTAGGGAGTGGCACTATTAGAAGGTATGGCCTTTTTGGAGAAATTGTGTCACTGTGGGGGTGGGCTCTGAGGTCGCCTATGTTCACAGTACACCCGGTGTGGCACACAGTATTCTTTTGCTGCCTATGAATCTCGCTCCTCCAGCACCAAGCCTGCTTGTACACTGCCTTGTTTCCTGCCATGACAATAAGGGGCTAAAACCCTGAAACTGGCAGCCAACCCCAGATAAGTGTTTTCCTTTATAAGAGTTGCCATGGTCAAGGTGTCTCTGCACAGCCATATAACTGTAACTAAGACAGAGGGGAAACTGAAATATATTGTGTGAGAAAAGAATCTATTTTTAATAAAATGGGAAGGGGGAACAACCCTAAGAGAAACTCTTTGCAGTAATGGCTATGATGGCCAAGGAACACTTTGCTTTCTTGAGTATTGACATATACCAAAAGATATGTGTGTTCCATGTTCATGCCTCATTTTCCATGACTCTTTATAAAATGGGCTTTTCTGCATAGGTTTTGGTGGGGAAATAGTGGGGTAACAGTGTCCCTTCATACTATGGATGACTGGTGCTATTCAAAACCTAGGAACAGCTTACAGATGCTGCTGGACAGATGGTCCTGCCGCTGTGGCAAAACACCCAATAAGAGTAATTTAAGGAAGGAAGTATTTATTTTGACTCACAGTTTTAAGGTACCATGCATCACAGTGAGAATATTATGACAGTAGGAGCACCAAGCAGCTGGTCACAGAGTCCACCATCAAGAAGCAGAGGGCGATGGATGCTGGTTACTCTAGATCTCAGCAAGCTGAGAAAGGAGGTAACCATCACATGTAAGTGCCATTGAAGGGAGCCTGTTGTATCCATATGGACTTTCTATTGCCTACCTTAGCTCTGAATAATGATACAGAGATTATATTTATTTATAGTAGCTTTAGACCTTAAGCTAGGCTATTGTTCCCAACTAGCTAATCCATTTATATTAACCTATGTTCAATCTGTGCTCTGATATGTGGCTCGTTACCTTTCCTCAGTTTTATAATCCAACTTCTCATCTATGTCCAGCTGGGAATTTCTTCATCCCTGGTTCCCACCTGAGACCCTCTCCTTCAGCCCAGATATCCCACCTTAACTCTCCAGCCCAGCTATTGGCTGTTCAGCAGTTTATCTGACCAATCAGAAGGTGATGTAAATCAGTGTTTACAAAATACTAAGACAAAAGATGCTTCATAATACTGACAATACCAAAGCCTGGACTGTAGTCGGATCTCTGCCAGAACAGAAATCAACCTTTGTATGATACAGAGACAATATTTACACAATGATCAAAAAGATTATCCCTACACCCTGTCACATCTACTTCTGGTTTTCCAGCCAAGAGAGTTTTGCGGAATTCTCTAGGAGAGTGCTCTAGCACAGTGACACCGAAGGAGGAGACTTATCAGTCAAAGTGATTCTGTCTCAAAGCAGGAAGCAGAGCTCTTCTCTCCTGCCCACATGCTCCTGTGACTGGGTCCTGGCCCACTCTAACCTCTCTGTTACTCCCTGCACAGTCCCTTCCACTTACAGCCTCGATGCTGAGGTGCTGGGCTGAGGTGCTGGGCGCTCTGGCGGATCGCCATAACTAAGCTGAGGAAAGGGCAGCAGTGACTCCTCTGCTATGGAGCTTTTCCTTAGGCGTCCAGAGTACAGCTTAGCTTTGTGAGAAGAGCCACTGGTGCACTGCACAGGGGCCACCCCATCTACCCTCCCTAGATACTCCCCCATACGTGCTGTGGTTTAGAAAGCTGGACAGCCCTCTGTGCCCCTCCCTTTGCCTCATTCCAGCCACACTCAGTTCAGGTGCTGGCCCCACTCCCTCACTGTTCCTCTACAATAGTTCATGCGTTTTCCACTTTTCAAATTTTTCTCAGCAGACAATACACAGTCTCCTAATCCCACCCTCACACCGATGCTTCTGCAGCAGACAGATGGGATCATGGGACTCCTTTCTCTTTTGTACTTCCTGGTTCCTACAAAAATAATCAGGCTCCTTTACCACTTGTCCCATGTCATGCTGCCTCAAAAGCAGTGGAGCCAATTATTTATAAGCTTTCCAAGTCCTAGAAATTTACAATCTAATATAAATTTTTCCTCTTCTAATGTTGACTGCTTCAAGTATTTTGCTACAGTAACAGGAGGGGAAAAAAGTACGCTTTCTCTCCTCTGATGATTCTATGTATGTTTCACCGAGAGGTCTACTTAAACCACATTCTCTTCCTTCAGTAGATTCATTATTTTGTGTTCTAGACAAACGCTGTTTATATTTTTTTTTTCTAGTGCTGTTAAGTTTTCCTCCATCCCCTCATTCATCATCTCTTTCTTATTCTTCTCTCATCATTATCACCATCATTATTATTTTATTGTATCCCAAAGCAAAGCAGAATTTTTCTACTTTATTCTTCACTCTACGCCCTAAACACGGAAGTCTAATAACTATATGCTGTTTCAAAATCTGCATTAAAACAATAAGGGTACTACTGTTGATTGTTTGTGCAACAGGACATTCTGAGACACTTGATTCTATATTATCCCCTTGGCGACATAGTTAAAGATTTTTATTTACTACTAAAGCATTTAACAGCACACAAGGGATGACCCAAGAAAAGCAGACACAAAAGCTAGATTGCAGCAAAGTCGCTGACAGGACTCACCCTGGCTTGGATCAATATTTTTAAAATAAGCTGGCCAGACATCTACTGCAGCCACTTCCATGGCCACAAGTAGGGAGCACAGCATCAACAGAGTCAGCGTTTGGGGTGCTCCACTTCCCTTGTCTTCTTGCTGGGGGCGTCACTCAGCCATGCCCTTTCACCTCCTTCTGAGATGGCTCAAAAGTCGCCTTCCCAATGAGGCCTTTCCTGACTTTCACATACTTTATAACTGCAGCTCCTTCCCACAACCCCACAATTCTTCCATAATCTCTTTGTCCTCCGTCATTTCCATGCTTAATTTTCTCATATTACTTGCTAAAAATATTTCTTTGTTTATTCATTTTATTTTTATGAGCCAGCATCTAAAATTACAGCAGCACAAGCTAGCCTCTAACTCTGAGTAGCCTAGGCTAGCCTCAAACTCATAGCAATCCTCCTATCTCAGCCTTCCAAGTGTTGGAATTGTTGCCTTGAGCCTTCATACTCTACTTGATTTTTTTACTCACTGTCTTATGAATTTTTGTTCTGTTCATGATTGTGTCCCAGTCTTGAACCCAATAGGTGTTGTATTGGTTACCTTTCTCGTTACGACAAAATTCCTGGAAGGAACAGCTCAAGGGAGGAAGAATTTCTCTCAGCTCCTGCTGTGATGGGGCACAGCCCACCATGGTAAGAAGGCATGGTGGAATCCCAGCAGTTCCTGGCAACGGGATCATGTGTCTGCTTGTTCCCTTCTCCATGGATCAGGAAGCAGAAGAGGGGGTGCTGGAAGTTGGTTGTGCAGTCACTTCCAAGGCATGCCCTTCCATCCTCTAGCTACAGTCTACCTCCTAAAGGTCCCATCTCACAATAAGGGCACACCAGTTAGAGACCCAAACATGTGAGTCTGAGGGCACAGCTGACAGGCTAACCATTAGAGTGTCCAAAAACCCATGAAGAAGCAGTTAGGCCTTATATCACAAGAATGAGAAACTGACTTATTCCCGAAGTCCCCAATGCTGCCCATGCTGACAACTGTGCCAGTGTAACCAACAGCATCATGCAGCCTCACCAGGGAAGCACACTGCAGTCCCAAGCATCAGGCTGAGCACAGCTCACAATTACACAGTCACCTCCCGGAGCTGAGCTGTAGTCCAGCCTACACAGCTGTGTTTGTCAGACCCAGGGAGAAGAGAGTTCATGTAGTTCTTTGGGGAGAGAAAAAAGTGAAGGAAAATGAAAGTACCAATAGAAAGAGAATAAAATGGCGGCAAAGATGGAAAGGGAAACTGATGATTTGGGCAGGAAAAAGCTACATAAGGAAGGGAAAAGAGTTAGACAGGTCAATAGATCCTGGTCCTATCCTCCCCGACCTTGTTCTCTTCCAGATTATTCCTCCAGTACCCATCTGCCTGTCTCCAGCCATCCCTAAACCTAGTTTATGCATAAACCTTGGAAGGCATTCAGTGACTCAGGCTATTCACAGCCTCAGGTCTAGCGCTCATTACGTACATTACACCAAAAGCCTACCTTAACATTTTAAAAACACACATTGCTCCCCCAGCTAAAGTCTAAGTATGGAATGTCTGCTGTAGAATTCCAGCATGACTAGCCTGGAGCTGAGTAAATGGTAACTGGAGCCAGATAAGATGTAGGTGCATCCATAAGGCTTTGTGTATGAAATGGGGCTGGGGTCTTAGATAAGTAGTTATCACCACAGGAGAGGGGACAGTGAGGTTTATCATGACTGAACTGAACACGAAGAGGAATAAAACAGGATGTCATATTTAGAGACCTAAGCAATTTGCATGAGCTTTTATAAAACTGATATTTATATAGGAGTTTCTGTGTGGGATCAACTGGGCAGAAGATGGAAATTTAGCTTTTAAATACATTTACAGGAAATCAAACACTTATTTGGAATTGGGAGTGAATTCTACTGACTTTAAAAAGTGTCAATAAGCATGATGTATGGCTATCATAAACACAAATTTAATCTTTAATTACATGAAGATGTTTCATTTATGTAAGAAGAGATTTGGTGTATTTTTATTGCTCCTTCTCTGATGAGGTTAGCAAAAGAGCAAAGCACAAAAATTTGAATATAATCAGGGAAGGAATCTTTTAAACCAAAATTTAACCATTTCCAGGGCTCTTTAAAGTAAGAAAAGAATAAAGCTGTACATACTTTTCTACAATTCCTGCCCTTCAAGCTTTGAAAGAAATTAAAGTGGAGGAGGTGGAGAGCCATGGCCGCTGTAAGACACAGGTTGAAGAAATGAAGAGACACAAAGGCTGTGGCAGTAGGGAAGTGTTCCCATCTTGTTTGTAAGATACAGGCAATGTCATGCCATCGTCTGACAGATGCTGAAAAAGCTCTTTACCCTTATTACTCTTAGCCTATAAACTGAAACCCTATTTCTCCTGTGTATACCTTATGCTTTGTGTGATAACAACCTCAAGCTCCAGTGTTGAAAATTTTTATAATCCATGGACACAGTTTGACTTGTTGTCTAAAGAGCTCCCATGAGCCCAGAGAGGTCTAGGGAGTCTGATGCACCAACCAAGGACAATGCATGGTCTGGACCTAGATCTTCTACTTATAAGTATCTGTTGGGTATCTTAGGTTTCATGTAGGTCCACTAGTTAGAGGAGTGGGGGTATCTCTGATGTGGACTATGTTGCCTGCTTTTTGATCACTTCCCCCTGATGGGACTGCCCTGCTGGCCACAGGAGAGGAAGACAAATTCAATCCTCATGTGAATAGATGAGCTGGGGTATCTGGGTGGGGTGGGGGGGCTGCCCCTATTCTGAGGAATAAGGGAGGGGTGCAGGAGGGAGGATGGGACTGAAAGGAAAGGAGGGAGGGGCCTAACACTGAGATGTAAATTGAATTAATTAATAAAAAAATGACTATTAGTCAAGCCACTCATCAGGCAGTTTACGTATTTCCTCCTAAACATCTCTGCTTTCCCCACCAGTGCTATATGGTGTGTTCATTGTCATCTTCTTTTTACTGAGGAGGAAGCTAAGGCACAGGTGGTTAAGCTCTTGCAGAAACAGGAAGGCTAATCATCAGGGATCCCTCAGGCTGCACTCGCCTGTGTCTAGAGGGGACAACAACTGGACATGGACACTGATCTATGACAGCCGGCTGCACTGTGGTCTCTGTGCAGAAGCAGAAGCCCCTAGGGTCGAGAGTTGGATGATCTCCTGAGGTGTGCTGCTGCCTTCTACAGAGCCTCCTCTTACCACAGGAGACCCTGTCAGATGCTGGGGCATGGGATTCCAGAGTCTGCTCTAGAAAGCTGGAGGTGGGCCCCCTCTCAGTTTCCTAGCAGTCTCCACCCCATACTTCTGTTTCTCTCTGTTTTTTTTTTCATTGATTTACTTATTTAATCACTTTACCGCCTCATCGAAGCCCTCCCTCCTCTCCTCCTAGTCCCGCCCTCACATCCTCTCCCCTACTCTCCTCTCATTCTCCTCAGAGAAGGGGAGGCCCCCAAGAGATATCAACCCACCCTGGCTTCTCAAGTCAAAGCAGGACTAAGTGCATCCTCTCCCACTGAGGCCAGGAAAAGCAGCCCAGCTCTGGGAAAGGGATCCAAAGGCAGGCAACAGAGTCAGAGACAGCCCCGACACTACTTGTTCTGTGACACACATGAAGAACAAGCTGCACGCCTGCTACATATGTGCAGTGGGATTAGGTCCGACCCACGCACGCTCTTCGGTTAGTGGCTCAGTCTCTGTGTGCCACCATGCATGGGCCCAGGTTAATTGACTCTGTAGGTCCTCTTGTGGGGTCCTTGACCTCTCAGTCCTTCCCACTCAGAATTCCACAAGACACCCCGAGTTCTGTGGGTCTCTGCATCTGTTTCTATCAGCTGCTGGTTGAAGACGTTCAGAGGACAGTTATGCTAGGCTCCTGTCTTCAAGTATAGCAGAGTATCATTAATGGTGTCAGGGGTTGGCTGTCTCACATGGAGTAGGTCTTTATTTGGGCCAGTCATTGGTTGGCCTTTCCCCCAATCTCTGCTCCATCTTTATCTCTACACTTCTTGTAGGCAAGACAAATTTGGGGTCGAAGGTTTTGTGGGTGGGATGCTTCCCCTCCCCCCACTGGAAGTCTCACCTAGCTTTAGGAGGTACTGACTGTAACATGGTAGGGGAAACCTCTGTGGGATGGGGGAGGCTCCTGCGAGTCTATGGGGCGACCCTAGCTGAAACTCCTTTCTCAGCCCACCAGTGATGATAGCCAGTAAAAAAAAATAAAGAAAGAAAAAAAAAAAAAGCACAACACTGGATACCTTCCTGCAGCATTCAAGGCCAGAACTGCACACACACAAACATACAACCATGGATGCTTGCACAGGTTGTAGACTGTATGATTCACAGTATCATGGTCATGTTGACATCAGTGATACCCATGTTTATCCTGTTTTTTAAGCAGGTGCCATTGAAGCACCTTGTGTTCGTGTATGTTACTTGGTTTTTATTTGATTGGATTTTGTTTGTTGGTTTGCTTGAGATGGAGTCTCATATAACCTGTGCTGGCCTAAATTCCTTTTATATAGAGCCAAGGATGACCTTGACTTGTTTTCCTGCCTACACCATGAAAATGTTAAGATCACGGGTACGTGCCACCGTGACCAGCCTAAATGCCATGCACCTTCCTCAATGTTCATTACTATTGTGTGAAAACTAGTGTAGGCAGCAGAGCGGGTAGAGCCCAGACTTTTCTGTGAGGTGCCTCTGAACTGCAGCAACTCCAAAACACCAACACCATGCCTTGCCCCTCCTGCACCCACATAGACTAACCATGCTAAGTCCTTCTCCAGGACCTGGGCCTAACCCTGACCTCAGAGGCTGCTCTGCTTTTCCCTGCCCCTGGAACATGGCTAGATTGCCTGGAAAGCTGGATGCTACCCAGTGGCAAAGAACAGGAAATGGGTAAAGCAAATATTTTCACTTTCATTCTTCCTAGGTGCATACAGAATAAGGAAAATGGTACCAGGACCCCAGTTAACCTCCAACACCAGGAAATCCCTTACTGAGTCATTGTTTTTATTTATCCCCTCCCTGTTTAAAACAAAACAAGTGAGTTCAGCATAGTTTCCTAATATTTTATAAGACAGAGCTTCATGCAGCCCAGGCTGGATTCAAACTCTGCATGTAGCTGAAGCTGGCCTGGAACTTACGGCCCTCTACCTTCCAAGAGCTGGGATTCCAGGGGTGAGCCATTTACAGGGTTCAGAAGTTCCCTGTTGATAGGCTTGAAGGGTTACATAAATGAGGATGAAGCTGAAAACTTCACAGGTCACTTTCAAACCTTGTAAATGTTCAAATATTTATCTGGGAAAGCCTTAGCACAAGATTTCATGAGGAAGACAGACAGGCCAGGTGGGAGAAAAATCTATATGAAATGATCAGACAAAGAAATCCAGGGTAAGGGGAAACTCTGAGCTGGATGTTTAGAACACTCTTCCAAGTTCCCTGTGTCCTCCAACCCGTATCCTCTTAAGAGAACTTCAAGAGAGAGAAAAAGCAACAAGGAAAGGTGTTAGAGAACAGAATGCATCTGGCAATGTGGCTCTGAGCTACATCTTCTCTTTTTATAGTGTTTTTTTTAATTTCTTTTTATTTATTATAACTTATTCACTTTGTATCTCAGCTGTAGCTTCCTCCCTCATCCCCTTCCAATCTGGCCCTCCCTCCTTCTTCTTCTCCCATACCCCTCCCCAAGTCCACTGATAGGGGAGGTCCTCCTCCCCTTCCATCTGATCCTATCCTATCAGGTATCGTCAGGACTGGCTGCATTGTCTTCCTCTGTGGACTGGTAAGGCCGTCCCCTTCCTGCCCTCCCCCTTAGGGGGAGGTGATCAAAGAGCCAGCCACTGAGTTCATGTCAGAGACAGTCCCTGTTTCCCTTACTAAAGAACCCATTTGGAGACAGAACTTCCATGGACTACATTTGTGCAAGGGTTCTGGGTTATCTCAATGCATGGTCCTTGGTTGGAGTATCAGTCTCAGAAAAGACCCCTGTGCCCAGATTTTTTGGTTCTGTTGCTCTCCTTGTGGAGCTCCTGTTCTTTCTATTTTCCCTCTTATTTCATAAGATTCCCAGCACTCTGCCCAAAGTTTGGCTATGAGTCTCAGCATCTGCTTTAATACCCTGCTGAGTAGAGTCTTTCAGAGGCCCTCTGTGGTAGGCTCCTGTCCTGTTCCCTCTTTTCTCCCTCTTTCCATGTCTATCCCATTTGCCTTTCTAAAAGAGGATTGATCACCTTACTCAGGGTCCTCCTTCTTGCTTAGCTTCTTTAGGTGTACGGATTTTGCTGAGCTACATCTTAAGAGAGGAGACAGGAAATCCAGAAATTTTGGTTGCATTGCTTTTTTGATATTGTCTCTAGTTTTCTGATGCCTTTGTTGGCCAGCCTTTCTGAAAATCAGTTAAGTACTTGTTTCCAGTGGGCTTAAGTCTGACAAGAAAGAAGAGCCTTGGTGAGGTGATCACAGAGAAGCTTGAGGCTAACTCCTTTCAAAGTCCTCTATTCTCTAAGTATAATAGTTTCCCAATGTCCAATTAAAGAATTCTACTCTATCACCACCCTTGTCCTGTGGGGCTGCCTGGCCAGCAAGTCTGGAAAAGTAATAGACATATTATTAGTGGCAATTAAATGTCCCTAAAAAAGAAGCTACTGAATATCTTAAATGTACGTTTTTTAATGTAGCAATAATGCATTTTTTTTCCTAATGCCATGGCTCTAAAACGGCTAACTCCTGTCTCAGCAATGTTTGAGACATTTGCAAACAGCTAGGATCCTAAAAAATGTCCAATAGAGACAAACTACTGTAAACTGAGACACGTTTAGTTTTCTTCAACTAAGAGAAATTTATATTAGATTATCTGTAATTCTCATCATAATCTTACATGCCACCACCAGATTTGCTTTATTTCATTTAGTAACAATTAGAAGTAATGATAATTAGCTCTGAGTCAGCATTTTATGAAAGGTAGGACATTCTGATAAATCTTGCTGTGTTGGTACCGTTAATGAGGCAGTGACTTTCCCATTACCCATCTGGAATTTTCTGCGATGAAAACGATGTGTGAAGTTCCTGGGGAATAATCTTGGGTTCATCTTTAGATGCCAGTGTTTATGTGTCACCTAAGTGCATGTGTGTGGGAGATAAAGGAAGGGAGGAGGGACAATGACCTTAAGGTTAGGGACAACATTTAAGTTCATTTAAATCAATGGCTCCTGTTTATTTTCCTTTGGGCCTGTGGGCTCCATCAGATCTCTTCACCTCCACACCTGCATCTGCCGGGTCTGTTGACTTTCCACCCGTGACTGCATTTGATAAACAGAGCTCAAAGTGAATAGCAACAAAGATGAGGTACTGGGGAAGACAGTAACAGGAAATCTAAACTTCACATGAAAAAAAAAAAATTTGAGTAAATAAAAAAAAAAAATCATGACCTTACTTCAAGATAGAAATTTTATATTAACTCACAATGAAAAATAAATGCACTGGAGAAAGGACTTTGCCATGAATTTAAAAACAACAACAACAACAACAACTGAACTCACTGTTCATTGAAATGGCAATTATAAAGCCTGACTCCATTCACTCACCCAAGGAAGGAGCTGGCATCTGTCACCTGGCATCTGTCATTTTTTTTTTCTTTTTCTGAAGAGATGGTTTATCATCCATGCTTCAGGATTAGGTCTTCAGGATTACTCTGAATAGTTGTTTAGATTAGCATAACACCTTTCCTGTCCCTGCGGCTAAGAGGCTTCTGTGTGTTCTGTCTTTAAAGTACTGTTGGAATGCTGTTTTGAGGAAAAAGCTCATGTCATGCCAGCAGGAAACTATGTCTTGATGTCACTCAGCAGGGTAAACACCTAAGCCTTCTGCTTGCAGAGACTGGACACTTTTCAGTTAGCTGCTTTGCTCTTTGCGCTGAGTGAAATATTTGAGGGAAGATCTTCTTAGAGGGAGGATTTCTTTTGGCTCAGCTTGCGGAGCTTGTCTGAGGGTGAGATGGCAAGCAGACCAGGTCAGAAAGAGAACAGGATTCTGAGAAAACCAGCAAAGCCAAATCTGGCCAGATCCCGTGAAGCTCTTCCCTCTTCTCCCTCAGGAACATGTGCAAAGGCACCATTGCCCTCTTCCTAGCAGACCTCTCAACTTTATGGGTGTTCGTACCTTTAAATATATTTCTTTATCTAATGTATCTGCTTTTTAAAAGAATAAATTGTGGCTAATTGTGGTGGTTTCTAAGAAAGCTTCCACGTGTCTCAGAAAAGGAACCACTACAGACCACTCTCCATGGGGAGTGTTAGGGATTCACCGAAACTTGCCTCAACTCTTTGTCATTGCCATTCAGCTTAGTCAGCCCTCCTATGGAGGGTTTTACTAACCCTCATCTGCCTACTGAAATAAAGCCACTACTCAGTTTTTCTACTGTGCCCAGTATGATTTCTGCTCTGTTGAGAGTCTAAGAAGCCAACAGACTCAAAAGAACAGAGTGGCCTGGACCCTGTTGGGATGAGAGGGAATACAGAAAGAGGCATAGTTTCTCCTCCATAACTGTAAGAAGCTCATATATGCATGGAGGAGTGAAAGACTGGTGAGAAGAGTAGATAGGTCAAAATAATTGAACAGAAGGTATTGATAAGGTAAACACAAGTTTAAATGTTTACTTTATTTAATGACTGTGTTTTTGTCTCTCTCTATGAGAGCCATATGCATGACTAATGCCCTAAGATGAAAAAAAAATTGTATTGGGTTCCCTGAAACTGGAGTTAAAGAAGATAACAAAAGCTGCTATGTGGGTGCTGGGAACCAAATTCAGGTCTTCTGCAAGAGCAGCGAGAGCTCTTAACCACTGAGCTATCTCCAGCCTAGAAAATACCCTTAAAAAAACAATATTTTATTTAGTAGGGGAAAAAATGAGGTGAAATAATCTTTAAAAAAATAATGGATCTTAAGTTTCTCTGCAACAAGACCAATCATCCCTGCTAAAGTTAAAAATAAAATAGCATGTTGTAACACTAGGGGAAACGCAGGCTTTGAGATTGTGTGGTGGAACTGTGTATTCTTCATGATTACTCATGACTCTCTAATACTTTCCCTAACTTCTTTTTATTTCCTCTAACTTCATTGGCAATATTAGTAGCATTAATGTATGATACGTAATCTTCCCATTCTGTCATAATCCAAACAACTAGCACGGGTTTAGTGATGTTGTTATTAACTGATGGAACCAATTTACACCACATTCTGTATTTTCGAATTTGTTGTTTTAACTCGGCTTTTTTTTTATTAGTTCAATTATATCATCCAGTCTGTTTTCTTAGAATAGCTCCTATGCATCATGACATCATATTCCCTGCATGTTTAGCAGCGTTTGTCTCTGGCTGAGAAGGTGGCTCTGCAGGGATAGGTGCTGGCTTCCGAGGCTGACATCCTGCCTTCTGTCCCTGGAGCCCGCAAGGTTGGGGGTGGATACTGACTCCCCAGGGTTATTCTTTGACTTCTGTGACCCACTGGCATGCACATGCAGCACTTCCTAACAGGATGGTTTCAGCAGAACGATGGGCACATTAAACTCACAAAAATGGTGACATCTCACCATTAAATGTAATTGGGAACAATGAAGAACAGAAAAATAATGGATGTAATAAGTCAGTATGCTTATGTAACCGCTAAATGGGACAAGATTAGACTTTAATAAAATATGACAGGTCAAGAGCATACTGTGAATAATAACAGAGACTTAGAATTACATGTATAGTCTCAGAAACACATTTAAATTACAATTATATACAAATATGCATAACTTCATATACAAAGACAAATAACAACACACTAGCTGTGTTTTAAGATTCTTATTTGAATTGTTTTAATTTTCTGTATTTTCTCTCTTTAACTGTAATAAATTAATGTTCTTGTAGTAAGATAGGAAGAGAGTGTGGAAACACATTTGGAAATATTTTAGTGTTTTGCTTCTTATAGCAGAGAGCAGTAAGCAATATAATTTCGATGCTGCAGGGAGCTAGTTTGAAACCTTTCTTTGTGCTTTCTCCATGAAAGCTACTATGGCATATGACACATGGGCTCAACGTGACTTGTGATACTGGGGTCCGGAGGGGTTACACTAACACACACTTAATGGTCTGTTGGGGTCTCCTGGATGCTTTATCCTTCGGTTTATCAGCAACCCTCCTTTTCAAGAACTCATTCGTCTCTTTCAGAAACACTCTTCCTTAGGAGGCACATATGTATGTAACACAACCCAGGCTCTCAGTTCAGAGACCCAAAGAGTGATTACAGCAAAAGGAGAGCAAGTTAATGCTACATCATGAATCAAGTCTCTCAGCCCCAGGCACACACAAGGAGAATGAAGGAAAATAACATTTCCTGAGCCAGAAAGATGGTCCAGCTGGTAAAACCAGTTGCTGCATCTAGAGGAGCTGGTCTCGTGACTTCAGTTCCATCCTTGGAACTCATGTAAAGGTGGAAGGGGAGAATTGACACCATGAAGTTTTCCTATGACTCTCTCTCTCTCTCTCTCTATCTCTTTCTCTCTCTCTCTCATGCTTGCACATGCTCCCAAACACCACACACACACACACACACACACACACACACTCTTTTAAAATTTTAAGTGTTTTCTTACTCTTGCAAATAGGCCACCTCCTGGTCTAAGCTGTGAAGAAAAGGGCTGTTCTGCTGTTTCTCTTGTTGGTGAGTCATTAACCGGGGTTGGCTGGATTCCAGAGGTTATTTGACAACGGCACATGACATGAAGCAACGCCAGAACCCCTCTGTACTTCAGATTTCCTAGCTGCTTCAGAGATTCTCCTCTGGCTGGGAAATTCTATGGTGTTACAGTTTTAGAGTGTTCAACTACTGTTAATCCAATACCCACTCTGTGCAATGTATTTTGTTGGATGCTTCAAGAAGCACTAGGCTGAAAAATACGTGAGATCTCTACTTGGGAAAGACTCCAATGCAACAGAAAATGCAGATAACAGATAACATGTATACAGCAAAGGCAAAATGAAAGTGGCCCCCTAGTACAATCCACCCAAGTTCCTGATCTAACTGTCTCTAGTTATTTTAAATTCTTTGGCCATGTAGCTCTTTAAATTATGAACAGATTGTTTTTTTAATTTCGCACTCAACAAGCCAATACATATAAGACTTGTTTAAATACTAATGAGATTTATCCCAATAAGATAGAATGAGACTTCAATAATTTAGACTAAGAAAGGTTAAGAATTAAAAGTGTGTGAAGTTAATTACAAGAGGTGAGCATTATGTGATTTTAATTGACCCAAGATTTATTATCCAGTGTTTACAGGATCATTATGTAGGTGTCTTTACAAAATGCTTTGTAGAAAAAGCATGTAGGTAACCTTTTTAGTACACACACTGGGAAACACAAAGTGTGTTGAGCCCTAATGAAAGGAATGACTTCAAATAACTTATTACGCATTTACAAATGGATAACTGAAAACTCAAATCTGTTGAAAGAATCCTCTTCCCCATCTTCCCCTCATTTCTCATAGTACTGTCTCTCTATTTGAACTTTGTTCATAGGAGTGCCATTTGGTAACAAAGAAAGCTTTCCTCTGTTTGTGGCTCTGTCCATTTTTCTTGGCTTCAATGCTTCTACTTTGCATTCTGATAGGAAGAACAAAGCCAAGTCTCACTAACTCCAAGACAGAGGAAACTAGCCTCCCACTGTAGCCAATTGGGTAAGATCCTGGATCTCACTCAAGACATGTGGTCAAGGTGTCTTAACCCAGTTGTCTCCCCTGCTCAACAGCTGAGGCTGAATTTGAGCTTTGTGAATTCATTCTTTGAGCCACAGGTTGTGTCACCCAATGTCATATATAAAAGATAATACAATAAGACTTTATCTCACATGGTAAACCATAAGAAATTGCTTTCATAGCCAATAAAATCCCACATAAGCAACTTCACTTAGATTCGTATGGTTGGATCTATTTTTTTGAAGTGTTGTTTTATTGATATTGTCATCTCAGAGAGCAGATAATAGGCTTCTAAGGAAAGTGGATACAAAGAGTTGTATATTGACAGAAAAGGGAATTAGAATCACAGGGGAGGGCCAGTGAAGGTATGGGAAGACACTGGCTAAGGAAGGGGTACAAATAGATAAATTAGTCTGCTCTACAACTTCTTAGGTGCCAGCTAAAATGGTGTAAATGAAGGAAGAGAGGTGACCTCTGATACATTTAGCAAGAAAGGAGCGTGAGACTTGCGAGAGGCCACTGAAGCCTGCAAAAATTGACAGCTGAGTTGCTTCCAGATCCCACAATCCAATCATTCCAAAACAGAAAAATCTCTATTGGTGGACAGACAAGAGCCTGGAGAAATGCTGACTTCATCTTAGTCTTGAAGAATGTGAATAGATTTCAGGAAGCATGATATATTCACAGTAGATTTTACTCCCACCCCCAATATGGCAGCTTCAATATGGATGCAGATGTCCCCTGACCTCCAACCATCTCCACCCTCTCATCTAACTCCTGCATACAACCTAACACTTATCATATGTAGTTGGAGTTATATACAATAATTGCTTCCATTTTCTCCGTTTCGAACAGGAGCTGGAAGGGAATGAAGGGTTGCAACTATTCTGGAAGGAGAGGAGACGGTCCAAAACCAGATCCTTTGAGACTCTTAAACTATCAGACTATTGAAACAACAGGAGCAAAGAAGTAAAACTCCCGCTGGAATCCTGTGCTGGGGGAAGGAAAGGCTGAAGCCTGTTGCCAGCTGGCAGAGGAATCTATGTCCAGGAAGAGACTTCACAAGCCTCTCATCATTCCATGGACACATGCATTTCCTGACTCTTGTTTCCTCCTTCCTATAAATCTGTAACTGCTGCAGAGAAGGTGGAGAGAAGCTTAGTGTTCGTGGTTTGGCCAAACTGTGAATAAGTCCATTTACTGCTATCAGCTTAGCTCCTAGTTTATTTAATACATGGTGAGTTAAGAATCTAGTGCTTACGGTAACAGGGTGGCCAAGAGAAAGAATGACCAATAGGACTGATGTGTATGTATCAGAAATGGAAGACAAGGTAAACAAATTGGATTAGGCTGTAACAGTCAATGACAAACTACAAAGAAATAGATTAAATAGAGCATGAAAGAAATTTGGACACCAGGAAAAGACCTAACTTTTGTATTAAGGGCGTGAAGGAATAAGAAGAATACCAAAGCAAAGCACAGAGAATATTTTGAATAAAATCATAGAAGAAAATTTTCAAACCTGGAGAAAGAGACACTCTTTTTAACAGTTAAGACAATCATCACATTGTAAGTATAACGCTATACACCTCTAGTTGATCATTTGTTTACCAATGTTTATTGGTTCCATTACTTTATAACGGAAAATGACACAACAAACAAATTAGAGATCACCATTTTTATTACAGTAGGTCATGTTTATGGTGTCCTTCCTTCCTTCCTTCCTTCCTTCCTTCCTTCCTTCCTTCCTTCCTTCCTTCCTTTCTTTCTTTCTTTCTTTCTTTCTTTCTTTCTTTCTTTCTTTCTTTCTTTTGGTTAACACTTGGTACAAAAGTACTAGATTGCACAGAACTCGTGAGTTGAATATTAAGACTTTTCCTAATATGTATGTTTTCACCTGGCAGAGAAAGTGAACTGTACTCTCGTGGGTCAACAGAAAGCATGACCTTCAGACCGAAGCCTGGCAAGCTCTAGGAAAATTCCTCCTTTACTCTTATGCACATTCAACACAGCAACCATTACCTCTGTTATTCTGTCCGCACTCCAGGATTCTGTCCTATGTACAGTGGTTACTGCTCTCTGAGCTAAACTTCATTCATGATCTTTATCATTTTCTCTTTAAGTTGTATCTTATACTAATGTGGGTGTGTTTGATTATGTGTCTGTGTGCACAGTGTATGTACACAATTGGGTGAAAATGCTGACAGCAGAGGAGGATAAGTGTCCTCTCTATATCCTTCCCTTGAAACAGGATTTATTAGTGAACCTTGAGCTCACTGGACTTTTGCCTAGACTGGCTGGCCAGCAAGTTCCCACAATCCTCCTGTTTCCATCTGACACAGTGCTGGGGATTCAACAACACCTGGATTTCTATGTGTGTTCTGGGAATCTGAACTTTCAGGCTCGTGTCTTTAGCAAACCCTCTTCCCCACTTAACCATCTCCCTTCTCTTCATGTTATCCATCTCCACTCACAAAGGAGTGTTGACATGCTGAAATCAGACACATGTCTAGGAAAATTGTGAAGTGCAGGAGTGTGAACACTGTCCACTATGTTTTGCACTGACTGCCTTCTTTATTCTGATTTGAGACTCACGGTGTTATCAAAAGTCATGCCATAACCCCAGAAGTTTTGGTGCTAGTGTTTTTATTTTTTAACTATTAAAAATGTTCTTATTTGTCACCAAATTGTTCTATAATGAACATTCAATTGAATTCCATAATGCAGAATTTTACTTTCTGTTAACTCTTTTAAAAATATTATTGTTGTATATTAAGTTATGTAAAAATAATTAGCTTCATTGCTGTACTTTCACAAACACGTATACACATACGTATCTCATATATATATATATATATATATATATATATATATATATACAAACATACATATATAATAATGTGTGTGTGTGCAGTCAATATTAACTTTTGGATTCATGAGTCAAAGATATTAACTGCAACTGCATGTTTAGGATACTAGAAACAAGAGCACACCTTCTAAGCTCTTCCATGCTCATTTTTTTTCCATTTTAAAAAATGGATACACTGCCTTAGGCTCAGAGCAAAATGTGTCATGTTCTGAGTACAAGAAAATGGTGTTAGTCTCTTCTGTGTGCACAAGCTTATGTACAGGAATCCTGGAGCTGGCTGGCCAGCCCATCAGCAAAATCAGTGAGCTACAGGTCAGTGAGAGAAGCTGTCTCAATGGCTGTGGCTGACATTCTTGAAGGTAACACTTCTGGCCTCCACACATAAGCATGTACACACTCGCACACTTGCGTACACAGAGAAAATCAAAAGAAACAGAAACCTTCTTAGGGGCCCTAAAATGAAGATTTCCAATTTCACAGCGTACTCCTTCCCTTTTGCATATATCTTCACTCATTTTTTGCTAGCATGGGATACTCTTCCCTTTTGCTTTCTGCTCTGGTAAAAAGACCTCTAGATTCCAGATACTCAGCATTTTTTTTTCAAATAATTGATAATTGCTGTAATAGTGCAATAAAGTTTTGAAAAACAGGAACCTTGGACTTCCCCAATACCCTGAGTCAATGACAATGTCAGAAATAGATAGGAAATTGCTGACCGGTTGTCCTGTGGTCTGCTAGCTCAAGGGATCTTTCCTTTAATACCTCTGTGTGGAATTACATGTTCAGTTCTTCAATCATGTATTTTTCCCCTGCTTGTAACTTTTTTGCTGATGGCCAAGGACACTAACTCCTTCCTTTGTTAGGTAGGAGAAGCTTGAGGGGGAAAAAAAACTCAGAGAAACTCTATCACCCTGAGAATAGACTAGGAAAACCTAAGATAGCAGACTTTTATTGGCTAATGATAAGAAATGCTGCCCATCAAGTTTGACACTAAGGATGGACAGCTAATCTCACTGATGCATCAAATACAAAAGTTTCTTGTCCAAATTCCTGGAAACATTATGTTTCCTTCCAATGGCCTACTGCCTTCTCTTTACTGGCCACTGGTTTATCCCCACCTTCAAATGATAAGGGAAAGTGCTTTCCCCTGATGACCTTCATGAGATTATCACATTGTTTCATGATGGCAGAGAAGATCTCAAAGCCAAGAGCAGCAGATCTATCCATCACAGCCCCACACAAGTTCCACCGTCCCCTCAGTTTGGGATGTGAACTTTTTTTTGAGATTTATTTATTTATCATTTATACAATATCCTGTCTGCATACCAGAAGAAGGCCCCAGACCTCATTATAGACGGTTGTGAGCCACCATGTGGTTGCTGGGAATTCAAGTCAGGACCTTTGGAAGAACAGCCAGTGCTCTTAACCTCTGAGCCATCTCTCCAGGCCGGGATGTGAACCCTTGAGAGACAGGTACACACTAAACCATTAAGCATGGCGGGATAGCTAATGAAATCCAGGGATCCTTTTTTTTTTTGCCCTCCAAGGCTCAGAATTTCAGACATGCACAGCTGCACTCAGATATTTTACAGGAGTGATGGTTTACCAAACTTAGGTTCTCATCCTTTCAAGCACCTTGCAGACTCACTTATTACACTTCCTATATTATACATCCAACTATAATCACAAAAGGCAAACCTATCCTAAGCATTGCCAACATTTAGTACTGCAAGATGTACTCAGACCTTAGTTCAAGCACACTAGAACACAGCTTCTCCATCTGCCTTTTGACAACCTGCTGTGTGCCTATGGCATACTGTTTCTAGGTACCACATACTACTCTGGAGGATTTATTTGTTTTGTTTTGGACTCCTCTTAGACTATCAAGACCTTAGGTAGACAAGATGCTGCTTAGCAATACAGTTAATATTGAAAATAAAAATAAAAATTTGATTCATAGAAATACTCCAAATTTATAAAAATTGGTGTGTCCCCAAAGGTTGATTGCTTCCTATCAATGGCTACTACTTTCTATAAATTTTAGTACAAAAGTTGATTTTGAAAAATCTGTCTTGTTTATGCTCAGAGGGGCCTTAGGTGGCTTGTTTGTAGTTCATTTGTTTTGCCTTGGTTTCTTTATGTCGAAGACACAAACTCTGTTCAGCACAGGCACAAAACTGGGGTTGGAGTACATGGGAAAGGAAAAGGGCACCCCTCTGGAGCTTCCACTTCCAGGTCACTCATCCATAGGCCTTGAACATCTTTTTCAGATTTCGGTGTTTTGTACATGGAGCAGAACAGAACTGAAGAGTTCAGGTATTTACACTTCTGTTGCTCTCCCATCTGTCTGAACAAACATGGCCTTGGAGGTCCATATATTTGAATGCTTGGTTCCTAGTTAGTGAGCTTGGTAAAAAGGAATAGGAGGTGAGACCTTGTTGGAGAAAATGGAGTACTAGAGGTCATCTTTGAAGTTTCAAAAGCTCTCATTTAAGCCCTCATCTCAGCCTTATCTGTTTCGATTTCTGTACTCTGCAACTTACAGATAAGATGTGAACTCTGTCACTGCTCCAGCGCCATGCCTGACACCTGTTATGATGGTCATGGACTCACCCTCTAAAACTGTAAGCAAGTCCCGAATTAAATGCTTTCTCTTGCAAGCTGCCTTGCTCATCACAGCAATAACCCTAAGTAAGACAGGCAATTTGATAGATTGCTTTGACCTTTAATCTTTCCATTAGTTAAATGAAAATATAGAAAGCTAGGCTAGAGAGAACACTCAATGATAAAAGAGTGTGTGCTTATCATACAGAGGGCCTGAGTCTGATTCCCAGCATGCACCTCAGGTGGCTCCCAAAGGCCTGTAACTCCTGCTCAAAGCAATCAGATGCCCTCTCCTGGTATCTACAGATGCCTGCATGTGTGTGTTTATACTTCCTGACACAGATCCAGACATGCCATTAAAAAAAAAAAGAAAAGTCTTTTTTAAAAGGGAATTTAAAGAATTATTACTTTAGGAGCTAATATTATACAAATATGGACCAAATGTGTAAGATTTTCCTGACTCCATTAACTAATGAGGGGAAAAAAAGTTGTTTTATCAGGAATAAAAGAGAATTTAGAAATCTATGTCAGGTGAAATTCATCTGCATTCTTGTTAATAATGATCAACCTCTGGAGATGTGAAATAATTTAGACCCTGAGGGATGTATATCATTTATACCATGATATAGAGAGCTCCATGGATCTCCTTCTCGGGCACTATTGTGTAAGGAAGTTAGATGCAGTTGAAAACATAAAGGTAATTGTAGATAGTAATTGGTTCATGAGTCGAATCGAGATATTTGGATCTGTAGGAGCTTGAGTCTTGAGAGTGAAAACTTTCCCTGACTTTCAAATACTCCATTCGCTTCTGTCTGTTTGTCTGCTGGGTGTGTGTGTGTAGTAAGGTCTCATACTATAGTTCAGGCTGGCCTGGAACTCACTGTGGTTCCCAGGCTGGCCTTATACTCATGGCAATCCTCCTGTACTGTTGATGAGAGACAGGAGCTACTACCCTGGGCTTAATCACTCTTTTTTAAAACACATATTAAAAAACCATTCTCCAATATCAGAAGGGAAAAAGCACTAGGTGGAATATAATCTTCTTATTCCTTCCATACCTGATTAGAGGAAGCTACCAATGAAGAAAAAGGCAGCACAGGCAGCTGGCAAATGAGTTCCTTGGTGCTCCCCTCTGGGTTTTTCACCTTAAGGAGGGTAAAGAAAGCCCCACGGGACAGAATTTCAGATCAGGATTTCAAAAGGAGAACAACTGTGTGCCAGCTCCTCACCTGCAGTGCTGATGGAAGGGGCCTGAGTATTTCTCACATTGGGTAGAAGTATTAAAGAACACAGGGGAATTCCCATGTCATTGCCCTGGGCTTTACCTGGAGGAGAGCCCATTGGCGAATATCACTGTGTGTGCAGGAAGGTTCTAGGGGAGTACTGGGTACTTGCCCAGGGTCCTCAGACTCCAGACATCTGCCTGGGGACAGGTGCTACATCGGTCAGCACCAGAGACTAGAGACAGAGACATCCCATGAAAGAGGAGCCAAGACAGTTCTCAAGAGTGTGGACAACTTCTCCATTCCTGACTGCCCTCTGAGACCTCAAGCAGGAGAGAGCTCAGCTCAGTGTAGACTGCGACCTCTCCGGGTCTGATCTCCACTCCCTCATACCCGAGTCTCCTAGGCAGGAGAGCTTCAGGCACTTTAATGACGTCAGGTATCGTGCTCAGTGGTGGTGCATAGGCAGCAGAGTGTGTGTTTGTGTTTCACAAGCACTTTAAAAGGAAGCCCAGCTCTGAGTCATACCGACACCTCCAGTGCCACCTCCCTCCTTCCTGTAGTGGCCTGTGGCTGCAGAGCGTTCTCCTTGGCTAGATGTGGTGAGGCCCTTCACCTTGCTCATCTTTCCTTAGCTTTGACCTTGTACATGAGAGGTTCTAGAAAGAGGTTTACTGAAGTGCGTTATTTCTTTTTAAATTAAAGTTACAGCGTTATTTTTAATAAGGATAAAATATTCCTCGCTCTGCATCAATTTCAGAGCTAAAACAGTATTATTGATCTTTTCTTTCTATCCTGTACTTTCTCAAGGAAAAATCTTGTAGGCATGTAAACCTCTCCTTCCCATACACATCTCTGCGGTATCTGCAGGAAAGAGGGTGGCTTTGGAACATCCGGGGTGCAGCTGTGGTGCTAGAAAAGGGTTACTGGTCATTGGGACCTCCCTAAGTCCTCGGTGCCCTTCTGTCTTCTTAAAGCTGGACACTTTGGAGACGCCGCCAGCCTTCAAGCATTCAGCTTCCATCCCACTGCCAAAGCTGTTTTTAACATGCATGGCTACTTCACTTTTTTTCCCTGACACATTAAAATTAACAGAGAACTCATCAGTGCCTAAAGTCGCTGAACTGTTCTTTCCAATAGACATTCTCTTTTACTTAACAGTCTCGTTTTTACCTGCCTGAGCATTGCAGTCTGGCAATAGAGAGGTGCAAGCTGGGTGCGGGGCTACAGGAGTGCCCAAGCTGCAGTGGGACAGAGTGGATTCCTGGCCATGTTCCCTGATCATCCAAAGGGCAAGTACCTAAGTGCCTACTAAGAGGAGAATGTGCCTGCAGAACCCGTGGAAAGGCTTTGGGTGAGCTATGGTTGCTCCCGAGACTACAGAGCAACCACAGGGTACTGCTGGCTTTCCGGCAGATACTGCCCCGTTCCTGGAGACTTTGGACCACCACTGATTCTGTGTGCTGTGTCCGCACCCTCTGCTCCCCCCCCACCTCTGCTGACATGATTGTTTGTTCCTATTCTTCAAAGCCAGTGAAGCCTTGTCCTACTCCACACACCTCTCCTCTGACTCCAGGAGTATCCGGACTCAGGCGTGAGTACCGTTCAGCTTTCCTTTGGCTCTCCTTTTGGGTCCTAAAGAGATGTCTCACAATGCTGCCTCTGCGACTTTAGCTTGGTTTTCAGACCTCAGATAAGAGAACATTACATGGTGCTTTTTGTCAAATCAGACTTAATGACATCTCTAGCCATTCAAGGATGGGCATATATACACTTTATCAAAGCCTGAAATCTGCCAAAGCATGGAAGACTGCTCTCAACACCTGTTAATAGATTTCTTCTTCACTCTGGATGGCTTAAGCTATGAAGTTTTATGACTAATGGGGGAAAAAATGAGCTCCTATGCTCCAAACTTTGGGCTCTTCATAGCATCTTTCCTGGGTTTTAAATAACAACTTGGACTTAAAACACACAAGAGAGATAATGCTTCAAGAACACACAAACCAATTTGGTGAATTTCAGGACCACACCACACAACTTTCTGGGGCATCCACCTATCTCAGATTTTATTACAGTAGATAGCTACCATACATAAGAAGGTCATTGGCCCCTTGGCTCACAAAACTGAAGTCCAGGCCAGCTGGGGAATGAAAACTTACTTCTTACAGACAGAAAGATGCAGCTGGTTTGTATCATACCTATAATCTAAATTATTAAAGTCAAAATGTTGAAACCAGCACATGGATTCTATAAAGTCTCTGTGCAAGAGATGAATTCCAAATTGTTTAGCAATACAATCAGAATGGCTTATGTCATTTTCTGAAATTTTTCTTTTGAAATTAAATTACTGTTTGATGCTTCCCAAAGTTGATTTGTGGGTAGGGGTCTAGACTGAGAGAAATCTGCTTTTATTTTCGAGTGATAGCAACATGAAAGAAACATAGTTTTACCTCTGGTGCCTTTTCTTTTTCTTCTTTTAAATTACTCAAATACATCTAAACCTCGGGAATCAGATAGTCATCTTAGGAAGAGCTCAATGAGGAAAGCAAATTGTAAAAAGCTATCCGAGCTTTAATGAAGTGATTTGAAAATGCCAAACTACTTGCATGAACTAGAAGATTGTACTGGCTAAAACAATGAAACCCTTGGCCAAGTTCACTACGGCACATCAACATGTGTGCCAACCATTACCTCCAAGACGCAACTGCAGAAGCAATCCATCAATTTAAGTAACTAGTCAATCTGAACTTGAAAAAAGATTAAACTGTACAGTTGATGGAAATAGTTGTTGGACAAATTTTCTCAATGTCTATTTAGCTTTGTCTGGTTGTAGCAGGTCAGAAGTCTTGTGTGGAGAATGACTGTGAGATGGTTGGGAACTCACTGACCTCTACATCTTCAGCTGAGGAGCAGAGTTTGTTTAAAAGAGAGCAGAGAAATGTTCATGAAGTTTAGCTGATGCCAGCTTTTGTTCCTGTGGCATCATAGAGTTTTCAAACATAGAATCATAGAAAAATTATTCTGCTTAATGAATTTCCAAAGCCAATGTTTGCTTTTGAGCATCATTTCTTACCCTCTACACAAACAGAAAACAAGTTTTTATTTCTCACGTAAGATCACTGGGAGTCTTGTGGTCATTGTTCTGGATTTGAGTTCTCTTTAAACATGTCCTGTGAATGTTTTACATGCACTCAGGCTTATCTCTGACATAGAAGCTGGAGGTTGTCTGGGTTTGGCTTTGTTTTCACGTACTTGATGGCTGAAGGGTATTGTTCTTTTCTCTCTCACAAATGAAGAGTATGTCTCCCTTTCCCCCCCCAAAAACAAGCTTTACTCTTTTAGCATATGTATAGTGTACATCAATTAAAAGCATAATCAGTTTAATAACCTTTTACTTAGCTCAGCCAACCATGTAGAACCTACTGAACCAGTCTGTTAAGAGTTCAGGGCAAAAGTATACAAAATTATAGTAATACTTAAATTATAATTGTGTTTCCAAGTTCATCCATTGCAATAGGCACACAGAGAATATGTTCCCATTATAAATAATTTGTTGTTTAGTTGGTCTTTTTTGTTACATATTGTGCCCCAAAGAACTTAAGTCAAAGCAGCTAACACAAGAACAGGCAGCTTCCAATAAAAGACCAAACTATGATCCCATTGGCTAAACTACCAACTGAAACAAAAGACAATCAGTGTGTCAAGCCATCAGAGAGTTGTAGGCTTCCTATTGAATGCCTCCTGTGATTCTGTGCTCCTTTTAGCACCATTTGTGTCATAAGCATTAGTTGAGAGCTGGGTGAATAGCAGACCATGTGTTGGATACCAAAAATGCAAAGCTAAGTAAAACATCACTCTCACTTCAGTACTCACCATGGAGCATATTAAGAGATAACACATAGGCTAATATATCCAAGTCAGTGAGAAACTCTGGAGCTGGGAATATGGGACTTGGGGACGATGGGGAAAATAGCAGTATGACCCTCCTCTAAAGCTAGGTTGTTCATGTTAGCCACAGCATCCTTCAAAAGGGGAATCCTATTTCTTCATCCCTACCACCCACCTCTTGCTGAAATACTTCCATGGTTTTCTCAAAAGCAAAGACACAGTTCTTTGCTGGCTAGCTTGCAGAGCTACCCTGTGGCTCTCTGCTTTTAAAAGGAAACTACTGTATTCAGATACCTTTCTCATGCCAAAGAGGTCACTTTTCACCCGACTTAAGCACAATTCAAAACACCTTAGTGTATTTATAGAGTGAGACAGCCGTCACCACAGCACAGTATTAGCAGGATTTCAACACCCCAAAAGATGACCTATGTCTGTGTGTCTCCATGCACACCTTCAACCCAAGGCAAGCCCATGCTTCTATCTTTCCTTCTCTCTAGTTTAACTTTCTAGATATTTGACACACATGCATTTATGTGATGTGGGGTCTTTCATGACTGGCTTCTTTCAATGCGCACAGAAAATATAGTGTTCTTTATGTCTTTCTTGGGCCTGCTTGTTCATGTTGTTGAGTTCTTCTACGTGGCAACTCATATACTCACCTGATATTTTTGTTACAGAAGGTGCCATGATATATGCTCTTACCACATTCTGTTTACACGTTCATCAGCTGAAGGACATCTATGTAGTTTCTATTTAGGCATTCTATGAAAGTACTATATTCACGAGCAGAACTTTGTGTGGGGTTGTATAGACCCTGAGAAGTGCAGTCACTGTGTGGGATAAATGGCCACTCCCTAGACCTCTGCAATCTTTTATTCCCACAAGCAATGTGTAAAAGTTACAGGTTTTCTTCATCTTTGTCACTTCATGTTACTGTTTGTGTCTCGTTGCCTCATGAGCTGGTCATTCTTTATGGGTATGGCTTGCTTCTCAATTAGATTTAACAAGTTGTTATATGTTTATCAGACATCATATCTCTTAATGAGTAAATACCTATTCACACATTTTTGCCTAATTTTAAATTGGACTGTTTGGTTTTACTATTGAGTTACAAAAACAATTTCTTACATTCTGAATGCAAATCACCAGACAGTTTCTTTCTCCATCGTTCAGACAGTCATCTATGGGGCACCCTGAAGTCCTCGTTGAGGGCAAGAACGTTAGCATCTCGAATTGTTCTTGCTCCCTGCTGTTCAGAGCACATTTGGTGAACAATGCCATTTATAAAAGTCAAACTCAGACTTTCTTTTTCAAACATAGGAACAAGTGTCCCTCAGTCATCAGTCATCTGGTTGGAAACTACTATTATACCAGGAAAGTTGAATCCAGAGAACAGAACTTGGCACAAACTGAGTCTATTCTGGGTGGGGGAGGGGAGACAACCCAGAGTGGAAGACAGGGTGGGAAATGACACAACAAACACTGTGAAAAGCAAGCCTTTGCTTTGGGGATCAAGCATTTCCACTCTGGTTTCAGTCACCTGATTAAAAAACAAAAACAAATGTGAAATTTACAGTTGGAATTTTAAAAAGATCATGTTTGCCAGATGTTTAATCCCCTCGCTTTACACTTGGCTAAAAGCCTTACAAGTTTACTACTGAGATTGGATTTGGAAGGGGCTTTGCTCACGTTCCTACTGCTTTCAAGGATTGGGTTTTGGGGGTGTTTAACATAAAGTAAACTCACACACTGATCAGTTTGGAACCCAGCACAATTTTAAAACCACATACTCTCAATGAAACAGGGGGAGCTTTGAAATTTACAAAAATCCAAATTATGTTTGGATTAAAACAAGAAATATTACAAAAATGTTGCCATACTCAAGAGTTTGAGTCTGTAAGTAAGGGTCTGCCTCCTTTCACTTAATTACTTGAGAAGAGGGAGAGAAAAACCCTGAAGCTACAAAATAAATTCATACAAAAAAAATAATTCTGAAATTCAAGATTGCCATCCAGTTTCCAGACAGCCCTTCTGGTTATTGTCCTGGGGCTCGGCCTTCTCCTCTTCTTTATCAGGGTATATTTTTCTCCTGAAAACGAAATTACAAAGCTCAACCTTGTGGAATTTGACAGCAGATTGAAGGGAAACTGTGCCGTGCTGTATACATAAGGGAGTTGATTTCCACATCTTCTCTTGATACATATTGATCTAGAGTTTGCTGAATTTTTATTTGAGGTGAATGTTTCTGCAATTCTGCTGATTTTCATTTTTAAAAAATGATGCTTTCTGAACACCTTCCAAGTCTGGCAGTTCCTAAATTATTGGCTGGCTTTTTAGCTCTGATATATGGTTAAAAAAAAAGTCTGGGTTGAGATCATGGTGATGAATTAAAGTTACCATCTCTTACTTTTGACACAACTTGGGTGTGAATCTCTGTATTTGCTGTCAATCAAGTTTTTCTCTTGAAAAGTGTGGTGTGCATTTCCCATTCTGGCCACTTGAGGGAATCAGACTTTAGAGACGGCAGCTAATTCAAGTCTTTATGGCAAACGGTAGAACAAATATTTATTTGTTACCGAATGTCTCTTATGACAACTAGTCAGGAAGGGGTCACAGAACTTGAGTTCTGAGATAAATTATTCTTTATGTCCCTCCGATCCAGGTGGAAATGAGCACTTGTTGATGAATGGGAGTCCTGGGAGGTACTAAGCCAGGTCCACCATACAATTTATGATCAGCACTCTTGGACTTCAGAATGATTAATACCATCAATTCTCACTGGAATAAAAGCTGTTTTAGCCCATGAGAGGATCGTACATTATTGTTTATAGAAGCAGATAGCATCAAAGTAACCCACGGTTTGTGTTAAACAAATACGAAATTCTGGGTCAGCGAAAATTAATCCTAAAGGAGTAACGGAAAGTTCCTAATGACTGTGAGATCCACACATTATCACTTTTCAGTCAAGTGGTAGAAAATGGCAAAGCTATTAAAGAGATTTGCAAATGGCCCCTTTACTGCATGGGGCTAACAGCTGCCTAAGAACACATTCTCCAATGGAGAGCCCTGTTATCTAGACATCTGCAGTTTGTTAATGAAGTGTACATGTCTATGCCGTTCTGAGATTATGTTCAGGAGCATCTGAACCATTTTACTATTGAGTTTCACAACAAAACACAGTAAATCACATTATATTTTATACATTCTTACACTGTAAGCAGCTGTGAGAATGGATGAATTAAACACTGCTCTCCTATCCATGTTACACAAAACAGATGTTATTTCAGCAGCATATCAAAAAGAGAATTTTTTCCTCAATTGATTTTTTTTAGTGAATAATTATGTATCCCATTGTTTTAGGAAAACTGGGCATTTTTAAACAAAAGAAAACCATGGCATCAATTATACTTAAATGTTTTTATTCTAAAAAATTTTAAGAATACCTTGGGATATTTTTAGTATTCAAAAACTTTCGTTAAATTCCTCAGCCAAAAAAAAAAAAAAAGAGTTTACATTTTTCTTCCTATAAAGTTGCTTTTTGCTTTAATGTTTTTAAATGTTTCAAAATTTTTATTTCATTAACATATTTGAATTATGTCACAAATTCATATTTTTCTTTTCAAGTGAGTTACAAATTGCCTACTCACTTCAAATAAGCTTATCTTAAATTTAACTGTATAAAAATCAACTCTAATGAGGTGGCTCATTTTGAGTAAAGTGTTGACCTACCAAGCTTGATGATATATTCCAGAAGCTACGGGTAGAAGAAGAGAACCAATTCCCACCAGGTCTCCTGTGATCTCCACACAAGCATCATGTCATGTGTGGACACAAACACACACACACACACACACACACACACACACACACACACACAAACATACCACACCACACGCTAAATAAATAGACAGAGAATAAACATGTTTTAATAAGATAAATTCAGCATTTAATTCTGTAATTAATTCAGTATTAATTAATTCAGCATTAATTCTGTAATTAATCTGAAGTGCGTGAAGCATCTTTTCCCTTAATTTCACTATCATTTTAAGTCTTTTACTAATTTCAAGGAGGTGGGAATTGAATTATCTTGCATTTCATAGCATTCCCTCTCATGTTCATCTTTTGCCAATTTTTGAAATACTCACTAACTGCTTAATCTAATATCTAATATACTTATATCTAATATCTAATATCTAATATACTTGGTTTTTCTTTGGAAAACATCATAAGAAATATAATTGGCCAATTACTTGAAAGTAAAAATGTACTCTTTGAATATTTAAAAATTACTTAATTTAGAAATCAGTGGCCTGCCCCCAGATTCCTAAAATCTTATATTTAAAATCTATATTTAAAATCTGTATTAAACCTATATTTAAAATGTTCACATGCCATTTTTACAGTTCGGTGTTTATTGACTTGTATTTTTTTTTCCTGACAAGCCATGTAACCTCGGAGCTCCCTGTATAGTGTGTGTCATGAGTTTATCCAGATCTGCCCAGCCCTTCATCTTAGAATTCAAACAGTAGTCTCTAAAGCACCATCTGCTCATGTTCAAAATGGCTGCACGCCATTGCAGAATAATGACGACATGCCATTTTTCATTGATTCTCCCAGAAACTCGAATCATAATGAAAGAGAATTTGTTGTATTTGGCTGTTTTACAACTTTTCTCTTGCAGGCCATAATTTCTGTGTCATCTTTGAAAGCTTTAGAGATGTTTTTGAATTTTTGGCAAAAAATCAATCAAATTAAGCTACCAGTCTAATCCATCCAGTGACCTACTTTTGGTAAAAATGTTGTTGTTGTTATATCAGCCACTGCTGGTATACATTTTATAATTGTCAAAGCTATTTCCTACTTTTGTTTCTTTGTTCATTTGTTTTGAGTCTCAGACTGGCTTGAACCAATCTGGGAAGGTAGAATCTCCATTTAGTAAATGAGAAAACCAAATCCCAGGTTCAAAAGTGAAGGTTCAGAGTCCTCTTCTAACAGTCTTGGGTAGCTCTGTTTGGCAGACTGTATGCCGGCATAATCATATCAAGTCCAGACACTTTTACAAACCAGTTTCTCAACAGAGTCTCACAGCTTTAATGACACTGTCTTGTGGGAAGGGCCTCTACTTGGGTTGTGGATTATTTCAACATTTCTATAAACATCAATCATATTAGGAAAGTAACCCAAACCCTGAGATTCTGATTTGGTTATGCTCATTTTAGATAGAACTTTGTCATGAAGAGGCTGGCACAAAATCAGAAGTTAGTGTATTGGACTTCAACAATGATGTTTTGTTTTGGTTTAATGACTTACTACTTCTAAAAATTTTTAATTCTGTGTATAAATGCATGTGTGGGGGGGTATACACATGTGCATGTAGGTGACTTCAGATTCAAGAAGAGTTTATTGGGTCCCTTGTAGCTGCAGTTGTAAGCAGTTGTGAATTGCTTGATGTGGCTACTGGGAAGCAAACTCAGGTCCTCTTTGAAGAGTGTATATGCTCTGAACCACTGAGCTATCTCTTCATTACTTGTTTCACTGATATTTAATATACATAAAAGAAGAAAGAAATCCATTATCCTTTTCAAATAAAACATTTAAAAATAAAACACTTATACATATGTGTCTATATGCCAATCGTACATGTTTCTAAGTCGTTGGCCCTTAACTAGGGTCTCTGTATCTCTCCACTGTGACAAGATAGTTACCTCAACTTTTTCCAAGAGCATCTTACATTTTTTTCTTACCCCAAATGAATACATTATATTTTGTTCTATAAGTGTATAAAAGCCAATAAAATATTGCTTCTTGAAAAAAATATAGGGTGTCAGTATTTTTTAAAAGTTTATTCTACTCCTGGCTGTAATATGCTTGGGTTCATACCATCCATTGTAATATGTACTGGCCACTTGGGTTACCCTAACAGTTGTGACTTTATAGAGACTGTAAATCTATTAGGCCACAATTTGCACATAATAAAAAGAAACAGCAAGTAGTTAAAGGAAAGGCTCATTTCTGAGCTGCCCAACAGTTTTCCAGGGAAAGTCATTGAAGCAGCTTCAGCTACTGCTGCCTGCCTTTGGGAAATTTAATCACACTGATTGAGGAAGCCTGGAGAGAATTGGCTGTCCCCCCCCCTTTTTTTTTCAGTTCCTAATTGCCCCGTAGACTCTGTTTCATCTACAGATGAAACAAAGCTGGCGCTGTGAAAGGCCAGAAGCAAAAGGCATGCTCTTATCAATTGCTTCCTACCTCCCTTGCAGATCTGTCACTCACCCCTGAGCCATCCTGCCACCAGCCAGGAAAGCCACAGATGGAATGATCTTCTGGTCACCAGCATGGTAGCTTCTGGAATGTCTTTTTATTACTGTGCAGCATACAACAGCCAAGTTTCCAAGGGCTGAGTTCAGAGTAGAGCATGGAGTCTTTCTTCTTCTGGCGAATGCCGATGGATGCAGAGGACACATAGCAAGGAGGGGACTTGCCAACCCAGTAATGAATTAAGAAGAGACCAAGGAACTCTTGGAATTGACTTGGCAAAACAAAATGACTGTCTTCTGAGTAACCTCTGTATGCAAATAAATCTCAGTATAAACATGAAAGGTAAGGTATCTAGACTAGAAATATCTGTAATATAAACAAAGCTGAGGGATGGGGTGGTCACACACACATTCTTTGGGACATCACCAGCAGAGCTGGGCTTTGTATTAGCTGCGCATTTCACTGCTGCACATGGGTGGTGACCCCAGCCTAGCACACAAAAGATCTAGTCAGAAACCAAATGCCCAGTTTCATTAAGTAAGAAAGAGAAGACAGGCTGGCAGTGGGGATGCCGAGAATCAGAAAACCTGATACATTCTGCTAACTGACTTGCAATACTACCTGCTTGTAGTGTCATAATATACGCATTTCCTCTTCAGCACAGGTGAGGCACACAATATGAGGACCACTGTCAAGTTGGAAAAGCTGTTGGAAAGGGCATACTCAATTTTATAACAATTTATTCGGGTGAATATTTTGCTTGCTGGGGGATTCCCTAGACAATAACCCCACTGCTTTGGCGTTCTCCATTTGGCTATTACAACACCCTCCTCTGTGGTTTTCTTCTTTAAACTTTCTTGTCAGTGGGACCCTTTTAAGGAATTTTGATTCTGCGAAACATTTACTCCTGGCTAAGGCCTGCCAATTAAGTTGTATTCACTGAATCAACAGTTTTCTGTTACTTGTTCCTTCGGGTAGAACCAGGGCTGAGAGCCCTGCCCTTTCCCAGGCTTCCATGCAGAGATCTTTCTGCTGCAAACAGTAGGGACACCTGTTCTGCGAGCAGGGCCAGCCAGCACCTGAAATCCTAGGAATGGGTTGCTCCTGAACAGGGGGTGCTCGATAAGACAGCCACTGTGATAGGCGGCGGAAATTTGATAATGAAAGGAGATGCCTAATAGATTAATCTGGTGTGATTTGCCAAAACACTGGGTTTTCTAGCAGATTATCCACACTCCAATAGGAAGCTCTTTGTCTTGGGAAAAGTCCCCACTTCTCATTGTCTTCTTTATCTCAATGAGAAACATAATGGTTTGCTTGTTTACATGCATGATAGATATATCCAGAGTTGGCCTGTGGGGCTGTACACTCCCTTTCACTGAAATGTTTCCAGCATGCGTGTTATTAGCTAACAGGGAGAGAACAGCTGGCCGTGTATAAAATTTAAATCTGCCTTGCTTAGGTTGGCATAAGTGACTGTTATTTCATCCACTGACAAAAAATTTTATTTTCTGCTCAAATACATTTTGGGGGAAGTTGCAAGATCATTTGTAGCGGTCATAAAGTTATACGCATGTATATGGAGGGCTGAGCGACAGAAATGAACGTTACTCTCAGCTGGTTTCTTTCCACTGGTTTTAATTATTTCATTAGCTTGTGGTACTCTTTCTGTCTTGTTCTGCCTAACATAAAGTGAGGCTCATACCTTCACCTGATTTATATTGACAATGCATCTCGAAGCTAACTCTTGAGGAAACCTACAGAGTACTGCTTTGACTCTTGGCATTGATTTTTACAATCAAGTATGCAGCAAGCAGGATGACTAGTAGAAGATCTCCTACTCAAAAAGTAAACAAGACGTTTCCTAGTGGTTGACTACAACTTAATTAAAAATACCCCCTTTTGTTGCTGATTGGTCGGTTTTTATTTTTTGAAATAAGATCTTGTTATGTAGATCAGGGTGACCTGGAACTCACTATGTAGCCCAGGCTAAACCTTAAAGCTTTGACAATCTTTCAACCACAGCTTCCCAGATGTTTGTCTCTCTCTCTCTTTTTCTCTCTCTCTCTGTTTCTGTAAGTGTGTGTGTTTTAAATCTTCTCTATGGATAGAACTTTTTGTTGTCATACTAAATAAGCTTGCCAGAGGAAATATTTATCTGTGCAATGTAGTTACAGAATTTTACACCTCATATTCCCGTATCTTTCTTCTGCTAGAGTTCAACTTGTTATATCTTTGACCTTTCATTAGAACAACTAACATTTCTTGACTGGTTATAATGTATCAGGCATTGGCACAAGAACCTCTTGAGGTGTGTGTGTGTGTGTGTGTGTGTGTGTGTGTGTGTGTGTGTGTGTATCTTCACAATAGTCCTATGACCCTCAGAGATGTAGAAATGAATATGAGAAGGTTTATTGTCTAAGTGTACATTTGTCAGTGACAAGAAAATTAGACACAGTAGCTTAAGTGATCACAGAGTGTTTGTGACTTCATTTCCTTGCTGATCTGCTGGCCAGGACTTCCTTTCTATACCCACTATTTAGAGAAGCTAAAAGTGAAGCAGAAGTAATTATTTTCATGGGAGTAGATAAAAAAGAAATTGCCCCTGGCAGGATACTTGTGTTTTGACCTGAACACAATGCATATGGCTCCCCTCGACTGTTGTTCTGTGTCTACAGGAGAGTGTAGACTCTTCAGTGACTTTTGCCAATGAGAGTCATTGCATCCTGCGTGCGAGCAGGAGTGACAGAAAGGCCTGGAAAACCGTAAAGAAAAGCTGGGGATGGAAATCTGATAAACCCATCAAACAAGAACAGATCTCAAAAGACTTGTCTGTCTAGACCAACTGACGGGCTACAAACAGAAGTTAGTGGGTTATGCAGCCAAACATGGATTCAGGGCTGAGGAAATTACCACCAGGCAACACATGGGGTCTGCACCACATAAAATATGGCATCTCGCCTTTTTCTAACAGGCCTTAAAAGTTAAAAACCATGGAAACTCAGCCATCACCTTTATGGATTTTGCTTCTCTTTTACAGTCATGCAAGTCACATGTGTGTTAGACTGTCTTTTCCAGACTCCAGGAATCCAAATTGTGGCTGTTCTTCTTAGAAACAACTTGTCACTGGAAAATATTTCTGTATTGCATAATTTGACATTATGGCTAAGGCATTTCTAACACAAGCTTGTGCCTTCAAGGCTTATGTTTTCTAAGATGTTTCTTGAAATATTCTCTTCTGGGTAATGCCAGAATATCCTGCTAATACACACAGAGAGGTATAATGCAATATCTGTAGTTTTCTATTTTGATAAATCTAAGAACAGTAACTGCCAGTCTTCTGTAATCTCAGTCTAAGAACACATATTTTCAATTTATTTATTTAAGGAATATGTCCCCTTCCAATTACACTTCTCAATGGAAACATATGATTGCGTGACCAGACCTAAAATCCGTGGTATTTTCTTTTCGTGGATGTTAAAACACCATGAATAAGTAGGATTCCCCATCATCACGCACCTTCATGGTTAATTACGTCTTTGCAGAGAGACACAGAAGACCTTGTCTCCGTGGTATACTGATGGAGTCCCAGGGATAAACGTTGGAATGAAATGGGTTGTTGGGCTTGGAATGTTTTCACTAGCAACTGAAGACTCCCAAATTGCTTATTTTTCCTTGACTACAATTTTTGGCTTCAACTGGAATTATTTTGTTTTCAGGAGTGGAAGAAATACTCATTTATTTCCTTAAATACCTTAATAATGTGGAATCCCACATGAAAAAAAAATCAATAGTCATGATAAACTGCTAATGCACAGTAATTGGAAGCTCTCAGTTATATTGTCCATTCTGTAAACTTCTACTACCCAATTTTAGGATTAAGTATAAGACACGTGAGATAAAGCTATTTTTGTTGCTCAAAGGTTCTAATAATTCTTCCTAGTGTAATAGCTTACATGAAATACATACATGTTCATTCCTTCTACTTCCTTTCTTTTTCAGCCTTTCTCCTTTCCTTCCTTAAATTATTTTGTTTCTCTCCTTCCTTCTATCTGTTTTCAGAAATAAAATGTGATTTTCCTCAGCATTAATACTTTCAGTTCTCTTCAACTGCGGAGGTACACATCTGTAATCCCAGCACTTGGGGAGGCAGAGGCAAACATATTGCTCTAAGTTTGAGGCCAGCCTGGTCTACAAAGCGAGTCCAGGACAGCCAAGGCTACACAGAGAAACCCTGTCTCAAAAAACAATAACAAAATGGGAAAAAAAAATCCTTTCAGTTTTCTGGTTCAAGGATCAAGGGTCAGGAGTCAGTCCTAACATATAAATATTCTGAGCAGCTTGCCCTAGAGAGTTTAATCTACATAGTATTTCTCAAATCATTCCCATTAACTTGACTTATCCATTCCATTATCACCGATGTCTAATTCATCATCACAAGGCCCAGAGTGGCCACATTTATTTGTTTTTCCACATCTGTCCTCTTCTAGTCCATTTTCTATCCTGCAAACAGAAGCATTCTAAAGGTGAGAACCAGATTATACCTTTTTACTTAAAACCATTGAATACTCCCTATAGCTTCCAGAATTAAACCAAACTTCTGTAATGTGATGGGACTCCTCCTGAGCCTTTCTCAGTCGACCACCAACCTTTCAGCTCACACTCTAGTACACCAGCCTTCTCTCAGCTTCCAGAATTTGCTATGTTGTGCTTTGTTGCACAGAATTTGCATATACTGTTCGTTAGCCTGGGATTCACTTCCTTCTGGGACTACATACGGCTCACACTCTTCACCAAGAGTGTCAGCAACACCTTTGGTGTGCTTCTGATAGAAACTTAGAACTTGGATTTTATCATCTCACCTTATGAGTTTCTGATAGCCAATGTTGGGAGGGAATCATTCCACTTGGCCTCTAGGCAGTGATGTAGCTGACGATTCAAGACATATTGAACTTGTAATTCCTCTGAGAAAGTTCCTGGCAAATTCACTTAAAAGTATTTAAGTGAATTTTAACATATTTTAGCTTACAATTTCAGAGGCTTCAATTCAGAGGAGGGCTTGGTAAAGCAGATCACTGATATCATGACATCCAAGAAGCAGAGAGAAAAGAGAGTACCTCTGCTTGCACTTTCCCTCATTTCCTTTTCTAAGCTCTCTGGACGCCTACCCTAGGAAAATGGTGCCAACCACCATGAAACACGTTCTTCTCCCTTCATTATTCCTCTCTAGAAATGCCTTCATAGAAAACCCAGATATGTGCTTATTAATTTAGGTACTTCTCAAAACAAACAGGTTGAAAAATCATCCTGAATCTACCTCTTATCAAGATGATACCCAAACACCTCTCCTTTAAGTCCCCCAAAGGCTCATACCTACCTCACGTTGTAAAATTCATTCAGTCCATTTCCAGGTCTTTCCACAGCCTTAACAATGAGACCAAGATTCGGAGACTCAAAGAAAACTCTTAGATTTAAGCACATGTAAAAGAAAAAAAAAAGACTTCCAGAGTACAGTGGAGCAGAATAAACATTTCCATGCTGAAAAGGAGTTATAGAAGAGTAAAAAAGCAGTATCACAATGAAGCAAGACCAAAGCTCAGCAAAGCAGACACTAACCCCCATTACTCCATACAGGGACTCAGTGGCATACAGTGTCATGAAATGAGCTCCATGGGGCTTATGCAGCCCCTCTCCTATGGATTTCCTATGTATGTTTCATGATCGTAGAATCTTCAGCATCTCAGGGACTCCATTTTATGTCAAGTGAAAGCCTAATAGCTTCCTCCATTTCCTTCTCCAGGGATGTCAGTGGGACCTCTGAGCCATTCGTGTGTTGCCTTACTTCTCACACCTTTCTTTGAAAACTAGCAGCTCATGGCATGACTCAGATGCAGAAAGATGTGAATGCTGTCACTCAAGTTCATCCTTATAGACTTTTTTGCTGCATCCAGGTCCCCAGCAACTTTTAAAGTAAGTCTTCCATCATTTGGTTAATCTTTTCTTAAATATACTCATAGACATACCCAGGTTTGCTTTCATAATCTCCTTGGCATTTCTCAGTTCAATCAAGTCAGCAATAAAAACGAACCATCATATTTAGCAACCTAATATTAACTAATGTGCTTCTCTTCTCTACCAGAGATAAACTTCAAGAGACTTTGCCAAGAGCATATCAAGTCTTGCTTATTACTGTGCTTTTATACAGGACACTCAATATATATTTAATGACTGAATTAATTAAAGTATAAAATAGTATGCTAAGTTTTGACATGTATTTTTCAAAGCTATGTTATTATTTTTAAATATCCATATGTGTATGTTGGTGCCTGCAAAGGCCAGAGGTATTGAATCCCCTAGAGGAGATGGTTGTATGATGCTTTACATGTGGGTTGGGAGTCTAACTAGAGTCCCCAGAAAGAGTAGTTTGTTTTTTTTTAACTACTGAGCCATCTCTTAGTCTCCACATATGTCCTTGAGGTAAAGCCTGAGTAGTCTTGATGATGCATGGTAACAACTCTTACTGACAACATCAGGTCAGCTCTCACTGGGGCATAAGCAACAGATACAAGCCTATAAACTCTTTGTTTGTATGGCAGTACAGAAGCTAACTGATTTCTCAGCATTTTCAGAGATGCATCTTATTGCTCATCACACAGGTTCGCTGAAAGTGTAGACACTACAGTTTTCAAATGTGAACACGGTTGTTTTCGCATCTAAGTGGAAAAAGGAGATTCTTCATGAATGGGTACCCTATGTAGTTTACTAATTTTACAGATATGTTTCCTTACACTATACACCTTAAGATGATGGTGAGGCTCAGTAATTGGAAACTTTACTCTGAAAAGTTTAATGGCTCTTTTAGTAGAGGCAAGGGAACAAAACCTTATTCCAACAACTAATTCAACATAAGGCACCCCACAAAGTGCTGTCAGCTGGCTAGATGAGATGCTGACACTGAAAGGTCATGATTTTCTTGGCCAATGCTGCCAAGTGACCTGGTAACGAAGTTCTGACTGAGACCTCTGTTCCCAAGCCACACAGATGAAGATACAACGTGGTGACATCTTGTCAACACAGAACATTTCTACTCCATAAACCAGTGACATCCCAGATCCTGTGATTTGAAGCCTTCAGAGGGGATAAGGAGACGGGTGCAGTGCCACATGCACATAACTTCAACATCCAGGAGACTAAGAAAAGAGAATCCATTCAAGGCCACAGGCTGGATTAAACAGCAAGACCATGTCTTAAAAATAAAGAGAGGAATAGAGACACAGTTTTGGCCTCAAAACTTTTCTATTTGTTCTATTTCTATTTCCTGGTGTAGAAATAGAGCTTTTAAAGATATTTATTATACAAAGGGTCAACAGATTCAAAGAATTCTTCACAGTGTTATCACTGGGAAAAACTTGAAGGAAAAGCAAAGATTCAGATAGAGTCAGTCTAAAAAAACATCTGAGACAGAGGCAGAGCTTAAGCCAGGACAGAAGTGGATGACAAATTCAGAGAGCTGTTCTCTGCACATTATTTTCCCCTTATTATAAAAAGCTTTTGAAGTGTCCTGACACATGACAACAGTTGTTATGAGTACTACTACATATTTTAACCAGCGAGGAAGAACCTCTTCACATTTCTGACTATCTCAAGTCCAGAAAGCACAAGGAACAGACTCAAATCTGCCATCTGTACTTTGATCAGCTGTGGCTACCCAGTGGGCTTAGATGTGCTCTTGCCTACTGGGCCTTAGCAGAAGTAAGGATTCATATGGGGGCTTGGGAAATCCTTGTGGTATCCAGGCAGACTGATGTAAAGGATCCCAGGAGAAAAATGAAAAAGGTCATCGAACATTCATTTTGTAGGAAAGGTACCAGAAGGTTTGGGGGTTTTTGTTTGTTTGTTTTGGTGTTTTTTTTTCCCTTGAAGTCTAAGCAGTTTTACTGGATCCTGATGTTATATTTATTATGTTTCTTCAAGGTCACTTTAGTTCAGCCCTTTAGCAACTTAGATACCACACAATGATCCCAAGACCCACAGCTGAGTGCAAAGAAACTGAAGGAAATTGAAGCTCATTAATGGCAGGCTTGTTAAATAACACTTTTACAGATACAAAGATAGGACCTCGCCCAGAAGTTGAAAGCACTATCAATGGCAGGTCCAGGAATCAGACCTCACTGCTTCGGGGCAGCTCCATTGTTTGTAGACCTCTAGACAGAAGCACCTTGCCCTCTTGATGTCAGAATCCCCTCCACCCAAAAAAAAAGACCTGCTCTGTTTTTGGATGTAATACAAGTTTCCCAAGCTGCTGATAATGCAGAAGAGAAAAATTTTCCATATTCTGTGGTTTAATTTTGTTTGTTTAGTTGTTGTTGTTTTATTAAGTCAATTAGACATAGTGACTAGGCTAGAATGCTGAAGATTGTGGAGGGGGTTGGGGAGCTACTGGTCAAACAGAACTCTCTAGCTTTGCACAAACAATTAATTATCCTGGTAACCTCACAAAGATAACCCACATTTTCTTGATCTAATGATGATGAACAGAGAGAAAGTTTTGTTTTGTTAAGTTCAGTGATTTAAAGAGAGAACTGTGCAGAGTATCTGTGCATCCCTCTTGCATGAACATCAGCGAGCAAAGGTGATGGGGACTGGAGAACTACAAAGCAGCGATTCTGAAATGATTTTTCAACAAGAACAAATACACTTGGTGAGGATTCTAGCTTTAACCATACACAAAGGAAACTAATGAAGTACAGGTTACTATCGAGAGCCCAAAGAAGACGTTGTCCTTCTCCCACTCCTACTTCTGGTCGGCTGCCTCTTCTGCTTTGTGGTGCTCAGTGGACTTGCCATAAGAGAGCAGTGTGAGTGACCTCAGTTCCCTACCCTTCTGCTTTTATGTCTGCAAAACATATCAGTGATGAACTAAGGCAAAAAAAGGGGGGTTCAAGTTCAATTGGTTAGCCTTGTTTTAATAGTCTTGTTTGTCTAAACCATAGTTTGTGGAAACTACCTTCCTCTGTTCAGCAGTTGCACATATGACCTCACTTAGAACCTTAAGATATGAAACATAGCATTGTGGAGCAGCTATGGCTAGAAGGGAGGCACAGGTCCAGTGTTTGCTGGGCCTGACTTCCTTTCTCCCTCCGGAGTCCATAGAAAATCTTTTGAAATCCACTGAGCTAAATCACTCTTAATTTGAATACGTGAGGCAGTCACATCACAGTTACCTCTAGGCTGGAGAGAGAGAGAGAGAGAGAAGGAAGGAAGGAAGGAAGAAAGAAAGAAAGAAAGAAAGAAAGAAAGAAAGAAAGAAAGAAAGAAAGAAAAGAAAGAAGGAGGGAGAAAGGAGGAAGGGAGGTAGGAAGAAAGGAAGGAAGGAAGGAAAGAAGGAAGGAAGGAAGGAAGGAAGGAAGGAAGGAAGGAAGGAAGGAAGGAAGGAAGGAAGGAAAGAAAATTGCAAAGCTTTGTGTTGCTGCAGGTCATGTCTGGCTTCAGATATGGTGTCTAAGAGACAGTCATAAGACAGGATTCAGAGCGAAAAGGCACAGATTAGAAGCTTGGAAATGGGGGAGTGGATCACCTGGAAAGTAAGATGGTAAATTTCCCATGTTGTTGAATTTAGGCTTCAAGTATATTCAACCTTTTCACGCTGTAACACAACATTGCTGTTCTCTTAAAAGTTTTTACTAGAAAAAATAAAGCCTTGAGAACTGTGCAATCAAGTTACAAAACACAGCACACATATGTGCATCGCATACACACACCTCAAGATATTTTAAGTATACTAAGTTGTGTTGGGCCATATGCATAGCTGTCCTTGTTTGTAAGCCAGACACATCAGGAAACTTTCAGAAAGGAAGTCACTGGCACGTCCCATCTCTGTGAAAAACAACAAAACAAAACTGCTCCTTCAACAATTGTAGACCCTATACAAAGGTCCACAGTTTGGTCAATCCTTTTACTAAAGAAAGAAGAAGAGATGGAGGGAATTGATGGCTCCATTGTTACAGTGGCTCAGACAATTGAGTCCCACATTTCTCAAATTTCAGAAAAGACCCCCCCCCCTTATCCCAGCTGTCAGCAGCAATAAAAGTCAGTTGACAAGATGAAGCTAAAATTAAGAGGATTTATAGATCAGTTTGCTACTTGATGAGCTGTTACATGTGACATCTAAGAGGTTGCGTAAGATAAATTTAAAAAGATGAATAATGATTTTTCAAGCACATTACATTTAATGAACTATAAAATGGCAAAACTTCAAATCTCAATCAAACTGCATTTTGAATTCGAGTCAAATTCTATACAAATCTGCATATAATTTCTAAACTCTTTTTCTCTTCCCTCTAACCTTCCTTGGCAGGTAGGCAATTGGTACTATCTACATTTTTGGTGCATATGGTAGCCAACAACCAACAAACCCAACATTTCTCATTCTTCTATCTAGCCATTTTCTCATGCCCACCAACATCTTCCACGAGTTTATGCTTAAACTGATGATTCAGCCATAGCACCACTCTTTCTTTCATGTAAACTCTCAGTAGATAACTGAATATCACCACCTCTACCTCCAATGTGTATTTGTAATCTGACCTCTTCTTGGCACCCAATGCACTAGTCTGAGCCACCAGCATCTCTTGTATTATCTACCTAGTCTCTGTGATGCCTAATCTCTGTTTACTGTTAACATTTAGAGTGTCTTCAAGGTCTAAATCAGAGGATCTCCCTGCCCTGCATCAAACTCTAAAGCACCCCATTAACCATGAAAAGAAAACTTTAAAATATTCATAATGCCAAAGTTCTTAAATATGGAATCAGTCAAGCTTCTGCCAACTCCTACACCTCAGCCCTGCCAGCCTCTACACAAACCCATCTCCTTTGGTTTACCCTCCTCCTCCAACACTTCCCTTCTGGGTCTCATTAATGCTTATCCACCTCTTAAAGGTTCTGCCCTTGAGTTGCACAGCTCTCCTGCCTTCTGTTTACATCATAGGCCTACTCTCTGCTCTTGAGGCTGTCTGATGGGTCTTATCCTTACAACCTGAGCTGAAATGGTCTTACCAAACCCACACATTCTGGGCATTGACTTTTTATTTCCTTTATGCATAAAATTATCCATAGATATAATTCTTCTTTCCACACCAGCATGTAAGCTTGTCTGTGTTTGAACTGTGGTTTGGAAGGAATTTTGTTGTTGTTGTGGTTCAAGATATCTGTGACATAATAGGTACCCAATATATATTATTTAAGTAAATGAATTTGTTCTCTAACTAGAAACCAGGGACAGCAAGTAATAGTTTATAAGGAAAGAAGTTGTTTAGTGTGTGAATCTACTCCTAAGATCAAAGCCCTGTACTGGCTGTGAGACCTTAGGAACTGGATCCAATCGCCATCTCTAAAGGAAAAATATCAAGTGAAAGTAAAAATATTACCTATCATAGACAAACACATGCATTTAGAGCAATATCAGGGTCTTAAATTATGTAATTAATATCTTCTACTGTTATCCTATTTTTTATCAAAAAATAGCACAACCCAATAGTACTTACACATTATATCTTAGCAAAAACCTTTTCCTCAGGGGAGTAAGACACAGCTTGAGAGCAAGGCTTGGCATAACCCCATGCTACAATGGACGACTTCTCGCATGACAGGTTCTTCCAAGGATTCCCAGGATTTCTAGGTAAAGTGTATGTGCTCCTTGATTTTTGAGTAGGTTTATAATCTTCTCTGCAGATGACCCTTTCTGGAGAAAATGTTCCCATATTTTTGTACTTTTGTTGAGGACAACTGTTTCATAAAATTTTACTTGGCTCCTTGGGTGCAGTCAGGTGACCTAAGAATGGCCTCTTTACCTGCCCTAGACCAAGGAATTTCTCCTCCAGGATATATGGACTTCATCAAGTAAAAGTCTCACAGCAATTTCTTTCCAGTGATTGTAGGTGTAGCTGAAAAACACAGGCACTCTTTGTGGATACATTTTCCAAGAAGCTGGAGGAAAAGCCATCTGAAGAGAGAATACAATAAAAATTCTTCCTTGATTCCAGTTGCTCCTAGACCTAAGGGCACTGTTACTCATCACTTACATAGGCCTTCCAGATTAGATGTCTACGCTACCATATGGTATACTGACTATATAAGCCTGGAGCCTGGTAGAGAAAATGCAGAGGAAAGGATATGAACATTCAATGGATCATAGCGTTCATGGTGTTGGAGGAACACACAGGAAAGGCATCAAAGGGCAGGGATCAGGATTTCATGTTCCCATGCATCAATGCCTTCTTTGTGTTTTGTGGACCATCCATGGCAACGCTTTCCTACATTTAAATACTGAATAGAGATTTTAGCTGAGGTTCCTTCAACTCTGTTACCAGATTGCGCAATGCATTCAAGTGCCAGTAACCACCTATGTGCAGGTCATTTCTAAATTAAGCTACAATCCAAGCTCCTGTAGAGGTTGTTTCAATAAAACTGTTTTAGTTCACTTCTGCAACTATAAAAAAATGCCTTAAGCTGAGTAAATTACAAGCAATAAACTTTATTTCTCACTCCTAGGGACTCCTACTCCAGTTCATGGCAAATCCAAGATCTAGGCACCATGGGCTCCGGTAGATTTGACTTCATGATATTTTTCCTCTGCTTCCCAGGTGATGTCTTCTCCTGTGTCCTCACAGGACATACGGTAAAAGGTTTTAGCTAGTTACTTTGAGCTCTTTTATAAGGTTGCTATTCCCATTCATCCACTCATCCCTTTCTAAAGGTTTGCAGGCTAAGTTGAAGACACAATGTTCCAACAATGGCACCAAATGCATTCACTTCAATTGGGTTTTCTCAAGTGTCTTAGTGTGGTTTGAATATGAAATGTTGCTCAGAGACTCAAGCATTGAGTTCTTGCTTCCCAGAAGCTTGGGCTTTTTCAGGAGTTCTGGACATTTTATGGGGTTGAGCCTAGGTGGAGAAGTGTGCCTCTGAAGTCTGTTCTTGATGGGCAGTTTCTCTCTGATCCAGTCCATCCTGCTAGGGAAAAATAAAAAACAAAGCAAAAAAAAACAAAAACCCTCCTCTGTCACATCTGCTGCCATTTCTGCCATGATGTGTTGCTCAAGTGCCTGGAGCCAACAACTAAGAACTGAGCCCTCTAAAACTGTGAGCCACACAAAGCACATCTCCCTCAATAATTTTGTTACCACAGTGTTTATCTAACTAGTGCATCCTTCAGTATACCCAAACCAGAATTCACCACCTTTCTCTAGAAACTATTTCTTCTAGATTCTGTCACTGGATTTAGTCAATATCATCATCCACTACTTTGGCCAACTCAGCTGAGACATCTCCAGTGATCTCCATGCACACCCCTGTTCACATGACCCCTGCTGGCAATGTCCATCCCAAACCTTCATCATCTTTCATTTCTGTTTTTGGTTAGGCCCCCTTCACCATTCTCATAGTGTTCTTAAATTGAAATGTGATCATGAGGTCAAGTTTACTTGACAGGAGATCTGATGCTAGCCCATATTTTGAGCCTCCTTACCTCTTATTTCTTACCTCAAATATAGTGTCCTTGTTATAGAGGTCAGTATCTAGACCAGGTATTTCTGGGTCCTTGGTTCTTACTGAGGAGTGAGAATAAAGATGCACACAGATTACAAAAGTAGCAGCATAATTTTATTCAAATCAAAACAATAACACAGACCCAATAAGCTGTCAAGAGAGACATCTGACCACATGAGTGAAAAAGACTTCAAGGATCCTAATTCTGTTTGGGGGGTTCATTTTGTGGGGTTCAAAAAAATGAAGAGTAGAGTAACAAAGGTGTATAATGCAGCAAGCTCTCCATTTTGATTGACAGACTTGGATTATGTAAGCCTTTGCTTATTAACATTTTCCTTCCCATAATGCTTCTGTTTTAATAATATGCATGCAGTATCATGAATAGACATAAAATTGCAAATAGGAGGTTCTCCCTAAAAGTTTGCTTCAAAAACACAGATTGCCTTATTGAGCATGCCAGTTCAGGTTAGAACGGTCTACTTAGCTTTGCTCCAAGCATAACTGGAATACAACTGACTAGAATCTGTTTAGCCACAGAGTAGTGGCATATACTCTTAATCCCAGTACTCAAGTGGCAGAGGCAGACCGATCTCTGTGAGTTCAAGGCCTGGTCTACATAGTGAGTTCTAGGACAGCCAGAGCTACAGAGAAACGCTGTCTCAACACCCCATCTCAAACAAATCTTTGTTTGATGGTCATTAAGTGAAGAAGAAATGTATTTTCTTTTCTGAGAGAAGTGTTCATGCAGGATTCCATAGGTGAGTATCCTAGGTGCTAACAGGCTGCTGGGTGCATTGTTCAGAGAGGGGTGAGGACACACAACACAAGTAAGTAAGGGTCTTAGGCTTTTAAGACCACTGGTTGGATGTATATCCCAAATCAAGTGTAGTCTGGGCTTGCTAAGCTCTTTCCTATGCTTTCCTGCCCTCCTCTTACAGCTTATTTTTATTTTTATAAACATGACTATATATTGCTCTCCTTATCTATGACTTTCTTACTTCTTACACACATTTAAGAGCTTAAGTCAGCTAATTCTTCCTCCAGGAAGCTTTCTCCAAATATAGAAATTACATTAAATGGTTCTATCCAAATATCCAACAACATGCGTTCCTTCCTTCCTTCTTTGTCTTTCTTTCTTTCTTTCTTCCTTCCTTCCTTCCTTCCTTCCTTCCTTCCTTCCTTCCTTCCTTCCTTCCTTTCTTTCTTTCTTTCTTTCTTCCTTTCTTTCTTTCTTCATTTCTTTCTTTCTCTCTCTCTTTCTTTCTGTCTCTCTCTTTCTTTCTTTAGGTTCTTAAAATTATTTCTCCCATTCATTTGTAAATTTCTAAAGATGCTAGACTATTTTTCCATTGTTACATCCATTGTTCCTACAGTAGTTGCTGAAACACATGATGACAGGACTTCAATAAACATCTCAGAGACTTCTGAGTGCATGAGTGAGTGCACTCAGAGCACATGGTTGAGTGAGATAAATGAGAGCATGCATTAAAACACTTCTGGGGCTGGATCAGTGGCTCAGAGGTTAAGAGCACTGGCTAACCTCTTCCAGAGGTTCTGGGTTCAATTCCCAACAACCACATGGTGGCTCACAACCATCTATAATGAGATCTGGTACCCTCTTCTGACGTGCATGTGTACATGCAGACAGAACATTGTGTACATGATATATACATAAATCTAAACAACAACGACAACAAAACCCCACACTTCTACATCTCCACCCTCTTTTTGCCTACAACCGAATGGTCCGTGGATTGTCATTCTTGGTCCTCCACAGATGAGAATAGTGAAGCAGGGGAAACGGGGAGTACAGCAGGTTCTCTGGGTGTGACATACCCCGTCATCACTCACCTGCCAGTCTCATCCGAAATGCATCTGTTGTAATCCCTTAAGGTGTTTTGCTTGTGCTACAATGCAAAAATAAATTTTATTATACAACCCCATAGCTAGCATCAACAAGGTGCTAAATAGTGTGGAAGTTTTGCAAGTGCTAAGACGATTATTTAATCATCCCTTCTGCTTTGAAGCCTGAATTTTAGAGGGGGGGAGAAAGTCTGCACCTTTCGCATTTTTCTGAAGAAGAAAAGCAGCCAGACATGCATCTTGTAGTTCTCCTTAGTGTGGAGGTTGGGATGGCTACTCGCCACTCCTAGACAAGAGAGCAATCTCCACCTGTCTTCCAGAGTCAGGTGCATGCATAGACTACACTGAAATCTGTCTTTATTTTCTTCAGCCCCGAAAAAGAAGCTTTTGACTTGATCCCAAATGTTCTCTGCATTGTTTCTCCTGTTGATGCAGGCATGCACATTTGCTCCTCAGATTGTTCACGGTGGTTCTAGAACTGGTCACAAGCTAGACTGGGGCAGAAAGAGAGAGGAAAAAGTGCAATAGGGCAATGTTAAGGATAAGCTCTGAGAAGATCAAGTGGATAAATAGGAACACGCTTCTGCAAGACACAACAAATGTCTTTTATCATCCTCTCCTCAGCGGCAGCCAGCAAGCAACCTGAGTTCCAGATCCTCATCACTGTAGCAAAATCTGGCATGGTCTTCTGCAGTTTCAACCTTAGTTCTAGTGAAATAGACACATGGATTTCCAGAGTTGTCTGAATAGCCAGAGCTGCTTCAATGAGTTCTGGGCTCAGTGAAAGAGCCCATCTCAGAAAACAAAGTGGAGAACTGTAGGGGAAGTCACCTGACCACCACAAACATGTAGACATGCATGGATGCACACCAGTAAAAACATGGGTACACACATACATACCTAATCACACCCCAAAAAATAATAGAAAATAGATATATCGAAGCATGGATAGATGTATAGCTAGACAGGCATGTGATAGACAATGGAATTGCATCTTCTTTTGGAAAATAATTTATCTTTTTAACATATCACTTTTCACATTTATTTATTTTGCTTGTATTTGTGTGTGCGTATGCACAGAACGGTGCAAATGAGCCACCATGCCTGTGTGGAGGTCAGAGACAGACTTTCAGGAGTTCGTTCTTGCCTTCCAGCCTTCTGCCTTATTGAGTCAGGTCTTCTTGCTTCTGCTGCTCTGCTGGCCCACAAGCTCTGAAGCAACTGTCCTGTCTCCCCCTCCTCTACTCACCAAAGGGTGTTGGGGTAACTGATGTAATTTGTAGCATCCTGTTTGTTAAGCTGGTTGTTGAACTTGGGTAGACAAGCTTTTGCGGCTAGAGCTTTGACCTGCTGAGCCGTCTCCCTAGACCTTAATATATAATCTTACTCTACTGTTATATCCTCGCATATCCCAAATGTCTCTATCTTATAATAAATGTTGAAGACGAGCAACTAATTCTTTGTGTGTTCATCTGCTGTTAGTCTTACCGCTTCTATAACCCTCTCGCATCAATTTCAACACAGTTTAAGAAACCTAAATATTAAACTCTCAAGTACTATAGCTTTTGGCACAATAGAAGATGGGAGATACGACACTTTGCGCTTTTTTGCTAAGTGTAGGTAATGGCATAGTGCTGAGTACATGGCGGATGTTCTATCAGTTCCTTCCAGTGATGAAGCTATGATGATGACGATGATGATGCCAATGTTCCCTGAGACTTCAAAAGAGCTATGCAATGAAACACAAAGCTTCTGTTTGCAACTCTCTAGGGTGATTTTACTATCCAGTAGCACATTCTCATCTCTGGGATGGACTCTCTAAGGTCACATTTTTCTAGAGACAAAGTCTAATCCTGCTGTGCTCTAACTATGAGCCCAGAGTAAGTTAAGTAACTTTTCCTGGCTTCCAGTTCTTGGACTACAAACTGATGTGATCAAAATTTTGTTTTGATGCTTAAAGTATCAATAAATATTCTTCTAGGCTCAGAGCTGTATCCATGCATATATGTGTGAATTCTGAGCACTGCTCTGATTTTCTGAGTTGGAAAGCATAAGTGGCATTGGCTTCCTTGAAAACTCTTTGTTAAAAAGCACCTGGAATTTTAAACACACCCACTGTAGCTCTCAGGCCAGCAACCATCCAAAGATACCGCAGTAGCAGAAATAAAGCTATGTTTTCAGCCTCGTGTGCTTCCTTACAGGCTTCACGGGATCAATGAGCTGTAGGTCTCTAAAATCAGTAATTAGCCTTTTAGGAATATCTAAAAATATGCCTAATGCAGGTATAAAATAACATTTTCCACATTCTGTTAGATGGTTTAAGGTTGTGGGATTGAATTTCATCCAAATAATCTCAATCAAAAGGAAATTTAAAAGCAGCTAAAAAGGGTAATAGGAAAACATCACCTGGAACTTTACAGAGTGAGAAAGACTTCCTTCGGTTTTTAAAGTTACAAATGGTTGTTTGAATAATAATAAGTAATGTGGACAGCAATTAACCTGGTCTTGCAATTAGCACCAAGATATGCTTATATTTTTTGTCATAGCAATAAAACAAAATATAGCCAGGGAAATAAACAGCACCATGAAAGAATTTGTTAGACAAAGAAAGGTATCATTTCTGACTTGTAACGTACACATCTCCATGTTAAAGCTGTAAATTCGCACAAGAAGGAGACCTTGAGTTTTTCTACACAAAGGGGCCCCAGCCTGGAGTGGGTGGGTAATGGCTTTAGGAGAGGGTGGAAGTACCATGTGCATTTGCTCTCTATCACTAGAATGTTCTACAGAATCATTCCAGGCCACAGTCTGGCCTTTGATTTCTATGTTTGAGATACAGGGAGCATGAAACTCAGAGCCAAACATTATGAAAGTGAAACAGAACAAGGAGCCATTCTACTGTTGACTTGAATTCCTACCTTTTTGTTTCAATAGGTCCTAGAAGCACTATAAGAGAAAAAAAAGAAAAAATCCAAAGGGACCAGGCCAGAATAGCACATTAGAAGGGAGACACACACACACACACACACACACACACACACACACACACACACAAATCTAGAAACAACAACAAAAGACCTCTTTCTTCCACATTGTTACTTTGGATCCACATTTCTGTATATTTTAACTTGTATTCCATTTATCAGTTTCTATCTAAAAAATAATGTCTGTGCCAAATTTTCATCCTATGTAACTCTATGAGGATTCTCTTTGCTTCTCAGAGTCTAATTCTCCCATGGTATTGCATTAGATGTAAATCTGAGCCCTGAGGGAATATTATTTCAGTGAGAGGAGAAACTGCCTTTTATGGTGGCATGGTATCATTTAAGTGGGTTTTTTTTTTAATGTAATCTTTAAGGGAGATATAAAATTTATAAGCAGTAATGATATCATTTTAATCATTTAAAGATAATAGGCCAACACAAAATAAGCGTGTTTTCTTCTGAAGTGAGTTTAATGAAATGCAGAGTCCAAGTTTTCGTTCCCAATGGGCGCTTTTCCTGCTGAGTCACTGGGCTTTCCCTGGAGCTGTGTGTGTTATGAAGGCTGTTATTTATGCAGTTTAATTTCTGTTTGTGTGTGTGTTTATCTTGAAGAGACTTTTCAACACTCTTCCACCCAGAATCCTCTCCTTCAACAGAGTCCAGAGCCCCAGAGGTCCCAGCATAATCCATCCCCACAAAGACTTGACTTCTCCCAGGCAGCCATATTGAACATTTCCTACATACAGCAATAAGAACTAAATTCAGTCCACAGGGACACCGATCTGATCCCAGCAACTAAGCTACCCATTTCAGCTCACTACTCACATACATTGATTAAATGGATGATTTTTTTTATTCTAGAAAGTAACAGTGTCAATCATTTCTGCCTCTCTCACAGAACAGCTATTAACAGTGGCTTGCCAATAAGCCAGTTTTTGACAGGAATGTTTGCTTTTAGCAGAAATGTATTCAAAGAAGACCAGAGAATGACCTTTTGGAAGATACAGATTCTCTACTTAAACAAAAATTGAAAGTGAGAAAAAAAAAAGTGTAAGAGTTTTTCTAGCTCAAGGACATCTTAGCAGTTGGGAACAAAGGAATGCCTTAAAGTCACACCATGCAACACACCTCACACAAGACCTTTATTAAGGAGAAATTCAGAATGTAAGCTGCCTATGAACAAGAAGAGAGACAGCAAAGGGCTGAATAGAGGGGTGGGATTTTATAGGTCTTTGGAATATGTGCAGTGGGTTAATGGAAACATACAGCACAGCCCTAAGTACCAATACGTTCATGATGGAACATTGTTTGGCCCATAAACCTGAATCATGAGGGTGAGAACTTCCAAGTCTTGGATCTTGGGGTCAATCCAGAGGCAAGGTGATTTTCCCCTGGCCTGTTACCCCACATGTCTCCTGCTTTTGTTTGCTATTGATAACTAATCAGGGTTCTGGGAAGAGAGTGTCATTATTGCTTCCTGCTGTATTGGGGTGTAGAAGTCTTTGGAGCAAGCTTGCTCTTCACCATCATGGGCCTAGTCAGGAGATTGAGGGCTCTATTTCCACAGCCAGGATCTGATAATTGTGTAATAACAACTGACTAAAAGGTCTAGTTAGAAGGCTTTTGAATTTGTTGTTGATGAAATCTAGACAAGAAGTTTATAAGACAGGATACAATTAATAGGATTAAGAAAAGAAGGAGAAGGGGAGTTAAGAAAGGTAGTATCCCATTCCAATTGGACCTTCAATAATCTACTGGGAAGAGGCATCAAGCTGTTCCTTATGTTTTTGGAGATCTGTCTACAGTTGTCAGATCTTGTCTTATGATATACCCGATTGGTTGACCTAGAAGAAATATTTCTCCCTGAGGAAGAGGCAAAGGCCACCCTTCTTCACTGTTAGTAGATCTTATTCTTGCTAATTTTCTGTAATAATTTTCAAGGAGTTTGAACAGAAACAAGAATATTCTTTTAAAGCTATACAATAACCTTCTTACCCTGCATAAAACAAGTAGAGTACCCTATCATTTTGTAGAACTATTTGAGCTAATGTGTCTATCTGTTGACAGAGTTGGTTCTATTTGTTTTTAACAGGTACATTGCCTGGCATGCCAATAGGCACTATAGTTAGCCATTTTGTCCTCTATGCAAGGGAGTTTCCTTATAACCTAACACTCCAGCCTTTTGTTGAGAATAAGAGGTGATATATTCTCTTTCTGTAACTACTTCCTGCTGAAATTAGGACTTTATTGTCAGGGCCCACGAAGGTTGGAATGCTAGCCAAAGGCCAGGAGGGGATTCAGGCCATCAGGCATTCATCAAGAGCATCCGGTTCACTGAAACAGCTGAAAAGAGAGGGAAAAAAATCACATCAGCTGGACTAGTTCACATCAGCTTTCAGCAAGTCCAAGGCTTACAGCCATTTGGAGCAATATGTAGTAAACAGATGATTCCTGGATAGTGTCTGTCAGCCAAGTGAAAATCTGCTGAGACAGATACAGACTAGGGACAGAAGTTAAAGTTCAGGAACTTAAAAGAAAATCTTACATTTGGAACTTTTGGACCCATAGTTCTGGTAATTGGGGAGGGCAGAAGCCCCCAAACCAGGGGAAAGACAGATCATACGCTCAGTAATAGACAGCTGGGGAAGCTTAGGCTGTACCTATCTGGAGTTCATTTGATATGTGAGAGGTAGATCCAAGTCTTATGATCCCCTTGACTCCCTGAAGCTCTCATGAATTATTTTGTTCACAAGAAAAGATAAAGTTAATAGTGTTGCCATTGTTTGTAACTGGTGTTGAAATCCACACTGTAGAAAAAACAGCTAACAGGTGTCATGCCTTTGAGTCATAGCAGAAACTGAGGGGTCCTGGTCAGGGACTGCCTCAGCTCCAACTGTACGGGCAGTGTCAGTTTGGTGAGTTTTTGTGCATGTGCCCTAACCTTGGTCCAGATTGCAACTCTGAGGGTGAAGGAATGGGGTCAGTGTAGAGGACTAGCCATAGCTGGAAAGACCATAGCTGATGATACCTTCACCTCCAAGAGACTAGCAGAGGGGTGTCTGGATGCTCAATAGTTATTTCCTCAGACACTAGGAATTATTCACACCAATTCCCCCGGTAGATGAGGTGCAGAGCAATTCGTGAGCCAGAAGGTAAGTCTGTGAGTAGATGACCCAAGATGACAGCTTGGGTCCCAATAAAGCTCAGACCCCAAAAGGGAGCACAGGCACCTTGAGAACCTGTTTGAGTCATGGAACCAATATTAAGGTTTTTCAGCACAAGGGCATCTTGGCAGTTGGGAGCCAAGGAATACCACATAGTCATACCCTGCAACAAAACTCACATAAAAGACTTATTAGGGAGAAACCCAGAATGGCTGCTGCCTCTGAACAGAAAGAGAGACAGCAGAGGGTTGGATGGAGGGGCAGGGTCTTATAGAGTCTTTGGAACATGTGCCATTGGCTGGAGAAACAGTACAAGTCAGTATTACTTAGCCTTTAACCCTTTAACATTGCTTGGTGTTTGAGGCTGAGTCATGGGGGTGGAAATTTCCAAGTCTTGGAGCTCAGGGTCAAGCCAGGGGCAGGGTGATTTTCCACTGGCCTACCCTACAAAAAGCAGGCCCCTTTTTTTGTGTGCTGTTACTCTATATGATTTAGACTCTTTTCCTTTTGTTTATTATTTTTAAATAATTTGGCTTTTGACTTTATATTTTTCTGATTTTTTTGTTTTTCTATTTTGTTAATTTTTTTGTTATTGATTGGTCTTTTTAATTTTATTTTTATTGTTAGTTTTTTGCTTTCTTATTGTTTTTTTCTGTTTGGGATTTTTAAAAATAATCTCTACTATGTAGCTCTGGCTGGTCAGATGCTTTCTTTCTCTCATATATTGCATATATATATATATATATATATATATATATATAATTGTGTCTGTGTGTCTGTGTGCGTGTGTACACGAGTCTGGCCTCAAACTCATAGGAACCCTTCTGCCTCAGCTTCCAAAGTTCTGGAATTACAGGAATGAGCTACCAGTCCTGCTGTTCTATTCCTTTTGATATGTACTCTCTCAGATTTCAAAGCAGTGCTTTCCAGTAAATTCAGTGGTGGAAATATTTTAAGTCTGTGTTACTTCATATAATAGCCACTAGCCACATTTGTCTGTTTGGACCTTAAAATGTGGCTACTATAACTGAGAAAATTGATTTTAACTTAAATATTTAAATGTTCAACTTAAATTTAAATAACCATTCTTGACTAGTGAATACTGTCTTAGATCATTGTAGAATCTTAGGTTTTACGATTTTGAGTCTATTTTCTTGATGTCAGTATAATCAGATATTTACAAGCTCTAGTGTAATTTTCAAATTTTATTAAAAATCATAAATAAAACCAAATCTGAATTGTGTTTTTACCTGTCCCCGGGAAACATTAATTGTTCACTCCAAAGACATATTCTATTGCTAATGGTTTCCTAGCCTTTATTTATTAGAGAGTACAATGTGTTAAAATAGGTAAATGCCTCAATTGATCTTTACTCTAGAAAGCCATCCACTAAGTGTGGTTCGGGATCAGGGCCTTTTTAAAAATTATTTTTATTTTTATTAATTACAGTTTATTCACTTTGTATCCCCCCTATAGCTCCTTCCCTTCTCCCCTCCCAATCCTACCCTTCCTCCATATACCCCACCCATGCCCCTACCCCAGTCCACTGTTAAGGGAGGTCCTCCTCCCCTTCCCTCTGATCCTAGTCCATCAGGTCTCATCAGAAGTGGCTGCATTGTCTTCCTCTGTGGCCTAGTAAGGCTGCTCCCTCACTCAGGTGGAGGTGATCTAAAAGCTGGCCAATCAGTTCCTGTCAGAGACAGTCCCTGTCCTCCTTACTATGGAACCCACTTGGACACTGAATTGCCATGGGCTACATCTGTGCAGGGGTTCCAGGCCATCTCCATGAGTGGTCCTTTGATTTTGCTGTTGGTTGTGGTAGTGTGCTTGTGTGTTTGGCTACTTTTACTTTTACTGTAATGAGGTTATTTATTTCCTGTGTTTTCCTGAATGTAGTTAGCTTTCCTGCATTGTATTTTTCCTTCTAGTATCTTCTCTAATGCTGGATTTGTGAGTAGGTATTGTTTACATTTGGTTTTGTCTTTGAATATTTTGCTTTCTCCATCTATGATGACTAAGAGTTTTGCTGGGTATACTAGCCTGTGCTGATATCTGTGTTCTCTTAAGGTCTGCATGATATCTGTCCAGGCCCTTCCTGCTTTCATAGTATGTTGAGAAGTCAAGTATGATTCTGATGAGTTTCCCATTATATGTTACTTGGCCTTTTTCCCTTTCAGTTTTTAGTATTTTTTCTTTGTTCTGTATACTTGCTGTTTTTATTATTATGTGGCTAGAGGATTTACTTTATGTGTTCTGTAGGCTCTTGTATGCTTATAGGCCTCTTCTTTAAATTGGGGAAATTTTCTTCCACGATTTTGTTGAAAATATTTTCTGGGCCTTGGAGATGGGAATCTTCTTTTTCCTCTATGACTATTATACTTAGGTTTTGTCTTTTCATGTTGTCTTGGATTTTTTTAATTTTAATTTTTCTTTTTTATATTAATTACAATTTATTCACTTTGTATCCCAGCTGTAGCTCCTTCCCTCTTTCCCTTCCAAATGCACCTTCCCTCCCTCATTTCCTCCCATGTCCCTTTCCAACTCCACTGATAGTGGAGGTCCTTCTCCCCTTCCATCAGACCCTAGCCTATCAGGTCTCATCAGGACTGGCTGCATTGTCCTCCTCTGTTGCCTGGCAAGGCTGCTCCCCCATCAGGGAAAGGCTGTCAAAGAGTCAGCCACTGAGTTCATGTCAGAGACAGTTCATGTTTCCCTTACTAGGGAACCTACTTGGATACTGAGCTTCAAAGCAAATAATGTTCTGAAAATAAGTATTCTTAAGGGTATCCTTAACTGCACTTAAAAAAATCGAGGCCCTGTTAAAATATGCTAAAGTAATAAAATTATTAAAGTGATAATTATCCATCTGCTTAAAAATTCTTTATTTAGGAAAGAAGGAGAAGGGCACAGATTTTCCTTAGCCTCCTTCACTCATAGTTGAGTGTAGTAAGAATTTTGACTAGGAGAACCCAGGTGATGGCCAGGTGTATAAATACATTTGAAGCATAGCTAGATTTCAGATGTAATGATATTAGCCTTGACATTCACTATGGTATATATAGGTGAATGTTTCTGGAAAGATACAGCATGAGATGAAGAATAATTTTTCAGACCCCGGACATGGCAACATGGGACTTTTAATGAGAACTGATGTTCCACACTCTGGAACACCAGTTCTGACAGCAAAGCCTTCATCCCAGAGATGTGTTGAAGGCTTGGAGGGGAGCAGAGGAATTCACAGCTTCGCTGTCAAGATGGCTACCACCACCAGATGTTTGTGGTGCTTAGTCTTAATTGTAGCTTGCCAGGGATTATTTTGATCAGGCTGGTCTCTGGCCAGGTATGTAGTGGATTATTTTGATTGCCTTCACTAATACAGGAAGACATCTTCCATGGGCCGTGCTGTTGCTGAGTTGGGCTGCTGGGTATGTAAGAGCATGGAGGGATAGTTGACAACTAAGCATGAATGCGTTGATTTCTCTTTGTTCTTGACTGTGAATGTTATAAACTAGCTTAGGGGTTCTCAACCTGTGGGTAGCAACCCCTCTGGAGGTTGAAACACCCTTTCACAAGGGTCGCCTAAGACCATCAAAAAACACGGGTATTTGTGTTATAACTCAAAATAGTAGCAAATTAACAGTTGTGAAGTATCAACAAGAAGAGTTTTGTGGTTGGGGTCATCATCCATGAGGAACTGTATTAAAGAGTCACGGCATTAAGAAGGTTCAGAACCACTGAACCAGGTGCTTCAAATTCTTGACACGAGTGGCTTCCCTCTGATAATGGCTGCAAAACTTCGAGCTAAAATAAAGTCGTTCTCTCTAATACCTTTTTCAGAGTGTTTTATCACAGCAGAAGAAATTAAACCGGGGTAATATTTTCAATGGAACTGACACAAATAAATTCATAACAATATGTGGCACTCCTATACTCATGAACCATGGCTCCAATTATAGAGTAAATGTTTAGGTAAATATGTTAAAAGTGCATATTAACAAGGATGCCAAGAAGCTTAGGTGGGAAATCTTGCATTTTTGCAGTTACTAAAGGTAAAATGGGTTTCAGGTGGGAAGAAGAAGAAAAGGCAATTAGGAAATAGAGTCAGTCTCAAGAGAAGAAACCTGATAGGCAAACTGATAGGTGGGAGGAGTTAGAGGAGCTCCGCCCAAATCCAGGCTTGCAGAGGGGACAGTCCAGCTCCTGAAGTTCTTTTATTACAAACCTCAACTCCTGAAATAAGTGAAGGGACTCCTAAGTGCCACATGGGATGTTACGATGAGTGACCTAGAAGCTTATAAAAACGACTTCAGTGCTCAGTAACTTACAATGACCATGAGAAGGCACATGGCACTCAGAACTACACTGGCACGGGAGAGTGTTGGCGACTTTAGGTATTTTGGTATAGACTCACAGCATCTAATTATAAGAAAGTAATCACGTTCCCATCTGCGGTTATTCAAGTCTACACTCTTAGGGCTGCAGGTCATCTCAGGAGTTATTTCTTTATATCCCAATCTTTTCTGCAGTAGCCCTGCTCAGTGCCTATCCAGACTTTTAAATGTGGCAAGGGCATCAGAGGACTTCAAAGCAGACGGTTCTCATTTTCAGAGAGTTTGAATTGTAAACGAGTCCTTTCTGTCAGACTGAGAAGGTTCCTTTTTCCTTATTCCAGTAAGATTCTCACCTAAAGGGAGGTTAGATCTTCCTTCCCAGTACGCTTGGTCTCCCTGAGCCTTCTTTTGTCCCCAGCTGTTTTGTCCCCATGTTTTGAGATGCCTATCCAGTTATCCAATGTTCCTGTGATAGTGGATGTTCCCCAGATCAACACAATACCCCAGGTTTGTCTGCTCTAAGTAGAATGTGACGTTGCCTTCTTTGAGCCAGGCTTCATGCTTTTTTTTTTTTTTTTTTTTTTAAGTTTGGCTCACTTTCTTCAGCAACCATATCATTCAGTCAACCCCTACTGCCCACAAGGTGGTTCCCTTCTATTCCCAATCTGCTTAGGCTATTTCTCAAAAATGAATGCTGTTTATCAAGTGCTTTTTCTATTACTAGCAGTCATATGATGCTTTGTATTTATTCTACCAATGGGACAAACTGGTACTTTTCTGAGTGATAAACCTGCATTGCAGACCTAAAGTAATTGCAGCGGTTTTGATGCACCATGTGATTTATGTATTGCTGGATTTTTCTTGGATGGATTGTGTTTAGATTTTTGCATCTAACCTCAGGAGTAATGCCTAAATGTCTCCTCTCCTCTAACATCTTTATCAAATTTGAATATTAGGATTAAGTTGGTTTTGCAAAAATTAGGCAAGGAGTTTGTGTGCTGGTTCTTGATTATATGTTCAGTAGACATTGCCAATGATCCTTCTAGTTCCAGGGACTTGGCAGATTTTTTTCAATTATTATACAAGTTTCACGGTGGCAAAGTTAATTTTGTTAATAATTAATGTTTGAACTTTACATTTCCTCATTTTTTCAGTTGAATTAGAACTTTTCTAGCTACCTTTGATAAAGGCATAATGATTATTTTCAACTTTTGTATTTGCTTTACATATATACTTAAGGCTATCAAACGTCCCACCAATGTGACTGTGTCTTAGTAGTCTATTCAAAATATTTTCTAGTATCCTTCTTAATGTTCTTTTATTACATTTAATTGTTTATTGATTGATTGATTTCGTGTGTGTATGTATGCGTATATGTGTGTGTGCGCCACGGCATGCATGTAGAAGACTCTTCCTTTCCTCTAGGTAGGTCCTGAGGATTGAACTTGGGTCATCAGGGTCATCAGACTTGTTGGAAGTACCATTATCTGATTATCTAAGTGCACTTATCTCATTATTCCTGTGATGTGCTTATCCACATGAGTTACTTAATGATATGTCACCTTTTGCAAACATTCAGGGGCCTTCTTGATATTGTTTTATTATTAATTCCTATTTTACTTATATTACTGCCATGAATCTTTTTTTAAAATTTACTGCAGTAAGTCACTTGCTTCATAGCTCAATCAATATTTGGAAATTATCTGTATGTGCCTGCATAAAAGACTTCTGTAGATTTGACATAAAGGTATCTAAGAGGTCACAATTAGCAATTATACTATTCAGAGTAAATATACTGTTATATTTATATATGTTATTTAAATAACAGTATATGTTAAATATACTGTTATAGACTTATACTAATTACTGAGAGGATCATGTTTAAATTTTCTGCCTGACTTGTTCACTTATCTTTATAGCTCTTCCATTTGTATGGATAATTTGAGATATAATGATTATCTCTAACATAAATTTAGAATTATATATTGTCATTAAAATGCCGTTAAGAGGAGTTGGAGAGGTTGTTCAATGGTTAAGGGCACTTGCTTATCTTCCAGAGGACCCGACTTTAGTTCTTATAAATAAAATCAAATTATTTTAAAAAGAATATCATTAATAAAATGTCTCCCTTTAGCTCTAGTAATAATATTTTTTGAGACACAGTCTTGCATATTATCTTAGGGTAACCTCAAAACTTTCTATGTAATCAACAGTGACCATGAGATTCTCATCTTTCCCTCTTCCACTTCCAAGTGCAGGAATTTCCCATGTGTGTATGCAGTGCTGGAGACTGAATCCAAAGCATTGCGAATGTTAGGCACGCCTTCTACCCACTGAGCTACATCTTTACCCTAAGCCTTCTAGGAACACGTTTTGCTTTGATTCCATTATATACGACATTAATACAGTTTTTGCATTTTCTAGTTGTTAACTGAGATGGGTTGTCTACCTTCCTCACTGCTGTGACAGAAACCTTGACAGAAGCAACTTAAGGAATGAAAGATTTTTGTGGGCTCACGGTTGGAAGGTATCACTCACAGTGGTGGAAAAGGCATGGTGACTATGCTACTTCTGTCTGGGCAGCACAGCATGAAGTAGTTCTTCAAACTGAGTCTGGAAAGGACTATTGGCATTCATCTTGTTTCCTTCATTTTACTCAATCCAGCACCCTAAGCTATGTGATGGTGGCATCATATTTAGAGTCGATATCCCCTTCTCAACTAAGCCTCCCTAGAAATAACTTCACAGTCATTCACAGAGCTATGTCTCCCAGGTGACTCTAAAATTCAGTCAGGTGAACAGTGAAGATTAACTATCACAGGATCATACCTTGTCAACTTGACCCCCAAACACCTCTCTCCTACTTCATTCATTCCATTCATTTACTCACAATTAGGCAATGCATTTAGTCCAACTTCAAAAGCTCCGATCATCTTAGTAGTTTCAACACTGCTCAAACACCCAGTGTCCAAGCTTCACTTAAAGCTTGAGGCAATCAGAAGATCAAGTACATTTTACATTTCCAATATGTAAAATGGTACACAATGAACATTTCTCTTAATAGATAGAAAAACAGGATGGTAGCAAGGAAATATTGACCAAAGCAAGATCAAAATCTGAGAGAGGGAACATCAAACCCTATAGATCTGTGTCCTGTATCTGAGGCTTCTGATGCTGTCATCTGAGCCTCTACAACTTTGGTAGCCTCATTCTTGTAATTCTGCCACCAGCCACACATGTAACCTCTGTGTTTGGATCGCCTGGTCTCAGCGACTTCCTATAACTTGGGTGCAAACATCCACATTCCTATGGCTTTTGCATTTTTACATGCTTGGAAACTGGCTGCACGTTAGTGGTCGTTCAAAGGGCTGCAGCTGGCCCAAGGTGTAGTCTGGGCACCTTCCACCGCAGTTCCAGTGGGCTCTGTGCTCCTTCACACCTGTGTCTGGAAAAACAGTTCTCTACATGCTAATTTTCAAGAAGCGAACCCCTTTAGTGGGATTCTCAAGCAAATCTCTCTCAAACAAATTTCCAATTTTCTTTTGCAAGGTAGCTTTTTCAAGGAATACAGTCTCATCTTTAAGGAACCTTTCTGGTTTTTCTTAGTGCCAGAGTGAAAGCTTTCCCCCTTAATCACACTGATCTCTTTAACTTTGCAGATGCATTGTCTGCAGCCTCTTCGTTTAGAACTAGAAACTCTCTCATTCTCCTTTCTTTGCCAGACTCTTCACACTCATGTCTTCCTGGTTCTCTTCCACTGTAACCAGGTACAAGGCAGTGAGCAGTTGCCATGCCACAGATTGGCTGCCATCATGCCTTCAAATTTCCTCCATCAGACACATTCTTCCGTTGCTTTTGAATTCAGCCTCTGCTAAGTTTTCAAGAAATAAGCATGAGGCAGAGCCGTATCCTTTGCCAGAATACGGCATGAGATGTTACTGGGACAGTGCCTGTAAAGAGGCCATGCTGTGCTCTCTGCCTGCAGAAGCACACTCTTCAATGTCCTGCATTCCGTTCTCTTGGTGCTCTAATCCCCAACTACCACCAGAATGCCCTATACCATCCTAGCCTTTCCAGCCTATGTCTCCAGAATCTCTCACACTTTTCCCACCAACATAGTTACAACAGCCTATGCCCACATGGTCTGTTTATTACAGCAGTGACTCACTTGTTGGCAGCAAGTTTCCACGTTTATTACTGTTTCAATTACTCTGGCAAAAGCAGATGAATGGGGCTTCTCTCACAACCCCAAACATACATTATGGGCTGAAGAAACAGTCCACAACAACAAGGTAGGCTTGGCAGTAAGAGCACTTTGGCAAGGCAGGAGGACCATGAAGCAGCTGCTTCCATTGCATCTATAGTCTGGAGGGGGAAGAGGAATGTGATCATCTCATTTCCTCCTTTTTGTTAAGTCTAAGATTCCAGGCCCTCATGTGAGGCAACACACATTCAAGGTGCGTTTTCTTTCCTTAGTCAACCCTCTCTGAAAATCTGCTCGCAGACGTGCCCAGAGGCAGCTCTTAGGTGATTTAAAATCTACTCAATAATGACGATTAACCATGGCAAGGGTATATCTTTATTATATTATTTGACTTTCAACTATATTGTATTTTTATGTATTCATTATTACATTTAAAAACAGCATCTGGTTTAGTTTATGCTTCTTCCAGAGTTATATTTGCCTTCTGATTGCATAATTAAGTATCCTTAATTTTTAATTACAAATATAGCAGAGTTTAAATCGCCAATTCACGATGAGGCAGAGCCATACCTTTGCCAGAATATAGCATGAAATACTACTGGTACCGTGCCTATTAAGAGTCCATGCTATCCCCTTCAACCACATGAGCACACTCTTTATTATCTGACATTCCATTCTGTTGGTACTCTAATCCTCTTGGTTACCTTTTACCTTCATTCTTGCCATATGTCAGGCTGTTTCTTTTCTTCCATGTCTTCATTGGTTTTGAAATGAAATGGTATTTTGTTATTTATTATCCTAGGGGTTATAATATGTATTCCTGTCTCATTAAAACTCAGTGTTAATTATGTCCATAGACAAAATTAGTTAACAGAAACCAGATTTAATCTCTCACCTGAGGGGGAAAAAGCCTGAAAAGAAAATAAACAACATACATGGAAAAACCAACTATCAAGCACTCAGACATAAAGAAACCGAACAGTGATTTCTAAGAAGCAAAAACTCAATAAACTAAATCCTGTTTTCTTCTACTGAACAGAAAAGATTTCTAGGCTGATTCAGAGAGGGTGAGCTCAGGGGGAGTCAGGTGTATTTCTGAGCTATACTGCCAAAGAAATCACAAATAATTGATTCTATAAAACAGAATACTAAAGAGCAGAGTTACTTGAAGAAAGAAGTTTTGAGATCTGTAGATGGGCTCCCTCCAGCACTCAGCTGAGTATGGATATGCATGTGCAAGTGAGGAAAGGGCAAAGGAAGACCCACCCAAATATTAGAAAGAATGGTTTTGATGAAACTCCAGGGACAGGAATGACACCCATTCCCAGAAGCCACAGTGGAAATATCTTACATAAAAGTTTCTCAGATGGAATGGATCACAAGTGGCAATATTTAAAAGGTCCTTCTCGAGCACCCTGGGTAAGATGCTCAGTCCTCATTCAAAAAGACAAATGGGGTAGACATAGGAAGAGGGAGAAAACAGGGAATAGGACAGGAGCCTACCACAGATGGGCCTTTGAAAGACTACTGATCAAGGTATTGAAGAAGATGCTGAGACTCATAGTCAAACTTTGGGCAGAATGCAGGGAATCTTATGAAAGAAAAGGGAGATAGAAAGACCTGGAGAGGGAGGAGATCTACATAGAGAACAACAGAACCAAAAAATCTGGGCACAGTGGTATTTTCTGAGACTGATACTCCAACCAAGGACCATACATGGAGATAACCTAGAACCCCTGCACAGATGTAGCCCATGGCAGCTCAGTGTCCAAGTGGGTTCCCTAGTAAGAGGAACAGTAGCTATCTCTGACATGAACTCAGTGGCTGGTTCTTTGATTAACTTCCCCTGAAAAGGGAAAGGGGCAGCTTTAACAGGCCACAGAGGAAGACAATGAAGCCAGACCTGATGAGACCTGATAGGCTAGGGTCAGATGAAAGGGATTGAGGATTTAGGAACAGGCAGAGGAGGAGAATAGGGAGGGAGGGCAGGATTGGGAAGAGATGAAGGAGGAGACTACAGCTGGGATACAAATGAATAAATTGTAATACATTTTAAAAAATAAAAAATAAATGCTGGGGAAAAAACCAAAAGGTCCTTCTCTAGACTTGCAGTATCTCCTATAGCATATCTCCAAAATCGCCCAATATTTCAGTCGCTATTGTTGCTTTTAGACAAATAAAAAATATTTTGTCCATATTTTAGGCTTTCTTAATATAAACATTAGTTGGAATGATCACTACCAAAAGTATAAGTCTCTCATCTTCTCTCAAATCACAAATCCATCCCTATCATTCAACAAAAACATCTCTTCTCAAGGTCATTGATACCTTCTAGACTGATAGTTCCAGTGGTCAATTATGAATTCTCATCCTTTCAGCAACATCTGGCATTGATGGACAAACCTTTCTTATTTACATGTGCTAATCACCTGTTTCACCTCCTTCGGCTGCTGCTTTCCAAGTCCTGTGTTCAAATTGTTCCTTGAACGCAACATTTTGTGTGGTACTATGGAAATACTTAAATCTTTGCAAATCTCCTCCATCCTTATCTCCTAAATGATCTTCCACTGGTCAAATGATATGTATTCACATCTTCACTGTCAAGCATTATGTCAAACCCTAATCTGAAACCATGGAGATGTTTATTTTCTGTATCTTTTTTTTTTTCTAATCCTTATATTTTGGCTGGTTTAATGTTAAAGAGTGTAAGGAGGGTGGTGATACGGCCCAGTTGAAAAAGGTGCTTGTCACAGAGTCTCACAACCTGTTTCTTGTTTTTACCTGTGCACGCCTGTGCTCACGCGCACTCGTAATAATAAACAGGGTAAACTTTTCAAAATAGTATTATGTTCACATTCAACATTCGATTAAGTACTTGAGCAATCTCGTCCCTTAAGGAAACGAACAAGAAGTCATCTTAGAGAAAGTGAAGTGAGCGCTTACCACGAGTTCTGACTTTTATGCCTATCCTCTGTGAGCCAAGATGACCATGCAGTGTTTCTCTTGTCTTATTTAGTAAGTCTCTTGAAGCAAACACGTGCAGGACTGAATTCTTGATCTCTTGACTCTCTCACTGTAACATTTCTCCTTATTATTATCTCCCTGTAGTTAATAATACCATCTCCCAGATTTCCAGACCCCTGACCCATGCATCATTACAATTTAGAAGTGTGTGGCTTTGACCAGTTCTGTGAAATTTTTTGGCATCCATATCTCTGTCCCCCTGCTCTACTACCTTTTCTTTCTTGATTTATTGATTTTATTTTGAGGTGTGTGTGTGTGTGTGTGTGTGTGTGTGTGTGTTTTCGTGGTTTTTATCAACTTGAGTTCAGTGCCCACAGAGTTCAGAAGGAGGCATCCAATCCCTTGGAGCTGTAGTCATAGCTGGTCATGCACCACTGGACATAGGTGCTGCGCCAAACTCAGGTTCTCTTCAAGAGCAGTATTTGATATTAAGTGTAGCGCCTCCTCTTTAGCTGCTTCTTCCCTCTCTAAGGCTCAGAAATCAAAATGTGAAGCCTTTTCCTGTGCCCCACTTGTCTAAATTTATCCCCCACCTTCTTTCTCCATACTAATTAACTTCTTCTAATTAACTAGTCTTCCCTTGGCTTGGCTGTGTTTGAAGTTTTCAGCCTCCATTGTATTGGTCTTATTTTAATTAGCTTATTTCTATTACTGGAGCTTCTGTTTCATATTAAATCATTAGATTATAAGATAGTATATTTGTTGTATTTTATTAAATTTATATTATATTCATACTATATAATAGTTATTTAGTTTATCTCATTATACTGTTATATATGTTTTTAGCACACAGTTGGCTTTTTTTTTTTTTTTTAGGTTTTGTATAAACCTCCAATCACTACTATCCTGGTGCAACAGGTTCAAAAGTTTCTTCCCTTAGAAAATAAAGTATATAGTGAGATCTTAGAGATAAGTGAACTTCGAAACAGAACAGAGTTTGTAGTACAAAAAAATGTACTATAAAAAAACATATGTACATAAAAAACAAATATGAATTTATAACATAATATTTGAGTTGTACGGTTCCTTTCATAACTTAGCTACAGATTCTTTGTAAGTTCTCTTGTTAATATTTTAACTGATGATTTGAAAACAAAAGCAACATTGATTAATGGGAACTTGAGTTCTGAGCAGGATTTTTCATGACCACTGATATGCGATATCATCTGCAGAATCAGTGAAAGCTTTGGTTCCGTGGCAGAAAGACAGCAGCATATGATGTGTGCTCTCCTGAAAAACACTTAAATGGTTTAACAAGCAAATTTCATTGTGCCCTCAGGGGCAATTTTACATCAAGATCAGCCCTAGTGTGCCATAACAAAGGTCAAGGTATAAAGAACACAGGGGTACTGTCTAAAAGACCTTGATCTTTTCTTGGGGCCTTACAGTGTGCCTGTCATCCAGGACATTCTCAACTGACAGTCTTCTCTTAAGGATAGAAGTATTATCTTATATTATCTTTAGCATGTTTTACCCACTGGCATTTATAAGTTGTTGCATGAAGTTTATATGCATTATAGGCATGCACAATTGGTTTTAAATGAAAGGCTTGTCTCATAGCTACCTTTTAGAATTAAATCTGTTTGAATATGCTGTCATCCTTTCAAGGCAATGAGGTAATTTTCCTGAGTTTCCGGGATTAAGGATTACTCCCTAAATTCTTGACATTGTTGACCCTGGCCTAACAACATGATAGTTCACATATTGATAAATGTTTGCTCATTAATAATTCTTGTATCCTATTCTATAGAGATGTTATTTTGAGGTATCTAATTTCATGTAAAAATATTCTAAAACTCTCTTTAAATTTTACTAGTATAGAGGTAGGTGCAGCTATGAACTGGTCTTGTAGGTAAAGAAAGTTAAGATTAAATGAATTCATAGGTAAGGTGTGGTGATGCACACTCACAGTCCCAGCCCTCAGAAAAAGAAAGAGGAGGCTCAGGATCAAGAATTCAAGGCCAACTTGAGCTACATGATAAATAAATATAAACTTACAGCCTATTGAAAGGAGAGAAGAACTGTAGGTCCAAGCTTCTATTTGTTATTTGGTGCTAATTTTAAGAGATCACAAAAAAGCAGAGATGTTTTAATCTTTCCCAAATGTCCACTTATTATGGAATTATTATGTGCAGAGATTTCTATTAGGTACTTGGTCTACATTGTCTAATTTAATTCATACATTATAAGGTGTGGTCTTCAACCACTGGACAGATGAGGGTAGACAGGTCAAGGTGGTGAGTGATTTAGTCTATTCCCAGTATATCTACCTACAACAGGCACTAAGCAGTTTAGGTGAGAGGACCACCACTGGGGTACAAAGACCTGAGTTTGTACCTTCTCCATTTTCCAGATGGAGAAATGGAGATCTTCACACAAGATCAGAGCTTTGAGTTCAAAACAAAGCTCTTTTGCCCATAAGTAGTTCCACCTTAATTCTATCCCTTCTTAAGTTAATACATTTTTAATAACTAACATGCTTCATCTCTCCATTTGTATTACCTTCCTACTTGAAAGGAAACAATTTTCCGAATGGTTCAAAGTAAAAATCTTTGTAAGGTGTTTATGCCAAAATAATTATGAAAGGCTAGGCATGCTGGCACTGATATTTAATACAAGTAGTGGAGAAAGAGGCAGGCAGATCTCTGAGTCTGAAGCCAGCCTGGTCTACAAGGAAGCTCTAGGCCATCCAAGGTTATGTAGACCCTGCCCTGAATAATTATAAAGCAGTCTGCTTCTTGATATCTCAATGAACCTCTTTGACAGTTGTCATTAGTCATCTGGTGAGCGATATAGACAAAGAATGTGTACCTGAAAGAGAATGAAGTCACAAGAGGAAATGGCACCATCTTGACCTAATTTAGCTTCCCAGTAGCTATTTTTCATTTGTATTTGGCCACTTTTCATATCTTTTATCAAAGTTCTTACAGTCCTGGGAAATATAAGCGAGAGTAGAGACACTGACATCACCTTAAGAGGTGTTTTTTTTTTTTTTTTTTTTCTATATACTTTTCAAGATCAGTGTGGGAGATGAGTTATCCCAATGTCTTACCAGTTGACACTGATTTCAGGCTGTGTGGCATCGGTCATTTCTGTATGGCTCAGTTTCTTCTGAAAAATGGGTGTAATTGATCAAAACAACTAACCTTACTTTGAGCGTTAATTCAGCCATTTATTCCTAGGGCAAACTTCCACCCTCAGTATCCATAGAGAGAATTTGATAATCGGATAAAGACTCTGACAATTTTGAAAATCTTCATTACATTTTTGTTTGTATGTGTGTGAACCCATGCTCCACAGCCCTTGTGGGGAAGTCAGAGGGCAACTTGCAGTAATCAATTCTCTTCTTCTACCATGGACATCTCAGGGACTGAACTCTGGTCTCCAGGCTTGGTACAAACAGAGTTGCCCACTGAGCCATTTCACTGGCCACACATTGCAGTTTTTATGTTGTTAAAATTATGATTAATAATATAATAATAATTATATTATTAAACACACAAACCTATACATCAACACTTAAAATGACCTATTGCTCACCTATCTTTCCATTTTGGCAATATCTTCACGGTAAATCTAAGTTTCACAGACACAAATTACATACCCAGCCTCCCCCCAGTTGCAATCATTTTGTTTTTGAAATTGGAGACATGATGAACTATACTGGAAATGACCCATTACATATCACACACACATAAACACAAACACATTTTAAACACAAAATAGACTATAACTACGAAAACCTGACACCAACCTTTAGATGAAACACACAGTGGGTTTTCAACCTGTATGTATTTATCAGTTATTTCCCACTGTACATGGAAAGCATGTGCATTGTCTCATTATATGTGAAAAGAAAGAAAAAGAGAAAAAGAGAAAGAAAGAAAGAAAGAAAGAAAGAAAGAAAGAAAGAAAGGTAAAAAGGAAGGTAAAAAGGAAGGAAGGAAGGAAGGAAGGAAGGAAGGAAGGAAGGAAGGAAAAAAGAAAGAAAGAAAGGCCTGAATAAAATGACTACACAGTGTAATGCCTTCCAAAAAATTTAAGGTAGATGAAATACAGCATGTTCCCCATAATCAGGGGAAATCATGTTTGGAGAAAAGCAAACTGAATACAGGTTTTAGGCTCAAGAATATTAGCAACAAGCTAATCTTATCGATGAAACAAATGTGACTGACAACCATAACTTCGAGGTGGTTGTCAGAACTAAGCACATAAGACTCCAATGCAGAGTCTGAATGTTGTCACAGGGGAGGGGATACGTCACACACAAGCCGTATCCAGCCAGGTTTTGAAGGTATCTATAACGGACACGGGGAAGCACACCCTGTCCTTAAAATTGGTTTGCAAACTTCGAGGTGTGTATGCATTAATCTTTCACTAAGCATAATTGTGTCTAATATCGTGAAAAACTCTCTGTAAGGGCCACCATTCCAAATTATTATTATTATTATTATTATTATTATTATTATTTAGCTTTGATTTTGTGGCAAGGACCATGAACTTTGTTGATTATCATTTCAAACTGGCAACGCTTAGATTTTTCTCTGCCTGTGAGTTGGCGCCAGAATACATTCAGTGAAATCTGCCTGCTCTGGAAACACTGTGAGTTGAAAGCAAACATTGAAAGCAAAGGAAGATAAACATGTCCTGGATGATAATTAATACAGTGTATAAGGAATCTAGCATAAAAATCTTGCGTGTCCACATGTGTATTTTGCCTATATTTGTAGCCCCGAATCAACAATGTGGTTGTTATCTTGTTCTATGTACATTACATGTTCTGATTTAAAATTTCAAAATGCTTTCCCATGTCAATGACAATCTTAATAGAGTCCAATTAGTTCCACAAGGCACTTTCTGATGCACAAGCCTCTGGCTTGATTGCGGTGAATGGTGGGTATTTCCTGTGTTTAAGCCCACATATGGATCGAGTAAGGCGGTGGCAGGCCGACTACTGTTTTCCTTCGCTATATCTTCATTGCTTTTTTCACAGGCTAAGCCTTTTTTTGTTTTTCCTGGCTCTGTTGTCAAAATACTGACCAAAGTTTTGGCTCATGGTTTCGAACACCAGGCCAAAACAATCCTCTGGAAACCCAGTGTGGCAAAATGCATTTTAATCTATATATTCACCATTCAACCCTGAGCGCAGTAACCACGCCCACTGACCCACTCTGTGGTTTAAAAACAACACTGGTTTGCCCCCAGAACAGTTTGATTTATACGACGAGTTCTTTTTTTCAAGCCTGCTCTATCAACATTAAAAAATGCTCTGAGGCTTGGTTTCATCACATCTCTTGTGGGGAAAAAAAAATCATATTAACTACACTAAGACCATTTTGTTTCGGGGGTTTTAAGGTGGATTCTTTGTGCATTCTGCAGACTGTCTTTGAAAATGCACTCCAATTGAATCAGAAAGCAGTTAATGTAATTATTAAGAGAATTTCCTAGCAGTCCTTAATACAAAAAGCCTAAAAAAAAATCCCCAGAATGTATCAGCATATTTTCCTTTTAGGCTAATTGAAAATAATTAATTAATTCCCTTAAATGTTAGAACCTATCATCTAAAAGAAGTTTCTTTTTCCCAGAGTGTTAGATTCATTCTTTGTTAACCATACTTTATGATACTAAAGCATTAAGAATTGAGCTTTTAGCCAACCAACTTTACTTAGTACTTCAGAAATAAGACTACCAGCTGGATGTCCCAAAAAAACCTTCATTTCTAAGGAACTCTGCCCTTAATTATTCATCCATTTCACTCTCTTCTTTGATCAATCAATGGGTCTCCACCTTAAAGTTCTAAACTAATAAATATATAAATGGATGTTAATAGCCTTTGCTAGGAAAAAATAGATTTGCACTTACATCTAAAAGTACATATTCCACTCAGAGATGGCTACGTTACACCAGACTATGCTGTAAAATTTATAGAATTACATTAAATTTGCCACCTGGATTTTCTCCCAGATGAATGACAAAAACTAAAGTAGTCAGGAAAATGTCTTTTGACTTTAAGTATTAAACCTTTCAGCAAAATGCAGTTTATAGCAAGGCAGAATTTTACAGTGTTTCCCTTCCTTACACACATCCTCTCTCTCTCTCTCTCTCTCTCTCTCTCTCTCTCTCTCTGTTTCTCTCTCTCCTCTCTCACAAACACACACACACTCACACACATACACACACACTCACAGAGACAAGTACTTTCTGTCTCACACATAGCAAACTGCCACAAAATATAAGCTCTTCTAATCTACATCCCTCTCTTCTTTTTTTCTCTCCCTCCCCACCCCCTCTCTTTCTCCCTTTCTTCTCCTGTCCCAACCTCTGAAAAGGCACAGTTACCGTTTTCAGAGTTTCAAAATATAAACCTTTCTTTCTGAAAGTAAAGGATGAGTTTGATTTGGGATATGGCATACGAGAGAGAGGAGGAGGAGGACATTCTTATATAACATTTTGAATGCTAGTGACATACTTTGAGCTATCCCATAATACAATGTTTATTTTACTGAGTTCTATCTTTAGACTTAATTGTTCCACTCTCTATCCTCAACTCAATTACCATTTACTAAACTGTGAATTTCCATAAACAGAGATGTTCCAAGTTAAAAGCACATTGGTACTTTTAGATTCCCAGACTGCTAAGACCACCACCTGAAGCCTCGTACATGTCTTCAGGACAATGGTTTACACTCTGATTCAGGGGCGGCTGAGGGCCTTGTCATTGGCTTGGCTGTTGCCCCATCTGGGTCCTGTGCCTGAATTTAGCAGAACATGTGCATTCTCCATCTCAAACTTCTGTTTCTGTGCACCTGGACACAACTCAAGATAAAAGCATTATTCTGCTTTTTCTCCCAAACACAAACCCCAGGGTGGCTGAAGAAGAGACAACAATGAAGAGGTGGGGGGGGGCATATTACTCAGTTTTTAAGCCCCATTCAAAAGTCAAAACAACAAACAAAACCTCTCAAGTTCATTGAGACCATCAGCCCTTCATCTCCAGCAGCAAAGGAGCTGTGTTTTTCATAAGCTAAATTACATACGCAAGCAAATTGCATAACTAAAACTACTTAGACATTTCATAGAAAAGAAGAAAAAAGCTGTCACTATCTGGAGCAAACAAGAAATAACAGTTATTTGTGGGAAAGGGGGGTTTTATTTATGGTCTGTGATCTATTTAAGTATTGGTCCTAAGGATACTTGATGTTGAGTTGCCAAAATTTTTATGAGTTATAAGACTAATAACGTAATCCTTGAAAGACTGCAAAATCAAAAATTATGATATTTCACTAGTTTTATTGGAATGTACAGTTTATCACCTGTTAATATTACATTCTTGCTCTACGGTAGAACAGAAATACATCTGTTTTTAATATTTGTAGGATAAGCCAGTGAGCTACTAGCTCTCCCAATCCATTTCTGCAGTGGCAGAATAAAGACAATGGCTGATGCGACTTTTACACCTTCACGTTTTTCTTTTTTTTTCTCTTTCTTTCTTTCTTTCTTTCTTTCTTTCTTTCTTTCTTTCTTTTTTTTTTGGTACAAAATCAAAGATGTTCTGAGACTCCTGCAGTGGCCTTGTTTTACACCCCAGTTGATTTATTTATGGAATTAAGTGTGCCCACTCATGGCCTTTTAGAAATGACAATGACACAGCAGACAGTCAAAGTCATAATTCCAAATGAAAAAAAAAAGCATGATTCTAGAAAATTTTTCAGAAGGGTGCACAGCAGGGCATATTCTTTTTCTTACTGGCCATAGTTTGTAACTGGATACCTTAACATTACTGAGAACATGAAAACATGAAGAAAAATATTGATTCAAGAATTAACTGAAGAAAATAATCCAAATGTGCACTGGTCAATTTTACTTTTTAGAATCTATTCATTTATTATTCATCTATTCCTTCATTCACTCATTATTCATTTTTTTTTGTTTTGTTTTGTTTTTGAAACAGGGTTTCTCTGTGTACCCTTGGCTATCCTAGACTTGCTTTCTAGACCAGGCTGGCCTCAAACTCAGAGATCCTCCTGCCTCTGCCTGGGATTACAGGCATGCATCACCACGTCATGTTTACTATTCTTTTAAAGCTCGAGTTACACGAGTTGTTTATGGCAGGCAGGTACAGCTTGGTTGGTCCACTTCATGCTTTGTTTCAACTTTTATGAAGTAAAGTGTTGTTTGTATTGCCAAATTTATATTATCTCCTCTTTAATTGTATCATCCGCTAACTAGGCCCAGAAAAAAATGACGTTTAAAGGGAAAATGGCAACCATCTCCAGAAGCCAGCGGTATAATGGAAGAAGCTAATTAATTTAATCTCCACTCCACTGTAATGGCAAGCCTTCATCAGGCCGCAGATGGAGCGCCCAGGAATCCAGAGCACTGTGTCCTCCCACAGACTCCACCAGGACTGGCTATTCAGGGGGAGATTTTTCTTTCTGCTGCTTCAACACCCACATTGACAATATCAGCTTAAAGTGAACTATACCAAAAAATTATCATATGTGGTAAAGAACTCAGAAATTGTGACATGACAAAGGGAAAGTAAAAAACAATTAGTATCTCAATGTTATTTGACTTTATTTGGTGAAGGCAAAATATCTTTGCTGAGCGATGCAAGACCAAGAACTCAGTGCTCAGTGTTACCTGTAAATAGTGTTTCAAGTTCAAAACGTGCAGCAAAAAAAAAAAAAAAAAAAAAAAAAGCAAAGTTGGGCATTCCTCAGAAAAATGAGAGAAAAGTAGGTGTTTGCAGTTAGTAGTTAATGAAATTCCAGTCATTTTTTCTGCCCTGAACGATTTTTAGTGTTTTTCAAAATTTTGCTAATATAAAAAAATAATGGAAAGAAGATTGATCTTTTACTCAAAGTAGGTTTCTTAGAACGAAGAGCTAAGAGCCCTCTCTGCCCACTAGTTTTTACTGCTGAGGTCTCTGCTGTAGTACTTTTTTTTCCCTACACATGGTTTTCTGCCCCAATTCATTGTCAGGGTTGATATCTGGGAAAGAGTTACTTACCTTTATCCCTTCTAAAGAAATCATTCATTTGCTTCATCAAAAATCTCTATTCGTGTTACTTTTTGTTCCTTAACTGTGAATATTAGCACAGATTTATGCTTCTTTTATCATAGGGAACAGAAAATAACCCACTCCTAGGACATGCTAATTGAGAATGTCAGAGGAATCAGCTCTTCACCAGCTTTGTAGGCTGACGGTCATGATATCCAGAGTTTGCTCAGGTTCCTTAGCTTGGAAGGTTCCCTTGGATGCAGGGAAGGTGGAAGCTACGAAGGAAAAGGCAGAAAGATCATTGCCAATATCTGGACTAATGGTCACCTCAGTGAAGACTGCATTTCCGTGTGCCAAGGCCCTAGTCAAGGGCTAAAGATGACTCTCATCCAGGAAGCACCGAATAAAGAGACAGGAGGCCTGTGTTAAATTTTTCAAAGCTGCTGAGCTAAATTTCCAAAATGCCTAGAAAGAGACAGCTGCCTTCTGGGGAGGGCATCTTTTCCTGGAAATGGCCTGTAATGCCTGGCGAGGGATCACAGCTCTCAAAGCATTAGCAAAGGGGTTTTTCAGTGATGGGAAAGGGGGAGCTGCCCCTTGACCTGCAAGGTTGCTTCAACTGTGGAAGAGCCTGAGATGACCACGCCCCCACGACCATCCCCTGCTGCCCAGGGTAGTGTTTACTCGCAGCCTTGCCTGTGCCTTTGGCCAGAGACTGTGTTCCCCAAAGAAGAGAAGGCTCTAGAAATTCTGAGGTTTCTCTCTCTCTCTCTCTCTCTCTCTCTCTCTCTCTCTCTCTCTCTCTCTCTGTGTGTGTGTGTGTGTGTGTGTGACCGAGAGCACGCAGGGGCGTGGATGTGTGGGGGCTAGGAAGCTGCAGTGACCTGCGTGCATGCATTTATGAGGCCTGGGACTATGGTTATCAAGATGGGTAGGCTAGAGGGGAGAGCCAAGGCTATGAAAAGCTTCCTGTGGTGCGCCTTCGGTGGCTTCACTTTACTTCAGGAAGTAAAGGTTGTCAAACAACAGTAATGACAACTGTGACAGCAACACCTTAAAAGCAAGAAGGAAGGAACATTAGGGAGTGGGCTTCACTCGCTGTGATTCTCTGCCCATGTTTTTTACAATAAAGAAACGAGATGGACCACAAGGCAGTTCTCCAAATTGCAGAATGAAAACCTAAGCCAGTGAGCTCAAAGACAGCGGTGTTTTAGAACTCAGGAAAGAGAGAGAAAGGTTTTAACATTTGCTTCATGGGAATCTGATGCTGAAATATCCTCAGGTTTTGAGTACTGGACTGTATGCTAGGCTTCGTGCTTGTAGGATTGAACCAAAAAACACCCCAACAAGTCATTTCGCTTCCGGTTGTATTAAAGGGTGTGCTCTAGGATTCAGACTTGGGTAAGAGCCTGAGTTTAGAACCACCTGGCTGGCTGCTCTCTCTTTAAACAATAATATCATGGTGGCTCTCCCTGCGCCAGAAATTATTCTAGGCAAAAGACACAAAAGTCTTATCTTGGCCAGGTCACCCTGAAGTCTTGTTCTTGAAATCCATTCGTTCATCAGAACTGCAAGGTTGGCAGCTTCTATCCCTTCCGTCTAGGAGATTTGACTTGTGAGTGGGTGTGCCCTTTGCCTCAGAGCTCGCAATGCTCTGCTCAAGGCAGAGACGGGCCTTTTGGTCACTTCTGGGTAGGCCGGATGCCATTGTTCTTCCTGATAAGAAGGCAGAAAAAAAACTGTGCAAGCTTGAATGCAAGACTTAACAGCATGCTAATAACCAAAGCTGCAAGAAAGGACTCTCACTACCCCAGTGTCTGAGCGTCCTAGGTCTCAAACCAGGCCTTGGCACCAAGCAAAGGGGCCAGAGACACCTGAGTCCTCAATAAGGGACCCCCCAGAGATCCTCAGAATTGCCTCCCTCTTCTCTAGGGCTAAGAGAGGACTCCAGTCAATTAAAGCAGGGACAACCCCAGAACCCAGTCCTCCGCCCACACCACCAGGTCCCACAGATTGGACTTTCCTGCCAAACTTCCACCCGAACCCCTGAGACCTGCAGCTACCGTTTCTTTCTAGGTCTCTAGCCACCGCTGTCAGCCCCATGAGTCCACCAAGGAGAGGACTTCTAGGCGACAGTGCTCCCCCCGGGGGGGTGGGTGTCTTGGGACGCCTGCTCTACCTGCCCCAGCGCTCACAAGGAATCCTCCCCTACACCCTCACTGCGCGGGCCTTTCGGGAGTCCAGGTTCCGGGGCGACGCAGGTGACCCGCGGAGTCAGACGTCCTCGGGCCTCAGGCTCCCCTTCGAGGCGCGGAGGCCAGGTCTGCTCCAGTCTTCCCTCCCGCCTGGGGCCCCGGGGTCCTCCTGCATCCTCCAGATTCCCGCTCCTTCCCGCTGCATTCTCCCTCGACGATCCCCCTCCCCTCCCCACCACCCCGGGGCTGTGAACCCAGGCGGGTGGCTGCGAAACCGCGGTGACCCGCAGCTGCCATGGCGAAGCTGCGGGGTAGAGGCGGGGAGGGGAGGGAGGGAGGATGGGGAGGATGGGGAGGAGGAGCCGGAGCCGAGGAGAGGCCGTGGGCTAAGCAGAAGCAGCTGCAGGCACAGACGCTGCCGGGAGCCGGCTGGTGTCCCGGGTCTCGGGCGCTCGCTCGCGGCCACGGTGGGCGCGGGGGCGCGGGGGCGCGGGGGCGCGGGAGCCGCGGAACAGGCAGCTGATGGCAGACAAGTCCCATCCAGGTTGGACCCGGAGTCCCAAGGGCTTCCTGGACCTGCCTTCATCACTCGGCTAGACGGAGTATCCTACCCCCATCCCCAACTTCTTCCACCTTAAAGGAGCCCCTCCTTTCCCCGCCTGGCGTTCGTGGAAAAAAAAAAAAAAAAAAAAAAAAAAGCGCTGTTCAACTTTATAAAGAGGTGGAGTCCTGGGTGTCGCCGGGGGTCCCTTCACCTCTTTCTTCCCGTCCAGCATCTCCGCAGAGTTCAGAAGCCGTGCTGTTTCCTTCGGTCTTTAGGTCTAGCTGCAAGAAATTGCTTTCCTCTCGAGCGTCTCTGAGGTTACCTCTCCCCAAGTACTTTATACCCGCGAAGCAAGGAAATGCCTGGCCCCAGGTGCTTAAAACATTAGCAAGTGTTTGCAAATGAATATTTTGGAAACGTAGGGAAAAAATTCTATCGCGGAGAGAAATCCACAACAAACCATAACTGGTTTCTATCATTTTATATCTCCATTTATCTACCTAAACTCAAAACCCGGGATTTTCTGCAGTTTGCATAAACCACAAGCATCTGGCATTTGTGCCAGTGTTTTATTCCCATACATCCATGAATTGGCAATTGGCCTTCAAAATCTACTAAATACAAACTTGGACCCAAGAAAAATGAAACTAAGATTCGCTTTTTGCATTTGCATTCCTTTTTTTTCTTTCTTTCTTCCTAACTGGGAGAAAATTCTGTAAACAACTCTTCTCTCTCTCTCTCTCTCTCTCTCTCTCTCTCTCTCTCTCTCTCTCGGAGTCCAAGGTCTCAAATGCTTCCAGGGCCTCTGGTTCCACTACTTCCGAGATACATAGTAATGAAATTGTAGTGACCCTTCGAATATAATCAATCTAAAATTTTCCTGGGTGTTTATATCACCTAGAATTTTTATTATAGTCTTATTGACATGTTTTGTTTAATTAAAACCATGCTCAAGAAGAAAAACAAACTGTTTTTGTTGGAGCATCTTTTTTATTTTTGTTTTTCTAAGACCTCAGTGTGACTGAGAGTGTAGTTGGTAGTGCTCCGGTTTTGCAATGAGGCGTGTTTGATTTTAGTTTATCCAAGAATGCAGCATCGTTAGACAATGTTTGTCTTTTTGACTCCTTTACAAAAATATGTTCTTTCGTTAAAAAACACATATGTGTATATTAGTGAAACAACACAGCTTCCAGAAGTAAGCCATTCTCCTGCCTACCTGTTTTTAAAGACAAAACCTACCAAAGTTGTCTTCATTTTCCCTACTTCTTGAGAAGTGCGGGTCATTATTAATGAATGAAATTCGAATATCCTGTTTGAGGAAGCGGACACATCTCTTAATCTTGAGTGTAGACAAAGGCGCTGTTCATATCTGCGGGGGAACGATCTCGGGCATCGAAACAGCTTTGCCAACAGCTTCTCTCTCTCTCTCTCTCTCTCTCTCTCTCTCTCTCTCTCATCTCCAAAATGCTCCACCAAAATTCCCGCGGCTGCTAAGTTTAACACGGTGCTGTTGGAACCGCAGTCATTAGTAGTTTCCACTTGTATCGGATAAGCAGGACCGGGAAGAGCTAAAAACAATACATGCTGGAAAAGAAAAATAAGGGAGGCTCGGCTGTCTCCTAATTTCTACTTTCGCTTCTCTCCCCGCCTCCCCCTCCCATCCAATTTACAGAACCACGTGGGGGGTTCCCGCATCCCAGTCTGCTCTCCAGTTTCTTATACAGTTTGGGTTTGTTTTTTGTTTTGTTTTGTTTTCTCTCTGAGTTAGAAAACTAATGCAGAGAGGGAAAGGGGTCTGACTTCGGATTGCAGAGCTACCAGAAAAGACTCCCTGGACCAGCTGCCCAAATCCCCTGGGACATCTTGCTGACTTACTACCTGAGAAAGTCCCAGCGTCCCAGGCTGGAGGGAGCAGAGAAGCAATGAGCAAGAAGCTAGGTTTGCTTAGAGTGGACGCGAAATCAACACAGGAAAACCCTCCCGTCTGAGGTGAAATTCACTTAACTATCTGCAGCCTGCTCAAGTCCTTCTCGGGTCTTTGGTCTAGGATCAGACCCGCATAGCAACAGAACAGCACGCCACCCCTGCTCCATTCTCCTCCTCCTCCTCTTCTTCCCCTCTCTCTCTCTCTCTCTCTCTCTCTCTCTCTCGTCTCAATTTTCAAAGGAGTCAACTATTGCTGATCTTGCAAGCTGCGTTTTCACTATTTCTTGCCCTATACACCTTTCTTTTTCTGGAGCAAACGATTTAATCAGCATTTTTAGCACGCAGTTAGATTTCAACGTGCATTCATATTCCCTTCTGTCTGGACTCACTGCAAATCCACCTTCAGCAGCACAGAACTAGCACAGGTAAAAGCAACACGTATGTTTTGCCTCTGTCTATGTCAGCTAGGCTGATGGCTTGTAAGAATGTGAATGCTGTTGGATCGCAAGCCAGACTTAAACTAGTGACTTCAGACTTTAAGGAATCACACAGACGTCGAAGATTTAAAAAAAAAAAAATGCTGTAAACAGCAATTATATGTTTTCTTGTTTCCATATGAGTGTGAATAACATTATTCCAACATTTTATCTCACCCGATTACCAGTGATTCTCTTAGATATTTGTCGATTAAGTTGAGTTTTCCTTTTAAAAGCACAGATTTTGTTATTTAAGGGGAAATATCTATACCATGCTAGGTTTATTCAGGCAAATTACTGGGTTGGGTATTTGCTTTGGGATCTTCACCAAATTGACGATTAGAATTCTGGAGCAAAGTTTTCAGAATAAAACAGTCAGCAATGGTCAACATACTATGTGCTGTGTTGAAAATAAAAGTAAGTTAAATTTTGCCTCTTGGAGTTCCTCAGGCTCACTATAAGCATGTTCAAACTGTGATTCAGATAATACACAGATTTAGAATCATGTAAACTCTTGGTTTAAGTGAGCCCTTAAAACAATTTTCAGTTCTGATCCTTAAAGGACAGCTTAGGAATTGTGTATTGGTTTTAGTAAACAGAACAGTCTATCAAGCAACACAAAATATCTGGTGTTTGAGAAACAACCGCACTACGGCAAAGAGCAAAACATAGAACCCAGCAAAGCAAGCAGACAACAAAAGAAAAGCAGTCAGCCTCAATCAGTGTGTGAGACCGCTGAAGATCTGACTAATTCTCCTAGGCACATTAGGTTCTCATTACCGAAACTGGCTCTTCTGAGTGCTTCCTGTTACATAGTCAGAAATGAAGACAGTTGCTATGTTGGAAACATGATTTCCTTACTCCAAATATTTTATGCTTATCAAACAACAATAGACATCTTGCCATCTGCTTACCACCACTCCTTTGGCACTAATTGTGGCACTTTGCTGGTTCCTGGTTTGGCATGCCAGACAAGAAAGACTGGAAATGGACTTTACTGCTACCTCTGATACTGGCCTTCAGGAGTGTTGTAGGTCAATGGGTAGCTGCTTATTTTGTCCAAATGAGCCTCTTTCTATAAGCCATGCTTTTGTACAGTAAGTCTTGATGTTACAATTTTAAGTGAGCCCAAGCTCTCAAATATTTAGTTTTACTCTGTCTAGTAACTGAACTCAGAATGGGACAGGGCTGGGATTTTGTTGTGGCTATTGCTTGCTTTTAATTTTTATAATAATTGACAACTTTAAACTAAAGTAAATATCTATCTATCTATATCAATTATAGATATCAATCAGTTATCAATCAAACAGCATGCTAAGAAAGTAAGTAAATTCAAGGAGTATGTCTTGGAAAATATATAATCTAAATAGCATGAACTTGATGCCTAATTCACATTTTTTTCTGGCCACTGGGTTATGTTTGCATAATATATAATTCTATTTTTAAATCACACTGATAGAACAGTATATTAGATATTTTTTGAAGCTCACTTACAGCTTTATTCTACATGGGTGCTTTTTTTTTTTTTAAATCTCTAGTTGTGTTGGGTATACAACATCATGAATTGAACCATCACGCCGTTGTTTTCTGTCAGGACAGGGAAAATAAGTGGTTGATATGGTAAAGAATCATATTTCCCCAAAACTCATGTTAGAGAGGATCTTTATACAAGTAAGGCCAGCCCAAACATGGACATATTATTAAGGTGCATTATTTGGGGAAAAGCAAATTATCAGCTCTAGAAAACTGTTTTTTTTTTTATCAGTCATTGACAGTGAAAAGTATTCATACACACACACACACACACACACACATACACAATTCAGGATGATGAGTGGTGTCTGTGTGTACCTGCCAGGAGAGAAAATGACAAACAGAAAAATTGTAAAATTAGGCCTAAGGTACAGAAATATTATATTTAAATAACTGGAAAGTTTACCTGAAAGTGAAAGTTCAACATTTTGTTAAAAATGCAGTCAAACACATAACAAAATTTCCGATGGTTGTTTTTTGTGGGACATGGGATAGGAGTAGGTTGACTTCAGCTATTCACTTTGGTGGAAATCAGACAGAATCTTCATCCCTCACTAACTGTTAGGGCAGAGATGCAAAAGAAGAATGGTCCCCTTTGCTCCTTCCAGTCCACATTCTTTCACAGTCTCCCTCCAGACCCAGGGAGATCCTGGAGACGTCCTTTGAAATCTTCGCAAAAGGAATTGTATTGTAATTCCTTTATAACTCACAAACAGTTGGTTTAGAAAACCTTCCTAATGTAACCAGAAACGCTGGATAAAAAGCATCAGCGTTTTTGGGCCCTGTCATAAATACCTGTTTACTGATTAACCTTCCTAGTTTCCTTCATAAATGTTTTATGGGGTCAATATAATGAGTTTTGTTGTGATGACAGGAGACTCTAGCAGACCAAAGAGCACACCTATCTATATTATAAAGGTCTTGGAACTTGGGGGCTGTCTTTAGTCTTATGCATACCTTTTTTTTTTTTTTTTTTTTTACATTATCCCAGTGCCTTTAACGAATGTTTCTAGCCAAGTGTGTTTAGCATCTGATGGATTAGTAAGATTCCAAAGTACATCAAGTGGTGTTGCTAGTCAAAGGAGAAATTCTGGCACTGGAAGAAATGATCAGTTAAATGTTTTTCTAAATATTCCCGTAGCACACCTGGGGACATATATGAGCTTTGTGATGCTCAGGAATACATTTTGACTTAACTTAAAATAGGTAGTATCCACTCTCTCTTTTTTTAAGATTTATTTTTATTTTACATGTAGGAGTGTTTCTCCTGAATATATGGGCACCTGTGCCTGGTGCCTGGGGAGGCCAGAAGAGGGCATCAGATCCTTGCTGCTGGAGTTGCATGTTAGTGAGCCACCATTTGTTGCTAGGAACTGTACCTGGGGCCTCTGTAAGAGCGGCAAGAACTCATAAGTACAGAAGCCATCTCCCCAAGCCTCTTCTCCCTCCTTATGGAAAACTCCAGTCATTTGGTGCATTTAGAAATCTTTATCTGGATGCAGTTAAATTGCCACACTAAATAATGTGTGTGTGTGTGGGGGGGTGTCTTTTAAATCAAGACCAATCACAACACAGCCTGCCACAGGCTCCAGGAGCTCTGAACCTTTGACTTGGGTCCTTTGCCTTCTACAGCTCTGTACTTAAGAAATCTGAACAGGAACCAAACTCAAGTGTGCATCTCTGTCACATATGTTTTGTGTTTATGTCATAAGCCAGAGAATAACACTGCACTTCAGTGTTTTCTGTGCCTACAAACATGTGGAAAATGCTGGCATTTCTTTATTGTATATACTGCAAGTTGGATACCAGTTGGGATTAGCTTTTATGACATGTAAACAGCTGGATGTCTTAAGTGTAATACAAGTCTAGGGATACACAATTGTGTCCTTATGACATTGACTAGTCACAAGAAATTTAAAGATAAATATATCTGTGCACACCTCAGTATATGAGTATAAACATATTCTCAACTGGATAATTACAAATGTATTTTCTTATTATGTCTTGGCCATAGGGTTGCAAAAGACACTTACACCTCCATTGGAAACATCTTACTTGTGTCACATAAAAAACAAAACAAAGATTTGAACGTCAAAAGCAAACCTGTCTTGGGTGGTGGAACGCATTTGCTGAATGTGACCTTCTGCTCAGGCAGGACTGAGTTACACACCATACCATGTGCCTGTGATTGATTTGGGATGTGGATTTCTGATTTGGCTGAGAGATGTGTAAAAACCTCAAGTAGTCAACAGCTCCCTACTGGCTGTACATCTGAGGGTCTCAAGAGCATTGTTTATTCCAGCAAGTGTCTGGAATACATTATACTCCATAAGTTGGCTTCTGTTCCTCCTGTTTTGGAGAATATGAAAACGTTGTATATAGTGTTAAAAGCAATGTGCTTTGCCTGAATAATTTTCCTTAAGAGAGAAATCTCAGTGACACTTTATCTTCTGAATGTAACACAGCTACTATTTTAAGCACATGGCATTCCTGAAAGAACAATAGGGAAATAATTCTCCACACCTTCAAATTGAAAAACTAGTCCAAAATTTATATGTCTTTATCTCTAAACCTCATCAAACTATTAACTAGCCACAATTTAAAGTAAATACATTTGTATTGTGATTTACTCTATATATTTTAAGAAACACCAAAGAGAAGGATTAAAGGATTAAACACATTAATCCATAAAAATATTAAATTAACTTATTTCTCAATTTCAGGGATTGGTTCTTTAAAAACATGTTTAAAGCATATGACTTCTACTTCTCTATAGTCTTTGACAAGAGAAGCTCCAGTTCTTATCAGATGCTTGGCTTGCTGACTTGGGATTGTTCTTGCTCCTCTGTAAATTTTGATGTCTTGTTTTATGAGGCTTTGCTGTCGCTTTTTGTTATACTTATGAATGTGTAAAAATGGTAAGAAATGAATTTAAAATGACAAAGCTATCCTTGTGAACTTGGTCCTTTGGCTAATACTTAATGTCTAAACAGTGTTGATGGGCCTTACTAAAGGAACAGCAGTTCTCATTGGATTGCCTGCTACAGTCTTTCTGACTCAGCATGTTATGGTCTGTTTTGGAAAGTTCCTAAATCTGCATGTGTGTAAGCATCCTACAGTTTAGGATAAAAAAAATAAATAAATAAAACTGAAAACCAGCCTTTGCTTAGATTCCTGTTTCCTATTTGTTGGCTGGCCTATCTCTGATCCATCTGTGGTCTTTGAAGGTGAAAGATTAGTTCTCATTGTACTGTGGCAGAGTGGGGCCTAGCACAGTCAATAGGTATTCTCTTGGTGACTGACAGAAACAGCAGCAAAGCGTGTGAGTCTAGATGGTTTTGAAAGACTGTACAATAATACCTGCCTTCATGCGGCGCTCCCCTGCCCCCTCCCCGCCCCCCTCCGCCCCCTCTTACATCATCTCATCTGAGGGGAGTAACTGAGTGGAGGAGAGGGGCAGGTGAGGGATTTCATTTGATAGAGAAGAGACAGCGTTTTGATGGTCACCGAGAAGTGATGAGTCTTTACAAGCATGGTCATCACAGTATCCGGGAATCTTTCACTGCTAGGGGTTGGGCTCCCTAATCAAGGAAGAGGAAGTTGCAGAAACTAGTGTATCTAATTACCGCTTCTTAATGGCGGCTTCTCTGGTGCAGAAAGGCTTTACAGGTTGACTCTAGACATTTCCCAGTCCCCCTTCAGAGGCACATCAAGGCTGCAGAAACTTAGATCAAGGAAAAGTTTGTTCTTTGGTGCCTAGGGTTTGATAAAAGTAGAAAGATAAAAGAGCTGTCTTGACATTTGATTCAAGTTTCTCTGCCTCTAAGATGTTGGAGTTCATCCCTTTAAAATCATGTTTAAAAGTATTTGACTCATCCTGGATGTTATAATATTTTTAAGTTGACTCAGTATCCATTTATATCCTGCTTCCACACCGCTAAACCCCCACTTCATTTCACCCACCCTTCAGCTCTGGCAGCAGTCCCTGCCAGCTCTCCCAAGGCCACCATGAGGGTCCCTGCCCATTCTTCAGTAAATCTGGGGCCTGGGGGTTCCTGCAACAACTCCAGGAGAATAGCCTCCAGCACCCAGGCCTAGGAAAGTTGTGCTTGGGGGAGGGGCTGGCACCCTCAAGACTGAAGGTGCTCCAGAGAGGGACCCCTTGCCAATGCTGGCCCTAGTGCTCAGGCCTAGGCAGGCACCTAACGTTTTTAAAAAGAATAAAAAAAGGGGGAGGGGGGTGTTGGGGAGAAAAGGCCACTAACCGGCTAGAATTTCTGGAAGCCTGGACAGGGGTTTGCACTCTACACGGAGCCAGCACCCTGCTTGGCGCTGCTCGGGCCTCTCAGTTACCCATTTTCGGTTTGCTTTTAGTAGAGCGGTTCCTCAGCGGAGCTCAGAGGTATAGTGGAGCAGATGCAGCGGCAGTCGCCTGTCGCCAGCTACCCTTCCCTCGCTCCCTCCCGCCGCCGCCTATGAACCTGGTGGCCGCCAGCCCGGCTTGCCTGCGGGTTCCAAGCTTTGGCTTCCAGTCCAGCTCCAGCGGCAGTGACGCGGAGACTTGGTGCTGAAATTAGATCTTTCTCCAAGGCTGGAGGCAGCAGCCCAGAGCCAGGGGTGGCTGCTGCCCAAGGCCCCCAGAACGTGGAGGGCATTCTGGCCCTGAGCTGACACTAACCAGCTTTCTTGGCCACCTCCGGGACCTCACCAGGTACTTGCGAACCACCCAATAGATGAGAGGCTAGGGGAACCCCCTTTCCTCCCCTGCCATCCCTTGCTCCCGCCTCCCAGGTTCCCTTGGCTCACTGGGGCCTTGCAGTTGTTGCTCCCTGGCAGGAGAGTTGGAGCTGGGGTGGTTAGTTTCCTTTGGGGAGGTGGTGACTGACCTCCCTCACCCCCCAGTAGTGGAGGTAGTCAGCCTGCCTCTGACTTGATTGCCTCTTAGAAGATCCTTTAATGGGGGCAGTTGGAGCAAACAGAAATGCATGTTATCTCCTTTCCTTTCTCTTCAGTGTCTTCCTTTGGCCAACAGTGTTTTAGTTGGTCCAAATGAGGGACAAATAGAAATAGTAAATGAATAGTATACTATTTAATAGAAATAGTATATGAATTGGAGGAATTGATAATATTGACAAACTATTAACCCCTATGAATAATTCTTGACTCAAGGGGAGAAAGTAAATTTTCTATTTTACTTTTCATGAAGGTTGAGAGTGGATGGGTAAAATGAAGCATAGGCTTAAGCAGTCCTGGTTGTCTTCTTTATGTTAGGTGATATCCACACTGCACTTTGTTTTATTTGCTATCTAAATTGTTACATGAAATTAAAAAATTCAAATCTTCTTTAAACAGAGGGAGGGGGGGGTCAGGAGTTGTCCTACATCCTATAAGCTCCGAACTCAGAGAGGATCGAGAAATACAAGGTCATCCTCAGATAGGGAGTTCAAGGTCAACCTGGGCTAGATGAGACATTGTCACAAACATTGGGTGAAAAGGAGCTCCAGTCTATCAGAAGGTATAAAGTGATTTCACACTCAATAGTATCTGAAGCTGGTGTCTACAGAGCTCAGAGTGCCCAGCAAGGGGAGAAACAGAATGGAAGCCCCAGTCCATGCTGGCCCCAAGGCATGTTTCCATCCTGTTTACAGTCTCAAGCTGCCTCCATGTCCTGAGTCTCTAGTTTGAATGAGTTCATTCAGAAAACGCTGAGCAATGTTCAATGGGCCAGGCTTCTTGCTGTGTGGATAAAAGTGGTTTCTGTCCATTGGATGCAGTCTGCTGATATTGGGAGCCCAGATAACTAAATGGTTAAATGGAGAGATATACACCCCCAAACCAAAATGCAGTGCTCAAGGCTTCCTGATGGACTGGGCAAAATGATGAGTCTTTGTCCTTCTGTGGGATTGTGGCTGAAAGGCGTTTTTTTTACTTCCTTGGGATGTCTGGCAGTAGACTGAGGAGAAGAGCAGAGAAGTAGAAAAGGCCTAGAGCAGAGAATGATTGGCTGAGATGCTAGCTGGAGCCAGATGAGAAAGTGCTTGTGGGTAAAATTCAAATCCAACTAAATCAGACCTGATTTAAGAGGCAATGCAATCTAATGTGTTTCACCGCTGGCAGCACGTGATAACCGGGAAAGAAGTCAGGAAAATGGTATATAAAAGAGGTTATAAAACAATAACTATGAAAAAAATATAGTAGTGGGATAGTTTAGCCAATACAAAGTTAAGTTCTACAATGTTGTACTAGCTCTATTCTTAAAGTATCTAATTATCCTTAATCAGTTGACACACATGACCTGATAATGGTTTGATGTAAAAACTAGGAGGAAATAAATATATTTTCATCATAATTTTGTGATAATATTCTTTACTAAGATTCTTCATTTACCTATATCTACTGAGCATACCTTTCATGTAGGACACATTGCTAATGTTCTGTGTTGTGTGAGATTATGGTAACGTGGTTGAATTAATGACAAAACAGACTAAGAGATGTTTTCCTAGAGTATAGAGTTGAGTGCCAATGTTACAGACACAAATCCTTGCACTCCTACTTCAAGACTTTTTTTTTTTCCTTACCTTTGATTCATTAACAATGGCTTTGTTTTGGCTTATTCTTCATCATTGCCATCACAGCTGTCTTGAAAGAAGAAAGCAAATGCAATCATTTTTAGGCACACAGTTTTCACTAGGCTAGAATGAGTAGTCCAGGCATTGGCAAATCAAAGAGAATCTGAATCTAGCTTAATGGCTAGATAGGCAGAAGCTGGCAAGATAAGGATTTCATAGAAAATTTCCCCCAGTGTAGAACAGAAGACTGATGACTTATGAATAAGTCATTGATAGAAGGCTTTGAATGTCTCTAAACTGGTTAAGTGGAGATGGTAGTCAGACCAAGAGGCCATTGATTAACAAGCGATATGGATGTGAGTATTGTGCATTTATTTATATTTGTGTATCACAATAACTAAAAAAAATAGAGAGATGATGAATTTGTGAGAAAGTAGAAAGGGAAACAAGAGGAGTTGGAGAGGAGGAAGGAGGAGTGGACATGACATAAATACAATACTCATGTATGAAATTCTCAATAATTCTTAATTTAAAAAGATGTATCGTAAGGTATAAAATCTAAAACAGGAAATCTTTCAGGGTTACAGTTGTAATCTTCAAGTATTTCAAAGGCTCTTTCAGCTGGAAGAATGTTGTATGTGTTTATATACGTTCAGAAGAAAAAAAATTAACCCCAGAGAAGAAAGGTCTTGGTAGTGCCCATGCCAGCTCAGTACCAGGAAAATGACTCCTGGGCATGAAGCACCCCAATCCTGCACCAGGGGTCTGGGCAAGCTGGGCAGTTGCTGTCCTGTGTAGCTTCACTGTGGAGCAGGTTGGCTGTCTGCCAAGGTGGTCTCAGATGAGTCCTGCCCTATACAGGATGGGAATCCTCTTTGTTAGGATTTGTCTTGTCTGTTTTTGTTTGGTTGCTTTTGTTTCACCATTAGCTGTTTCGTTACATAATGAAGGACAGGAAGACTTTTTAAAATCTCTATCACTTTGTTCTCATCTAGTTTATTCTTTGTTTTGTTTTGCTTTTTAATAATTTATTATTTTTTTATTGTATGCACATTGGTGTTTTGCCTGCCTGTATGTCTGTGTGAGGGTGTGGAGCTGGAGTTACAGACAGGTGTAAGCTGCCATGTGGGTGCTGGGAATTGAATCCAGCTCCTTGGAAGAAGAGCTGCTTTTAATCACTGAGTCATCTCTCCAGACCCTATCCTTTGTCTTTACAAAAGAGAGAGAGAGGGAGAGAGAGAGAGAAGAGCAAAACCCCAAAGAAATCCTGAGTCAGTGCCTCTTTTCTGACAGCTTAATGCTTTTTCTGATAGTGTCCTTTACTTGGTTGTTTTGAGCCTCTGAGACTGCTGCCCTGAAAGCATATGCCACCTGGCAATTCTTACTCCGGTGAAGAAACAGCAAAAAGTGAGAGTCAGCATGCAGGGAATGAGCCCACTTTGCTAAGCATGACTGGGATTGGCTCAAGGCCTTGAGGGTGTTGTTGGAGGGGAGCAATGAGGTGTGTATTCGCCAGCTCTTCCTAGGCTGCATGTGTCCTATACATGAACTCTAAGGTCTTGGGATAAGCGTGTCTGTGGTCCTGGTCCAAAACAGATAGATACTGAAGTCTATGAGCATATCCAGGCTTGCAATATTACTTTTGAATTTTAGCAGAAGATGACCTATATCTGTCATGGGAGTATGAGAAGCAATCACATTTTTTTAGTTCTTTCCTGCTGAACTTACTGTGAACAAAGCACAAATAGGGCGGTTTGTAAACTTGACCCAGAGTTTGACTAAACACCAGATGATTCTGATTTAAGTCCTAAAATATATTAAAGCCTATAGAACTGCCTGCATTGTTGATGTATCAATTAAGCCTAGTGTCCAAGAGCCCTATATGTTTTCTAATCCTCACCTCTCAAAGCAAGATCATGTTTTCATCTGTCTTTGATTTGGCATCTAACTGTGAACACTATGAGTTGAGTCTGTTTCATTGCTTCAGGTAGGAGTCAACACAGTCTGTACTGGAGAGAATCAGTGGTGGGGAATCCACACTTGCCTGTGTGCTTTGACTACTTTCATGCCTGGTGAAGGAGACAGACATGATTAAACGATTTCGCTACCTCCTTGATGGTTAAGAACTAATAAAAATGCAATTTATGACATATTTTAAAGCTTAGTATTGTTAACTGTATCTAATAATGCATATCTGTAGTCCCAGCACTGGAGAAAAGCTGAGGCAGGAGGATAAAAAATTCTGGGCCAGCCTGAACTGTAAGAGGAGACCCTGTCTCTACAAAATAAGCAAAATCAAGCCAAACTGACAAACCTCTTAACTGTCCTAAACATGGATCTCAATGTGTTTTTGGTATGCATGCAAGGAACCACCAGCTCTTGCAACACATTTCCAACAGCACCTACAGTTCCCTTCTGGTTTTCCAGGGTCAATCGACATCACTCATTCCAATCTAGTCCCTGGCTTCATAACCATGACCCAGTCTTTCATCATGCTAAGGTGCTTTGTTGTTTTGTCTTCTTTTTTTAATAGTATGTGATCGATATCTTCTTTCTTCCCTTTGAATCAAATAAGTCAAATCATCATTGAGATAGAGCTGCTGAGTTTGGACCAGAGCAAATAGAACCATTGAAAAGATACAGTCTTGTTTTATTTTGCTACCCACCAGTTGCTCTGGAGCATGTTCGGTAGGGAAGCTGAAATTCCTAGTAGGCTAAGAAACTATTTCAGTGGTACACGGAATACAGACAATGCTGCCCCAGTCTCAGTGAGGCAGTGGCATCAGTGTCCACCCTGGTGACCCTTCAGGTGTGTGTCATGTTTGCTTGTGTTTTAGATAATCTCTGTTGAATGCCGCAAGTTCCTCATCACACATAGGATTTTTCAGGCTGAGGTTCTCAAGATAATGCTGTACAGTGCACCAGTGTTTAAATTCTGTGCCCACCTCCCAGCCACAACCAGTGAGCATGTGTTCAGTTTTCCTAACACTGTAAATTTAATGAGTTTTACATCAAACTAATGTATAGGTCTGCTGTTCTTAAGAACAGTTTTGGTTCATCCCTATTTGCCAAAAAAGCATATTGTCACTTTCCTAATCAGTGTCAACTCATTTGATTGTCTAATTGCCTTCTGTTTCATCTGAAGGTAGACTAAGCCATAGATGGCAGAAGTTCTATTGCCCTGAAGAGTGACCACAACTGATGCATCCTTCCAAAGAGTTGAGATAAACTACTTTAAATGATTTCACAGTAATAACAGATGTTTATAAGTGAGTCATGTTAACCACCCTGAATATATCATTACACAATATATAAATACAGTAAGATATTATATTATCTTCTGTAAACTCGTGTACGTATATGTCAATCAAAAAAGAAACCTGATCTTACTCATTTGAACATTCCATAAAAAATAAACAAGCTTCAGAATAATAAAAATAAAAAATAACAACAACAGCAACACATTAAATCAGCAGAGTCAGGAAATGAGCGGAAACTGAAAAAACAAAATGAGGGTAGACATTTGCTTCTGTGGGAATCAAATCTGCCGCAGCAGAAGGCCTCTGCTCAAGTACAGACCAAGCTGGTCCGGCAGCAGTGGCTTTGGTGGGTGAACAGCACCTCTTCCTTCTTGAAAGAGCAGGGTGTAGTGTTTCTGAGGATGACATATGTGTGCACGCCTAACCTGTTTTTCCTTGATGGAACCAAATTGCTTAGGAAGGCAAAAAAAAGCAGAGGAAGGTGAGAGTGAGTGCCTTGTGGCTCTGGAGCCCTGGGTGACTAAGTTCCAGAGCTTTCTGCATACCATTCATCCAGGCTCAATTTCACTGCAGGCTTCTGTTTGTAAATTTTCTTAGGGCCCCCTTGATTTGACGTGTTTACTCAGTCCATAGAGGTAGTCTTCTGAGGCCTATCTCAGAATAGCGCTTTTCTGTTTCATAAAGCAATGTTCAATTGCCAGTTTCCTTCTGCCTCTCTGGAATGTTAGAAAACTCCACACTTGGAGAGAAGGCAAAGAGCAAAGTCATGGTGTACTGTAATGAAAATACTCTTTCATCTGAGGAGCCACAGGTATGAACAGTGTCTGATGGGGCTCTGGCTCATTATGGATGACTAATGTGCCATCTAAAATGATCTGTTTTTTAACACCAGTAGGAAGAAAACAAAACAGATCTGGTATATGAAATAAAAAAAAATATTTTCTTCCTTATTATATCACTACCCATTTTTATCTGTTCCCTATTTTCTCTAATCTAGAGAGACTGACTCAATGGCTTGCCAACTTTGACCCTTTCTTTGTCTATTTTTCATGCTTTGTAGACAGGACCATTGTGATGAGCTTGAACCAATATAAGAACTAATTTTCACACGAGATGTAATGCTATTGCTAATTTTTTCCAACTGCATTGTTTTAGCAGATGTATAGGGAGGGGATTCTAAGTTGCATGTTGGGAAGATTTTACTGCATTTAGTAAAACATAGGTTGTGTTCAATTTGGAAACTCCTTTGAGTTCTGAGTTGTTGGAGCATTGCTTAAGGCATACCAAGGAAAGGAGCTGGGGAAATAACTCAGCTGGTAATGTGCTTGCCGCACAAGCCTTAGGTGCATCCCCCCCGCCCCCAGTGTCCAAGTCAAAACCTCAGGCTTGGTGACGCATGCTTGTAATCCTAAGAAGGAAGAGAGGAGAGGATTCCTAAAGTTTGCTGGCCAGCCAGCTTAGTCTAGACAGTAAGCCACCAGTGCCAGGGAGAGAAACAAGGTGAATGACACCAAGGTGATCTGTAGCCTTCCACACATACACCTCATACACACACACACACACACACACACACACACACACACACACACACACA
>NW_026587216.1:25792181-25793197 GCF_907164565.1 Psammomys obesus
CACACACACACACACACACACACACACACACACACACACACACACACTCAAAGTTTGGGAGGATGTCTGGTGGCAGCTTGGGAGAATTTAGGCTATAAATGTTAACTAGATGTCTTGGCTCATATGCTTCTGTCTGTGTTTCATATTTTGATAAGCTTGGTGGTCACAATGCTATGTATATAGAATATTGTTTCCCAGTATGCGCTGAGCTGTATAGGAAAATTCATGCCCTCACAAGGGACCCAACTGCGTAATGCCTCTGGACCCCTAAAGGGGATTTGTATGGTTGTAAGTTGTTGGCAGATGGCAGGAAATCTTGGTTTTTATAGAGTTTATTACTCTACCAGTGCTTAAGTTTAACCTTACCCCTGTTTGTTTGCTGGTGTGTGTTCACCAATTTGAACTCTTTTTCACTCCACTCCAAGAGTAGGCAAAGGGAGGGAGTTCTTAAAGCATCCATTAATCCTGTGTAGGTGGACACACTGAACAAAGTGAGCTTTTCACTAGCAGCCCAGAGCCTTGCTTCCCACAGCTCCCTGTCTTCAGAGAAGGCCAGCAATGGGCAGCCTCCCAGCATCTTTCAGCTGGCTTCTTCAAGGACTGGAGAAAGCCCAGTTCCCTCAGGTGTTGAAAAGACTCTTCTCTCTCACACAGCAGAGCCTCCTACTGTCACTCTTTGCCTGGGGGATTATTTTTCAAAAATAACTTCCCTAAGCAAGCAGCTAATCCAAGGCTGTGCTTACAAGTCAAGGTTCTTCTCTTTAGAGCTATAAGGCTTCTAATATGTCTCTTGGGGGGGATCAGGATGGATGGTGGATACACTGGCCTTAGAAAGGTTGTTTACCTCAGAAAGCAATCAGGTGGCCTCACACATGCAGAAGACACAGGAGTCAGGTTGGATTTAACGCATCCCCAGCTGAACCCTGCTTAGAAATGGGCAAATGAAGGCCTCTCCCACTTGGAATAAATACACACACACACACACACACACACACACACACACACACACACACACA
>NW_026587216.1:25793207-25802435 GCF_907164565.1 Psammomys obesus
ACACACACACACACACACACACACACACACACACACACACACACACACGACTGATTAGTCCACTGTCCTGATTTTGCAGGGTTATGTTGGATGGTTTATGAATAGATAATTCCCACCCTACTTTTAGCACTCTGTTCCATGGGGACACCCCTGATATCAAAGTGCCCGCCTGTGGTACTGCGCAAGTCTCCAAACACTTTATTCTCAGGGAACACTGTCACATCCTCTTTTAGGGGCCATCCCTAGATTCAGGCAAAGACTCCGAGAAACCCACCTAAAGTCACTTCCCCGTGCACTTACACTCGGGCGCACCTCTCAACTCTTCTCACGTATGACCAAACAGCGGAAAGCAAGTTAAGGGGGAAGAGCTTATATGAACTCATAGTTTGAGGGATAGTCTATGACAGCCTATCTTGGTTACTCAACTTGACATCGCCAGAAAAATGGAAGCTCTGTTGAGGGCCTGCCTACATCAGACCAGCCCATGAGCATGTCTGTGTGGTGTTTTCTTGATGTGGGGAGCCCTGGCCCGTGTGGGCAGTGCCACTCTTGGGCATGCAGGCTTTGGCCAGTTAAGAAATGTGCTGATTGTGAGCAAACCTGTAAGCAGTCTCCTTCCATTGGTTTCTGACTCAGACGCCTGCCTTGAGTGCCTGCTTTGCCTTCCCTTGATAGTGGACCATGAGCAGGAAGTTAAAATGAATCTTTTCTTCCCAAATTGCTTTCGGTCAACGTGTTTATCACCCGAACAGAAGGCAAACGAGAACACAGTTCATCATGGTATAAGGGCATAGGAGCAGAAGCATGAGGTGGCAGGACTCATTGTATCCTGCCGTTAGGAAGCAGAGATGCCATTACTAGTTAGTTAGTTAGTTAGTTAGTTAGTTAGTTAGTTAGTTTTCTCCGTTTTTCTTTTTTTATCTAGTCTGGGACTCCAACCCAAGGCATGGTGTTGAACACATGCAGCACGGAGCTTCCCTCATTGTTAAACCTCTTTGAAACATCCCTCATAGACATACCCAGAGATGGCGTTTCCTAGGTGATCCCACTATTGTAGGGTTATGCTGTTTCAGAGATAGCTGCTCTCTGTGTAGATAACTAAGCAGGTCTCTAAGTGGATAGGCAGACTTGAATGACATTATCTGTTTTGCCAGAGCCCTTTACTTAGGGTGACTACAACAAATGTTTAGAGCCAGAATGTCGATGGATTTTTTTTTTGTAAATTGCATGATAATATCACTCTTTAATTGTTCACTGAATTCTAGCTCAATATTTACACTCACTCAAACAGTGCCATACATTAACACCACTCATTCATTCACCAATTTCTTTGCTGATTCATCCAAAATATTTAATGAGTGCCATATGTGACCAGGGCAATAAAGCAAAGCATAGTCCTAGACCTCAAGGAGCTGCAGTGAGTCAAAAAGACAGGTAGGGAAATAATTGCAGTCCCACTAGATAAATGCTATAATGGAGGCAGGCTTATTTATAAACCATGAAAGATCAGGTCCAGCGAGGGAATTAAGGCTTCGTCTGAGCCAGGCTCCTAAATATCAGTAGTCCCAGTCATGTCATATATTTCATGGCTTGGATTGACATGTGGAAATCTGGAAACAACTACGCTGATTTAGCAAGCAGTGGAGAGTTTGTAAATAAAGCCCACGACTCCCTGTGATTTTTCCAAATTTCTGAGGGTAGCTTTTTTGTGGGGGGGGGGAATATCTACCTGAAGCAGATGAATGCTGACTGCTTTGACTTCTCAATAATCTCGGCCCTTTCTTTTGAGCCCAGGGAACAATAACAAACATGATATTTAGTACGGAACAGCTTCATCTTCAGCAGAAATAAAATTACAAACGAAATACCTTTCATGCTCATGTAACTCGACCATTCTTAATACCCCAGTAAGTTCAATGTGGAAATATGGAAAAGAAACACATGGCCAACAACACTGGATATCAGATGTACAGATTCTGATTAAAACTTGGTCTTGGAACAGGTATAGAAAGGATGGCAATTTATGGGAAATCAGAGGGTCTTTGTCTTAGCCTCCTCCCTCCTGTGAGCGATGAGACTGGACTTTATCCCCAGATAGAGATGCACTGTAGGCAGTTCTTAAAATGTGCCATGTCTTGCTCGTGGGAAGAGGAGTTATGACCCTGACTTTCAACTCCCTAGTGCCTAGAAAAGTCAGTACCCTCCCCAGAGGAGCATAAGCAGTGAAAAAGAAAGAGTCTGTTTCAGCCCGTGATATCTTTGCCCTAATCAGGAGAGCATTGCTTGTGAACTGTGACGATCATGTTGGGAATTTGGGGCACATGCAAAATCGAGTGCTGCATCGTGTTTTTCTGGCTTTGCTGACGTGAATGCACCATGCAATTTTTATTTACTCTGAAGTTGAATTCATGACTTGGACTCATGAAATTGGTTCCTTGGTAAAATTACAAACAACAGCACTTAAAGAAGCACTCCCTAATCTTTAACATAGTCCGTGAGTCTTATATCATGCATGGAGACTCATCTTTTTGTGGGCAGTGGCTTGGTCACAAATCACAGCATTGAGAATCACGAGCAAAGTAAATAGGAGAATTATTGCCCTGTTCCAAAATGACTTTTCAAATGAGGTATGCTTAGACTATTTTACCAGGAAATTATGTATGCAAATGCACGTGCTTATCAAATAAGAAAAGACAAGTTAGTGCTGGCTAACCTTCCTTGTCAACTTGACACACCTGGGATGGGAGAAACTTGCCTTTATCAGATTGACCTGTAGGTGTGTCTGTGGGGCACTTTCTTGACTGCTCATTGATACAGGGGAGCTCAGCCCATTGTGACAACATTGTATAAGAAAGCTAGCCACGCACTCTCCAGGGAGCGCAAGCTAGTAAGCAACATTCCAACATGGTCTCTGCTTGTGTTCCTGTCCTGGCTTCCTTAAGTTATGGACGGCAAGGTCAAATAAACACTTTCCTACCTCCCAAGTTGCATTCAGTCCTGGTATTTATTTGTCACAGCAACAGAAAGCAAACTTGAATGCTGTTCATGTAAAATATTAAGGTAGAAGATATGACCCAGTTGGAAGCTTCCATTTCACAGATGAGTAAGCAGAGACCCTCATAGTCTTCATTATCAACCTGACCTATCAGTGGTCAGTGTCCATCAAAACAGAAAACAAAGCGCCTCAGAAACAATGAGCCTAAAATTAAACTACCATGTCTTCTTTGTCAAGAAATTGTATCTCAGTATTAAATTTTTTTTCCTTCCTTTTAACTTGCTACGTATTTGCCTATCTCCATTTTGAGTCACTGTGAGGCATGCAGAACAACTCGTTGGCTCTCCAGTCCAAATGCAAAAATCAGAGAGTCCCTTTTGAACTCTTCCTTTGAGCATGGGCATAAAAAGTGACTTGAAAGTTAGGAAGTAAGAGCAGGAAGATAGTTAAATGTAAAGAAGTACATTTCTTGCCTATGTTTTCAAGTCACTCTGGAACCTTTCCTTCTTGAAGGTGTTGAGTGTCTGAAGGCGCAGAATTGATCAACCATGAAAGAGTAAGCTAACATCAACTTGCAAAGAATTAGTATAATAATATCCATGCCCTGAGGGTAAAGCACTCAGCCCCAGCCCTGGCTCCTTCATCCTTGCTCACACTACAGTCATATTCCTTTCTTCGTATTTCCTCTTCGCATTGTGAGGCTGCTGACATTGATAAATAGCAGGGGAGAGACTGAATTTTTTTTAAAAAAAGGAGGGAACATGTTCTGTACTGTTGGCTCAAAAATAATGTGTGTGCAGAGCTCTCTGGGAGCCTGCTCCTCACCTTTCTTCTTGAATGGCAGCTGCTGACAGCAGGCACCACTGAGCTGTAATTTGGCCACATTTGGCTCATGTAAATTGTGATAAACAGGGAGCCCATATTTATTTTAGGGATTCACTGAGTGAAGTAAGCATTCTTGACTTGTGTATACATGCTCTGAATGGAAGGCCACACAATTAACATGGCTCTATGATTTCTGCTCCACACAGGTGTGGAGCGTTGAAACCCTTTTGAAGAAGTGTGACGATAATAGCCTGTCTATAATTTCGAAGAAGTCTTCAATGGAACGCCCTTGTGAGATAAATGGACAGTTTGTAAGTAAACAGAATGTCAGTCTTAAGCAAGGAGTTATGGCTTTTACAATTGTAATGACTATTTCTGTTGTAATCTGAGTGTCTGGAAATTTCTCAGCCCCTGTACCAATTTTTAATGATTTTGAACCTTATGAATTAAGTGGTGCACCATTTCATCAGCCTAACCTAATTTATGTCTCTTCTTAGAGGTATCAGCTATCAAAAGTAAAGTCAGAGAGGAAAAAGCCAACCTTTAGTATTATGTAATTTCACCAATATGTACAGCATAATTTTAATGCTTATTACATTTTCCTCTGCCTCAGGGAAAGCATATTGTCTTGCAAAACTTGAAATCAATTCCTGTTTCATGTTGCTTTATATGCATTTTCTTTATATATAAGTGCATGTTTGATATGGAAGTTTCACAGTCTGACCAGCTCCCAAATAGGTTTCAAATAAAGGGATCCTTGGGGTTATCTGGGAGCAGAAGACAAAAGGTTCAGAAATTTTGCTCAGGTCCATCTCTAGAGGAAAATTGCACGAGGTTTACAAATGACTCTTTCTCATTCGAACTCAGCCTATCCATCTTCTGAGTTGTTTCAGTGGGTTAAAATTGCTTCCTTAGACAATTTCTCTAGCAGCACTTGGGGAAGGATACGCAACTTTGCATATTAGGTGTCCTGTTCAGATCAAAGTCTTTCAGACATGTGGTTTCACAGGCCAGCTTTGCGCACAATGGGATTATCACAAACACGGAGTGTGATCTTTAGTAATTCTGTTGTGGTTCCTGTAAGTGTGTGTTTTACAAGCCCTTTTGGTGTTAGGCAATGCGCGCTAACTGCTAATGGAGAAGGATTTTAATAACCAATGGTCAAGTGCTATCAAGGCAGTTTTAGTTGTACTGTATGTGATTACAGAGTGGACTTTATAGATCCTGGAAGTCATCCTCTGAGGTAATCAGACGAAGCACTTCAGGGCCTCTTTCTATGGTGTAGCTTAAACAGGAAACAGACATCCCTAACCGATTTAGTTATTTATTTTATTTAAACCACTACTATGAGTCAGTGATGCTTGATTTTATTATATTAAAGTAGTTGGATAAGTCACCTAATATCAATGAAAATTAAAATCACCAACAACTTAATACTGTCACCTTTGTTCTGGAGGCAGGTTGACATCTTTAAACTTGTTCTGACAAGTTTAACAACTTTTGGAGAGATATGTGGGCCTGGTGACCACATTATACATTTTGCCAATCCTGACATAAGAATGAAGAAATTAAGATTCAAAAGTAAAATAAATAATATATAAAAAGGCATAAGGATTCTGAGGCATGCTTTGACTCTCAACAAAAATATCAGGTTGCATAAATTTTGAAGAACTCTTCATCTTGTGGATATTCATGGTACTGTGCTACAAATATATTATACAAAAACTGCACTGGCTCCTGCATCCTTACCTCCTTTACTCTCCCCTCTTCCTGTCCATCTCTTTGGAACAAAATAACATGTTTAGTGGGCAACATAATTACATGCCATTTTGTTCTTTTTTTTTTTTTTTTAAATTACATGAACATGAAGCAGTCCTTGTCCTTGAACAGCAGTTGACTAACATAGACGTACAAAAGCAGGCAGGTCCATTTCTCAAAGACCAATGCCATGTGGTATTGATTGGAGAAACCTTTCCTGGCAATTTGGCTCCTGTATGCTCAATCAGGGATGGCCATCTTTTCTTCAGAGGCTCCTGTGCAGAGGCTTGGGGTGGGCTCACTTCCTTCAGCTCTCAGATTCCTCCTCCCCTTAAAGAAATACAGCCTTAGGGTAAGATCGAGGGATCTAGAACTTGGCTGAAAGTGTTGGTGTTACCTGGGAGAAATGAGTAGAAGGAGTCTTGGGCTAATAACAAGAGCTTTCACACTTGCAAGCAGGTTGACAGTTCCCTGCTTGTCTTTCTCACAGCAAGTCAACTGTATTTAAGGCAAACAAAACCCACCCTGTCACCAGCACAGCTCTCCTCTCCCCAGGTCTCCTCTCACTTCCGGCCCTGCTCAGTACACACCAGTGCCCATCTTCTGACCCCACGGACAAGCGCTGCAAATACTGCCTTCCCTTTCAATCAGGTCTACTTACTGTTCCAAAAGCTCATGTATCCTTAGACCAAGTCCTTTGCTTCTGTTTTTGTTTCCCATTATCCCTGCAAGATACCTCAGTGTGGTTGCAGTTAGTCAACTGTTTGTTGTTGTTTTGTTTTGCTTTTGCTTTTTGTTTTCTTTTACCCATGGATAGTGTGTGCTGCACATATGTTTTTTAAATAATACATGTATTTATAAAGTATTTTTGAGAAGTTTGATTGTTGCATTAGTAAAATGAAGAGAATGACAGCTATAAAACCTGACCGGTCCTCTTTGTAGCATTATTGTTATACAAATTCCTTTGGCCTATAACCCTTTGCTTAAAGAATTATACTTACTGGTTGGCTCTTTGGAGTCGTGCCTATTGTATAGAGAAAGAGTCAATTTTTGTTCCCTAAGTATACTCACGAAAAGAGTCAGGCCTTTGGTTTTTCTCAGGCATTTTTTTTTAATTTTCTATTAATTACACTTTATTCATATCAGGTATTTTTTTTTTAAAATCTTTTGAATGGGTTTATATACAAAGCTAGGTATTAAAGCATATATGTGATACTCAGCACATACTATTATCAGTATAAGATTTTGAAGGTCCTGTGACTCTACTTCCAGGAGCCCAGTGCCCTGTCATCTTCTGGCCACCATGTGTACCAGGCAAGCACATGATGTACAAACATAGATGTGGGCAAAATACTCATATGCATAAAGCTTAGTAAATTAAAAAATAATTTGAATCTCTAGAAAAATGGAGGTTGGTATGAAACATTATCTGATATTCCTCAGATGTACAAAACAAAAGCAAAGCAAAAACAAAAACCCTAAAACTTAAAAATACAACTTTTCGTACTCATGTCAGATAGTACAAATCCCAGCATAAAAAAATGCTCAATTGTATATACACACACACATCACATCATACACACACACACACATACACATATATACATATGTATATACATACATGTATACACATATACATATGTATATGTATGTATTCATTCTATCAGTTCTATCCTTCTAGAGAACTCTATCACAGATTAGCCCTTGATGTACCATTACCTACATTCTAAGTGTATTGATGGAAAATCTAATAATGAACACTGTAATTGTTTTCTAGCACGAAAGGGCTTTTTTTTATAACCATTAGCTGCAGGCTGTTGCGTTAATGCACTGGATTTTTTTCTCTCCCTTTGTCTGTCTGAGAGTGGAGGAGTATGTGCTTTCATCACCAGGTAGTCAGGCCTGGAACTGTGGTAGTGTGACCTAGTCACGCTGGATTCACACTAAACAAAAACCAGCTTGAACAGAGGAAGGCAGAGTGTGGTAAAGACAGCCCAGATTATTAACTGTAGATCAAGATTGGAAATTTAGCTCAGGAGGCAAGGGCAAAGCTTGCCTGGGTTCATTCCCTTATATTGGGATGGGGAGTGGGTAAGGCTTTTAACTATGGACATTTCAATAAATAACTTCAAGAAATCTATTTCTGAGCTTCCATTTTGTTTTTAGAAAGACACTACGAGATTTACATTGTTGGGTTGATGCAATGAAGGAGCAAGATCTTATATGCCAGAGCACTCTGTAATCTATAAACTAGTGTAGGCAGCACATAGTGTTAAACCCTGGGCATCTTTTGGTAGGAGCAGGATATCTGAAGTCGGACAGACTTGCTCGGTTTTCTTTCTGCTCTTAGGCAGGATTCTTAATATCCCTAAGCATAGTTCTTTCCCATTTGCAAAGTGGGGAATTAGGTGTGTGAACAGAAACACGGTAACCTATGAGTGGTGTGCGGAGAGTAAACTCAGATTCTAGAGCCTGACTGTGAGCACACAGCTGGGCCAGGATGCTCTCTAACTGCCCAGCCCCAAACATGTGGAGTGCCTCTGCTGGGCCAGTTTCCAAGCCTGACAATGAACTGATAGTCAGGGGTACTGAGAAGACTTAGGTGGGTCTACAAGTCATTGCTAGGGATGCAATTCATGCTCTCTCGTTGTTTTCTGTTACTGCTAATACCATCCTAAACACTCAGTAAATACTCAATAATATTTCTTCTTTACTTAAGATGCATTTCCCTACAGGAGGAAAAAGTTGCCATCTCTTAACTGACATGCAAAAGGCACCTATTCATGGGGTGAGGATGAAGTTATAATTTGGGAGCTCGGGTTATGCTGGAAGGGAATGAGAGGAAATTTTTCCTGTGAGAGTAGGTGAGTATGCTTAGTCACATTAAGAAGATTATGTCCTTGGAGCTTGGAAGAGACGGGCCCTCAAAGTTCAAATTGGGAACCAGGTTGTAATAGCAGTTGGATGATTTTAGGTAAAAGCTAAAACCTAGACAGGAAAATTACTCCCGGGGCAAGACAGTGACATGTTTATCTTTGCGGGGCCAAGCACAATGACAACCCATTCATAGGCACCCAGTAAACGTTTGTTTATCTGAGCTGGCCAACATCTTGTGTTCTGGTGTAGCTCACTTGGTCTACAGGCACTAAATAAATGGAGTGTGACAAAGATGGAAATTGTTTGTGACTGATGTTGGAAAGAAAGGAAGGAGAGGGCTCTAACCACTGAGACGAGCTGCCCTTTGGCCACCTCTGGCCAGCACTTTCACAGCAATGATGCATGCAAGGTTTTCTTTCTGCGCAGATACGCAGATCTTGAGACGTGAATTCTTTTTAAAATACTGGGATCTAGGGTGATGATTAGCTAAACTCTTAAAATAATAATAATAATAATAATAATAATAATAAATACCTCAGCCAGACATGGTACACACATGAAATCTCAGCTTTCATCCTGTGAAGCAGAAGGTTTACAACTTTGAGCCAGTCTGAACTGCATAGTGAGCCCTTTAAAATAAAATGCAAAGCCAAAAGAATGGAAAGAAAGAAAGAAAGAAAAAAGAAAGAGAAAGAAAGAAAGAAAGAAAGAAAGAAAGAAAGAAAGAAGAAAGAAAGAAAGAAAGAAAGAAAGAAAGAAAGAAAGAAAGAAAG
>NW_026587216.1:25802445-25828863 GCF_907164565.1 Psammomys obesus
AAGAAAGAAAGAAAGAAAGAAAGAAAGAAAGAAAGAAAGAAAGAAAGAAAGAAAGAAAGAAAGAAAGAACTTTGTGGCTGTGCGAGGCGACAGTGATTACCATCATTGTGTGATCCAGCACTAACCCCTGGTTACACACCGGCTGACTGCTGGAGCCACATGGTTGCAAAGAACAGAGTGCTAAGGTAGCACGCATATAAGCAGACACACCACACTGAGGATCTCTGCGTTATCCTCTCCAGGACAGTATGGGCGAGTGGCTCTACAATTGCTCAATTTCTCCTTCCGAGATTTCTCTGTCTTCCACTCAGGATAGCCTGTCACCTCGGCAGTGACTTCCCTCCTCCTGCCGCCCTGCCCTGTTCTCATTTTTAACATGAGGATTTGGGAGATGATCTGTTTTGGTTGGAACTCTGTGTCCTTCTTTGGGTGCTCACGTTGAACTCGGTGACTGACATTCATAAGTGGTTTCTATTGCGGTTTGTGGTATCTTGAATCTGTCTCTCAAGGAGTGTGCAAGACTCATCACACATTTGGCACCCGCATGAGCTTAAGTGTTTTCCCACAGTGCCAGGGGTACGCCTGAGCTGAACTTCTGTGTTCCAAATTCCGATTTTTTTTTCTCTTTCCTTCAACCTCCCCCACTCTTGCTCTGAATCTTTTCTCATCACTTGGTCCATGGATGTTATTGTTCACAAAGCTTCTACCTTGGTATCAATCGTGTATGTAGAGCAATGAATGTACTTTGACTCCCACATTGTAGCTTGTCTGGAGTTTATCTGTGATCTCCTCTCTAGGGCTCCTATGATGAACCATGAAGCATGCATAGAAGGTTCTGAAGAAGAACCTCTCCATCCTGTGTCTGTGAAGACTGTTGCCCTTGTGAGCCACATTGACAAGTTCTTTGCTAGTCTGCTCTGTAAGAGAGGAGCCTTGAGCAGGGTGTGCTGGCACTCAGGGAGACAGAGGCAGGTGTTCCAGGCCAGCCTGCAAGGTCAGGGCAGCCAGGGCTACACAGAGAAACCCTGTCTCCAAAAACTCTGAGGAAGGACCCTTCTGACCCTTCTGACCCATCCCCTTGAGTGTGGTCTAGACCTGATGACACATTTATTTCTAAGCAGGACAAAGGAAGACATTATAGCGTGCCACTGTGGCTACTAGGTCTTGAAAGCCACCGTGGCTTGGATTCTCTTCTGTGAAAACCAGCTGTGATGGGTAGGGCCACTCAGACAGCTCTGTGGTCAGGGAAACACAATCAGGAGCTGCAGCAACCATAGGAGAGGGCCAAACAGCCTAGATCCCGGAATGGTATTCACTTTCATAAAAAGTTCTATGATAATAAATGTATACTTTTAAACGTCCATTTGCCTACCTATCCATATCTATATCTACACACACACAAGTATGTATCTGGGGTAGCAGGGATGAAACAAGAGTTTTGTGCAAACTAAATGCAGATAACACTACTGAGCTGTATTCCTCAACCTAATGTGTGGTAATGTGTTAAAATTCTGGAATAATTTGTTACACAGTGATAGACAACTAATGGAATGACTCTACCATCCTATTTTTAATTCAAATTAGGAAAACCCTCTGCTTTTTAAAAGAGCTATTTTATTTTTAGTTATGTGTATAGATATGTGTGCGAAGTGCCCTTGGGAGGCCAGAGGCATCTGACCCCTCTTGAACTGGAGTTACAAGCAGTTGTGAGCTGCCTGATGTGGGTTCTAGGAACTGAACTCGAATCCTATATGAGAGCAGTGTCAACTCTGAACTGTCGAGCCACTTCTTCAGCTCCAAACGCTCAGTAATCCGGAACAAAAGAAATGAAGCTTGATAATAATTATGTAAATAAATTTACAAAATCACATAATTTACATAATCACATACACACAGTTCTGTAAGTAGAATTAGTAATTATAACTCTTTTCATTTACTTTTTTCTCTTTTTTGTCAACGGAACAGAGTCAGAAGTCAATTTATTTATATTTTCTTCACTTCCCCGAAAGAACCCTTTCCCCAAACAGTAAGTGCTTTGAACTGCTAATTAGTAGAGATTTTTTTTTCCCTATCCTGTGTTGTCAGCCCTAATTTGAAAGTCTGTTTGCCTTAGATCCTGATCTCTTTAAGGACAGACATCAGGCTGGGGACAAGCCCCTCCCCCTGGTGCTGAGGCTCTCTGTTTTGCAATGTTGTAGATGGGCAAACTGTTTTGGTTGAATGAATGAATGAATAAATACAATTGCCTGGAGTGGAAGTTTTGTAAACAGAGGGAAATCTTCACAGGCTCTGGCCTGGCAGCGTTCATGCCTCCTGGCTCCAGAGATCTAGGCACCCCTGGAAACAGAATCCAGCTCAGCCTGCTGGGTGCTTCTGCATTTTACGAAGGTGGAGGCTACCTTGATCTGATAAATGCCGCTGCGAGGAAAGAAGCCACATGGACTGGAATTCCAACGTTTCTGGAAAGAAGTCTCATGAACTGGAATTCCCACATTTGCCCTAAGTTGATCAGAAAAAAAAAAAAAAAAAAAGGAATTTTGGATATAAGCTTTATGAAAATAGACATATATAAGAAGTTAATATAGATTAATTCAACCTACACAAATTAGTTAAGCTAAGTGGACAAAATCAGTTAATAATCACATACTAAAGACCTTAATAACACGTTTTTCAAATAAGCTGTATTTATTAAAGGAGTTTTTCCATGAAAGCCTTAAGTTAAACTAGATGACTATAATTCAGAAGAATTTTTATTTTTAGGCTTCTGCATTTTGTTTTCTTTCCTTTTGATTTATTGGCAGGATCTCATTTAGCCCAGGCTAACCTTAAACTCAATCTGTAGCCAAGGCCTTGCACTCTTGATATTCCTTATCAGCCCCCTTACCCTCTAAGCCCCAGTGCTGAGTGCACCATAACAGTCTCAAAGGGATTCTCCATATTTCTTTTCTTCTTAATATTATTTATTTATTCATCTATCTATCTATTTATTCAATTTAAATCACTATCTTAGCCTCTCCGCTTGGCCCTACACTTTCTCTTCCCCCTATCGCCCCTCCTTTACTCCTCAGAAAAAGGGAGCCACCATGCCAACCCATCCCAGCATATCAAGTCGCATCATGACTGAGCGCATCCTTTCCCCCTGCGGTCTGGTGAGGCAGCCCCGTTAGGGGGAAGTGGTCAAAAAGTGGGCAACAAAATCCATGTCAGAGATAACCTCCCACTCCCCTACTAAGAGCCCACATTAAGCCTGAGCTGCCTATAGGCTCCATCTGTATAGGGGCCTAGGCCCAGCCCATACATTGTCCTTGGTTGGTGCTTCAGTCTCCGTAGCCAGAATCTGGAAACAACCTAGACTTTCTTCAACTGAAGAATGGATACAGAAATTGTGGTACATTTACATAATGGAATACTACTCGACCATTAAAAACAAGGAAATCATAAAATTTGCAGGCAAAAAAATGGAACAACAACAAAAAAATTATCCTGAGTGAGGTAACCCAGACCCAAAAAGACACACATGGTATATACTCACTTATAAGTGGATTTTAGCCATATAGTATAGGATAGACATACTACAATTCACAGACCCAAAGAAAATAAGTAACAAGGAAGTCTCAAAGGGGGGTGCTTAAATCTCACTCAGAAGAGGAAATAGCATAGACAGTGGAAGAGGTTGAAGAGAGGGAACAAGGTAGGAAACGGAGCATGGTGAGAAATGAGGGTGCAGAGCAGACCTGGGAAGAGCAAGGCAGGGTGGATAGAGGGCTGACAGAGAGAAGAGAAACCTGGGCAGGAGCAACTCTGTTATCTTCTCAAGAATTCCTTCAGTTTCAAACAAGATACATCAGACATTAGACTTTAAAATATTTATATATTGGTTCCCGTTACTCTGCACATTTAGTCCCATCCCATATTAGCACAATGACTGAACTTTGGTTTCTTAATCAGTAGGAATAGACTACCTATGAAGGTAGTAGAGGGAGCCTGCTGGGGTGGCAAGCATCTGAACGTGTGTGCTGTTAGTCCTGATGCAGCTACAGCAGAGTTGTGTGCCAATCTCTGGTTATCTACAAGCTAGCATCTTTACCTCCAAAATAGGGATGCCATGTACCCTTCACCCCAAATCTACAGAGGATTGTTCTGAGGGTCTCATCAATACTAATACCTTTTGGCTTTGGCTTGAAGTATTTCCTAATTTTACTGGGAAAACATTGTATTAGCCATCTACTGGTGTGTAACAAATGATTCCAAAATCTCACTTTAGCAAACATTGGGACAAGTTGCTCAGTTGTACAGCCTGGGCTTAGTCTGGTCTTCTGAAAAAGGCCAAAAATTTGCAAATACGTATGTACACCCTTCTTCGTATTTGGAATTATCCTGGTGTAGCCAAGCTTGCAGTCTCAAGCTACTTGGAGGCTGAGGCGAGAGAATCCGCTTGAGTCCATGAGCTCATGAGCAGCTTGGGCAATGTATCAGGGCTTTGTTTCAAACAATAATTAATTTAAAAATCTTTAGATTTTTTTTAATACCAAAGACAATGCTATGTAAACGGTTGTTGTGTTATTTGGAGAATGATGACAAAAGAAACAGTATACATATATTCAGTCAGAAGCAGTTCTTTTCTTAAATATTTTCCACCCAGTGTTGGCCGAATCCATGGGCTCAGCATCATTAGGTACAGAAAGAGAACTTTATCTCAGTCCTGATCATCAGAAGCTCATGAGTGTCTTTACTAAGCACTCCAGCAAACGTGACAAACAAATACCTGCATCTTCTTCCATGCAGCACAGCTAAAACGAAACCCAGAAAGTCCTCTGGCCTTCCCCAAAATTGTCTTTCCATAAGGAAAAGAGAGAAATATTAATTGTTATTTCTACTATTACTTGGTGACTCATGATCAGGCTCTCCTACAGGATCCCAGGAAAGAAATGTATTTTTAAATTGCTGATTTAATTTAAGTGTTTTTTTCATTTTGAAACCCGGATTTCAAACTGTGAGCCAGGACGCCATCTCAACACGAGATTCTTGCCTACTAAAGTTTCAAGCGATCTTCTCATCTGGTTGTGTCATTGAATGAAGGCTGTGATTCTACTATATCATGAGCAGTGGAAGTAAGCGTTGTCACTGGTCTACTGTACACAGTGTGTACTGAAATTCGAGATGAATGTAGTACTTTGGGCCCTTTGAGTGTTGTAAATACTTAGGGGATAAAGGTGCATTAGTGATTTTGAAAGTTGCATCATCTTTATTCATTTCAGCTATGGTGGTTGTTTGGGCCCTTGTTGATATGTCCAATAGCAGTTGATTAAATTTTGATATTACTTTAGAAAGCCAGGTCTGAAGTTCTTATAATAGTCTCATCTCATCTTAAAAGAAAATTATAAATACTAAAGGAGTATATCTATATATACTTCTCTCCATACATACACACATGTATATATGTTTTTTTAAGTTTACAATTCTATCCTTTAATGAAGCATTTTAAAATGGCAAATATATTATTCTAAAACCTGACAACGTAATTATGTATCAGCTCATTGGAGACATTTTTCCAAGAATGCTTTAAAGTGTAAGCCAAAAAAAAAAAAAAAAAAAAGCTTTGATAATTGAGTTCTCTATATATTATACACTTTTAAGTCATTAAACCAATTAGCAGTCCTCAAATATTACACCCAAGAGAAGAGATGGAACTGGCTTCCTTGGAGGCGCTGGTTTTCTGTCCTATTATGACAAAGAATAAATAACAAGTGTGAGACACCAAAGCAGGGGCTGCTGTAAGGACTCCGCACATGCTGTACTAGCTCATTCCTACCTGGTGAAAATCTCCTGGAGCCTCCTGTGTAGAGAATAAGGTGAGACGGGATTGCCTCTAAAACCCTTTCTGAGGCCAAGATTTCATGACCTCGGGATTTATTGCCTCCTATTTGAGGAAAGGGAGGAAGTGAGGTTGTAAGGAACAAGGTAGCTTTTCCAGAGCCAAGAGTAAAAATGCTTTCCACTCTCTGTGCTTTCTGTGGGGTTCATGTAGGCTTTTAAAGAAAACTACCTATGTTTCCCCAGAAAGGCTCACATAACACACTTACAAATTAGAAATACTTTGAATTTTTCTTGCATTCTTTCAAATCCTGGGCCAGCTCTCAAGTACAGTAAAAATCCCGTAATTCTTTAAAGCTCTAGAGAAATTACATATTGATTTGGAATTAAGTTAGGCAAAGTTGGCTGATTATAAATTAATTTGGGGCTAATCCTATTGCCTTTCTAGCTTCTGTTTCCTTTGTTTTCTTGTTTACAGATGCTCAGGTGGGTCTCTTTGGATCTGATCTTGGAGTGGAAACTCCTCCGTCATTATGCAATCAACAAATAATAATAATAAAAACAACTTTGAAAATATGTGAATCTTTGGGAGAAAGCAAAACATGCTCTTACTTGTGAAATGTTTGGAAAATATTAATCTATGGATCACAAAGTAATTCCTCTATTTTATTTTAATTTGGGGGGAGGGATAAATCTATTTAGATTTTTGTGGTTTAAAAAAAATACGCTGAGGCCATCCATATTTCTTTCTATATGTAAGGGGAATCTAAGTGATGTCTCCAAACACGAGACACTTTCCCATGCATTTGCTGCTAGACATTTCTGTAGAGAATCCACAAAGTCATATATTGCTTTGAATATATTTTGTTTTAACTTGATTATTTACATATTCTTAGAACATTGTCACTCACATTCCCACTTTTAAAAATCTGCCTGTCAGTACTGTTAGAAATCAGACCCTTTTTTTTTTTTCTTTGAGATAAGGTCTTTCTTACTGTATAACCCTGGTTCCTTGGACCAGGCTTAAACTTAGATCTACCTGCTTCTGTGTCCCAATGCCGGGATCAAGGGTGTATGCCAAAACATCTGGCCAAATTAGATATAATATTACTCTTGGTTTCATGTGATAGAAATTGTAATTGATATCAAGGGTGAGATATAATAAAAGAATTATTATATGCAGCTAATTCTATGGTTTTTCTCGTGTATGTGTGCTACTACGAACTATTTATACGATGTATGTTCACTTCCATTATTCACTTGCACCCATCATTAGTTATATCACATTCATTTTGGTTCAATTCTAAGTAGTATTGCCTAAGAATTTAAAAAAATATATACTTTTTTATAATATCTTTTTGAAGATTTTACATATGTGCACAATGTATTTTGATCATAGTCATCTTCAATAAGTATTTATTAAATACCTAAAACATTCATCTGATTCATTTTTTTATTTTATGTATATGCACACATGGCTGCATGAGTTTCTGCACAGTATAGGTGCGCAGGTTAGGTGCCTGTGGAGGACAGAGGGCTCTGGGTCCCCTAGAACTGGAGTTATGGGTGGTTGTGAACTGCCTGATGTGGGTGCTGGGAACCAAACCTAAGTCCTTTGCAAGAGCACCATGCACTCTTAACCTCCAAGCCATCCTGCCGCCATCCAGCCTGAAGATGAGGATTGTTTCCCTTTTAAAGGATGAGTATGCAGATATATCACTAGAGAAATGGCTATTATCTTCCACCTAGGGCCAGCCTATGATAAATATTATTTTAAAAACTTTTTAAAAACAGTCACAGGTTGAGATCCACCAACCTCTGGGACCAAGAATATTATTTACAGCTGAAGACAGAGGTGGAAACCACAGGTCCTTATGTAAATTTCAGAATGAAGGCCTATTAAACGTAGGCCCATTAAATGTTACCTTACATACTGCTGTGTGGGCTGGCTTATTCTCCAGGCAAACATCCACAGGTTCAGTCTGTATTTCTGATCCTCATTACCTCAGCTGTGTGAAGCCCTTTGAAAGAATTAGGCCTTTGGCCTGAGAGCTGGCTCCTCTCACCCAGCCTGAACTCTGGCCCAGGGCTGTGAAGGTGGGAGAGGAAGTATTGCTTCTCTTTCTCAGAGGTGTGGTTCTTCTGTTTATTCTGGAAAGGAAAGACACAAGTATCTCCTCCTAAAGTGGATTAGGCACGGCAAGACAAGATGATAAATTCCTACTATAAACTCTCAAGCAGCTGTGTGCAGGCAGTTATGTGTGAACTTTCTTACCTTCTTAAAAGTCTTGATAGAGTTGTAGCTAAGCTCTTAACAGTCAAAAAACAAACTGCCAATGAAGTTTATTTTCTTTTTTGCTGAGTTTTCTGGAGCATTGTTCCGCTTGAGGGGCCCTGTTTGTTGGTTTTGGCTCGAAGGCTCCTCTTCCTTTAGAATCTGCACTCCTCAGGCACCCTCAGTGCACAGGGCTCAGGGCGCCTCGCTGAGCAGCCACAGTCCCACTAAGCCTGAACTACAGCCTGACTTCCTGCCGGGGGTGGAGGAGGGGTGCCGATGAGTGAGCTTGTGTCCTTAATGTAAACGTGTAGCTGATTTTTTTTTTGGGGGGGGGGATGGGATATTTTGTTTGCTCTCATACAAGGACCCTGCTGGAAGTCTTACTTTAAATCTTCTGTGACTTCTATACTGATCTGATTTTCTGCTTTCATGCCCCCCTTTTCTTCAAAAATTTAAAATATTTAATTCAGCATTAGCTGTGCTTGCAAGCTACACAGCAGAATAAAATCACATTACAAACATTGTAGTATTAGATTTTATCACCATTTATTTCTTCTAGCCTGCCCAGGGATTTCTTCATGTTCAATAGAACTAATTTGCAGTCAGACACTGAGGTCTTCTAGAAGACCAGCAGGCTCCAGAAACTAATTTATCCAAATAACCGACCCCTCCTAGGCCAACCAGAGAGGGACACCAAAATGGCCTAAGAAGGCCCAAAGCCCCTTTTGAAGTCTGGGATGTTTTGACTGACTCGAAGCAGGCGGCTAGAATGAAAGGATAATTTTGAGTGGCCCAGGGGATTTTTTCCCTCCCTCCCTCTCTCCTTCCCTCCTTCCCTCTCTCCCTTCCTTTCACTCTCTGTGTCTCTCTCTTTCCATTTTCAAATATTAGGTAAAACAAAGAGGAATTGCTCTCTCTAATTTAGAAAGACTTAGTAATCAGGAAGCCAAACTGACTAGGAAGAAAATTCCACTGATAGAACAGAAGATTATTCATAGTCAGGGATTGCTAGAAAGTGGCAAGCAATATGCTCTTAGGTAAGAAAATCCTAGAGTGTATGCAGTTCTGTGCTTTCTGCACTCGTATCAAAATTTATTTTCTATTATTCATGAAAAAAAACTAGTAATTACTTTGATTTGATAGCGTCTACAAAACAGTGCTATATTTTAATCTTATTTTTACTCAATAAATAAAAGAATGCCATATGGTGGGTTATCTGTTTACTGGAAAGATTTTAAGGCTATCGCATGTCCAAAGTAAATCGCATGTGAGGTGACTGACAAGGAGATGGCTAAGAGTAAGACACATTTTTTTTTACTGTCAGCTCAAAAGAGGTCAAAGGCATGTTGAAGAGATTTCTTACTTATGGTACAGATGACTGTGCATTGTCACAGGAAAAGAAAGACACCTTTTAAGTCAGCAACCTGTGGGTCATGGTTCCTTTGCAGATCAAACGACCCTTCCACAGGGGTCGCTTAAGAACCTAAGACCACTGGGAGAAAAACAGATATTTACATTATGATTCATAACAGTAACAAAATCACAGTTATGAAGTAGCAATGAAAATAATTGTATGATTGGGGGGCCACTACAACATGAAGAAACTATTAAAGGGTCACAGCATTAGGGAGGTTGAGAACTACTGTTTTAAATAAAAGGATAACTGGAAGTGGAGACCAAATTACCATGCACAAATAGAAAATACACTCAATATCAACTATAGAACAAACATGTAGGTCTATAGAACTTAGGAAAAAAAGAATTAAATAATGCCATAATTTAAAGTTCTAAGTAGATTACAGCTTACATTTTGAGTCAGGCTATTTTTTGTTTCTGGCCACTTTAGAGAACTATAATGTAATTGGTGCATAAATGAAGCCACAAGGATACCAATCCTGCGGCTAGCAAGTGCCCATCTCATAATTAAGTGTGTAATGAATTAATTTAAACGAACAAAGGAACTATAATCTTTCTTGTTTAAGATTTTTGTCCTTGCTTTTCGCTTGTAGTGGTTAGCAATCTGCGGCCTCATAGTTGAAGCAGTTGAGTCTTGCTCTCCAAGTTTGGTTTTTAGTTTTGATGGCAGTGTGTCATTTGATGTCCTGCGCTGAAAAGCAAGAGTACATAACGAATATAAGAAAATCCCCCAGAGACAGAGCCTTCTATGGGGAGGGAATGTTGACATTATTCCTAACTTGGAGAGAAGAAATGCTATTGTCCCCTCATCTTTGCATCGCCTTCAAGATTTTCTTTTAGCTGCTAAGAGTTGAGTAAGAAATGTCAACACTTTAATAAAGTTGTCTGAAACTGCCTTTGGAAAAAAAGAAAAAAGGAAATTGAGAGGTGTAGTAGGGGCTGATGAGGCCAGCAGTGCTGACTAAATTCAGGAGGGGAAGGTGAGTTAAGCTGTTTTTGGTAACAAGATCTAAGACTATGTAAGTGTAGGGCAGAGATCTGAGAAATGTGTGGACCTGGAAACGTAGTGACTCTGGGAGACTGTGGTTTCTTGTCCTAGTTGCTGTGGCTGGGGTGTGTCTTAATGGTCTCTGTGTTAGAAATCTGGCTTCCAGTGGAGGTGTTGGGAGGTGATGCACCCTTTACGAGGTGGAGCCTAGTAGAAGGGGTTTAGGACATCCAGGGATAACCCATGGAAGGCAGTATTGGTGTGAGCAGGTCTTGTGATAGCTGGACATGGGAGTAAGTCTGGCCCCTCATTCTTCTGTCTTTCAGTCTCACCATGTAACCTTTTCCTCTCCAATGTCCTCCTGTTATGATGTAATCTGTCTTGTGGTAACTCCCGCCTCACTGTAATAGTGCAGAAATAAATGAAAAAAAAATATTAGCTCTTTGCCTAAAATCAATACAGTGAGTGTATATTGTTGTTTAAATGCCATCTAATGTTTCCACAACTTAAGAAAGGGCATCTGATCTTTTCTGTGAAAGTGCGTCAATAAAATTGGGGTGTAAAATGAATAAACAAATTCATTAATTAAAAAAGAAAGTATGCCAAATTTTACTATAAGCAACCACTCTGTAGTTACTGTGTAGTGAGAAGTTTAGTGAAGTAGGATACAGTTCCCAAATATTTAAAAGATTTCTGCATAGAAGAAAGAATGATCTCAATATATTTGATGAAGACAAAAGTCCCAGGAGTTCTGTGTTGGGTCTTTGGAATCTGAGGGTTCTGCAGCTCCCCTGGTGACTTTTGCAGACAGATGAAAGAAAGCATGCTGTGACCTTCTCTCGGGTGGCCTACAGCAGACTTGATGGTCATCAGCTAGTGGATGATGCAGAAGCCACTATACCTTGAGGCCTAGGGGTCAAGTGCGGGCTAAAGGGAAGCTGCGAGGGTCAGGCAGAGGGTGAGTGTCCAGGGAGTCTTTGGGGTTATCTCCATGAGGTCGATTGACGTAGGAAGAGCTGCTCTCTGTGGGTTGCAGCGTTACCTGGGTGGTGATTCTGTACCGAATAAAAAGAGGAACGTGAGCGGAACAGTACACCTGTGTGCTATTGTCTGCTTCTTGATAACGGGTGAGGTTGTAAGCAGCTGCAGCAAGTCCCTACTGCCTTCATTCCCCCTGCTGCCATAACTGCACCTCTCAACTATGAGCCAGGATAAACCCTTTCTAAAGGAGCTTAACACATGAGGACACAATCCCGACATTCAGCGAGGCTTTCTAATATTTTGGTAGAGGAGGAGGTCAGATTTGGAGGGGCATGAATGGCTGAATAAAGGTTTGCCGAAGAAAAAGGGGTACGCGGAGGAAGTCTCAGGACGGTCTTCCCTTCCTCCCAGGCCCTGTCCTCTTGGGGGCCGATCCTTCCTCGCAGTCCTTCAGAGGGCACAGCGGGAGGAAACGGGAGAAGTTCTAGGGGTTATTTTTGGCTATTAAATGACTCCGTAGGTAGGTTTACACCCACACGGCAGCAAGCAAGCCTTCCTGTGGGCTAGGATTTGGGTCTGGGATGGCCCCCACAGCTCATCTTGTGAGTATTCTGTTCTTTAGTGCACAGCGCTATTTTCCAGGCTGCGGAGCCTTTAGGAGTGAGGGCCTGGCTGGCAGAGTAGATGACGAGGGACAGACATTTGCACGTTACCCTTTCCAGTGGATCTCTGTTTCCTGGTCCACTACCATGGAAGCCTCCTACCACGTGCTCCTCCTATGAAGGGGAGAGTGGCTCTGCCATGCCTTCCCTACCACAATCGACTGAGCTCTCTCTGAAAACAGGAGCCCAAACCAACCTTGCCTGGTGGAGTCTGTCAGGTGGGTGGTCACAGCAACGACAAGCATCGTGTGACCGAGTGAGGACCTCATCGCATTAACTTCCTGGTGCTGGGCCAAGACTTTCTCCCTGGCTTCACGCCCTCTCCTGCCAGTAGCCACTTCCTATTTTGAAGGGGACGACCAGCACACGCATGAAGTTTACCCCAGTACTTTGTCTTTGTAGAGCTCAAAGTTTAGGGATTTACAACTGTGACGTATTTCTTGTCTAATAGACCTGGAGCTCTTAAAGAATCACCTTGTTCTGTCTAAACCACTACTCTCACCTTGTGTGTGCTTTAGTAGCTCCTCCGTTAACAAGGGATGAAGATAATGCTTAGCAAAAAAGAAAAAAAAACAAAAACCTAAGTAGTGGAAAGCTACCAGATATCTGTGCTAGTGACTAGAGCTACTGACCTCATTATACACAGCTACATGTCACTATCTGAAGGGCAGTTGGATGTTTGTATAAAGGACAGTTACTGCAGTTGATGGACATTATGTTTGCACATTTGTTATTTTTTTTAAATTTATTTAAAGGAGTATCTTATTGTGTTCGTCATTACTTGTGAGCAGAGGAATATTAAAAATGGATTTCAAAAGAAAGCCTGAAGAGTAAAGTGTCTTGCTGGGGGTATTTACAGTATTCAATGATGGTTCTAATAGAGGCTGTAATGTTAAATGGACTGTAGTTTAGAGATTTTATTGGCTTCCAGCTCTTATTTCCTTTACAATGGTTGTTCCCATTAGAGTTGCATCAGAATCTTCAGGGTAAGTGGAATGCAAATGAGCAGAAAAATGAAAAGACTTGTGTTGTAGTAAATAAAAAGTGAGTGTTGGGCTAAATAATAATAATAATAATAATAATAATATTATTATTATTATTATTATTTGCCCTATAATTATTGCGGTGGTATTATCTAACCCACTATCACAAATAATAAGACACAGACATCTGTTAGATTCTATAATTGTTTTATTTACATTGAGCCGGGCAGATATTTCACCTATGCTGTCTCAATAACCTCACCATCCGCCTTAATCATGCTCATCTGGTCTACCTCCCATCCATAATCCCAATATACTGGCTTATATTTTTCATCTTAGATTTTTTTTTTTTAATCCACGCCATCCTCAGAGTCTTCCTCCTCACCCTCATGGTTCCTTCTCCACCTAACCTACCATGGTGTCCTTCTTCCTCCTCTCATTCTGTTGGTGTTTCCTGTGATTCTCCTGTCCTCAAAGCCCTTAGCCACACCTACCTAACTCTGTCCTGCCCAGGTATAGGCCTTTAATCAACCATTCGGGTAAAATGTCTTAGGCAGGTTTACAAAATAAGGATAGGTGCAACCAGATCTTAAGAGCCCGTAATTAGCATCAAAACAAACCCACAGAACAACCCCCAAAAGACTTGGGTTAGAAACGGCTTTCTGTCTTTGTCAATTCTTCCCATGATTTATTTCAGCAGTACTTAATTTAGCACTTTTGGCCATGGCATTACCTGGCTGTGAAGTCTATTAGGACTGGAAACCAGCTCTAATTAAGTGGAGGCTTAGTGTTTTGATGCTCAGGTTCAGGCTGTCTTCTACAGAGTTCAAAAGCTCTGCTGTGGATCTGGAGGATTCTGAGCTCTGGTCAGCTACAAGCTTTCACAGTGCAGCAGCTGAGCATTTTCCTGCCACTAAGATGGAAACAGCAAAGAACTTCTCTAAGAGTTGAAAAGTTGGGAGACAGGGTATTGGAGAAGGCAGAGCATCCTTTGAGATCATATGACTTTGCCTCACACTTGGGCATCTCCACTGACCAGCTATGTGACCTTCACATCAAGTCCTTTAGGTGATCTCACCTGAAGAATGAGCTAATAAAATAGACGTGCAAGTGAATGACAGGTGTCAGCTGTTCAACTAATGCTGATGTCTTTTTCCTTCGAGATGACTTTGTTTGACCACACCTTAAAACACAAAATGTATACCCTAGTGTTCTCTCTGGCTTTGACCACTAGGTTGGGCACTGGTTAATATGCTCAGAGCTTTGGTCCTCTCTCAGGTCTCATTATGATTCTCTTTCTATTTGTCTTTGCTACTTGCTTTCATATTTCAGCATTGCTTAAGGGACAGTGATGTTTCTTATAAACACAGGACACTGAAAATACACGTAAGAGATGCATTAAACTATTTAAAAAGGAAAGAAAAAGAAAAACCTATAAAACCCCCATAAAAATCAGCAAAAATGAAACCCACCTCAAAATCTATTATCAGAAAAAGAAAAAAAAAACATAGATATATTGGGTATGTTTCTTCTAGATGCTTCCAGATATATATGTACATATGAAAAATAAATACATAATAATTGAATTGTGCCATATGTTCTAATTAAAATAACTCCTGTTATTTTATTTTAAAAGACAAAAAAAGAGAAACATTGTACCCAAAGAAATACTAAACTCTTTAAATGAGGCATGTCCACCTCAGACAGAATGTTGGGCTTTCTGATAGAAAAATCTGATGAAATTAGCCCATTTCTAATGGTTACTTTTTTTTCTACAATCTTTTGCCACAACAGGTTTTATAACATCTCGTTATGAAAATTAAAGCATGTTTGATCTTAGGTTCTAAATATTCTTTGCTATTTTGTTGAGCTTTGTTTTTTGTCACCATTCTTCTATTTACTTTGAAATTTTAAATGAACTTTTAAGAATACTGTGTCCCTTGATCTTGTGCAAGTTACAGAATGACTGTTTATTGACACTCTATACAAAAGAAAAATTTGAAGGGTGCGAGGTTCCTGGGTCTCACTCTTTTCCCTGTAACATTTCTGGCTCCACACTAATGTCCTCATCTGGTGGTCCTCACTATTGTGGAGAATGAAAGCAAAAGAACCTTTCCATCATGCATGCAATTACATTTTGTTTTAACATTTTTGACGTTTAATAACAAAATGCATAAGCAAATTGAGTTTTACCTATTTCTATTTTTCTTTGTAAAGAACTGTGTGTATATTTTTAAGGACACAGTTCCGAGAAAGTTCTATCAATTTTCTGTGAGTAGGCGGGCTCTTTTGATTGGAAAGTTCAAGTGTCAATTTCAAGAGAGATTTTGTTTCATTGTATTTTAAAATTCCTGTTTCATTAAGGCAGCTAGTCCTTTGGGACATTAGTTTTGCTAAAATTTTTAAATCTGTAATTCATCTATCATCTAGAAAGCCTGTTTTTATTTCTTCTGCATTCTTTTTCTAACTTATCTGTGGTGTTCCTAAATGTTTAATACCTAATTATCTTAATTTTTTGCTGCTTCCCCTGGAGCTAATATTTTGTAACATTCCTATTTTCCCTTTCTGTGTCTCTTTGGAATTCTCCATGCTTGTTTTTGTTGATTTGTTTGTGTTTTCTTCTTTTAGTTTTTTTTTAATAAAGAGATTTTATGTATATATATATATATATATATATATATATATATATTATAAAAATTTAAAACTTTTCCAACCTTTCTCTCTCTTTATGATGCCTTCTGTGATGTTTGTAGCTGTGGGCTACTGGGCGTGTTTCTGAAACTCAGCTTTGAACTCTTAGAAGATATTATCATTCATTCATGAAGCCACTCTGATGGAGCCCTAAGGAAGCCGGTGATTACTTCTGATAAATTGGGCTTGGCATTGTACAAAGCACAGTCTCTCACACTGATTCAGAATGCTTAGAGTTCGTGAGGGGCTCTCCAGATGGGAATGCCGTCATGAATGTCATTTGATCATGGTGGCAAAACATGAATGGCCAGGAAATGTGACCCGCTTTTTACTACTGGGGACTGATCTTCAGACTGTGTGTGTTCTGGTCACAGTCACCGGGAAAGGAAACTAAGTCTGGGCCATGCAGAGCCACCAGGGAAACCCAGCATGGTTCCCTGCTTACTGGTGCTCCCCTGCATGTCCCTCTCCCCTGCACTCTCCATTCTGCTTTGTTCCTGTCTGCTTAGGAAGGAACACTCAAGGCTGTTGTCCCTGTATCAATTCAGTCCCAAGGGCTGGTTTATCAAAAGAAACAACAGCGGTGGCTTACTATCCAGGAAGGTGTAGGGCCTGAGGTTTACAGATGTGGCAGTGTTGTGGCAGGCACCCAACTTTCCTCATCACAGGAGCCTTTGATTCTAGGCTCATTCCTCGATGCTGTCCACTATGGCTCTGTCTAGAAGGCCCTGATCACGTGAGCTAACCCTAGTTTGTCTCCCTGGAGTCAAACGAACAAACTTTCAGCTTACTCTTCTCTTTAGAGAAGGTGTTTGGTCTCAATTCCAGAAGGTTGCTAGCTCCCTACACATCCCTGTGACAGCTGATTTTGTCACTTACCTCTTTTGAGACTTAGATTTTCTGATCTTGGTTTTCTGGAAGTCATGCTGGCATGCAGTAACTCTTTACAAGATTGGTTTCTGGTGGAAATGTACCAGGGCACCAGTAAGTTTGGTTTGCAGTGGAGTTTGCCGAAGGGCTTATTCACATCACCTGACAACACCAACTCAGCTCTGTTAGCTGAGAGAGGACAGGACAATGGGAATAGACCAAGGGAGAAGCTCTCCCAGGAGACTTTTAAAGGTAGGTGCTTTAGAAAGGCAAGTTTAACTGGGTGTGGTGTGGTTAGAATGTCAAGAAAGGACCCACACAAAAAGTGTGAAAACAAAGGAATGGCTGCTCTTGAAGAGTGCTTGTGGGATCAAGTGTATGCTAAGACTACCATCCACTCGAACCTCTAACTCTGCTCCTGAAGCAAACGCTCATCCTGGTGCAATTACAATGTACTTGTAGAGACTCCCTTCTTGAAGCACATTAAAATAGTTTTGTTTTCTAATTTACTGACTTTTGTTGGTTTGAAAATTGCTAGCACTTGTATTTAAGGTGTGGAAGACAAAACATACTAATGTTCACCCAGAAATAAGTGTGTCTGCCCCGACACTAAAAGAATGAACAAATAAACTTTCTTTACTGAGGTGATTCCAGAGCTCTTTTAGACGGGTAACTTAAGATATTTCAGAGATTTTTCTTGCTTCCCACCTAAGCATATTTTCTAAAGTAGCTTTGTCAAGGACCAACCTTCTCATTTTGATGTGAAGATAGTTTCTAAAATAAGTAATTTATGTTATGTTAAAATGTTTAAAAATTATAAAAAGTTGATCCTAGTTGAAGAAGTAATTGTCTTGAACAAAGGTGTACTACATTTAAAAAAAAAAATATTTCTGAGGGTGCTTGTTTTGAGGCTACTGCCAGACAACCGACAAACCTATATACTTTTAAGAAACAGAAAGAAACTATTGAGAGAAGACGTGGAATGTGTAATATGTGCTTTACCTACATGCTTAGTGAAGTAAAATGAGGATAAGGAAGCCCATTTCTCTGCTTGGTTCTTGTCTTAGTTTGGGCTGCTAAAATAAAACACTACAAACTTACAGTATAAACATATAGAACATGGAAATTCTTCTCTCTCACTTCTTGAGCCTGGGATGTCTAAAGTCAAGGCTCCAGCACATGCCATGCCTGATGAGAGCCCATTTTCATGTTCATGAATGGTGAGCTCCTGTTTATGTGTTCACATGAGGGTCTAAATTCCATTTCTAAGGGCTTACCCTTGTGACCAATCACCTCCTACAAAGGCCTACCGCAAAACTATTATAATGATGGTTGGGTTTTAGTATAAATTTGGGAGGACTGTAAACCTTCAGGCTGCAATATCCCTCAAGCAGTGCCCTTTAAAAAGCCACATTGTCTTATGTGTTCCACATACTTACAAAGGTCACTGAAGTCCTGAGGGACAGCCTGTTTCTAAATAGTGGAGAGCAACAGAATCAGAGAAGATGAGACAGAAGCTGACTCTCAAGAAGGAAGGCATCAAACCCAGCTCATCCCCCTCTGCAGCTGGAGGAACTGCTGAGCAAAGCTCTCTTGGGCCTACAGCTGTGTTCTAGAGCATTACTGGAGCTCATAAACCTGCCATCTGTGCTATGACCATACACCTGACAAAGCTAAGCAGAGCAGAGACCTATGATCCTGCATTCATGCTCTGCCATTTTACTTTAACTTAAAAACTGGCGCTTTCTTAGAAAATAAGGAATAGCGCTGCCTCAAGATCCAGCTATACCACTCCTGGGCATATACCCAAAAGATGCCCCACCATTCAATAAGGACATGCTCAGTTATGTTCATAGCAGCTTTATTTGTGGTAGCCAGAATATGGAAACAACCTAGATGTCCCTCAATGAAGGAATGGATACAGAAATTGTGGCACATTTACACACTGGAATACTACTCAGCAATTAAAAACAAGGAAATAATGAAATTTGCAGGCAAATGGTGGGAACTAGAAAAGATCATCCTGAGTGAGCTAACCCAGAAGCAGAAAGACACATATGGTATATACTCACTTATAAGTGGATATAAGACATATAATAAACATACTAAAATCTATAGTCCTAAAGCAGCTAGACAACAAGAAGGACTCTAGGAAACTCATTCAGAAGGGCAAACAGAATAGACATCAGAAGCAGAAGAAGACAAGGAACAGGACAGGAACCTTCCATAGGGGATTTCTGAAAGACTCTACCCATCAGGTACTGAGACTCATAGCGAATCTTCGGGTAGAGTGCAGGAAACCTTACGGAAGAAGAGGGCGATAGAAAGATCTAGAGGGGACAGAAACTCCACAAAAGGAGACCAAAAGAGCCAAAAATACAGGGCCCAGGGGATCGTGTGGAGACAGATACTCAAACTAAGGACCATGCTTGCATAGGAATTGGACCCCCTGCTCAGAAGAAGCCCATAGGCTTCTCAGTTTCCAAGTGGGTTCCCTAGTAAGGGGTATAGGCTCTGTCTCTGACATGAACTCCGTGGCAGGCTCCTTGATCACCTCACCCTGGGTGGGGGGTAGGGGGTGGGCAGCCTTGCCAGATCACAGAGGAAGATGATGCAGCCACTCCTGTTGAGACCTGATAGGCTAGGGTCAGAAAGAAGGGGAGGAGGTCCTCTCCTATCAGGGGACTAGGGAAAGGACATAGGGGAAAAAGAGGGAGGATGAGTGGGACTAGGAGGAGGTGAGGGAAGGGGTTACAGAGGGGATACAAAGTGAAGAAATTGTAATAAATAAATAAATAAATTACTTAATTTTTTTAAAGATGGGGTATACTCGTGTGTCAGTAGTTTATGCTGGGTGGTAACTTTTACTAAGATTTAGAATTAAAATCTTCTCCCTAGACCACATGGAAAATATACATTCATTCTTTTTTCTTCACTAAAGATAATAGACCATACATACGGATCTGCCCTGGCTTCTCGAGTTTGCTGTGTGTCAGTGATTGTTCTATATCAGTTGCTAGAACATGGCTTTCTTTAACAGTTGCAGTGCTCCACTCAAGGACTGTTCTGTCAGGACAAACAGGGGGACGGGGGACGTTTCCCACTGTTTTGTGTTTATTAAAAAAAAATCCTTCAGGAATCATAACTTCATAATTCAGCAGTCTTGCATATGTACAGCTATATGTGTGTGACAAATGACCAGAAATAGAACTGTTAGATTGCCTTATTAGGGTGGGACTGCTTATACCTCACCAGTAATATGTCAGAATAATGAAGAAGTACCTCAGGACGTTTTCAATTTTTGCCTGACATGGGGAACACTGAAATTTGGTGTGGTATAATGTGCCTTTATCCTGGTAGGAGAGGAAGTGTGCTTAGCAGTTAAGAGCAAAATGTGTAGAACCACCACTCCGGGTCAGACTTAGACCCTAATTTACCAGTTCTGTGACCTTGGGCCAGTGATTTAACTTTTAGTGCCGCAGTGCCTTTGTGTACATACTTCAAAGAACCACAGCAACTGCCGAGGCTTTAGGAAATGTATGAAATAAAATGTGTACAGAGCTCACCTGTAGCACAGGATAAAGGACATCCACTAATGTTCACTGTTGTTAGTGGAGTTTGTATGTTTTTAAAGGCCAATAACTCCTTTGCTGTGAGCTTCTGTCTTTTCTCTCTCGTTTTACCATTTGTTGGTTTTTCTCTTCTGGGCTTTTATTAACCTTAATATGTTCATATTAGCTTTGTAATATAATCTACTGGTGTTTGGGAACAGCCTGTTGCTCACCTTTTTATTGTTGATCATGCCTATGGCATATATTTCTGACCATTTATATAGCTGGATTCATCAATGTTTTTTATGTTGTTTTGGGACTTCCAATCACAGAGAAGCACTAGGAGATCATAAAGTGATTATCCATAGTGGTTTTCTTTGGCATTTTCACAAGATTTTTTTTTTTAATTTTTATGTGATTTCTTGATCCATTTGAAACTTAGACATGTGGCCGAAGACGACATTTTTAAATACACTTCCCAAAACATCACATTTCATTTTTAAGCAACAGCTGATCGTTTGAGCCCTCACAGTGACTCTTCTGTAATATAGTCGAATTGCAAAGTGGCCGTGACAGGTGAGGTTGGACACAGAGCTTTGAAGGACAGGATGTGTTACCTGCCTGATTGCTATGAGGGGTCAGAATATACATCATGTTTCACAACCAGGAAAATGACACTGTGCATACTGAGGTAAACGTACCAAGAATAAAAACCACAGTCACCCTATGTACCTTGAGTCCCAAACACGAGGAGGCCCTGCCCCCATCCTAAAGGCTGGCTTTCTTCACAAACCTCCACGCATTCACCTCTTTAGTTTTCTGGGTGCTTTGCCTTTGAGGCTCTTGCACATCTCATAGTTTGAGCCTTCTGTGCTCTGTGCAGGCGTGTTTGAAGGTTCTTCAACTCTCCATCTTTTGGTCTCTAATAGAATAGAGGGACAGGAAAGAGATGGTAAAGCTGACCGAGCAAAGGAGCCCTGCTTTTTGGTTTCCGATGTGTTTGAGGGATGGATATTTCAAGACTTTTTCCACCAGGTTCTCCGACACCCACAAATAGCTGCTAGATCAAAAGAGGAAAGAATGTCGATGGTGGCGAGCCCTGCTGAGCTGGGCGCTCTCCTGCATTCCACAGTCTTGGGGGTACCAAGGGAGACCGCGCTTTTCCCGTGTGGGTGGTCATCCTGAGAGTCTCCCGGTCTTGTCTCAGCGGCAAAGCAATGAAAGATGAAGAAATTTAATAGATGTGTTTTTGTTGGTATTTCTTCTGGCTAGACGTGGGTTTGGTTCCTAATGATGACATTGTACAAGCATCATGAGGAAACGCATCACGGAACTGTCTAGCCAGCCCTTCTTTTGACCAATCCAGTTGCTCTCTGCTTTGACTGTCAAGCAGAATCACCTGAAAGAGTTAGTTGGCTGAGTCTCAGACGGGGACCTCTGGTGCACTGCAGATTGAGAACCGTTGGGTTCATGTTTCTTGTTTTATTTTAAAGGCAATGCTAGAATGAAGGACAAAGCTCACGATTTCTTAAAGTGAGTCCCCTGAGCCACAGGTGTCAAAATAACTGTCTTCTTAATATTTATCAAAGCAGGGTCCTGGAGCTGGCTGTATTAGTGAGGACACTAGCTGATGTCACACACTAACACTTGAGCTGACAGCAAATCTGAAATATTTAAACCAAGGTTAATATGATAAGTTCTGTCATAGTTTTTATCTGGCTCTGCTTTAAGTGTATTTATTTTATTGGAATATCTTTACTGTATGCAGTGATGGGATTCATAAAGATAATTTCATACACAAATATACCATGTACTTTGACAATATTTGTGGTGGTTTGAATGAGAATGGCCTAAATAGGCCCATGTGTTTGAATGCCTAGTTCCTAATTGGTGGGTAGTCTGTCTAGGTAAGAATGAGGAGGTGTGTCAGTCCCCACTTTCCTGTTATATCTCTGTTTATGTTTTAGAAAAATCAGCTTTGCTGGAGATTTAAAGTAGAAAAAAAAAAGTAACGAAGATTTTTCTTTTTTACTTTCTTAATATTTTCCTTTTTAAAAAATTTAGCTAGTTATTCACTTTACATCTCAGTTGTAGCACCCGCCCTCCTCTCCTCCAGGCTCCTCCCTCATCCCCCCCTGCACCCCCTCGCCCCTGAGAAAAGGGGAGAGGCCCCATACACACAAACCCTCCTCAGCACATCCAGTCTCTTTAGGACTGCGTACTTCCTCTTGCACAGTGTCCTGGCAATGCAGCCTTGCCAGGGTGAAGTCATCGAAAGGCAGGGCAACAGAGATCATGTCAGAAACAGCCAGGTTAGTTGGCTCTGTTGGTCTTCTTGTGGAGCTCCTGTCCCCCCCCTCCGGGTTGGTCGTTCTAGCCTTCCCCCCCACTCTCTAGCAAGGTTCCCTATGCTCCACCCACTGTTTGGCTGTTTCTGATGAAATCTGCTGCTGGGCAAAGCCTCTCAGAGGACAGCCCTGCAAGGCTCCCTTCCGCAAACACAGGAGAGCCTCATCAGTAGTGTCAGGGGTTGGCTCTCTCCCACAGAGTGGGTCTCAGGCTGGGCCAGGCATCCGTTACACATTCCCTTGATCTCTACTCTACCTTAATCCCTATGTATCCTGAAGGCAGGGTAAATTCTGGACGGAAGTTTTTGTATGTGGGTTGGTGTTCCCCTCTCTTCACCAGAAATCTTGTCTGGTTAGATGTTGGCCTCCTCGCCAGTTTCCATGACCCTTTCCACCAGGGGTTTCAGCTAGACCCACCCCCCAATCCTCCCAGGAGGCCACCCTGTTGCCAGCCTCTGGCTTGTCTAAGAGGTGTCCCCGCCCATAGTTGCTCTTGTCTCTGCTCACCCTCACTTCCCTCAATTCTCCCTCTCCTCTCCTGTTCCCTCTCTTCAACTACTTCTGCTGACTATTCTATTTCCCCTTCTGGGTGAGATTTGAGCATCCTCCCTTGGGTCCTCCTTGTTGCTTGGCTTCCTTGGGTCTGTGAAGTGTAGTATGTCTATTCTGTGCTACATGGCTAATATCTGCTTACAAGTGAATCCATACTCTCTGTGTCTTTCTGTTTCTCAGTTACCTCACTCAGGATGATCTTTTCTAGTTCCATCCATTTGACTGCAAACTTCATGATTTCCTTGTTCTTAATGTCTGGGCAGTATTTCATTGTGTAAATGTGTCACCATTTCTTTACCCATTCTTCAGTTGAGGGGTGTCTGGGTTGTTTCCAGTTTCTGGCTACTACAAAAAGCTAACTGTGATTTTTCAATATCAAAAAATATACAGCAAGAAGAGATAATATGGACACCATATAAACTTGGTACCCATATTAATATGGGAGTTGTGGAAGGCCAAATAGTGTATCTATAGCACTCATATTCTAAAATCTAATTGATTACAAGGGTTTTTTTTTTATGACTTGAGCAAAGTTTCCTTGTAAAATTTTGAGCTTCACCACAAGTCAAGAATTCAATTAATGGATTTTTTGTTGTTGTTGTTGTTGTTAGAATCTCACTATGCAACTCTGATCATCCTGGAATTTACTTTGTTGATCAGGCTGGCCTCAACCTTACAGAGATCTGCCAGCCTCTGCCTCCCAAGTGCTGGACATAGATGGATGCCCCACTACATATCTCGCTAATAAACTTATTTTTACAGTTGCGAATTAATAAATTTTAACAAAGGTATACACTCTCCAAAATATAACTGTAATTCAACAATGAGCGTATCTATAGGAAAAAAATATACTAAAAGTTTTCTCATGCCATATTTGAACTGTAGTTTTTTGCTCACTTAATATTTTCATGAATTTCCATGGAATTCAGCTCACCGAGGAGATTTTTAGCAGAACACATGGCATAATTTTTATGTAGACAGTTAACTTACTCTTACAAACTTCTTGTTGTGGGTTTTTTTTTTTTCATTTTGCTTTTTGAAACAGGGATTTGCTATGAATCTCGGGCTATCTTTGAATTCCTCCTGTAGCCCAGGCTAGCCTAGAACTCATGGACAGTCTTCTTTTTCAATTTCTAGTATGCTAGGATTAAAAGCTACTGTATCCAGCATTAATACCCAATCCTCTCTGTGTGTGCATATGCATACATGCATACATTTTGTGCATGGTGGTGTCGGTGTATGTGTATGTGAGGTTGAGTGTGTGTGTTTGTGCATGTGTGTGTGTGTAGGGCAGAGGTCAGCGTTATGTATGTAGGTATGGTGATTACTCGTCACCTGAGATTCTGAGGTAGTCTCATACTGAGCCTGGAACTTGCTGTTTGTTTAGGCTGGCTGTTCACCCCATGCTGACAATTACAGATGCTTTTGTGCATGGCTTTTGTGTGAGTGCTGGATATTGGACTCAGGCCCCTCTGACTACATGACAAAACACTTGCTCAGCCAAACTATTTCCCTTGCTTAAATTCAAATTCAGGGTAGCTAGAGTAATTGAAAACATGACATGCACTCTTTCTCTCCCATCTAGGAGGAGACGTGGGGAAGGCAAACGTAGTAGCACATTCACTTCCTGAGGGTTAATTTTAATAACGGAAACAAATAAAAATGCGTTCCAGTGAGGAGCTGATGGCCTTATTGGTAGAAACGATCCATGTGACACGGTTGAGGGGGGGGTCTGTAATCCTAAGGCACAGATGTTAACATCTGGTGCCTGGATACTACATTGAGCTGTGGATCACCAGCAGGCTCTCTACAGAGTGTCATTAAGCAGGTGGCTTGGACTGGGGACACTGGCCTCAAGTCCATGATTTACTGTGGGCTTTACAGCATGGCACTGTGTACACGGAGAGCATGCCTGTGTCTCCTAATCGTGTGGCTGACTGCAGACTGTGGTTCCCAGCTGACACCTCCATCCCAGAGAGCGTCACACAGAATAGTGCCAGCCTGGAAAAGGATCAAAGTTCAGGATTTGAAGTGCGGTGTCTACTAAAAGTGCATCAGACCTTGGCTCTTTTGTAAAGCCCCAAACCTGAGTGGGAAACTTCGAGGACGTTCTGTGAAATGTCCCTAGTATCAAATCAGCACAAAAGCTAAGGATGCACATGGGAATTTTCCATTGGAAACTGCATCAAGGTTTATTGGCTGTAAGAGTGTGTTCTTATTGCCCAATTAGAAGATTCCAAGACTGTCCTTTATCTTTAATCTGAGGACAGCCTCTGTCATTTTGAATCTTACTTCCTTATTTAAATATTTTAATGACTTTCAAGGATCTATTAGTATTTGAGAGGCCTCTGTGAGCCAGGACCCCCAAGAGAGGGGAAATGGACAGGCATTAAGCTCTTGACCTCATGCAGCCTTCACTCTTTGTTGAGGGAGAGTATGTGCATAGTAGCAATTGCAATTACGATATTACCAATGCTTCTTCAAAGGCAACAGTCAGTCATTTAACAAACTTGTTACAAAAGTGGCTTTTCATAGTCAAATACGTGTTTTTGGGAGATGAGCTCAGAGCTGTCCATTCAGTTAGAATAGAGATGTTTTCTGTCTGGGGAACAGTGATGGGATATAGTCAGCCAAATGAAGGCACATGAACAGATTTAATCCAATGCTTTTACAAACAGGCAAGGTGTAGCTATTGATGGAGAGCTTGGGAACCTGTGCCGGGGGGAGGGGCAGAGATGTTTCAAAGAGCTTGTTTATAGTAAAACTCAAATTTAATTGAGAGACCCATATTTTTATCAGCTACAGGAATGGCCCAAGTGTGATGGCTATTCTTGGTTGTCAACTTGACTACATCTTTCAATGGACTACAATGCAGAAATAAAGATTACACCTGTGGGGTTTTTTGTTGTTTTTTTTCTTTTTGCCTGTTTTGAGTGGGTGAATATACTTGTAGCCCTAATTCATGAGGCAGAAAGGAGAATGCCCTTAATCTGGATTTTGAGAGGGAAGGGCACATCTGTAACCTAGGCCACATGTTCTTCTGGAAGCCTATACAAGGGCATGGAAGAAGGGAGCTTTTGCTAGCAAATCCTGTCCTTCACTGGCATTAGAACCTACTTCTGGATTCCAGCATAAACTGAAGACCAGCTAAGAGATTTCTGGATTTGGGGACTTTTCATTCACATTCAGCCATTGTTGGAATAGCTCAAGCGCAGCCTGTAAGTTATTCTAATAAATTCTATCTATCTATCTATCTATCTATCTATCTATCTATCTATCTATCT
>NW_026587216.1:25828873-25837097 GCF_907164565.1 Psammomys obesus
TCTATCTATCTATCTATCTATCTATCTATCTATCTATCTATCTATCTATCATTTATCTACCTATATCGTATTATCTATCTCTAACTTTATTTCTATCTACATCTGTATAGATAGAGGGGAGGAATCATTTTATGAGTTCTGTTTCTCTAGAGAATCCTCACAAGTAAAAGTGAATGAATACAATTTAGCCAAGTCAGCTGAATTTGGTTCTGGACTTCTGTCTTCCTCCTTCCTTCCATCATTCAGTTTCTCATCTACCTGCATAGTCCAGCAGTGTTTCCTTATGAAAGTATTTGGTGGCACAGTACTAAAAACTGTGAAAGAAAATTATTTGGGGGCCAGATGTGAAATAAGATACATACAAAATAGGAAAATTGGAACAGTTCTCAGCTCTGCCATGCAGATGTTCAAATCCTTTTGTTGAATAGAATGCTGAGAAGGCAGAAGCCATTTGATACTGAGTTTTTAAAAGATACCAATAATTGTACATTTTTTTCTGAGAAATATATTTTAAATGCATTTTGTTTTCATAGACTTAGATATAGGAAATACTTAACAAGATATTAATATGTAGCAGGTACCATAATGGGGATTTTGGCATATCTTATGAATGTAGGCTGCTGCCAGATGGTTCTGGGGTTGCGAGATCTGATGAGCCTGCAAATACACAGTATTGAGAGAAAAGATGAAGAGGTAGGTATGGTGGCACATGCCTTTAATTCCAGCCCTCAGGAGCCAGAGAAACGTAGTTCTCTGTGAATTTGAGGGAAAACAAGTCTACATAGTGAGTTTCAGGCCAGCCAAGGTTATATAGTAAGATCCTGTCACAAAAAATTGAAATAAAGTACAATTTTTAAAAAGAGAGCCAAGATGAAATGCTTGCTTTGTCTGAGTACAGATACCAATAATTTAAGTCTACAGTTCAAAATTTTAGTCTGAAAATTGTGCAAGACATTTTTTTTTCAATTAAAATAGCTAAGCAGACAATATTTGCCTCTCCCGGGTAGATTTCATAAAGTCATGTGAAACTTACCCATGCTTTTTCAGAGGGTTGTAACCTTAACTAAGAGTGTGAGTCAGGGTCACCCTGCTCTTTGGTGTCCATGGTAGCAGAGGCGCATGCTACTTCTCCTATAACATCCCAAAGCTGCTTCAGCACCCAACTGCATTCACTGAGCATCTTTCTTCCTTTTGCACGATGTGTGTAAAATCTGGTCTATGTTGTGCATTCAATCATCTACATCTGTCTGGACAAAAAAGAGGATGCCATACAGTTTTCCCTTGGTAGGTAGAGCTTCACTGAAAAAAAAAACCTGCAACTCAATACTGTTTTCAGGATAACTAGTCCAAGATGCAAATATAGAATTCAGCTTCCTATAGTACCAAAGACAAATAATGGCCATGTTTTATATCAGCTCAGAAGCGCAGGGCTCCTCAGCTATGGGCAGTTTCTCTTTCCAGCTCCACTTACTCCTGCTTTGCACCCTGTGAGACCGCTGCCTCCTTTGATGTCTTACCCCATTACTCAGGTTCATTCCACATCTAAGTATTGTCCTAAAATCAAGTGATTCATGAGGTGGTATTAATAAAATAAATTTATTCCTGTGTGTCAGTGATTTTCCAGGGCAGGATGAATTACTAGTCTAGGTGATTATATTAGTCAGAGTTCTCTGGAGCCACAGAACTTATGGAATGAATATGTATATATCTACATATATATATAATTTATTGGAATGACTTATAAGCTGCAGTCCAACTAATCCAGTAGCCAACTGCTAATGTAAAGTCTAAGAATATAGCAGTTTCTCAGTCCCACAACGTTGGGGGTTTCAGCTGTCTTCTGTATAAGCTAGAATCCCAAAGAGGTAGGCTCTCATGGATGTGCTGGCAAAGTGAGTGCATGCAGGCGAAGAACAGCAAACCCTTCCTTCCTCCACTGCCATTATATAGACCCCAGCAGAAGGCCCAGATTGAAGGCATGCCTCAAGATCTGGATTAAAGGCTTGTGTAGGTCCAGATCAAAAGTGAGTGTCAGCCCACCTCAAGACCTGGATGAAAAGCCTGTGTCTTCCTGCCTCAAGATCTGGTCACAGGGGTGCCTCCATTTCTGGATTACAGTTCATCCCAGATATAGTCACGTTGACAACAGAGAATAGCCATCACAGTGACTTATGTACACTTCGAAGGCAGAAGCTGTGACTTGGCAGCAGGTTAAGACCAAGGTGTGAGTATAAGGATAAGTGAGAATGGGGACATCGAGGTGAAGAGGTTTCTTTGTTTGTTTGTATTTTAAGTCTCTACAGTTTTATGAAATCTTACCACCAGTTAGCTGAGATAGGTTTGGAGCCAATTCGAAATGCAAAGATTATTAATGTTCACCTGAGGTGAGACTCATGTTGCTCTAAAGCTCTTTGTCTTTTGTTTTGATGAAAATGAAATCATGGCCGAAACTGACTCTGTATGCATGTGCGTGTCTCCGTGTGTGTGTGTGTGTGTGTGTGTGTGTGTGTGTGTGTGTTAACTGCCACCATTACCCAGTCTCCCTCTATCCTGAACTCTCTCATAGTCACTTGGCCCGTGCAGTCAGAACAATTTGATTATGAAGACTATGACCAGACAGCCAGTTGAGGCCAGTGCAAAGCTAAATGAGAAAGGGGGTGTCTACGAAGGCTGAAGGTTCTGTGGCTGAGAAGGCTCTGAAAGGGCCAACTCTCACCCTCTGCACCAACCTCCCGGGGGTCTCTGACCTGGAGCTTTTATCCTGATTTATTTAGATATTCCATTCACAATCCTCTACATTCATGCCACAGTATGAATGATTTATTTGGACAGTGTATTTGGATAGTTTACTAACTTCTAGTAGTTTTCAGCATATCTTATATCCACAAAGAAGCAAGCCAAAAAAAGAAAAAACAAAACAAAACAAAACAAAACTCTGGGCTCTCATTGGGCAGGGGTGGAATTTTGCTCATTTTTGTTTGCTCAGTGCGGCATAATGGTTGTTATACAGGGCCGGTTATAATGGTTGTTATACAGACCCTGCTCCCCTTTAGGGGTGAGCCTCTTTGTTAGGATTGTAAGCATTTCCTGCTTTAGACTCGCATTTGTAAAACGAAGCAGGGTTCATAATGCTAAGGAACTCCTAAGTCCTAGGTCTGCAGTTCAGCTTCCATAGTCCTTCTCTTTGGTTTAGGGTTTCCATGTCTTTGAGGTTGCTCTGTTCTACATCAAAGCTGCTCCCTCCAAAAAAGCTGGCCCAGGACACTCTGCCCTGGTCTGATGGAGCTTGCTGAAAACCTTGGGATATTTTGATGTCATGTGTTGTGATCCTTTCATGGGAACGGTGGTTGGTTTAAAAAAAAAACAAAACAAAACAGTATTTATTTGTACATTTTTCTTAAATTATCACTGAGAGTTGGCTAAGCAATCCTCTTTCTTTGCATCCTTATCATCACACATCATCCTTGTCTTTTTGTTGTTTGTTTGTTTGTTTATGACAGGGTCCCACTGTATAGCCCTGACTGTCCTAGAACTTACCATGTAGACCAGGTTGGCCTTGAACTCAGAAACGGGCCTGCCTCTGACTCCCCATTTCTGGAACTAAAGGCACACATCTGGCCCCATCATTTCTTTTTGTTTGTTTGTTTGTTTGTTTGTTTGTTAAGATATTCTAACAAACACAAACTGATATTTCCTTGTGATTTTAATTTACATCTCCTTGACAATTAATGATGTTCATCATTTTTTTCACATGTTTGTCCTCTGGTGATGGCTGTCTGTTCAGGTTCTTTGCCTGTTTTTACAATTGGGCTATGTGTTTTCTTACTGATGTATCCTTTGTGCTGTTCATATATTTTAGATACTATCCTCTTGACAGGTACACAGCGTACACATACTTTATTCTGTGCTGTAGTCTGATTCTTCATCCTGTTGATAGTTCCCTTTTCTAGTTTGATATAATTCCATTCATTAATTATTGCTTTTGTTACTCATGCTGTTGGAGTTGTGTGATTAAACTTTAATCAGTAACTTTCCTATTCTTCTTCCTTCCATCTTTCCTTTCTTCCTTTCTTTCTTCCTTTCTGTTTTCTTTTTTGTTTTGGTTTTTCAGGACAGGGTTTCTCTGTGTAGCCTTGGCTGTCCTGGACTCCCTTTGTAGACCAGGCTGGCCTCAAAAACACAGAGAGCCTCCTGCCTCTGCCTCCCAGAGGACTGGGATTAAAGGCATGTGTCAGCATGCCCAGCTTCCATCCGTCTTTCTAGGCAGTTTGCCTTATTAGAAAAGGTTAAAGATGAAATCTCAGGATCTTTTTTATTTGCATTTCCCTAATGGCTAATGAGGTTGAGCATTTCTTTAAGTGTTTCTCTGCCATCCAATATTCCTCTACAGAGAGTTCTCTGTTTAGCTCTGTTCCCCATCTTTTAATTGGATTACTTGGTTTGCTGCTTTTCAGCTTCTTTAGTTCTTTATATATACTGGATATTAGCCCTCTGCCAGATAAAGGGTTGGTGAAGATTCTTTCCCAATGTGTAGGCAGTGGTTTTGTTTTGATGATGGTGTTCTTTGCTTTACAGAGGCTTTTCAGTTTCATGAGGTTGATTGTTGCTCTTCGAGCCTGTGCTATTGGTGTTCTATTCAGGAAGTTGTCTCCTGTACCAATGAGTTCTAGGGTTTTCCCCACTTTTTCTTCCAACCGATTTAATGTGTCTGGTTTTATGTTGAGGTGTTTGATCCACTTGGACTTTAGTTTTGTGCAGGGTGATAAGTATGGATCTATTTGCATTTTTCTATATGTAGACATCCAGTTGGACCAGCACCATTTGTTGAAGATGATATCTTTTTTCCATTGTAGGGTTTTGGCATCTTTGTAAAAGATCAGGTGTCCATAAGGTTCTTCTGTTTGGTTCCATTGATCCACCATTCTGTTTCTATGCCAGTACCATGCATCAGAATGGCCAAGATGAAAAACTCAAGTGACTACACATACTGGAGAGGTTGTGGAGAAAGGGGAACCCTCCTCCACTGCTGGTGGGAATGTAAACTTGTACAACCACTCTGGAAATCAATCTGGCTCTTTCTCAGACAACTAGGAATACTGCTTCCTCAAGATTCAGTCATACCACTCCTAGGCATATACCCAAAAGAGGCTCAAGTACACAATAAGGACATTTGCTCAGCCATGTTTGTAGCAGCTTTATTTGTAATAGCCAGAACTGGAAACAGCCCAGATGCCCCTCACTAAAGAATGGATGTAGAAATTGTGATACATCTACACAATGGAATATTACTCTGCAATGAAAAATAAGGAAATCATGAAATTTGCAGGTAAATGGTGGGACCTGGAAAGGATCATCCTGAGTGAGTTGTCCCAGAAGCAGAAAGACACAGACAGTATATACTCACTCATATAAACCTACAGCATAGGATAAACCCACTAAAATCTGTACATCTAAACAAACTAATCAAGAGACTGACTAAAACGCTCAATCCCCATTCTGAAAGGCAAAGAGGATGGACATCAGAAGAAGAAGGAGAAGAAGAAGAAGAAGAAGAAGAAGAAGAAGAAGAAGAAGAAGAAGAAAAGAGGAAACAAGCTAGGAACCTGCCACAGAGGGCATCTGAAAGCCTCTGCCCTGCAGACTATCAAAGCAGATGCTGAGACTTATGGCCAACTGTTGGGCAGAGTGCATGGAATCTTATGTAAGAAATGGGAAATAGTAAAATCTGGAGAAGACAGGAACCCCACAAGGAGAGCAACAGAACCAGAAAATTTGAACACAGGGGTCTTCCCAGAGACTGATACTCCAACCAAGGACCATGCATGGAGATAACCTAGAACCCCTGCACAGATGTAGCCCATGGCAGTTTAGTGTCCAAGTGGGTTACATAGTAATGTGAAGAGGGACTGCCTCTGAAGTAATCTGATTGGCTTGCTCTTGGATCACCTCCCCCTGAGGGGGGAGCAGCCTTACAAGGCCACAGAAGATGACAATGCAGCCACTCCTGATGTGATCTGATAGACTAAGATCAGAAGGAAGGAGAGGAGGACCTCCCCTATCAGTGGACTTGGGGAGGGACATGCATGAAGAAGGGGGAGGGAGGGTGGGATTGGGAGGGGAGGAGGGAGGGGCTTATGGGGGGATACAAAGTGAATAAAGTGTAATTAATAAAACAAAATAAAATTTAAAAAAATGATGACGTGAAAAAAAATAAACTCAGTGGCATTTAAAAAATGTGTTATTGATATGAAAGAAATCATGAATGGTGTTGTGAAAAAAAAGAAATGAAAAGGTGAGGTTGGTTGAAAATGTAGGTTAGATATCTGGTAGGTGGGATTTTGTTGTTTGGGGGTTTTTTGTTTGTTTGGTTGTTTTGTTTTGTTTATTTCTGGCTCTTGAAAATTTAATTAGCCACCAACAGTTGAAATTGCTTGGGACAATTAGTTTTCCTGTGGTAAAAGAAAATAATATGTGGTGAAATATTTACCTCTGAAGACAGAAATAAAAGGTTTAAATGCAAATGATGAAGTCGATCACTTTTGACATTGCCTCAAGTCTTGTAAGCAATCAAGGTACCCAGCAATAATTTGGTGTTTTGTTGATTAATTTTAACTCAAGGGATTAATTCACAGAATAAGAGAAATTGGCTTGAAACATCCAAAAAATGTTGATGAGTTTTCTTGTGGATGACTATAACTTCTAAATCATGGCAAACCTAAGTATTCTAAATTAGAAACAGAATGATTCTGTTTTTCCCTGAATATTTAACATGCTGCTGTAATAGTTCAGTTAGCTATAAATATAAATTATAAATATAAATATTTAATTAAACAAGTCAGAGATCCCTTCCTGCTTTCCAGTCTGTTTGCAGTATCGAGATATAAGCTGAGTGATTTAAGTGCAGAGACCTATAATACAATGATTTGTGTAAGGCTGCCAACAAAAATAAGCCTAGCTGTGATTCAGGTAATGACAATGGTTAGCTTAGCTCTGCGGTCTCATGGAAGCATGCAAACAAGAGCAATTAGACTCACTCACTGATTTATTACCTTGGCTGCAGGTGTTGAGTTTTATGGGAATGGGGGATTATCAGGCTTGTCTCTGCACAGTTCAGTTCAGTTATATAGACACTTAAAAGTCACTCATTGGAACAGTCAAAAAATTAGAAATAGTGTCTTGATTCATGAGTTCTTTTCCTGAAGTAAAGATGACTGCAAAATGTAAAACTCCTGGTTTCAGTTTTAGCAGTGTCAGAAACAAACCAGTGTTTAGGAATACTTGTTTTTTGTTTTGTTTTGTTTTGTTTTGTTTTCTCATGAAAAGCGAGTCCACCATCATGTGACCCAAACCCCACTCTTCTGAGGGGCTCTAGCTGGGGGCTGACTTCTTGCCCAGGCATTCCCTCTAATGGGTGCATGGGAGGGAGAGGAAAGATATATAGTATATTGCCCCTTTCCGCAGAAGCCCATGTATATTTCCTAATCTTTGAACTGTGGGTGTTCTTATTAATGTACCATATAAGAGTGTCTTCATCAAGAATGGTACACAGATACAAGGTGACCCCCCCAAGGTTTTTACCACCCAGGAAAATCACTGCCATCTAAGTTTATTGTGGTCAATGATGTAAGGACAGGAACACTGACTGACATATCTGTAAACTCATTCCCTCAAGATGTAGTGCCTGACTGTGCTTTAAATGTGAGGTCAGGGGAGGAGAGGGAGGACAGGAAGAGTAGAAGGGAGGGAGGGAGAAAAGGACTGCAGGGAGGGAGGAAAGGAGAAAAGGGAAGGAAAGGGAGGAAGGAAGAGAGGGAGGGAGGAAGGGAGGAAGGAAAGGGGCAAAAATATAACTTTTTACAAGTTAATTATGTTAGCTGAGGAAGAAAACGTAGCCACCATAGAATTTTGACTCAAACCCAACATCTGACACTAAGAGTTTTAATAATTCCTAGAATTAAATTTTACTGAGTGTTTAAATTTCACATCAAACCAGGTCAATTAACACAGTTCTCTTGCTGCTATTTTTATTGTGGTTAAATAAAAAGCCATCTAGGAATATGGCAGTTTTAAAGATTTCAAGCATTTTATTGAAGAAATAATGACCTTTTATAACAGTTTTAGCAAACCACTAATCTTGATCTTTCATGTGGGATTTTGGTTTTTACAATTTGTTTTCTAAGAAAGAAAGAAAGAAAGAAAGAAAGAAAGAAAGAAAGAAAGAAAG
>NW_026587216.1:25837107-25855331 GCF_907164565.1 Psammomys obesus
AAGAAAGAAAGAAAGAAAGAAAGAAAGAAAGAAAGAAAGAAAGAAAGAAAGAAAGAAAGAAAGAAAGAAAAAATAAAGTCACAAGGCCGTAACTTTCAAGTTTGTGGTTTGCCTAAGTATTTTATGTATTATGGTATCCAAAGTCCAGAAAACATTTACAAACAACCCAAAGTTTGCTCTTTCTATATTTGCAAATTCAGTACATTGCCTTGGCTGTGAAAGAGAGCAGAACCTTAGACAAGTTTCAAAATGAAGGCTCAGTTTGGGTTTGTGAACTCACTTAATGAATATTTTATTGAAGTTGGCTCACAAAATATTCACATATGTGTCGCGCACGCTTAATTCTGTTACTTATGGAGTGTTTTCCTTCTACATATTTCTGATTATGAATGCTTGACTTGAAGCAGCTGGGCGCTCGCGTCTTTCCTAACCTTGGCACATAAGCCTTGCTCTAGGCGCTCTCTTTTACCTTTCACCAGATTTCAAATGTTCAGTGTTTTCTCTTGCACTCTTGAAAGGGAGAAAAATCACTCACAAATGTTACGTAGACACTGCAGCTATTTTCTTGAAGATTCTGTTTGCCCCATGCTTACCTTAAAAAAAAAATAATAATACTGACCATTAGCTAAAGGATACATTGCTGAGGCCATGAGAAGAATCTGAATTTATAAGCAATTTGCCCAAAGAACCTACCACTACTTATACCTTCATTCAAATACCAGAGCTTATGATATTATGGTGGTTAAGATGGAGACAAAATTATCTAGCAAATAAGCTCAAAGTGGATGTCTTGAGTGAATTAATGTGATATCAGTGCAAGAACTTTTAATGTACAAGGAACCAACAGCCTTTGCATTTTTAGTACTGGCTTTAGTTTTAATTTGGCTTGGGTTTATTTGAACCTATAAAATAATCTATAAATCCAAGATATGAAATTATGTGCAAAGCCATTGTGCCTCAATAAAAAATTACAACTTATAATAAAACAGTAAGTTAAAGCTAGATTTTATTTTTAAATTCCTCACAATTGTTCTAATCAAATTGTCCATAGACAAGTATAGCACTTCTTGAAGTGATTAAATATATCATTATATAAAGTTGCTCTTAAATATTCAATGTATAACATATAATGAAATTCACCTAATTTAAAAATTGACCTCCAATGGAAACTGGTGGTTTTCTCTTACATGTACTGAATGCTTGAAAATTGGGAAGCTTGCTTGGCAGTTTTCTATTAATAATTAGTCTTTCTGGTCTTATGTAGTAAGAAGGGAGTTTCCCTAAGCCCAAAGTCTTTAGGACAGTTTGACTATTTGGATACCGATGGCTTTCATATTGCTCTTTGCATAGTAAATGGTGCTGGTATGATTGCAGGGCTTTTAGGTGTCAAGAGCATGCTGCAGAGGTGAGGAGATGCTCAAGCCTGAGGTCCTGAGTTTGCATCACCAGCCTCCATGTTCAAAAGTTTCGGTGCAACAGCTGGCATCTGGAACTTCAGTCCTGGGACAGGTGGGGCGTGGTTATATAGAAATAGACAAGAGTCATAGAACTCACTGGCCAAGGTAATGACAGGGAGAGACTCTGTCTCAAAATATAAGAGTGATTCAGATCAATGTTGATCTTTGGCCTCTGCATGGACACACAGAGTGTGTCCATGAATATGAACATAGACATACACTGTCTCATACACACAGAGTGTGTTCTAGAATGGAAGTAGACAAGGAGGGTGGTGAGGAAGAGAAAGGGTAAGACAGCAAGGCAGGGAGAATTGAGCTAAAGTTGCCCCATTGGCAGGAGATGCATATGTCCGTGACAGACAGTTTCCATTTCTCCTTCCTGCCAACCCTTCTCCATATTATTACATTCAAAGTATTGTCATATTAATATTTAGCTTTCAAAAGTAACTGGATATAAAACAGTGGCAAGCCAGTCTGTTGATTGTTTGGTATGGTTTACTCTCTGAGGCACAGGTGCTCAGAGTTGCCCCTGGAACTGTGGGAGATAGTGAGATAGTCATTATGGCTCCCTTTCCCAGAAGCCAGGCTCTATCTCAAACCCAGTGTTAAATATAACATTTCTGCTAGTCATTGCCAGTAGTCTCACATGCCCTGAAATCCTTCGGCCATACTCCCTTAAGGGCTGTTGCTCCTGCCGAGCTGAATCCCAGCTCATTGGTCAGTATAAGAGATGGAGATGTCCACAAGACTGCCCTACTCTGAGGAGTCCCTCTTTGTTATCTCCTCATGGTCTTCCTCTGGTGGCTGCCCTAATCTTTTTTCACTCAGTCCTCTCAAAAAGAAGCCCACCTCTCTGACCTTAAATAACCTTAGTTACCATTTCTAAAATGCATCTGCCAAACACAGGCAGAGTCTAAGGTATTGGGGTCAGCTATGTTTTCTTTCTTTATGGTAAATATCCAGATCATCAACTTTAAGGATGGGAGATTTCTTTTTGGCTCACTGTGGAAAAGACAGTCCATGGCTCTTTGGCACTGTTGCATTTGGTCCTACAGTATCATTGTATATGAAGCTGAGAAAACTACTCACATCCCAGCAACCAGGCCCAAAGGAGGCACAGGAAATGGCTGAGGTCCCAGTATCCCCTTCACAGACACACCTAGTAGGTCAACATTCTTCCATTAAGTCCCACTTCTTTTTGTTTGTTTGTTTGTTTGGTTGGTTGGTTTGTTTGTTTGAGACAGGCTTTCTCTGTGCACCCCTGGCTGTCCTGGACTTGTTTTGTAGACCAGGCTGGCCTCAAACTCACAGAGACCCGCCTGCTTCTGCTCCCCAAGTGCTAGGATTACAGGCGTGTGCCACTGTGCCTGCTAGGTCTTTCTTCTTAAAGGTTCTATTGGCTGAGAACCAAGCCTGCACAGGTCTTTGAGGATTATCCAGAGCCTGAACTGCAGTGTAGGAGTGAGGGCTTCAGCATAGCAATATGGCAGAGACACAGCGCAGGCCAGAACAATGTGTTAGTCTCCAATTAAGCACTCTTTGCTCTCAGCCAGGAGCTGCTCCTCATTTCTTGACTTGCAAGTGACAAGAATTTCAGCTTCCCTGAGCAGTGCCTTCCCACTTAATGCGTTCATTTAAAATAAATGGAGACTGCAGTGAGATGCAGAAAGCAACAACCTAGGAGACTGAAGAAGTTAGCAGCCGAGGCCTCTGTTCCTAAGGCTGCCACTCATGGTCTTGCAGACATATATGATCACATGTAGTGGGAAAAACCAGAGGACCGTTTGGGTTTGCTTCAGACCTAATCTTTTGGGACTCTGCCCACTGTTATCTCTTCTTTCCATCATGAGTTTGCTCACTCACTCATTGACTGTTTGCCTCCTCATGCACTTCATTTGGTCTTCCTCACAAGAGGGCTGTGGAGTGATGAAGCCAGAGCCCCTCATATGATTAACCTAGGGTTCCCTCATTACGTGCTTCTTTCCCGGTCAGTGATGGGTCAGGTCCTTGAGGAAAAGTGTCTGGAGTGCTAATCTGTTGTAACCTTTTCTGTTGAACAGATTCTTCCCATTTGTTCACTCTGAAAAACTATTTCCTAAAGATATTAAAACTGTTGGCAGTAATTTGTTAATGCATGTAAAACATTATCATATAACATTTTATTGAGGTAAAACTATCTTGTACTTTGTAAAAATTATACCTTCTTTGAAATATATAATGTATATTATATATGTATATATATATATATATAATATATTCAGCTCTTGATATATTTTCCAAGTTCTATCTTTTTTTTTAATCGGCAAACATTGACATTATTCTCTATGTTCTATAACTTTAAAGTGTATTTATTTTAAAGAATCACATTTTAAAAGAACTTCATTAAAAACATAACTCCCAAAAGCCTTAGTGCTCTGTGGACTGTGTAGAATTACATTAAACAAAGAACCAGCTATTCTGAAATGGCCATTCTAGTCTCTGCTACCCCATAGTTACTTCATTGAGCAAATCAAGAAATCTTGTCATTCAGCTTTAATGTTGGAGGATCATCTCCCTTCAGGAAGTCTTGTGGTCAGCAAGCAAAATGGTCGCTAGCTTCTCTAAAGCTGAAGGATTATTATGAGCTAACGGTCACCCACAACTCTTATAATGGAGGGCCAGCTGTGTAAACTGCAAGATGTTGTCAAAAGGAAGTGCCAAGCAAAACTGTGGGGCTGTTTGCTGACTGTGCTGAAGGGCAGAGACGCTCAATTCTTGCCAGTCATTTAGAAGCTGGTTAGGAAAAGCATTGCCTCTGGGAGGTGCCTACTCCACAGGGTTTGGGACCCAGTCCTACAGATCATACTTGGCCTAACCCTTTGTCTTCAAAAGTCTGTCTACTGACAAGGCCTGGCTCCTGCAGAGCTGGGCTGGGCAAACAGCTGGGCTGGCTACACTGCTGTCACAGCCATGCCACACCTTCTGGAAACCTGGAAGTAATTCTTTATGGGGTTGGGAGTCAGCACCTGCAATGATGTGGTTGCAGCTTTGTCTGCTGAAGTTCATTAAAATAATGCATGTCCTTGACTATGACATAGTTAAACAAGCCCAATTTCCAGGCCGTGTTGTAAGCTTTGCAGGCCTAGTGTAGCAGCACTTCCACAGCTTAACTGTGTCTGTGTTCTGGAGCACATTCTCTGAAACCATGGCCTGAGCTGTTTGCACGGAAGTGGTCTAACAGTCCTTGCTGCGTCCCTAATCTCAAAACTGATCAACACCCAAACCAGAGACTCCAGGAACTTATGGTACCGCTTGAGAGGCTTAAGTGAAAGGGTAGAGACGAGCCTGATGTACAACAAAAGACTTCGATGACCTCCCTTTATGCTTAACGGTAGCTATCCGCGCAGTGTGTACCTCATATATCCATTTTCTCGGGATGCAGAAGGTAGCTGTTCTCCTTGCCAGCTCTTGCCTGCAACTGCTCTGAGTTCTATCATGGCGGACTGACTGTGCTCCTCAGTGAGCTTCATGGAGTCTGAAGCATACAGCATCCTTGTCAGTCCACTTCAGCTCATTCCATATAGTGACTGTGGGATTCGCTCCTGTGTTCAGAAGGTGTTCACACTCTCTTTTGGCTCTGCAGCAGTCTGTCTACTGCGTAACGACACCACAGTTAAGCGTTTATATCATTAATAGACATTTGATTTGCCCAATCCACTTTCATTCTTTTTAACCTGGTTATAAGCAAAACATCTCTGGGTAGCCTGTTTTTTTTTTTGTTTTTGTTTTTGTTTTTTTTTGTTTTTTTTTTTGTTTTTTTGGGTTTTTTTTTGCCTTTATAAAATTTTGGACAGACAGGCTCATTTTTTTTCCAATAATGATATCGATGATTGCCTTACTTGGGGTTTCCATTGCTGTGATAAAACAGCATGACCAAGAGCAATTTGAGAAGGAAAGGATTTATTTCAGCGTACAGCTTGTATTCCACCTTCCAGGGAAGTCAGGGCGGGAATTGAAGCAGAGGCCACGGAAGAGTGCTGCTTACTGACTTGCTCCTCATGGCTTTCTCAGCCTGCTTTCTTACAGAATCCAGAAATGCCAGCCCAAGAATGGTACCAGCCACAGGAGCTGGGCCACCCACATCTATCACTGATCAAGAAAATGTAATACAGGGTCGCCACAAGCCAATCCGGTGGGGACATTTTCTCAGCTGAGCTTTCCTGTACCCAGGTAACCCTGGCCAACACAGTGGCTATACGGAAGATACATGTTTTGATTTAGATGACCTTGACTTCCAGGCTACTGGACACAAGCATCAATAGTTTTGACTTTGTGCTACATCTTCACCATCTCCAGGACTTGATCCTCTGAAACTTCACCATTTCTTGATATTTTTTTTTAATTTAGAACCTTAGTTTGTATTTGCTTGATGCACTCATATCTTTCTATACCTTTGTTCACCATTTGATCACCCTCTTCTGTAAAGTGACTATTCATCTCCTTTTGCTCACTTAATGTCCTCCCTTAATTTTTTGTAGGAACTCTTTAGGGAATCTATGAATCCTTTGCTGGGTATTCTACAAATAACTTCTCCCAGTCTATGCTGTGAGTTGCCATTATGATAATGATTTTGCAGTACCAGGGGTCAAACCCAGAATCTTATATATGCCAAGCAAGTACTCTACTACTGAGCTGCATTACACACCCAATGTGGAAGTTTTATATCTTCATGGTGTCCCTCTTTCTGCCAAGAATGAGGTTCATGAGAGCAGGGACTTTGTCTAGTGCCAAGAGGAGGATCTCCTCAGTGGTACTGAAGGACGGATCCAGAGCTTCATGTATGGCAGACAAGCCTTCATCACTCAGAAGCCCACATCTCCCTAAGGTGGTTTTTGCTTACGCAAAACACCTTGAGCTTCTCATGGGAGACTGGTAGCAAATAGAGAGCAACAGGTGATAATCTCACAGGCTCTGACAGGAACTACTGTAAAGCCTAATGTTATGGAAAATAACGTAAATTATAAGTAGAAAATAGAACGGTAGAGATTTGGATAGTAATCCTATGGTGGACAGTACGGGAAAAGCTTCAGATCTCTGTAGACTGGGTTGAGATCAGCTACTTAGACAAGGTTTGCTCTGGAAGAGCATTCAGAGAGCAGGGGCCTGAACTTCTCATTTTACATAGAAAAGCGAGTCTGAAGAATGTGAACTAATCCACTGTAATTACATTAAACTGATGTGAGAGTTAGATTAGAGCTTCTTAAATAATATGGGAACCACACCTGGAGTGATTTCCTTGGTCAGACCCAGCTTCAAACACTTTGTCTCACTGTCTAAATAATACATTTGGATTTTGAAGATTATTTCCTGGTACCTTTTTTTTTTTCTCCACATGGCTACCATTGGCAAATGGTTTACTGAGTGTGTGATCGACATTAATAATTTAGGTCTGTGAAACTGTCCTAGGGAGAGAAAGTCATCCTGCTCCTCATCCCTTCATTGCCACCCCTGAATCTGGAGCCACCTGGGAAATGCCACATGAGGCCCACTGATGGAGAAGGGAATGGCATCTTTGGTCCTGCAGAGGCTGAACTGGGAAATATGAGGCAGGTCTCTGCAACCAGGGTCACTAATGCCCTACTCACAATGAGCCTGGGATAATTCCTTGGGTGGCAAGTTGTCCTAGACACCCTAGTTTCAGCCTTTGGGGAAAGAGAGAAATCCAGTCTAATGTAATTATCTACGTTTGAAACCCAGGCTCATGTCCCTGACTAGCTGCCTACACCGAGGAAGAGAACCAAGCTGGACATCTCTACTCTCGTCTAGGGGGGGAAATGTACATGGATAGTGGGTTTTTCCCTGTGTGCATGACAGTGACAAGGATACCACGCCTTTTTCAAGATGAGGTGAAACTGAGCAGTAGGGGAAAGGCAGCAAATATTGATCTCCTGCAGATAGAAGCCAGCTCATCCTCTTCTGCAGACTGATATGGTGCCCTGAGGAGAAAAGAAACTTCTCCTGGAGCTCCCCTTCTTCCCATCTGCCTTCCTAGTTTATTGAGTGATCATTCATCAGCCCTGGGAAACAGCCCCGCAGCAGACAGCCTGGCTCACATAAAGGAAAAGCACTGGGCTTTTCCACATCAGAGCTGATTCTGCTCCACTGAGAGTGGTGCCAGGTCTGATTGGCATGCCTTGGACCAGGCCATAAACACAGCGGGTGCTTGGCACCGGCTCCAGGGCTCCACAGACCCCTCCTCCAATCCATGCCAATGTCTGATTGTGCTGAGATTTCTCCCAAAACTACCTGCACACAAGAAACTCTATCCCTGAGACTCTGGCTCTAGAGGCAGGGCAGAGGCATCTCGCTTCTATTTGAAATTTGGCAAAAGCCACGAATTCCTCAAAAGAACAAAAAACACACTCTCCCAAAACCCCTACAAAAATTGGTTTATTGTGGAAATAACTTCGTGTATTATTTCAGGAAACACAGAAAGGCAGCCATGCCATCTACAGACTTTAGAATGGCTTGACCCTCAGGAGGAAAAGAAAACCTAACTTAAATGTGAAATTATTGGGAAGTAGTTGATTCCCCGTTTTACCTCTTCAGCAGAGTTAGAAAGGTAAATTGAACTAAGAGAATAACTCCATAGGCTTCCAAGAAGAACCCAATACATTTAAAAAGTTCAACACACAGGAAAACAAGAAGTATAATGTTTATCCAAAGATGATTCAGAACCTGGGAGACAGTTTTTGTTTTTTTAATCAGCTTTCTTTTGTGTTTTATACTTGAAACTCTCTTCTCTTTTTAGTTAAAAGTTCTTCAATCCCTAAGTGTTGTAGTGTAAGGCTTTGATCTTGACAGGCAAGGGTCAGGTAGAGCACTGTGTGTTTAAGGCCAGACTAGTCTATATAATGACACTCTGTCACAAAAACAAAAACAAAAAAAATCCACCCCAAAACAACAACAACAAAAACCCCACACTTCCTCCCCAATTTATAGAAATTTGAAAATTAACACAGAATCTGACATTCTCTGTTTACTCCTTGTCTGTTCTGTACCACCAGTGATACAGAGTTTTATTTGCATTTATGTAGGTTTATTTTGCCAATATAGAATCAAGTGTTTCAAATTTGGAAAATAAAACTTGTTTTAATTACACACACATATATAAAAAAGTGTAAGTTTTTTCCATGTAAAATCTTTATGCATTTAAGATTTGTACATGCATCCACTTTCAGAGGAAAATATCGTGTGTGTGTGTGTGTGTGTGTGTGTGTGTGTGTGTGTGTGTGTGAATACTGTCTTAGTCAATGTTTTATTTCTGTGAAGGGACATCATGACCATGGCAACTTTCTAAAGGAAAACATTCAATTGGGGCTTGCTTACAGTTTCAGAGGTTTAGTTCATTATCTTCATGTCAGGAAGCATGGCAGCATGCAGTCAGACATGGTGCTGGAGTAGGAGCTGAGAGTTCTATATACAGATCAGCAGGCAGAAGAGAGAGAGAGAGACAGAGAGACACTGTGCCTAGCTTGAACATTTGAAATCTCAAAGCCCACCCCCAATGATGTACTTCCTCCAACAAAGCCATACTTACTCCAGCGAGGCCACCCCTCCTAATAATGCCACTCCCTATGAGCCTATGGGGGGCCATTGTCACTCAAACCACCAAATAAACCTTTATATCATTGTTGAATTTGAACAGTATTTCTCAAAAGTATTTTTCTTACCTCACTTCCAAAACCAACCATTCAGTTTAATATATAGCAACAGCGTTTTAAATTGAGACGTGACTCTATCAGACTCTACATTTTCATCTTTAGAACACAGCCCACAGAGTGATGATGGTGAAACTGTTTAGAGCCTTGGAAAACCAGATGTGGGCTGCCAAAAGCACTGCTGTACTTTGCTAACATGCAACCTATGAAGAACTCACAGCTGTGGCTCCCAACTCATCACATTTCCCCCACCTTCCAGTCCCCCTGGGGCCAGATGAATTTAGTTCCAAGGCCTGAGCATTCAGCTACCAGATGGAAGTACGACACGGTGGGTGACAGGCTGATTGATCATGGGGTGTAGGAGGTATGACAGGTCCTTCCTAGGTGACAATTACAAGCCATGTTTACCACTGTACAGCAAGGCATGCAGCTCTTCAATGCCATCCTTACAGACAGGAAACTTGGCTCCCTGGGCAAACCTCTGAGGCATTGTGCTTTGTCTCTGCCTGGGTGTCAGCCACTTGGAGATCTGTCTTGGGAATAGTTTGCATTAACAGTGTGGTGGTTGGGCCTAGCACTAAGCACCCTAGAAAATCTCAGTGCCGGGGTTTTCCTTTGGAAATTGGTCCTCTACTCCCTCTAGTACCTTTTCCCACTAGAGATGCCACCATCATTCTAGAGTCGTCAGGCCACGTGATCCAGTAGGTCGGGCTACTCATACCGTCAACTGGTAATGTTTCGTGTCACTCAGGAAGCTGATGAAAGCAGACATATCCGTGCAGTGTGTTTGGTCTCAATCAGATGCTGTGCTGGTTTGTTGGTGACAGGAGTTGGAAGGTGCTCTGAGTGGACCCTTCTTGGCAGATGATTTCCCAGCATGCCCAGAACAGGGAACAGTGACAGAGTGTGCAACTCATTCCCAAAGTGAATATGCAGGGACTTAGCCTAAGTGGGCCTCTTCCCCGGACTCACCCACTGCAACCCACAGCTAATGGAATGGCTGCTCTAAGAAACTTCATCCCTCACACCTGGATTATGAGTTCTGATCCACCTTTGTTTCTTCTGCCTCAATCTAGTCCTTCATTCTTACCCAGCCACGGCCATTTCTTTAGCCTGAAAAAGAATCAAGAATCTCACTTGAGGTCAATACAAGGGCAAGCAAAGGAAAAGGTTTACTAGCTTTGTATTTGGCCGTTTCATGGCACCCCCCATCATTGTTACTTCCAGTTTTTGCCTCCTCTCCTGGATGAACATGCCTAATCGTGTACACACACATACATACACACACACACACACACACACACACACACACACACACACACACACATTGACACTGTTAGGAATGTTGTCATATTTTCCCACATCCTGCTGGTTTCCCAAGCTTCCCCAATGGCCACAATTTAAAAGACTCAGTACATTCTAAATATTTGCTTAAGACTAAAGGCGTAAGAATGTGAGAAAATTTTCTATACTAAAAGGCGATCCGGTTAAACTGGCCTGTTTTTGGTTTTGTTTTGTTTTGTTTTGTTTTGTTTTGTTTTGTTTTCCTTTGTCTTAATTTTGCTGTTTCTCGATGATTCACAGAAGCCCAGTTTCCTTCTTACTTCAGGACAGTCAGTCTGAATATAATTGTTTCCAATCAAGTGCACTTGTGCGCATGTATGCACACACACACACACACACACACACAGAGAGAGAGAGAGAGAGAGAGAGAGAGAGAGAGAGAGAGTTACTGGGAGGCTTTACAGCCTTAAAAGCTCTGAAAATGGGGTAGAGCCTAGAAAGTGTATGACATTCAAACAGCCTTGAAGGAGGTGAGAGTGAGCTTTATATCTTTGGGAGGAGGAACATCCCAGACAAAGGGACAGCTCAGGGCCTTGAGCGGACCAACTTTAATGGCTGCAATCAGAGAAAAACAAAAACACAGAGTAAAGGAGAATGGCAGTATACTTGCAAAGGCAACTCACTACGGTTCAGCTTTGACCCTGAGTTAAACAGCAGCCACTAATGCATTTGATCAGAAGAATAGTGTGCTCTGGCATATGCCTGCAAAGGGTCAGGCAAGCTGAGTGGGAGATGCAGTCATAGCGTGAGCTTGAACTTTGCTTATGGATAGAGAATCCTTCATCCTTTGCTGGCATCTGAAATTTGCAGACTCAGCACTGGCTCTGTGAGTTGTTTCCACCCTATTGTTTATGTTCATGGACTATTATTCCCACCCTGTGCAGTTTTCAAAGACATGAATATGCTACAATTTATTTACTGTTGTGGGACATTCAATTGCTTTCCATATGTGACTTTTTTCTCAATGAGGCCACTATGAACAGACCAGTCCACGTCACATGGTGAACATGCTACATTAATTTTTCTTGGGTATACAGTTAGAGACAGAGTTCCTGAGGCATCAACTGGGCATGTGTCTAACTTCAAAAACCAATGACAAACAGCTTTGCCGTGTAGTTCAACACTCTTAAACTCCCACAACGACACATTCCAGTTATTCTAGAATCCTTTACCTTAGCTGTCAGTCATTTAACTGATAGATGAGTGCTGACCCGGAATTGTGATTTAATTAGCATTTCCTGAGCAATAATGGTATCAAATGCCATTCTGTTGTCTGTTGGCTCTCTGTATAACCTTTCTGTAAAATTCCTCTTCTGAGCTTTTGCTTATTTTTTATATTGGATTATCAATCACTTTGTTATTGATTAGTAGAAATGTTTACATATTAAGGATAGAAATCTTTTGTTTATACTTCTGTATATTTATATATTTGCTATATGTACACACAGATATATAATTTCTTCTGTTGCTTGCGTTTTCATTTTTTTCAGTGGTACTTTTGAATAAGTAGATGTTCCAAACTTTGAGGGTTAACAGTGTCCAGCTTACAATGCATGACAACTGGGGATCCCATGTGCTTCTCACTTTTGGTTAAAAGATGTTATTTATCTATCATCTAGAATCTATCTGTCATCTAACTATTTATCTATCATCTATCTATCTATCATCTATCTATCATGTATTTTCTATCTGTCATCAGTTTTGTTTTGTGTTTTCAAGATAAAGTATCATTGGAGCCAAGGTTAGCCTTGAACTCACCATGTAGCCAAGGATGACCTTAAATCGCTGCTTGTCATGTTTCCATCTCCAAATGCAGGGAAAGTCACTATTTTGTACAAGTGTCACCTCATTTGCTTATATATTTTAAATTTTAAAAAATCCTTAATTTTCATCTTTATTTTGTGTTTTTTATGTTATAAATTTGCTAAGCATTAGGAAGGTGTTTTGTTTTGTTTATTTCATATCTTACTTTTATCAACCAATGAATTAAAGTCCATTTGTTCTCTTTCTTCATTATATATAATTTCTCTTTTTAATCTTTTCAGTTAAAATACATATTTAATGTATTAAAATGTTTAATAAGTTTATAAATTGTTACCTAATAGTCTCAAAACTCATTTTAATGATAGAACTGGAATGCCTAAGTATCTTATTTATCAAATTTTGAGTTTGCTTTTGAAAACTATTCACCAGGAGCAAGAGCCCTCTTTTGTTCACCAATGAGAAATACTGTTTTAAAATACTATTTTAAAAGATGTTTATTTTATTTTACATTATATGCACATGTGAGTTACAGGGGGTAAGAGTGTGTGCATAAGTACAGGGACTAGAGACAGAAGGCTAGAGGCTAGAGACAGAAGAACCTTCTGGAGACAGAGTTAGAGGTGGCCAGAGTCTCTGTCCTGGGTGCTGGGACTTGAACTTAGATACTCTAGAAGGTCAGTACAAGCTCTCAACTGCTGAGCTGTAGCTCCAGCCCTGAGAAATGCTATTTTTTTCTTAAAAAATTATCTTTTCAACATTAACATACTCATAAATAAAATCCTTTACTTTGTAATGGGCCACTATAAATAACTGATACTTGTATTAGAGAGCACTAGTCAGGGAGTGTTTTATTAATGTCTTATTTAAAAGGCTTTAGCTGTCCCTTATAGCCAAGATTTGGGAAGGCAGACATGATGCTCTCCATGAACACGGACCCCTCAGTGCAGGGCCTCGTTATTACAGTTCTGAGAAATGAAACTCGGGCTTTTGAAAACCACAGCATGCATGGGATTTATGCTCTCTGGTGGATGTGCTTGTATTGGGTTTTTCACTTCAGAGGGTAAATAAGTTGTTAGAGGCTCACCTTAATCTCTCATTTTTACAGACAAATCCATGGAATTTAGTTGAAATGCTTCAAGACAATGCATTTGTCCAGATGACTTAACCCGTGACAAGAACGGAGGGTGACATCTTTTCTCAGCCAACCTTGTGCTTTTGTGCTGCTCTATGAAGGCCAACAAAGGCGTCTCAATGGGCTCCACTTTGTATCCTGATAATCTCCCATCATACACACATAAGCCCCATTTGCGATTTTCTCATATTTCTAAATGAACATTTTCCTGATAAGTCCTTTCTGTTGATTAAAACTGTCATGACTAAGAGGCCTTGAGTTTTCTCAGCCTGTGAATATACAGACGGGAATTACAAACAAAAGCAAGGACATTTCAGTAAATATATTATGGCCAGATTTTAATTAGGCATAAAGCACCACAGATTTTTCTTGTTCTTGTTCTAGTTCTCGTTCTTGTTCTCCTCCTCTCTCTCTTCCTCTTCTTCCTTCTTCCTCTTCTCTTTAGAGTAGAGAGAGGGAGAGAAAGAAATTACAACAAGACAAGGGAATAAAATATTTAAGTGTTTTCATTTATTTATCCAGCTCCTAGGAAGATTAAAGAAGACTTAGTAATCTGATTGGCCTGCTCGTTGATCACTTCCCCCTGAGGGGGGAGCAGCCTTATCAGGCCACAGTAGAGGACAATGCAGCCACTTTTGATGAGAACTGATAGACTAAGATCAGAAAGGAGAGGACAACCTCCCCTATCAGTGGACTTGGGGAGTGGCATGCATGCAGAAAGGGGAGGGAGGGTGGGATCGGCAGGGGAGGAGGGAGGGGCTTATGGGGGGATACAAAATGAATAAAGTGTAATTAATAAAAAAATTTAAAAAAAATAAAATTAAAAAAAGTGTATAGAAAAAAAAGACTTAGAAAATAGAGTTTTTTTGTTTTTGTTTTTGTTTTATTTTCAGCTCACTGTCCCCATATTCTCCTGGGCTTTGTGAAAAGTACAAACCATCACCTAATAAACACTGTGCCTGGAGTCTCCTTCTTCCCTCACATAGGGGGCTAATGGCAAGAGCGGGGCTGGGGAGCACAGTTGACTGACATTTAGGTATCTTAGGAAATGGCATGTATCCATTTTGGAGTGAGGAGCAATGGGTGTTCTCCCTCTCACATCTCAGAGGTGTCCTGTGGCTGCCAGTGCCATGGTGTGATAGCCACCTCCTCAGGTATTCTAGAAGAGTGTCTCCAAAAAGCTCGTTCAAAGGAGTATAGACTCTTCCAGTGATCCCAGGAGGACACACCTTTAATCTCAGCACACAGGAGAAAGAGGCGGCAGATCTCTGTGAATACCAGGTCAGCCCTGTCTACATAGTAAGTTCAGGCCATCCAGGCTTACATAGTGAGATCCTGTTTCGAAAAAGAAGAAAAGAAAAGAAAAAAAGAAAAGAAAAGAAAAGAAAGAAAACAAACAAAAACAAAATAGAGGGGTAAGGCTCTTATTCTGTTCTAAAAATTATGTTAACAGTATAGAAAAAAATGTTTTTTTATTTTATGACTACTTATTTGTGACCAGTGTAGTGTTATGGATGTGAGAAAGAGAGAACAGTGAGCAACATCAGTAAGGGTAGGGCTCTCTGCAGCTTGTTAAGCTGGGACATGGATAAAGAAGCTAGAGCAGGTGACAGGATAGGAAATGCTGGAGGTAAGTAGGCTGTGGTTTTAAACAAGGCTGCTGGGATTAAAAACAAGGAATTCATGAAATCGGCATGTAAATGGTGAGAACTAGAAAAGATCAACCTGAGTGAGGTATCCCAGAAGCAGAAAGACACACACGGTATATACTCACTTACACGTGAATATTAGACATATGATAATCACACTAAAATCTGTACACCTAAAGAAGCTAAGCAGGAAGGACGACCCTGGGTAAGATGCTTAGTCCTCATTCAGAAAAGCAAAAGGGGTGGACATTGGAAGAGGGACAAAACATCAAAGAGGACAGGAGCCTACCACAGAGGGCCTCTGAAAGACTCTACCCTGCAGGGTATCAAAGCAGATGCTGAGACTCATAGCCAAACTTTGGCCACAGTTCAGGGAAGCTTATGAAAGAAGAGATAGATGGACAGGAGCTCCACAAGGAGACAAAAAAAATCTGGGCACAGAGGTCTTTTCTGAGATTGATACTCCAAACAAGGACCATATATGGAGATAACCTAGAACCCCTGTACAGATGTAGCCCATGGCAGCTCAGTGTCCAAGTGGGTTCCCTAGCAATGGGAACAGGGACTGTCTTTGACATGAACTCAGAGGCTAGCTCTTGGATCACCTCCACCTGAGGGGGGAGCAGCCTTACCAGGCCACAGAGGAAGACAATGAAGCCAGTCCTGATGAGACCTGATAGACTAAGGTCAGCAGCGGGAAGGGGAGGAGGACCTCCTCTCAGTGGACTTGGAGAGGGGCATGGGAGGAGATGAGGAAGGGAGGGTGGGATTGGGAGGGGATGAGGGAGGAGACTACAGCGGGGATACAAAGTGAATAAACTGTCATTAATAAAACAATAAATTAATTTTAAAAATAAGGCTGCTAGGATGTTTATGCCTTACAAAGGCATAATATGAGCAAAATTTTTAAAAATCTGGAGAAGAATGAGCCAACACAGAGAAGGTTTTTAAGGTGGATCGAAGAGCTGGTATGTAGGCTAGTGCAAAGGAAGGTGCATGATGGGTATGGAAGAGGCCAGTGACAGTAGTGGAAGGAATGGGGCACAGAAGAGTGCAAGTAGCTACCAGAGAGGTAAGAGAGGTAGGATGGGACATATATAATGTGGTACCTCATGGGACCGTGTAAGGACTTTGGCTTTTATTCTCAGAAAAGATAGGGCATCATTAAGGGAGCAAAAGCAAAGGATCCTGTCATTCCACTTTGTTTCTGATACCCACAAAGAATGCTGTACCAAAATAACCCACTCTCGTATCCTCTCCTACCTGTGTGTGGTAGACGCCTGGTGAACATTTGCTGAGTTCATGATTGAAGATGGAGAGACATCCATGCACATGGTTTTGATCCATTTGGTGATGAACTGCTTTACTGTAGGACCGTTGTGTTTTCGTGTGTGACCAAGGAAGTTGGCATTCCATGGAAGCCTTGGGTACCTTATCTAACCACCCTGTGAGTGTGCTAGAGCATGCCGAAGGCTCAGCCGCCATTTTCAGAGTAATGGGCAGTTACTTGGAAGAGTGATTTATGGCTGGCCTCCGTAGCACATCTGTAACTGGCTGTTCATTAGTAGGCATCTTTGAAGTAAGCTGCTTGCAGTTTTGAGTCACCTTTCATCTGTTACCCTTCGAATTATTGTTTGTATTTTGACGTAGCCTCAGTTTCCTGAAGGATAGCCTATTTGTTCAAGTGACTCTTCTTGAGGTACAAGTTAATGACCTCATTCCTGTTTTCTACCTCTGTGGATGTGCATGTCTTTAATCACCCATTTTCCTCCTCCAACGTTATTAGTTTGAGATCTATCCAAGCCCAATAAGGTTAGTGGACACTTTTGTTTATAAAACTGGGTACTAATATTTTTCAACTTTCTCCTTACCTCTTTATCCTTTGCATGCTCTTGTAAATAATTGCTTCTGATCTTTATTGACCCTGTGGTGCTTGAGTCATTGGCGAAATGTAAAATGTGAAATCTGAAACAATTTTTCCTAATATTTTTAACTACTTTGCTTGTGCAGTTCTATGGGTATAATTAGTATATTTTCAATGGTCTACAACCATCACTGCTACCTAATTCTAGAACATTAACATCATCTATAAAAGGAATCCTAATCCCATTCCAGTGTGGGACTAAGGCAATTTCTTCTTTGCATAAGAAGCCAGGTGATCCCATAGTTTGTTTAGCTGTATCATGGGTAGAGAACACTAGAGCAGATAAGAGAATAGGAAGTGCTATAAACCCATGAGCTGTGGCTTTAAATAATTTTGTCAGACTGCTAGGCGGGTTCTCCCTCTTTCCAGCCTCTGGCCTGGAGCCAGCATTTGGCATGATGTCTTCTTGATTCATTTCTGCAGTAGCATGAGTCAGTATTCTCTCCTTTATGTTTAATTATATCCTGCTGTATGAATATGCTATACTTTTTTTATCCATTCAACAGCTGATAGCTATTTGAGGTATGTCTTCTTCATAGATACGTAAATAATATTGGCTGTAGGAAGATATGTTTCTCTTGAGTGTACACAGGGGAAGATCTAGCGGGTCACGTGGCTCTGTTTTACTTTCTGAGAGTTGGCCAACATGTGTATCAGTGATGGTAATACCGTATACTTTCATTCATGAAGTGTGAGGGTTCATGTCTCTACATTCCTCACCAACACTCACTCTTTTTAAGTGTCTAGTTTATGGGAAGCAACAATTATCTGGTTTTGTTTTGCATCTCCCTAGTGACTATGATGTTGGACACGTTTTTATATGCTCATTGATGGTATGTTTTCTTTGGAGAAATGTTCACCCAGACACTATTCTGTTTTTTTTTTTCTATTGAATTAATTGTTAGTTGAGTTTCCATTGGGTTGGAGAGTTCTTTATGTATTTAATAAAAAGTCCCATTAAAAATGATTTGCTAGTATTTTCTCTCATTCTGTAAGTTTTATTTTTACTTCCCTGGTGAAAAACTTACAAAATTCAATTTTATTTTATTTTTTTTTAAATTTTGACAAAGTTTCATTATTTTTCTCTGTTTTTTTTTTGTTTGTTTGTTTGTTTGTTTGTTGTTTTGGAGTTCAGTCTAAGAAATCTTTAGCTAAGTAATGTCATGAGGATAGTCTCCCTTTTCTTTTCACATGCTCTTTACAGTTTTATCTATCTATCTATCTATCTATCTATCTATCTATCTATCTATCTAT
>NW_026587216.1:25855341-25856348 GCF_907164565.1 Psammomys obesus
TATCTATCTATCTATCTATCTATCTATCTATCTATCTATCTATCTATCTATTTATTGTAGCTTGGTTCACATTGAGTTATTTTTAGATTATTGAAAATGTCAGAGTTCTCAATTAGACTTTGGCTAGAAGACATCAAGTTGTCTCAGGACTTTTTGTTTGTTTGTTTGTTTGTTTTCAAGACAAGTTCTCACTATGTAGTCCTGAATAGCTTGGACTAGAGCTTGTTATATATAAACCACCCTGGCTTTGAACTCACAGAGATCCAATTTCCTCTGCTGGGATTTAAGGAGTATGCTACCATGTGCAGCTCCAGAACTATTTTTTGAGGAGACTGTCTCTTCCTGTTGAGTGTCCTAGGCACCCTAATTGAAATAAATTAAGCATAAGTGTGTGGGTTGGTTTTAGACTATCAAGTCTGTTTTGTTCTTCTATAACTCTGTACTTATAGCAGCACAGTACTATTGGAGTACCATAGCTTTGGAGTAAATTTTGGAATCAGGAAGTATGAATCCTCCAAATTTGATTCAATTTTGTAGTTTGTTTAGTTTTTTAGGTTTTTTGGATTTCCAGGAGTGTTAGGAGCAGGCACTAATAAAAATGGCTCAATCTGTAGAGTACACACCTTGCGAACCTGAGAACATGAGTGCAATCCCCAGATGCCATATTAAAAAAATAAATGGGTATAGTAATGTGTGCTTGTAATCTGACCATTAGGTAAACAGAGACAAACAAATAACTGGGCTAACTGGCCAGACATCATCGCCTGTTTGGTGAGATCCAGGCCAAGGAGTGATTCTCTAAAAAAAAAAAAAAAATTTTTTTTTTTTTTAAAAAGGAAGGAAGGGAGGGAGAGAGAGGGTGAGGATTAAAAAAAGAAAGGAAGGCAGGAAGGAAAAAAGGAAAGGAGGAAGGAAGAAAGAAGGAAAAAAGGAAGGGAAGAAGGAAGGGAGAAAGGAAGGGAAAGAAAGAAAGAAAGAAAGAAAGAAAGAAAGAAAGAAAGAAAGAA
>NW_026587216.1:25856358-25877429 GCF_907164565.1 Psammomys obesus
GAAAGAAAGAAAGAAAGAAAGAAAGAAAGAAAGAAAGAAAGAAAGAAAGAAAGAGAGAGAGAGAAAGAGAGAGAAAGAAAGAAAGAATGTGTCTGAGGAAGGTTCTGCAGTTCTCTTCTGGTCTTCACAAACAAGAACCCCCTTACACCTCACACTGAATGGATAATAATTTGAGGTTTTATTTCAGGACAAATTAAGTAAAAAGTAAACAAATGAAAACTATAACTAGCAAAGATTTGGTTGTGAAATACGCAGTGTCTAACCTTTTGCCGACATACACAAACTGCAGAGGAAGAACTTAACAACCACGAAATGAGCTTGAATGTGGAAGGACAGTGTTGTGTCTTGGTCAACATACTGTTGTGTTGTTCTGAGTTAGTGGAGTTCATTCGGGCACAGATGGTCAGAAAGTGATACTGGAATAAAGCAGTAGTCTCTGAGATTGACTGTCTCCCCCTTTCATTTTGCATTACTGTTGCTATTATTATTGTTATTACTGAGCACATCTTTATGGGAAATAGTGAAAAGTGATGTAAATTCAACTTGCCTTACTTATTTTGGGAAAAGGAGCAGATGCTCACACAGCTTAACTATATTTCAACAGGACAAAAGACCAAGAAAAAGGCAAATTTTCCTTTTACTCCAGAATCTAGGTCCATTCTATAGTCATAACCTCTCAATTCTTCTTGACTGACTTTTTGGAAGGTTTTCTTCATCGGGTGCACATACTCTTGCTTGACCCAGTCTACACGTGAGGGTACTCTCCCTGGATCTGGCTGATTATATGGCAATACATAATGTATATTTTTCTGGTTTTAGCCACTGGAGACTATTCTGCTGCACAGCTGGACCATAATCTAGTTAGCCAGTCTCTTTATTGATAAACATAGAGATTTTCTTTTCTTCTTAATTACGTAAGTCATTTAAATACCTTTGACATTTAAACAGAGTACTGCCCCCCCCCCCCAGTGGCTCTGTATACGCTAAGGTAAGATGTTCTGTGGAAATTACGGTTCTCATAGGTTTGTAGATTATTTGATAGATAACTTAAGGTTGCTTTAGTAGAACTGACAGCAGTTTATAGCAACGAGAGTTAAGAGTGCCTGTGAGAGCAGTGATCTTGATGGCACAGTTTTTTTTAGGGAATTCATTCTGCCATGCTGCAAAGCACTGCTGTGGATGTGAGAAGTCTTTACGGAAAAATTTCTGGTCAGGATAGCTTCAGATGTTTCTCTCAGTATCTCTTATTGTAGTTTCCAATCTGCTTTCAGCCATAGGCTTTTTCAGAGTTGTCCAGTTATCTGAAATAAAATATGCTCTACAGAAGATGCACCTGAAATAAAGCTTTTCTTCTAGCATATCCTACCCCTTCCTCCTGCTCACACGCAGTCCTGGTTAGTAGGTGGATCCCAGAGCCAGGACTTGGTCCAGAAATAAGCAGGATGAGCTAAAATGGCTTGTCCCAAAGATCAAGCATGGACAAAAGACAAATAGAGATTAAACTAGTGTTTTACCAGGCTTAGGACAATAGCACAAGGAATCCTGGTTCTCCCCTAAGGAAGACAGCGGGTCTGGTGATTTCATTTGGCCTATGGATACTCTGTTTTATTTCAATTTTGACATTCTGCTATCCCTGTCTCCATTTTTTAAATGATATAATTTCAGTAGAGTCCCACCATTTTTTTTTCTTTTCATGAAAATGTGGCCTCCTAACTCTGCTCTGTGTTTCTAAATAAACTGTCCACTACCAACTCACAGGTTTAAAATACTTGGTCCCAAGTGTCCTCCATGTTGTTTAGCTTCCTTGGGTCTGTAGATTCTGGCATAGCTATCCTAATTATACAGTTAATCTTTGCTTATAAGTGATGCTTAAATCTCATTCAGAATGGCAAACAGGATAGACACCAGAAGCGGTAGAAGAGAGAAAACAGGATGAAAGCCTACTATAAAGAGTCCTCTGAAAGGCACCACCCAACAGCAGATCGAAGTAGATGCTGAGACTCACAGCCAAATTTTGGGCAGAGCACAGGGAGTCTTATGGAAGAAGGGGGGAGGGGGGAGGAACCCCACAAGGAAACCAACAAAACTAAAAATCTGAGCCCAGGGGGTCCTGCAGAGACTGATGCACCAACCAAGGACCATGCATGGATTGGATCAGACCCCCTGCTCAGTCTCCTTGTGGGTTCCCGAGTAAGGAGGAAGGGGAACAGGGGCTGTTTCTGTAATGAACTCCTTTGCTTGATCTTTGATCACCCCTGGTGCCACAGAGGAAGAAGATCCAGACTTGATAAGCTATGGGCAGATGGCAGAGGAGAATTCCCCTTTTTAGTAGATTAGGGGAAGGGGATAGAAAGGAAGAGAGAGGGAAGGTGGAACTGGGAGGAGTTGAGGGAGGGGGCTTCAAGACAGATATATAATGAATAAATTGTAAAATAAAATTAAATATACAGTATTCCAAAAACAAGATAAATACGTGGTCCCAACTGGTGGCATTGTTTCAAGAGATTGTGGAATCTTTGGGGCTGGAGATGAATACTTGATCCCTTAAATGTCTTTAACATTTCTCAGCTTGCTGTTATTATGGGGGCACTATGCTGTGCTGCATGTGATTTTCTGCTATTTTCAATGGCTTTCATTAACAGTTTTATGGACCAAAGCAGATGGGTGGCTATCTTGTGTACCTCTCGCCTTTTCAGTGTGATCTCACTTGGGGTTCCACGTGACCCTATACCATGTCTCAGCCACAATGAACTGCTTTCCCTCTTAAGCTCTCCACGATCTTCTACCGAACATGCTGTATTATGGGATGGGCTGTTCCATATCCTTTTTGCTTTGTCTTGTTTTTATCATGCTTGAAGTCTAGAACCAATTATTAGTGCATCAGGGGAAACTTCACTGACATCCTTGACAAATAACTAGTTTAAATTCCCGTGAGAACATGGCCTGACACTTTACTTAAAAGATTATTAGATTAACATCTGCCTTATTTACTAAAATGGAAACTCAGTGAAAGCTTTTTTCCCCTATTCACCACCATTCCTCTTGCTTAATACATTTAATAAATCAATCAATCCACATTATAATATCTTCATTTTTCACTCATCTTCCTTTAAGATTTTCTAAGTAAGAAAAGCTGGATCTTAAAACATCATTCTAGAATTGACCATTATTTGGGTTCATTTTTATGTGAGTTATGACATAGCAGTTGAGGTGGGGTTTAGGTATATGTCTTCATAGAAAAAAATAATCTAGAAAACACTGACATTGCTGTATGCTAGGAGTCTGGTAATCACATATTCCTCCCAATTCTATGGTGTTTTAGTCTTTAAATAGTAAGCTGGTAATAACTATCAATAAATAATTTCATGTATGTAAGAATGTGTATATGCATATATACCTGACTATTTTAGTTCTTGTCTACATGGTACAAGCTAGAGTTGCTTGAGAAGAAGACACTCTCTTGAGAGAATGCCTCCATCGGATGGGCAAGTCTGCAAGGTTTTCCTGACTAACAATTGATATGGGCAGGTTCAGCTCATAGTGGGATGGTGTCACCCTGGGCAGGTGATTTGCCTAAGAAAGCAGGCTGACTAAGCCCTGTGGAGCAAGCAAATAAGCCTTGTCCTCCGTGGCTTCTGCTTCAGTTTCTGCCTCCAGGATCCTGCCCCTTCCTGTAGAGATGGAGAGTGATCTGAAAGGTCGAAGATGGCATAAAACCTTTCCTCTCCAAGTTGCCTTTGTTCATAGTGTCTTGTTACAGTAATCGAAACCAAAGTCAGACATGACACATCTATCAATTAATCAGCTATCCAAAGATGCATCTAAAATTCATACACCACACGCAACTACATAGAGCACTGGTGAAGTGAATGACTCAGGCAGCTTGAATTCTATTATTCTTTAGAAATGATGCCACTTGATGTATGCAATTAAGTTCTGTAAGAGACTTAGCCTCCCCGAGCTTCAATTTCTTCAATCTAAAGAAATGTAATAGCATCGCCAAGAATCTATTGTAGTGAAGATTAAATGGGATTTATACATTGGAAAGCTTTGCATGCCTGAAATAATAACAATGGCTTTAAAAATATTTAGCAACTCTTATTTGTAAAAATGACCTGGTTTTCATTCAAACCTGCATATAGGGTGTTGTCAACAATGTTAAAAAATGTTTAGGGGCACCATTAAAAAAATGATTGGGTGATTGTATGTAACTGATTGCCCCATTTCAGTAGAAATTTCTCTGCTGATTGATTCCAATGAGCCTTTTAGGTTTTGTTTGTTGTTGTTGTTTTTAAAAAAACATTGCATTTAGTCATGTGTTTTGTTTTGTTTTTTAACAAAAATGTTGACAGAGAGTAAAGACATTTGGCTAAAAGTAAGCAGTGTTTAAAGTTGGTGGAATGCCCTCTTCTAAAGAGAAAAAATAAATAAACTGAACTGAAAATGCTAGCCTAGCACAAGTGTAAGAGGCTTTTACAAAAGAGAACTGCTGTTGCAGGACAGGGCTCACGTCTCTATGGTGACTTTAGAACCAATGTTAAGCTCTCAGAGATCTTTGTTTCAGTAATTCTCCTGATACGGACAGATTCCTGGTTTCCAGGCACAGCAGTGATCCCTCTGAGCCATAGATGTATATCTGAGGGAGATGAGCACACAGAAGGTGTGATGCTACAATTCCACCTTGAACCATGTGCTTAAGATAGAGAAAGATGAAGCCGTACATAAAACTTCGCATGATTTTAAATCAGAAGTAAACTTTAGACATTTGATAGCCTCGGGTATGTCCAAACTCCAGAAATTTAATTTCCATGATATAACATCCTTTATTTTTTCCTTTAGAAATGATAAGAGCACATTTTATTTTTACACAGTACCCCTTTCATCCAGTGACCTGTGCAGCACCGCACCCAGATCCATATAGAGTGTGAGCTTCATTTATAAATAATACACACTTTGCCTTTCAGTAAAGTTGCTCTTATTTTGAATGTAGCAAACCATGTTAATATACTTATGAATATAATTTATATGATTATCATTACTATTAAACATATCAGTTTCAGTGAAAATATAGAGAACAAAATGTGCCTGTCCAAGCAGCAATATATAATCAGAGAAAGCATTTAAAATGGCTAAGATCAACATCTCAAGCAACAATACATGCTGGCAAGGTTGTAGAGAAAGGGGTACAAGTTTTCATTGCTGGTGGGAGTGCAAAGTTGTACAACCACTTTGGAAATCAATCTGGCACTTTCTCAGGAAATTGCAAATAGTGCTGCCTCAAGACCTAGCTATACCACTCCCGAGTATATACCCCAAAGATACTCCACCATAAAATAAAGACACTTGCTCAGCTATTTGTCATAGCCAGAATCTGGAAACAACTCAAATGTCCATCAACTGAAGACTGGATAAAGAAACTGTGGTACATTTACACAATGGAATACTACTCAGCTATTAAAAACAAGAAAATCATGAAATTTGCAGGCAAGTATATGTAGCTAGAAGAGATCAGCCTGAGTCAAGTAACCCAGACGCAGAAAGACACATGTGGTATGTACTCACTTTTAAGTGGATTTTAGCCATATAGTACAAGATGGGCATACTACAAGGCACAGACCCAAAGAAGATAAATACCAAAGAGGATCCAGGGGAGGATGCATGAATCTCACTTGGAAGAGGAAATAGAATAGACAGAGGTAATGGCTGAAGAGAGAGAACAAGGTAGGAACTCTCTGGGGTTGCAGAGAGTTGAGGGTGGACATCAGACCTGGGGAGAGTGAAGGCGAGAGGACAGAAGGCCTGTAGAGAAAAGAGAAAAAGAGAAAAGAGTGTGGGCATCTCTGTGACAAGCTGGAGACCTAAGTCATGGTAGGCCCCTGGGAGGATAGGAGGGGGACTCAAGCAGTGACTCTTAGTAGCAGCGGCCATAGAGACTGAAGAGGACACCCTCTCACTAGACAAGTCTCCTGTTAGAGGGAGGGGAATTCCAACCCACCCACAAAAACTTTAACCCCAAATTTACCTTGTCTACAAGATATGCAGGGATAAAGATAGAGCAGATAAGAGTAGAGGTTGAGGGAATGCCCAAACAATGCCTGCACGGTCCAACCAAAGACCTAACCTGTGGCAGTGTGCCAACCCCTGACACTATGAACAATACTCTGCTAAGCTTGCAGACAGGAGCCTGACAGAATTGTCCTCTGAGAGACTCTACCCAGAAGTGCCTCAAAACAGATGCTGAGACTCACAGCCAAATACTGGGCAATGCTTAGGGAGTCTTATGAAAAAGTGGGAGTAGAGAGAAAAGGACCTGGAGGTGACAGGAGCCCCACAAGAAGGCCAACATAGCCTACTAGCCAGGGCCTAGAGGGCTTTGCTGAAGCTAAAGTATCAACAAAGGACCATGCATGGACTGCACCTAGGCCACCTACAAAGATGTAAGCAGATGGGCAGCTTAGGCTTCACGTGGGTCCTCTAGTAAGGGTAGTGGGGGCTGCATCAGACACAGATCACTTGCCAGTTTTTAGGTCACTTCCCCCTGGAGGGACAGCCTTGATAAGCCACAGGGGAAGAGGACATTCTCAGTCCTGATGCAACTTGATGAAGTGGGTTGGATGGGAAAGGGAGATCCCCTTTTCTAAGAAAGGGGTGAGGGGAGAAGGGGGAAGGAGGGAGGGTGGGTGGGAGTGGGAGGGGAGGAGGGATGGGACTGCAACAAGTATGTAAAGTAAATTTTTTAAATTAATTACTTTAAAAAGCAGAAAAGGTAAAACAAGTAAGTAATATAAAATTTTTTTAAACATATAAGAGCCAAGACAAAAAAAAATGGGTAAGTAAATTAAAACTATAAAACCATTGGGAATTGTAGTTCTTGGAATACTTTCCATTTCTGCTATGGATGCTATAGCAATACGAGATTATGTTGTGCATTTTGTATTTCCCAAGGGAATACAATGCCAGGGGCTTTGCTTCTCTTCTTTCTAGAGGGCTTCATGATTTGGTTGCCCAAATGACATTTATTCTATCACATACTTTTGTAGAATCCTTGTCACATTTTGTGTGGCGATAAAATTGTCAGATTGTCTTATGTTTAAAACTTTATTGAAGAGTGAGTTCTGTAAAGCAATCTTTATTTTATTCCTTTTATTGAAAACACATCTTTCTCACATAATATATCTTGATTACAGTTTCCCCTCCCTCAACTCCTTTCAGTTTTTCTCCACCTTCTCTCTCATCTGTATCTACTCCCTGTCAACAGAAAGCTCTTGTTAGAAAGCAAAGAGGCTTCTGAGAAATAATAATAAAATGATAAAACAAAAGTTAACACATTCAAGTTGGACAAGACAAACAAACATAAAGAAAAAGACCAAGAAAAGGCACTAGGATCAGAGAGCCATTCCTTTGCATCATTTAGAAAGCCTTCATGTATGTATATATTTTAGGAAGCTTCTACTATCTTAATTTCCTATACAACCCCTCAGATGACCCTTAATTTCAGCTGTCTTCCTTACTCTGTATCCCCTCTCTGGCTTTCCTACTTGATGCCTCCATTCCATCCCATCTCTCATCCACCTACAATGTCTATTTTATTTCCCTTTCCTAGGAAGACCTACCTGTACTCCCTACTCCCTTACTCTACAGCTAACCTCTAGTTTTATGGATTATAGCTTGGTCCGCAGGTAAGTGAATACATACTATACTTTGTCTTTCTGGGTCTGTTACCTCACTCAGGATTATTTTTTTCTATTTCTACCCATTTACCTGTGAATTTTATGAGTTCATTTTCTTTAGCAGCTGAGTAATACTTGATTGAGTAAATATGCCACATTTTTTTTATCCGTTCTTCTGTTAAGGGATATCTAGATTGTTTTAAAAAAATTCAGGCTATCTGAATAGAGCAGCAATAAACAGATCTCTCTGGTAGGTTGAAGCATTTAAAAGTATATGTCTAAGAGGTATAGCTGGATCGTGGGGTGGATCTATTTCCATCTTCCTGAAGAATCCAAACTGGTTTCCATAGTAACTACTATATAGACTTGTACTCCCACCAGTAATGGATTAGTGTTCCCCTTACTCCAAGTCCTCACCAGCATGAGCTGTCACTTGTTTTGTTGATCTTGGCCATTTCAATGGGAGTAAGATGAGCTCTCAAAGTCGTTTTGATTTGTATTCCCCTGATGGATACGGATGTTGAACATTCCTTCAAGTGTTTCTCAGTGATTTGGGGTTTTTCTGTTGAGAATTCTTTGTGTAGATCAGAACCCCATTTAAAAAAAAATTGGTTGTTTTTTTTTATATCTAGTTTCTTGAGTTTTTAAAAACATTTTGGGTATTAGCCCTATATCAGTTGTCGAGTTGGTCAAAATATCTTCCATTCTGTAGGCTGCCACTTTTTCTGAATAATTGTGTCTTTACCATGCAAAAGCTTTTTAGTTTCATGAAATCCATTTATTAGTTGTTGATCTCAGTGCCTATGCTGATGGTGATCTGTTTGAAAGCTGTTCAATGTGCCAGTGTGTTCAAGTCTATTTCCCACTTCCTCTTCTATCAGATTCAGTGTACCTGTTTTTTGTTGTTGTTGTTGTTTTTTGTCAAGATCTTTGATCCACTTGGACTTCAGTTTTGTGTAGAGTGATAAATGTAGAACTATTTGCATTCTTCTCCAAGCCAGCCTCCAATTTGAAGGGCATCATTTGTTGAAGATGCTGTCTTTTTTTCCAGTGTGTGTTTCTAGATTCTTTATAAAATATCAGGTGTCCATAGATGTGTAGCTTTATATCTAAGAATTAAATTTTATTTCATTGATTAATGTGTCTTTTTTGTGCCAATACCATACTACATACTATTACAATACTTCTGTATTACAACTTAAAATCAGAGATAGTGATGCCTCCCACAGTTTTTTTTTTTTTCTGCCTTCATGATTCCTTAGTTTTGTTGTTGGTTTGGTTTTTCAAGACAGGGTTTCTCTGTGTATCAAGCCTTAGCTGTCCAGGAACTCAATTTGTAGCCCAGACTGTCCTCAAATTCACAGTCATCCACCTGCCTCTGCCTCCTGAGTGCTGGGATTCAAGGCATATGCCACCACACCCAACACTCTATTCTTAATTTTTTGCATGTTTCCATACAAAGTGGAAAACTGTCTTTTCAAGATCCTTGAAGAATTGTGTTGGAATTTTGATTGGGATTATGTTGAATCTGTAATTTTTTTTTAAAGAATAGCCTTTTTTACAATATTCATCCTGGTTAGAATTACATGAATATATTTTCTATCATTTGAAGCAAATCTGAAAAATGTTCCTTCCCTGATTTCTTTCTCAGATCTTTTGTGACTTGAATATAGGAAGGCTGCTCATTTTTATGAGTTAATTTTGTGCCCAGCTATTATACTGAAGGTGTATCAGCTGTAGGAGTTTTCCAGAGGAAAATTTAGGGTTATTTATATATACTATCATATCATATGCAAATAAAGATACTGTGGCTTCTTCCTTTCCAATTTGTATTCCCTTGACCTTCTTCAAGTGTCTTATTGCTCTCACTAAGACTTTGAATCCTATAGTGAATAGGTTTGGAGAAAGACAGCCCTGTCTTGTTTCTGATTTCAGTGGAATCGCTTTGAGTTTCTCTCTGTTTAAGGTGGTGGTGACTACAGACTTGCTGTAAACTGCTTTTACTACATTTAGGTATGTCGCTTGTATCCCCATTCTCTCAAAGACTCTGATCATGAAGGTTTGTTGGATTTTGATAAAGGCCTTTTCTGCATCGAATGAAATGATCATGTGTGTTTTGTTTTGTTTTGTTTTTTTTTTTGGTCTTTCAGTTTGCTTATATAGTGGGTTACATTTTTCAATTTACTTATGTTGGACTTTCCTCAAATCTCTAGGATTAAGTCTACTTGATCATGATGGATGATCTTTTTGATGTGTTCTTGAATTCAGCTTGCAAATATTTTACTGAAATGTTGCATCTATGTTTATATAGAAAACTGGTCTGAAATTATCCTTATTTGTTGGGTCTTTCTGTGGTTTAAGTATCAGGGTAGGTGTGGCCTCATAAAACAATTGAACAATATTCCTTCTGTTTCTATTTTGTGGAATAATTTGAGGTGTATTTGCATTAACTCTGCTTTGAAAGTCTGGTGGAATTTTGCACTAAAACTATCTTACCCTGAGCTTTTTTTGTTGTTGTTGTTTGTTTTTGTTTGTTTGGTTTTGTTTAAGAGATTTTAACGACTTCTTCTATTTCAGTAGAGATTATAAGTCTGCTTATCTGATCTTGATTTAACTTTGGTCAGGGGTATATATCAAGAAAATTATCTATTTCTTTTAGATTCTCCAATTTGGTAGAGTACAGATTTTCCAAGCATGTCATTATAAATCTTTGGATTTCCTCTGTATCCATTGTAATGTCCCCCTTTTCATCTCTAATTTTGTTAATTTGGATATTTTTCTCTCCAACTCTTAGTTAATTTGGTTAAGAGTTTGTCAATATTATTGATTTTCTCTAAGAACCAAGACTTTTTTATTGATTCTTTTTTTTTTCCCCTTTCATATTTGTTTCTTGTATTTTATGGATTTCAGCCCTGAGTTTATTTTAGGATTTCAGATATTTCATTAAGTTGCTAGTATGAAATCTCTCCAGTTTTTGTTTGTTTGTTTGTTTGTTATGTAGGCACTTAGTGCTATGAACTTGCCTCTAAGAACTGCCTTCACTGTGTCCCATAAGTTTGGGTATGTTGTATATTTATTTCCATTCAATTCTAGAAAGCCTTTTATTCTTTCCAACCCCCTTTTTTCACTTAGTAGTGGGTTGTTCAGATTCTGTTTGTAGGCTTTCTGTTGTTTCTGTTGTTGATTTCTAGCTTTAGCTTGTGGTGGTCAGACGGGATGCAGGGGGGTTATTTTCATTTTCTTGTATGTGAGACTTTCTTCATGTCCCAGCATGTGGTCAGTTTTGAAAAAGTTCTACTAGGTGCTTCTGCTGGAGGTCTTTAGGTTGAAGTTTATGTTCTAACTCCTCTAGGTGGATTTTCCCTTTGATGAGCATGTAGGGTCCTTCCCTATCTCTTCAGAGCAGGTTGGTTTTAAAGTTTACTTCTTCAAATATTTAAATGGCTGCACCACCTTGTTCCTTGACTGCTTCCACTGTGTTGTAATTCTCAGGGCCTGCTGTGGAAAGGCAGTTAGACTCTAGTGGAGACATTTGCTGGCTGTTATTAATGTTTTAAAGCTGGCTTCTAGGCATCTGGAATTGGAAAGATCATAATTCTTGGTGGGTTGTGTTCCTTGGCTTCTGTTGCCCTCTCTAGTTCTTAGACGAATGTGCTGCCTGTGTGCTCTCTGATAGGAAATACTTCTGGGATCCTGATAAGTCTGGCCACCGGGGTTCCAGGTAAAATGTGTTTCTGGGTATTCAGCGTGACATTTAGAAATGGGCTGGGCTGGGGGGAGAGTTGGAGGACACAGGAGGGAGGAAATTGAGGTGTTCTACCAGGATCTGCTTTGTCCCCTGGGAATGAGGACAGAGAGTAAGTAGAGGTCACAGCAGAAGATTTGCTGCAGAGCTGGTGATGAGACTGGGGGATTGGGCCTGGAGAAACAGAGGGAGAGGTGAGGATCTGCAATTACCCTACTTGCTTCCTGGTCAGAGTAACCTGCAGGTACCCAGGGACTGAGTGACTACTGGAGCTGGAAGCTGAGACAAAGCAAGGAGTTGAGGGAAAATAATTAGGAGGGGAATATCTTTGTGATCAGCTAGAGATGGGGTGGTGAGAGGGAACATGGCCAAAAATGGCTGTTGCTGCTGAACTGGGGTGAGACTGGGGGATTAGATTTGCAGGAGCAGAGAGAGAGGTGAAGACCGCAATAACCTTTTTTCTTATTCAATACTGCCCAACACACACACACACACACACACACACACACACACACACACACACACACAGTCTTTAGAAGGGGTGTGCCCACAGACAATTTGAAAAATCTCAAAAATTAATAGTATATTTTACTTTAGAATAAAAAAAACTGCAAAAAGTAGTCTATACATTGAAACTAGATAATTACTGTGCTGTATTCATGTGAAAACAGTTAATTTCCAAGGAGTAATTGAGCTAAAGAGAGCCACATATGTCTATGCACATAGATGGGCATTTACACATATACATATAAATTCTTATATATACACTTTCATACCTCTGCACAATCCTTGTTAAATGTGTGTGTAGATATCAGTACATAGTCAGCAGCCTATATTAAGGGTTACTTGGTACAACAAACTTGTCCAATGTTGACAATCTGTCATTTCCACCACTCAGTTTAAAGCCCCACTGTGTAACGGTTCTTTGCTATTTATCTTCATATTACCTAAACGAACTGTATTTATGACCCTTTCCCTAGAGTGAGAGGCAATTTGGAGTCTTATCTAATTGTGTCCTGGGAGTCCTATGAAATGTGAGTTTTATTGTGAGCATTGCTGTTCCCTGAGGCTTGAAGCAGGACCACCAAACACAAAAATCTGAACCACACATCATTTGAGGATGGCTAATATCTCAATACAAGTTAAGCAAAAAGCATTAAACTTTTAAAAGGTGTGGGAAAATAAACACAAATGTCAGAGGGGTTATTTTTTTTTTCTTTTGCCATTTCTTCTTTTAAATACATCAATAGCTATAGCCAGGAACAAAAGGTAAACCTTATTTCTTTATTTCTGTATTCATTGGTAAATGATGGGAGTATGGTAGCTGTTTGGATTTTGTTTTGGTTTTGGGTTTTTTTTTTGGGGGGGTACTTTTCTGTGATTCATACAACATTTAACAATTCATTACTAAGTTCATATTATTGCATAGATACTTTCTCCATATGAATATATAAAGAATTTGAGAGAAAGAAGTCTCAATTATATTTCCTACATGACTGATATTTCACAAATATTATTTTCAAAATCTTCCTCCTTTTCACCAATGTGACACATTCTAACACATTAGTCACTGAGGGTCCCAAGACGACTAGACACTCGAGGTATCTCTTTCTAGAGATGAACAGTCAGATTCTTGAAGTACTCAAAGCTGGTTCCATATTGCTAATGAAATTCAGACCTGGATTCTCAGTTACATGGGAGGGAGGTCATTGTTTCAACTGGCCAATGGAAAAACTGAAAAGGATGGAGGGCTATGTGCTAACTTTCTCAGGGTCTCAGATGTTATAGCAAAAGCTAGGGGGGAAAAAGCACATTATCTGAATCCAAACACACCTTTCTTCCTTAATTCTTTAAAAGCTGTTAGAGAGAGAATGCATGCCAACCAGAACACATGCAAAGTAAAAGCACTTTCCCAATATCACCAAAGTTTTTGCTTTTCTTCTTCTTAACTCCAGCAGCTGAAGGAGGAGATTGTCGAAAGACAGTTGTTATCGTTCATGTAAGCAAAGGTCTTGTGATCAGTCAGACCTGAAGAAGGGTGGCAAGCTGGCTCAACTGGGACCGTCTGCTCAGAGTTTTATCATTCAGTGTCTTGGATCTGATATCCATCCATTTCTGTGCCTTCCTCTTAATGATCAAATCATAGAGAGAAAATGTCATTTGTAAAGTCTATATTGTGGCTCTACACTGACAAGGATCAGTTATGATCAGGAGGAATGTCAAAGGCACGGGTATGATAGACATTTGAGGCCCGTGTTTGCATATATGGCTAATCCCTATCAGTGGAGAATCACCTAATTGGTGCCTATCCAAGTCCAATTTACTAATGGATAGTGTGAAAATTATTGTATAGAGTATCCACACACGCTTGTCTTCATGCACACACACCTGTGTGACACAGACACTGAGACATGCACACTCAGCCACACACACAAATGATATCAGCTGTCATGAAACAGTGTTGTTTTGATGAGGCTCTATTAAATATGTTATATTTAAGGCTATAGAAGCAGCTGACGTATACTGGATGTCTACACCAATGAGCACGATGATGTCTACTACATGAGCACAATGCATGTGTCATTTCATTTGCTCTCACAGCACTGTGGATGAGTACTAGTTTCCGGCAGGAGCAGACTTAGGTTGTATATCACACATTAGCTATGTGGTAGGACTGCAGCCTTTGACTGGACAGTCTGTAAATTAAAGAAGTCAAAGATACATTCCCAGTTGGAAAACCACCCAGTCCTCACCCCCACTAAAGCACACTTATCTCACCACAGCTTTTCTCTTTTCCAAGATCTGAGCAACTAGGAAGTAGACTGTCCTCCTTATGCTCTTTTTTGCCCAACACCGACAACTGTGCCTAACATATACCAATGTTTGTTTGGTGTGAATTAATACAAAAAGGTAAAGGAGTGAGCATTTATTTCCAGCAGGTTCAGAGTTCCAAGGTAGAAACTCTGACAGTAGATAAAAATGTACTTATTCCTAAATGAACAAATCAACTTCAGAAAGTTATTTCTGTAGCCGCCACTAACTTTAGCACAGGTCACTTAAGAATAGAGATATTCAAAGAAATTTTGTATGAGACACATGATCTCTGTTAAGGGGTCTATAATTTATTGTCAGTGATAAATTCATAAAAATAAATTAAAATTTTGATAAATATTAAATTTAATTTTACATGTAAATTTATTCAATTTACGTAAATACTCAAAGTGGCACTCAAAGCCCGTCGGTCATCATGGCAGACGTGGAATCATATGGGCGCTGACTATATTAACATGTACAGTGAAAAGGAAGACTGTTTTATGCAGAGAAAACATCTGTGATCATAATGTGTCTCTGAGAATTGTTCATTAAAAGATTTTATTTTGGGAAAATATACATAAAGTTGACCAATATAACCATTTTACAGTATGCAGTTTCATGCCATTATTTCCATTTGTGGTGAATGTTTGTGACATTTTTGGAAAGCAATAAATACTAAACACTTACTTCTAAGAAATTTCCCTTAGATGTATCTATATTTCACCATTTTCCCTGGATCCAACTCATTCTTCTGGCCTCCATGGGCCAACATGGTACATAGAAATATATGTAGGCAAAACACTCACATACATAAAATCGATTTTAAAAATTGCAACATGGGTTCCAGAGACAAGGAATTGGAATTGGAATGCCTAGAAATATGAAGCCCAGTGGAGTAAGTTTTGTAGCAAAGGTGATGAAACATGTTGTAGGCACTCGGCTCATAGAAATAACTACCATCATGCCACGAGTAGCTCAGAACATGGGATATGTCTACTCAAGTACAATAATGCATGGTTTCCGAAGTATCCATAGCAACCAAGGAACACATCAGGTGGATGTATCTACTCTCCTTAGTCAGTGACTCTCATGGGAAGAGGCTCTTAGGCACTTGGAACCATTAATTAAGAAACTCTGATAATTAATTACAAAAGAGTGAATTTTAAATGGTTCCCCAGAGAAAGAAAATCATTTGCATTTTAAAGGTGGCAAACTCAAAAGCACAAGATATAACTTGTTTAGCACATTAAACGAAACATACAGACAACAAGGGCAACCAAAGTGAATCCATTTTCTTCTTTCCCTAGGTACTATTGGATTTTTGGTATTCTCAGAAAGAAATAAAGAAATCATATTGCTTTTTTAAAACATGTAATATTCTACAATACCAGATGATAAATATCTAAGGTATCTGTAGTATCTAATCCTAGATACTAATTAGGCACAAGGAATGTTAAAAAAAAAATAACTTGGATCTTATAGAGCACATTAATGTCACATATTTTAGAAATATATCTAACACAAACTTTTAAATTATTACTGTTTTTTTTAAAATCACAAGTTAGTACATTTTTAATGCAATCATAATTTTGTCTTCAATGCTTAACCACTAATTTCAAGAGAACTGTACTCTAATATACCAGAACAAAGTAAGTTTATAACTTGTTAATTTAACAAAGCTTAAACTAGTTTAGAGTATACCAGATGCCTATTTCCAACTGATATTTAATATAATAATCCAAATAACTGTTCTAAGGTATACACAGGGGTCTCACTGTTAGCAAAGATCTAATTATAAACAGAAAGCCACTTTTGCTTACTTCTATTGTAAAGAGTGATTTTTGTCTCTCTACTGTGTGTAGTTGAGGGGGTCATGGTGTAGAAGGAAGTGTAAGATTACCCAAAGCTAGAGTTACAGGCAGTTGGGAGCTTCCCAATGAGGGTGCTGGCAACTGGACCTGGGTCCTCTGAAAGACCACCAAGGGTTCGTAACTGCTGAGCTATCTCTCCAAGTCACACCCACCCCTCCAAGTCACCGTTAATATTTTTAATTATTTTACTTCATGTGTGAGTGTTTAGCTTGCATGTATGTGTATGCAAGACGTGTGTGTCTTGTGTCAGCAGAGATCAAAAGATGGTGTTGGTTCCTCTATTGTTCCAGACAGGTGTGAGTCATCACGTGGTTGCTTGATATTCAACCTGAGTCCTCTACAAGATCAGCAAGTGTTCATAAGCACTGAGCCATCTCTCCAGCTCCTCTTCTCCAAGTGACCTTAAAATCTGCAGTGTCTAGATGGTTCTCAGCCAAACCCCATGACTGATGTGAGCTCACCCAATCTACTATAGGACAGCAGTGTGAGATCATTTCCTAGACCTAACCAGACCTTTGCTTTTCTTTCAGGATCTATGCAGCAAAACATCTTTCCCATACTCTGTTCCCTTACTCCACTTCAATGGGAAAACAGAAGCATATTTAATCCAGATACCTGTATTTAAAGAAAAAAAAAAACATTTGTAAGGTGTTCCCGTGGGAAGCATTGTTGGGGAACTATAGATATTTATTGATAAGTTTGTGATGTGTGCAGCTATCCTGAAGAAAGATTGTGCCTCTGTACCTGGCCTCATACAGTGACGCACACTCTGGTGCGTGTTTTGCAGTCACTGTGTGTTACTACTAAGGATTTAGATTTGACTGTGATTAACCTAACCCCTATTCGATGAATTCATGGTACTGCTTGCCCTAGTATTTGTGGAAAGTACTCGTTTTATTGGATGTTACTCTAATGGCCTAGTCCTCGTATTGTAAGAGAATCCCACTAAAAAGAATTACTTTTATATTCTCCATGCTTGTCTGGATGTGCAAAATAGATTGCTCTTCCACGTTGGATCTGACGTAATAATGATGGTTCCTGGCAACTGCTGTTGGGATGGCTATGTGGTCACCCAAGGCCACTGCAGCTGTTGTTACATTTTTATTGCCAACTTCCTCATCATTTTGGAAGTTTTACTTGTTGTGTTCTAAGGTCTTTGACTAGTCTTTTCATAAAACACCAAAATCAATTCAGGGCACAAAAGCTTAGTTTTGCACACCATTCCCTGGTTGCATGAAGTACAAGATGTTTCTGCTGATCGTCCTTAGTCTCTACATCACTTTTGCTCTATGCTTAAAACCTTCCTATTTCCTTCTGTAGAATGAGGCCCACGGGTGATCAATAAGCAACTAAAAGTGGGCAAGAAAAGTAAGACAGCAATCTCACTTTTTAACTTTTTGTAAAATGATCACAGCCTTTCCAGATTAAACAAAAACACAAAAACAAACAAACAAACAAAAAAGCCTTTTCAGGAGCATATTCTGACTTCACACTGAATAATCTTCAGGAAAAATGTTTTTTGTTTTTGTTTTTTTTTTTTTTTTGGTAGATGCCATTACTTTTCTAACATGTATCCAAGCTGATAAGCCTAAAATATAAAATTGTTTCTTTCTCCAAGGTTAATAAAAACTAAGATGTTTTTTCTTACTATTATTTTTGGCTTAGAGTATCTTTTGGCTTCAAACTCTATAAAGCTAAAGATTACCTTGAACTTTTGATCCTCTCATCTCTTCTCACCAAATGCTGAGATTATGGGGTTTCTATCACCATACCCAAGCTTACATGTGCTGGGATGGAACTCAGGGCTTTGTACATGCTAGAAAAAAACTCTACCTATTTAGGTTCATCTCCAGCTCATTTCTCACAACAGTTTAGAGCAATGGGACAAGTAATGTATGTGAAAATAGGCATGGTGTAGCATGTCCATGCTGTAGACACAGCAAGGGAACATGGATAATTAAGTTTTAACTTTGATTTTATATATATATCATGTTCTTCAGGAGGAACGCTCTAAGCTAAAAAGCAAGTGAATGCAGAACACTAACCACAGGGAGCTGGAATTCTAGCTTGTTGGCTCACAAGACTTGTCGTTTTCTCCTCTTTTGACACTTGGAAGATGTTTTGGTGGTAGTGCAAAGGGTAGGCACTATTCCAGATACAGTGTCTTCAGCTTTCCTTGTTCCCTTTCTTTCTTCCAGTTTGAATCGCTTCCTAGAATAAAATTATTTTTCTTTTTCTTTTGGTGACCAAAGAGAGCAATGTCACTTTCTCGAGTAGTGACAAAGGGATGATGACATTTGGAAAAGCAAGTCTCTAAGGCTGTGCCGACAGGGCAGGGACTGCTGGTTTCCTGGCCAGGTGACTGAGAAAGGAGGGCGCTGAGATGATGGTCACAGAGCACCTCGGTGCTCACACAGGATCGAGTCTCCATGTGTGGGCTACCATCTCTCATGGGTGTTAGCAAAGCAAAGCCCACAATTAGAAGTGATGGTTTGCTATCTCCGTGTCTCCTTTTTTGTTTAAACTGCTTTCATTATGGGAAAGCTCAGACATAAAGCATGAGTGAGGATTGTTTAAGTAATAATTAAGACAACTTTCATGCTAGGAACATAAGTGATGAGATGTGCTCCAACACACTCCCAGCTTAGCCCCCAAGACTCATCCCTCTATTGAGACAAAAGCACCATCTTGCTCAACTCCTAGCTCTCTTTTGCTTTTCTTATGCCATGCTGTCTACATCATGCATGTGTCCACAAGCATATATTAAATTATATCATGGAGTTCTGTAAATATATTTTAGACATTTTAAAGCATCCAAAACTAAAAATGATATTGAATAATGGTGAAGATACAGTTAGAATTCATGATGTGGAAGGCTGTGTTAAACCACTAGATTTAAACTCTCTATGCCCTACATTCTCCCTGCTTTCTCTGTTGTCATTTATATATGATTATCTTTCAGACATTTATTCCTCCTACTATATATTGTTATATATTATAAAAATTAGTTAGGTCTGTGTAGCATTTTATACAAAAAAACCCCTAAGTTTATGGAAGCAAATCCACTATAACAAGAAGAAATTTGATAATAAATATTAAAATTCATTTAAAAAATCCTCATATCCTTTTATACTGTTGATTCCACTATTTTTCCTTCAAAGGGTAAGATCACATGACAAAGACCTTCAATGCCGCAGTATTTATGATCTCCAAAACTTGGAAGTGATCTAAGTGCTGGAGAAGGAAGCAGTTGGCTAAGCCAGGCGGTTGCTTTGGACGCTACCCAGCGGTTGTGAGTGACAGGACTTCGAAGCGTGAGAACTCTTCGGGCTTCGTGTCGGATCCGAACAAAAGCAAGCCGTACAGCTTCTGCAGTGTTACAAAGGAAAACATGTGATAGGACGTGCAGTTAAAACAATCAGTTTCACTTACATTTGCTTATCAGCCACTTTCGCCTTGCTGCGTGAATGTTTTTTAGGTTTCTTTTTTTTTTTTCTTTTAATATGCCTTGCGTACGTGTAGGATGGGCTGTGTGGCTGTAGTGCTCCCAGAGCAAAGACATCACACCCTTCGGAGCTGCAAAAAGTTGTTGCCCACTGCCCTATGTGGGTGTTGGGATTTGAACTCAGGTTCCCTGCAAGAGTAGTACCTCCATTTAACCACTGAGCCATCTGTCCATCTCCACTAACACACTTTACATAATATGATAGAAACTTTATTAATTAGTTTTGTTTAAAGAAAAATAAAACTGATATAGCTTTTTAATTGAACTTTGAATTATATATCAAAAGTAAATTAGTAGGTTTTTAATTCTTTGAATAAAGCAGGAACAGTACTTTGCATATAATTTGGGCTAAAGTAATTGTATTTGGCTGAACTGTCACTAAAATGATGAGTTTGCTTTAAGTGAGGAATTTGAGCTTACAAATGTTGGCAGCCTCCATATTTAATGTGAGTTTTTACTATACTAAGAATCTTTTTGCAGAAAGTAAAACTGCACGAACAGGCCTAGCTGTAATCCATCAAGGTGTCCTGAACTGAATGCACAAAGGTGGGCGGCGAAGGGAAAGACTAGGAATTTTCACTTGAAAACTCACTAGAGTGTAAATCTCCTGGCCTCACTCACCTGACCCTCTATGTAAACGTCTATGTTTTATTCGTTCTGTGACACATGGCACTTTACGTTCCCAGTAGCTCTGACAGTTCTTCACTCCTGCTGATTGAACTGTATCCTCGCCAAGAGCCAATGTCTCCCAACCCGCTGTGACAGTTAGATTTGTTGTATAAGTAGCCAAAGAAATTGTACAGAAACCGTGAGCTGTTCCTGGAAACAGGAAAGGATAGGTAAAAATTGTCACTCTCCATTGTGCGTTGTCATGACCACCAGGAGTGAGGATAATAAACCCTAAGATATAGAATACTGCATTAGATTGCTTCGTTGTGTCAAAATTGTACTTCCAGCCTAATATGCCCCAACTGGAATTCATAGTTAAGCCTTTACCAACATGGCTTATGTAAAAACTGATCTTGATTCCTAAGTCCAAAGAAAGTGACACGTGGCCTTCTCGCTCGATGCTCCCTAACTTGAGAACGGCAAACTAGGGTTTAAAAAAGTGGGAACTCCCACAGCCTTGCACCTGGTTCAAGATCGAGACACTGAAATTTCCATGTTTGGTGAGGACTGGGCCATGTATGCATCTTCTTGAGGAAACACCCTCTCATAGCCTACGAAGTGGAAGAGAAAAGCACCTCAGCCTCCTGCCAGCCCCTTACTAGACACAAACCCACTCATAAGACTGAGAAACCATTTCCCTTAGTACCAGCACTGTGAACACTAGGTTTCAACATCAGTTTTAGAGGGGCAGCACACACTCCATCCATGGTCAATGTGAATTAGTGGACTTTAGATAGAAACAAAGTATAATGTGTGTGTGTGTGTGTGTGTGTGTGTGTGTGTGTGTGTGTGTGTGT
>NW_026587216.1:25877439-25951750 GCF_907164565.1 Psammomys obesus
TGTGTGTGTGTGTGTGTGTGTGTGTGTGTGTGTGTGTGTGTGTGTGTGTGTTTAGATCATTTCCTTTGAACCAATTCTTTAGTTCTGTGGCTGATTCCCAATCTCAGATGCATTTTTTTTTTCAGAGAATTTATTTACTTTTTTTTTGACAAAAACCTCAGATACTCGTTTATTGCTTTTTCTATAGGCAGCATTAGGAAGGCATTAAAGCAAGACATCGCTCTATCCCTCTCTACTTTCTACATTCTAAAAGAAATGGCTTACAAGCAACCCACAGAGTCTTAGCAGTAATATCATGCAACAGTTGTTTTCAATGCTTCTCTTTGGACAAAGTGTGTAGTCATAAAATAGCATTTATTGGGAAAATGCCAAACTCAGAAGTCATGTATTTTGAAAACACAAGTTAAGTTGTTCCACTTTATCATTTCTTGTTTCTTTAAAATTTTATTGAATCTCAGGTATAAACTGTACAATAGAAAATGTCAGCATTTTTAGAAGCTGGCAAGAAATGGTTCTTTGCTGCTCCCAGAAAATGTGCTATCTTTGTTTTCTTGTTTTCGTTTTCTTAGATGAACGAAGTTTGGAGTGTGACAGGCAATGTCAACTGGGAATGAGTCAGAAAGTTAATTTAAATAGAAAGCTCATAATTTTACAGCAGCAAAACAAAATAAAATGTATGTTACTACATTAAAAAAAATGATAGTGTCCCACTGTTAATTTGTGGGGTTCGGTGTGTGATTTAAGCTTTAGTAATGTATGAAGGTGCCCTTACATTTGGGGCATAGATGTTTTTTTTTTTTTTAAAAAAAAAGAATGATAGCAATGATGGTTTCCATGACAATGGTATCATAGACCTTAAATCTTTGAATGCTTTGGTTTCCAGTTGAGCTCTTTCTAGGAAGGAGTAGGTGCGGCTCTTTTGGAGTACTTGTGTCAGTGGCGGTGGGCTTTGAGGTTTCAAAAGCCTATGCCATTTCCAATGATCTGTCTCTGTCTCTCTCCTCTCCTCGATTCCTCTCTTTCTCCTCCCTTCTCTTTCATCCCCCTCCCTTTCTCTCTCTGCCTCATGGTTATTGTTTCAACACGCAAGCTCTCAGCATCTTCTCCAGCACCATACCTACCTGCCTGTTGCCATGCTCTCCACCATGATGATTATGGATTAACCTTGCGAAACTGTAAGCCAGCCCTTGATTAAACGCTTTCTGTTATAAATTTCCTTGGTCATGGTATCTTATCACAGCAATAGAAATGGAAACAATGACCATCGGTTATAAGTTATATTTAAGCTAATTTTATTTTCTAAGAAGCGAGTCAGTTGAACCATACAAATCTTGTTATAGTGAAAAGTTATATTGTACTTAGCCATAAATTACCATAATAAAGAATTGTCAATTTTGTTTACTGCTTAAACCATGATTATGCCAATACTACAAACTTAGTCAAAATATTTTCTTTCTTTTTGGCCAGTAAACCTGTTGAGTTTTGTTTGAGAGCCCTTTACCTTGTACAGATTAGAAAATCCAGGAGGATGGCTGTTAGCTATGAAGATGGTTTGAGAGGGTCTGCTCAGCTCAGAAAGGTACCTTAAAGGAAGGAACTTGAAGACGTTCTTTACAAGAGAGAAGAGCATGGGTCGGGGGCCGCAATATGGCCTGCAGAACAGAAATGTCTGTGAGGTTATTTTGAGGTATAGAAATCAGTATTATATTTGCAAATTATAGAAAAATATATTTTAAGGAATAGCTCAGTAAGCTGCCTACATGAGAAAACAGAAGAGAAAATGTAGGCAAACATAGTTAGGGAGGCAAGCAGTGCTTGGAAGGGTGAAAAAGACTAAGTTTTATGTAACGTGTGGTTCCAATATAGCGCTTCAGATGTCACTATCAGACATGAAATGCTCAGCTTGCACTTAAATCAGAGAGCAACTTGTTCAACTCTGTCATAATACTTGAACCCTTGCTTGGTATTTCTCTGAGGTGATCATCTCTTGTTGAGAGCTGTCCAGTGAACATGAACTCCTTAGGAGACACCCATTCTGTTGCCTATTGAAAAAGGGGCAAGGCTTGAAGAACAGTCTTTCTTCCTTCTAAGAGGGTGACTATAGCCCACCATAGTGGGTGCTAAAGCAATGGTTTAGAAAAATAAATGTCTCCACCCATGCTTTCTAATGCAGTTGTCATTAGCCACAGGTAGCTGAGGGGCTTTGAGATGCAGTGAATCTCAACTTAAAATCTCTTGATATACCAGACTTGGAAGACAGTTCCAAAAAAAAATACCAATATCTCACCAATAACTTTGATTTTGGGGGAAGGAGAGTTGGCTCAATTGCTAACACTTGCTGCTCTTTCAGAAGACTTTAGTTTACTTCCCAGCATCCATGTGTTATGGGCAACCCACAACCATCCTTGGCTCTAGTTTCAGGGCATCTGTTACCCTCTTCTGGTCTCAGCAAGTTCCGGGCATGTACATAGTACACACAAATATACACAGGCAAATGTTCAAACATATAAAAATGTAAATATTTTTAAAATAATAATTTTAATATTGATTATGTATTGAGATATAATAGTTGAGTTCAATAAACCATGTTAGTAAAATTACTTTGACATATTTTATGTACCACTTTTAGAACATACTTAGTAGAGAAACTGCATGTTCCAAAAATTTACAATAAAATTAGAATAGAACTTGAAACAAAACAATATCACATTGTTTTGTTTTGTTTTTTAACAGTGCTGGTCCAGGAGATATTTTTTGACAGTTTTTTATTTATCTATTTTCTATTGTCCCCCAAATATAATTAACACAAAATTGAAACTTCTAAGTTCTTTAATTCCTAGCCAGAGACTTTCTAGTCCCAGTAGCTACTTTTCTTTTCTCTAGAGACTTGCATAATTTAAATCAGTTTCCCAGACTTACAAAATCTCCTGGGGTCTGCAAAATCCCACAGTCTAAGCCTTTCTCAGGTCACAAACAGTCCCAGGCAGGATTCTGACAGACATGGTTAAAAGTCTTTCCGCAGGGAGGAAGGAACCACAGGGGCTTTTCACATCAACTGCTAAATTCCTCCACAATCTGCTGACCTATGGTCCCTTCTTTCCTTTTGTTTATAACATCTCCAGCTAGTTGACTGAAACGATCCAGTCTTTCTTGCCCTGCGTTTGCGGTTCCCTACCTGTCAGTAATGCTCCTCTCTTCAAGCCCTCTATGTTCCGCTCACTCTTCACTCCTACTGCCTCCTACCCCCCCACACCAATAAGAAACCTGCTTGCCTGTGCCCCCGCCCCCACTCCCAGTCCAGATAAATGTTGTCTGTTTTGATTTGTGCACAACCCAAGCAGCCCATTTGAGTCCCCTGAAAGCTTCCAAATTTCCCAATGCTGAGGTCAAATCCTTAACGTTTTTGAGTTGTGATAGGACATGGACGTTGGAGTTTTTCTTCTACGGTCTGGTGGGATAGCAGCATTGAGAATCCCATGTGGAGATCTGGAGCGTTGCCTCCTGCTCACTTTGCCAAACTTTATTGAAATGGCTTACCTTTGGCTGCTCATCCTATCCTGGGGTGGTGGGCCGTGTGTCTCATTGTGTGTGTGTGTGTGTGCCACAGTTTTGGCTGTGAAAAAGGCTCAAACGCTTTTCTGAGTGAGTGCTTCCCTGAGTTTCCCTCTGTGAGAGCTGATGACTAGATGAGAGCTCTGGTGCCCAACGGTATGTGAAGGAAGTCTCAGAAAAGCTTCTCCAAATGCATATGCTAATAGCCTGTAACGTAATGCAGAAGGGCTGGGAGAGGGCTGAGTATGTAAAGTGCTTTCTTGCAATTCTGAAGCCTGGACTTGGGGTTCCAGGCCATACATAAAAGTGCTCAGTAGGCAAGTCAGTAATCCCAGCACCAGGGCGTTGGATACAGGAGATTCCTGGAGCACACAGGTTAGCTAGACTAGCAGAATTGCTGAACTCAGGTTGAGGATTTAGCTCAGTGGTAGAGTGCTTGCAAGGCCCTGGGTTCAGTCCTCAGCTCTGGGGAAAAAAAAGAAAGTTACAAAGAACTGCTGAACCCTGGGATCAAGACCTGCTCAACACCTGTCTCAATATGAGATGGAGAGTGATTGAGGAAGGCATCTGATATCAGCCACTAGGCCTCTGCATGCACTTGCAAGGGGATGCATGCAAGCTGCTCCCCCAGCATGTAAGCATATCTACATACATACATGCATATCACACACACACACACACACACACACACACACACACACATGACAAAAAATTCTAAACGGACTCAATTATGAGACAACTTCCTAAAAAGAACAGGTGTTTGGTTTGTAAATTAAGTTACCTTTCCATAAGAAAAATAATTGAGCAGATGAGAAAGGCTTTGGCCCAGGGGAAAGACACAGACACAAAGAGCATTTTGGAAGGAGAGTTAAAACATGATTAACTTCTACTCTCAGAAGGCTAGGTAGAGATAACGCTTAAAACAAACACAAACAAACCAATAAAAGTAAGGAGAGGAAAATCAGTGGAAAAGGAAAATGAGTATCTTTTATGAAGAAACAAATGGTGTTAAGAGAATTTATTTTAAATAGAGTCATGTGTTTGAAGGGTAGATGAGACTCCTTCGGAACAGGGAAATCCTAGAGGTGAGAAAACTGCTGCTGTTCTTAGGTATTTTATAGAGTTTCCATCTGCTGAAGGCAATGAGGTTTAAGTAGCCAGGTTGAAAGGCTAAAAAAGCTCACTGTGTTCAAACTTGAAAGACTAAATGTTTGGAAGTATTTTGAAGGCCAGAACAGAGATGGAACAAACAGGAAGGAGCTGGGTTAGCATAGGTTCTTTGGAAATCTAAGACCTATGAGGATTTGGTTATGTGCCACAAGATTTTGGGGAATTTTGGCTAATGGAAAAAGGTGTGGGGCCAAGTGACATGTCAGAGTGTGGAGAACGAGGAAGGGAGTGATGATGGCCGAGTAGCATGGGTGGTTTCTGAGTGATTTGCTAAGAAAGACTTTTTGAAACATGTGAGCCTGTCTGATAACTTTGTATTTTTCACTTTCTCTACTTCCTTTTGTTCCTGTGACCTTGAGAGGCTGAGATATAATTCTTATAACATTCTTGTCAATACTGCAAAAGTCCTTTTATAGAAAATGACTTTTATATGTGTGTGAGAGAGAGAGAGCATGAAGGTGGGTATCCACATGCTAGGCCCTCACCACTTAGACACAGGCTTTCTTGCCATTTGCTGCTGTGTAAACCAGGCTCGGTATCCCCAAAACACCTGGGAATCCCCTCCCTCTCTAATCTCTGTAGTTACAGACACTGGCAGTTGTGTCCAACTTCACACGATGCTCACAAACTGAACTCAAAATTTCATACTCATGCTGGCTTGGAAAAATGCTTTATTCATGGTGTTCTCCACCCAGACCCTGTAAACATGTTTGCTACTTTTAGCTGTGGTGTTTATTTTATTATGTCATTTTTTCATTTCACAGAATCACCCATTGGATGGGCCTATCTGTCCATTTTCTTTTTGCTAGAGAGCCAGATGTTATTCAAGTGCTTTATTAATATCTTTCTTTGGGATGCCACAAGAACACTTTAAATACATCATGTTCAGAATTGGACTCAAGTTTTTTCCTTCGTGTGAGTGCACTTCATTAATGTAGTTTCTTAAGCAAGACCTCAGCCTTAGACTCCTGCTTATTACCAACATTTTCATTGTCATCGTAGCCAATCCATCTCTGAGAACCAATGCATCTTGAGCCACTGGAGAAGCACACAGTGGTTACATGAAGTTATCTTACCTAAAGGCCTTCTTTCTAGTATAGTCAGTGGTCTTGGTGGCTGATAGAATATGACTGATAGCAACAACATCATATCTTAAGCCTGTGGGGGAAAGGATGCTGAAAAGACCTCAGACTACAAGAGTAGAGGTGCAAGAGTGAAAGTCAGTGGATTTTGATACCAGTAATTAACGATGACTATTCCAGAAAATACCACTGTGATTCTTTTTTTTTAAATAAATTTATTTATTCATGTTACATGTGAATCAGCCCCTTCCTCCCTTCCCGGTCTAACCCTCCCTCCCTCTTCCCCCTATCTCCCCTCCTCTACCCCTCAGAAAAAGGGAGTCCCACCCCCACCTACCCATCCCAGCACATCAAGTGGCATCAGGACTAAGTGCAGCCTCTTCCATAGTGGCCTGGCAAGGCAGCCCTGCAAGAGGGAAATGATTGAAAAGCACGCAACAGAGTCCCTGTCAGAGATAGCCTTGCTCCTTATACTAGGGACCCACATGGAGACCAAGATATGCATCGGGCACATAGGTATAGGGCACCTAATCCAGTCCATACATAACCCTTGGCTGGTGCTTCAGCCTCTGAAAGCCCTGCTGGGCTCAGGTTAGTTGGCTTTGTTGGTCTTCTTGTGGAGCTCCTGTCTCCTACAGGTCCTTCTGTCATTCCCCCTACCCTTTCAAAAGCCTGTGCTCCGCCCAGTGTTTGACTGTAAATCTCAGCATGTTTCAGACCACTGCTTGGTGAAGCCTCTCAGAAGACAGCTATGCTGGGCTCCTATCTGCAAGCATAGCAGCGTCATTAATAGTGTCAGGGGTTGGCTCTCTCTCATGGTATGGCCAGGAATTGGTTGCACATCCCCGCAATCTCTGCTCTCTCTTTATCTCTGCATATCATGTGGGCAGAGTAAATTTTGGGTCAAAGTTTTTATAGGTGGTTTGGTGTTCCTCTCTGTCCACTAGTAGTTGTGTCTGGTTGGAGGGTGGCCTCTTCAGGCTCCATGACTCCCACTCCTAGGAGTCTGAAGTAGAGTCATTCCCATATCCTCTCAGGACCCTACCCTATCATAGGTAGGTCTCCAGCTTGTTTCAGAGATGACCCTGCCCACAGTTTTTCTTCTCTCTGCAAGCCCTCTCTCCTCACCCCTCCCAATGCTCACCCCATATCTAGTCCCCATCCACATTTCTCTCAGCACTCCCTCTCTTATCCTTTCCCCTCTCTTCAAGAACTTTCTCTGTCTATTCTATTTGCCCTTTTTGGTGAGACTCAAGCATTCTCCCTTGGGCCCTTCTTGTTACTTAGCTTCTTTGGGTCTGTGAATTGTAGTGTAGTTACTCTGTACTGTATGGCTAATATCCTCTTATAAATGAATATATAGCATATATGTATTTCTGGGTCTGGGTTACCTCACTCAGGATAATCTCTTCTAGGTCCATCCATTTACCTGCAAATTTCATGAGTTCCTTGTTTTTAATTGCTGTGTAGTATTCCATTGTGTAAATATACCACAATTTCTTTACTCATTCTTTGATTGAGGGACATTTGGATTGTTTCCAGTTTCTGGCTATTATGAATAAAGCTGCTAAGGGCTGCTATCCAAAATATATAAAGAACTCCAGGAATTAAACAGTAACAAACCAAATAATCCAATTAAAAAATGAGGTACAAAGCTAAACAGAGAATTCTCAACAGAGGAATATCAACAATCAATAAAGGGGACCTCATGAAACTAAAAAGCTTCTGTAAAGAAAAGGACACTTCATCAGAACAAATCAACAACCTACAGACTGGAAAAGGATCTTCACCAACCCTGATATTAGAGGGCTAATATCCAGAATATATAAAGAACTCAAGAAGTTAAAAAGCAACAAATCAAGTAATCCAATTAAAAAATGGGGTACAGAGCTAAACGGAGAGTTCTCTATAGAAGAATATTGAATAGCAGAAAAACACTTAAAGAAATGCTCAACATCCTTAGTCATCAAGGAAATGCAAGTCAAAACAACTCTGAGATTCCATCTTAAACCCATCAGAATGGCTAAGATAAAAAACTCAAGTGACAGCACATGCTGGAGAGGATGTGGAGTAAAGGGGACACTCCTCCATTGCTTGTGGGAATGTAAACTTGTACAATCACTTTGGAAATCAATCTTGTTCTTTCTCAGAAAGCTGGGAATAGCTCTACCTCAAGACCGAGCTATACCATATGAGCAAAAGATGCTCCACCATAAAACAAGGACATTTGCTCAACTATGTTCACACCACTGTGATTCTTAATACTGTTGTTTTGAGAAACTTCTGTAGTAAAAAGAAAAAAATTCTAACTGTAGTTCTAAGTAAGAACCAAGTAAAAAAGAAAAAGACACTTTGAAAACCCAAACAGAAAATAATTCTGATAATTCTGCCTCGTTTTCACAGTATTCATTATGTGTTCCTTATAAACACAGATCAGGCTCATGTTTTCTGCCCCCTTATGGTGTCTTGTGTGCCTATGCATAGATATATAATACACGTGTTTGGTTCACATTATATATATTTTGTACTCTGTCCTTACCCTTTGTATAACCACATTTTCCATATAATTGAATACTCGAAGCTATAACTTGAAATGACATAATTTTTAGCTATTTATATCACCATTATAAATATATATTATCAATATTTTCTTTGTCTTACATTTGCTCTATTATACTCATTGGCATGAAAATATGAACATAGTAGAAATTATTCCAGAAGTATTGTTATTTGATCCAAAACTCATGTGTCATTTGTGAGCTATTAACATGAAATACCAAATCACTGTACAAAGCAGTTTAAAAATGTATATTCCCATCAGCAGTGAACAAAAGTATCTACAATTTAACTATACACCCTCATCAATACCAACAATGTCACTGAAATATTTTCTAGTTTAATGGGTGTTGATAATATTTGTGCAGTTCTCTAATAATGTAAACATTTTTTCATTAGCATTTCTTTTGTGTATTTTTACTAGTTCATGATTTTTGCTTTTGAATTTATTTTAAGATATGTGAAAGTGTCATAGAAACACAATCCTATTTTAGCTTACACATCTGTAGTTGTAATTTTATGGTGAGTCCCAAAGCTATAGCCTAAGGCTTCTGTGGATGAGGGGGAGGATCTTCTTTTGGAGTTTTCTAATTCCCTTTGTGTAGATTAACATTTGATGACAATGTATTACCCCCAGTTTAATTCACCATGATTAGATGGAAGTTTTTCCATAAAAAAAAAAAAAAACAGCAATACAGATTTATTTGCAAATTCTAGGAGTGCAGGAGTGCACAGCTAGAGACAGTTGAGGACAAATGCTATTCCACTGCTCAGCAGTTCCTGGGGACAAGGGAAGGTCATGGAATTCTCAGGCATGTGTGGAGAGAGCTTGGCAGAGGGAATATAGGCCTTCTTCAGATTTTTCTTTTGTCATTATTCCACTTAGCGTAGAGAGATGGAGACGGGGCCCATTCGCTAACAGTCAGATGGGTTAAGGCTATTAAGACTGGAAACTGAGTGTCCCCAACAGGCAGAGGGCCCAAAGGTGAGTAATAACAGGTGAGGATGGCCATCTCCTGTGATGGAGGAAGCACAGAATGGGGCCCTCTGGGTATGTGATTCTGTATAACGTGAAAATGAGGCTGAATCACAGAAGGGCAATCTCAGGGCACAGGAGAGGTGTGTTACTGCTGCGGTGGACGCTGACACCAGCATCTACTAAATGGGAAGACATTTCAAGGTTACCGGACTGATGGCCATGATAAGCCATAAAGAGTGTGAACAGAAACGTTTTATGAAGGCCCAAAAAAATAAAACTTGGGAGGTCTTAGCATTGACTTCAACTTCCAAATATCAGAATACCTACATGGTACATTTACACAATGGAATACTACTCAGCCATGAAAAACAACGAATGGAACTAAAAATGATCATCCTGAGTGAGGTAACACAAACCCCAAAAGACACACATGGTATATACTCACTTATAAGTAGATTTTAGCCATATAGTACAGGATAAGCTATGAGGCACAGACCCAAAGAAAACAAGTCCAAAGGAGATCATAGGTTTCATCTTGGCCCACTAGTTAGGGGAGTGGGGGATATTTCTGACATGGACTATGTTGTATGCTTTTTGATCACTTTCTCTTGATGGGCCTTCCCTACCAGGCCACAGGAGAGGAAGATGAACTCAGTTCTCACGTGTATAGATGAGTTGGGTGTTTGGGTAGAGATGCTCCCCTATTCTGAGGAATAAAGGAGAGAAGATGCAGGAGGAAGGGTGGGACTAGGAGGAGAGGAGGGAGGGGCCTAGACTGAGATGTAAATTGAGTTAATTAATAAAAAAAGAAAAAGACTTAAAGTGAAGTAAGGCCTGTGACACTAACGCTTTTTCATTTGTAAAACATGGGAGAACATTTTAATGTAGATGAAAAATACACATGTAGAAAAAAATACACATGTAGAAAGCAAGAGCCTAACTTAACAGTTACTATTGTCAGTCCTTAAAAAGATTTTATCACAGCCAGGTGGTGCTGGTACAGGCTTGTAATACCAGCACTAAGGGGGCAGAGGCAGTCGTACCTCTGTGAGTTCAAGGCCAGCATGGTCTACAGAGTAAATTCCAGAACAGCCAGGGAAGGAGAAGAAAGGAAGAAGAAGATTAGATCCCAATACTTACATTTTTATTGTCATTAGGAGTCAAAAGATGTAAAAATAGCTTTCAGCTCACATGAAAGCTATGTGTAAGCTTTGTATGCTCTTCAACTGATAGATTTTTTTCAGAATAGATCCATTGGCTATTCAGTCTCCCATTACGAATTAATAAATGTTCTCTGTTTCACTGACCATTCCTTCACAATATATGTTTTATCAGTAATGGAAGCCTAAATCTAATTTGTTTTTGCCAAGCACAAATCATTCTATAGAGTAAAGTTCACAGAGGTCACCTGGAAAAGGAGTTTTGAATTAAAAAACTTTTTTTTCAACTGCTGAATTCATTAGACTTCAGAAGGAGATTCCTAATCTTAATACATACAGACATTAAAAATAAACAAATACATAAAGAAATAAACAAATGAATAGAAATTTCACTAGTGGAGCCTACGCATTGGGTTGGTTACCTTCTGAAGCTCGTTTTTACAGATTTATACCGTTTTTAAATTATGTGTCTGTGTCTGGATCTATGTGTGAGATATGCACCAGAGGCCAGAGGCCTCAAGTCCTCAGGTAACTGGAATTTCGAGCTGTTGTGAGCCACTAGCATGGGTCCTGGGAACTGAACGTCGGTCCACTGTGAGAGAAGTAAGAGCTCTTAACCACTGATCCAGCTCCAGCCCTGGAGGAATCTCCGATAAGGTTTAATTACACTTCCATTCCTTTCCAGTTTCACACATGGTTTGAATTAGCATCTCCTGTTCTTGGGGGGAAAAATTATATTTTCAAATTGGACTTAGAAAACTAAATATTTTCTACAAGGAAGTTAGCAGTGGCCGTGTTGAGGAATATTTTTCTGATGCCAGTTTTCCTATCACCGTCTCCTGTGGTGCTAAATCTAGTAGATGGCACGGTCAAGTGAAATCTAACTCTGATCACTAGGACACAGTTGAGTCAGAGGGGCTTAAGCTCGGATGGATGTCCCATCTCTGTGTTTCAACAAGCTGTGTGTTGAGCATGGTGTCAGACGCCTGCTCTGAGCAAGAAGCTCGTGGACGCTCAATTAGGGCTCCTCTCACCTACAAAACACGATGTCTTTACCTACCAGCCCCTGGCAACTCCTCCTCTTCTTGCTGAACTTGTACATATGAAAAAGATGCCATGCCCACGTCACTTATTTAAAAATTAGAGTGTGTTCAAAGTGTATGCATGTGTATGTGTTCATGTGCATGTGAAGGTGCATGAGCCCGTGTGTGCTGGAGGTCAGAGGTCAATGTAAGGCATCTTTCTGTATCACTTCACCCCTTATTTTTTTTTTTTTTAAGAGAGGGCCTCTCACTTAACCGGAAGCTTATCCGTTCAACCAGACTAGCTGGCCAGTGAGCTCTAGGAACCCTCCTGCCTCCTTCTCCTCAGCCGTGGGGTCGCGGGTGCTCGCCACTGTCCCCCGTGGGTGCTGGTGAGCCAAATCGGGGCAAGCGTGTTGATGACTGGGTTATCTGCCTAGCAACCCTATGTGATGTTTTGAGGGATGGATGTGCCACGTGACGTTCACGGCAGGGTGTGGCCAACTCTCTCCACAAGTGTTTGGCTTCTCTCTCGAGTGAAAGCGCTCAAACGTCTTGCCTCTAGCTTTGTTAAGATGTGTAGTGTGCTCTTGTTATGGTACAGAAGCAAAGTCAGAAGTCCAGAGAGACCAACACACCTCCATGTTTAATACAGCACTCTTCACAATAAGCAAGAAAAGGAATAAGGCTAAGCACGCAGGAGCTACTGAATGGCCAAGGAAAAATGCGCGGCTTGTGGACAATGGCATATTATAGAATCATAAAAAAGGTGAATCCTACTTGCAAATATTAATCTGTCTTTGCAGACTAAATATTTAATGCTGTGTGTTACTACCTATTTAAAACGTTTTTTTTTTTCTCTCATTGTCTTCACACCATGAATATGTGGCCTTATGTTCTATTCTTGGAAAGCGTTACTAGTTTATAACTTAGGCTTTCTGTTAGCTCTCAGGTGCGAATGGATTACTCCCCCTCATTTAGAATCGAAACCCTCACCTGTGGGCATTCCCAGACCACCATGTGTCCAGGTGCACTCATGTTTCAGTCCAACCCTGGAAATCTGTCTTCATGCCTGCTCTGATGTAGCCCACATGTAAACCTCTCCTGTTGTGTTAGAAAGGGTTGTTGGGCCTTGAGTGTGGGCTAGGATAACGACTGGTTTTACTCTCACTGGTCACCTAAATTGCAGCTAATTGACATGATGGAGGACATCTGAATGCCTGGCGGGCAGAAGAGAAAGGATCACTGTGCGCTCTCTTTGGGAGTTCATAGCAACCAACACACTCATCCACTTGCGTAGGACTCCGGATTACGGGGGTCTTTGCCATCAAATTACCATCTATCTCACCTTTTTAGTGAAAACAAAAGAGTTCGTTAGTGTTTGTAATTAAGAGCCATCTGCTCTCTAAATTTTTAACTTATCTAATTTAAAAAAAAATGGCTTTCCATAAGGGAAAACATAAAGCAGATGTTAAGATGTTTATTATAGGTCTGGGGAGATGGCTCAGTGGGTATAGTGCAACCCACTGTAGAGGACCTGGGTTCCCTTCCCCAGCATTAGGGAGGATGGCACACACCTGGTACCCCATTGCTGGGAGCAGGCCATGGAAACTGGAAGAGAGCAGGGCATCCAGAGGAATTGTTAGCCAGCCAGCCTAGCAGAAATGACAAGCTCCAGGTTGAATGAGAACCTCCATCTCAAAGATAAGACGGAAAGAGATAGAAAGCCATCTGACATCAACCTCTGGCCTGGACATGTACCTGCCCAAAGAGTACATATACAACAGGACACACATTCAAACACACACACACACACACACACACACACACACACACACACACACACATAGGCATCCACTACCAAGGGCCTATCAGCTTGCAGGCTTTTAATGTGAAGCCAGCTGGCTTCAGAAACATGTCATCCAGTGAGTGGCGGGTCACTAAACATGCGTGGTCACTTTAGCTTGTATAGTGGGTGACAGGAGAAGCTCTCTCAGAAATACATCAGCTGTGTGTATGGGTGCACGAATTACTATAGCACAACCTTGAAAAACCTCTTTAGACAGCAACACCAACTCTTACAGGATTGAGGATGTTGCTCAGTGGTAGAATACTTGCCTCACAAGGTCAAAGCTCTGAGTTCTGTTTTCAGCATGAAAACATGGTGGTGGTAGAGGTGATGGTGGAGGTGGCAGTGGTGATGATGGTGGTGATGGCGGTGGTGATGATGGTGGTGATGGCGGTGGTGATGATGGTGGAGGTGGTGGTGGTGGTGATGGTGGAGGTGGCAGTGGTGGCGGCAGCGTTGGTGGTGGTGGTAGTGGTGATGAAATGTTTTATTTGACTCAAATCTCTGACCTGTGCAAACGTGATTTTACCTAACCCTATATCATTGTCTTGAACAGCTGAGAAATCATCTCAGTTCACAGAATTTAAGCGGGGAGTTCACCCTCCACCATTTTCTTAAACTTTTATTTTTAGGCTTAACCTAATCTTCCCTCTGCTTCTTTGTGGCATGTCTCTGGTCATCTTATAGACAGCTGACCAGCTGATGATGTTTTCTAAAAGGAATATTGGTTCTCAGGATTGGAGACCAGGTCACAGAGCCCTCTGGAGAGGCTCTCACTTGACTGGGAGGGTAAATAATAGGCAAACATAAAAGTGGAAGACACGTGAGGGGTGTGAGATGATAGAATTAAAAGAATAAGAATTGGCCAGAACAAATTAATAAGGTAGATACACATCCCTGCTCTGTGCACTAGTATTGTGGAGTGAATGCAGTTTCTGTAAGTAAAATCGTGAGAGTCACCACAAGTCCACACAGCGGAACTGTAAAGCTAAGCTGAGCTGGGCTGGGGAGATGGATAGTGTGTTTGCTGTGCATGTGTGGCTCCACAGAAACCATGGAAAGCCAGACACAGGAGCAAATATCTGTATTCCTAGTATGTCTACAGTAATATGGCAGCCGAGACAGGAGAATCCCAGTAGCTCATGAGCCAGCTAGCCTGGTGTAAGCAGTAATGTGCAAGAGAGTCCACCTCAAATAATATGGAAGGCGAGGATGGACACTGTCTGACATCCACACGGGCCTGGTGGCACACAAGCCTGCATTCGTACACACAGACATGCGTGAACTCATGCAGTACTGGAAATCAAAAGTGGAATTAACACCCAAGTACTCCAGTGAAATTACCAAGGCTCGGGGAAACGTAAATTGAGAATCTGGTTCGGTGGCCAGAAAAGACTCGCCTTTCCCGAGTAAAGAAATTGCTTGCCTGCAGCTTCTGGATTTCTGGGCTACAGGTTAAGTTATGGTCACTTTCCAATTAAACTTGAGGAAGACCACATGCGTGTATCATGGCTGTACGCAAACAGAGGATGATCCTCTTATCCAGGAATCTTGTCTTCTTGGAGCAGTTGGCCTTAAGACGCAAATGCTTTAAAAAAAAAAAAAAGAATAAAAGTAAAAGATCGCTTCCCATTGCCACAGAGCTTCTGGCAGAACTTGGAGGCGTGCTGTGTGAAGGCCTGTTTGAGGTGAGAGGCAAATACTTACTAGCTCACACAGATCATTTACTTTTATCCTCACTCACACTAGTTTGTTAGTGTGCTTTTGTCTTAGCATGTGCAGATTGCTGTAACACAACCTAGGAGACATAAAATACACGATTTTACTTTTTTATAGTCCTGGAAATTGGAACTTCCAAGATCAAAAAGTTGCATGAAGGGCCAGCAACTGGGTGAGACCACTCCCTGGTCTGGACACCGTCCTTGTCTCACCATGACCTCATGTGGCCTTTCTTAGATGTGTGCTCTCTGGGAGAGATCATTCTCAAGTCTCTTTCTCATTTTGTAGGGAAACTAATTCCAACCTGAAGACCATATGTAGTGACCTAATTTAGCTCTAATTATATCTGAGATGCTCTGCTACCGAACACTGTCACATTGAACATTTTGGTTTCAATACAGAAATGGGGATGAAGACAATAAAAATACCACTCATAATAAGTACTTTATTAAACTTATTTTAAATATAAGAAAATTGAGACATTGACAATTAGCCTTCTCTACCTCACATTTTCAATTTATGTTCATTTTATTTTTATTTATGTTGATTTTGATCATTTATTATACAAAATAATGGGCTTCATTATGTCATTTTTACTTATGCACACTTATTATATACTTATTTTTATAATGTGGCTAGCAAGGAGAGAGATGGACTTCAGTACAGCAGTGTCTAGTTAACAAAGCTCTGCTCTATTTATTTGTGGGTGTATCCCACACTGTCTTGCCTGAAAGAAAGCTGCCCTGGAGTTTTCTAGCTTTACTCCTGCTCCATTGGTGCTGCAGTTTTGACTCTGTAAGGGGCAGAGAGAAGATGACATCTGATTAGGGTAAGGATATTAACTACCTTTCCACACAAGTGGCTTGACCGTGAGTGCTGTATGTGTCTATGTCTTCATTATTTTCTCTGTTTGCATACACATGGTATGCATTTCTTGTGAAAGTTCTTATTTATAGCCGCTGGCTTACAGTCCCTCAGGTCATTCTGGCCCTACAACTTTAACTTTCCTTTGTTCTTTCCTTTGTCTGGGGGGTACGCCTTCGGACTTATTGATAGTTTCCGTGGATTTCAGAATAGCGTTTGATTTTCGTAATCTGTAAAAGTTGCTCTGTGGAATGACCCGCACACGGTATCCGTGCCAGTGGTACAATGTGTACCACTGAAGCCTGCGCTTGTGTCCCGGGGAGCACTCCCATTCTAGTTCTAGGAACTTTAATGAGATCTTGGACCAGGTGACTTCATTAAATAGGCTCATTTAGAAGTGATTAGGTTTTTTATTAAAGGGACGAGTTAAGCTGTTCCTTCCCTTGTGCGTGTTGGCTTGCCGTGATATTAGAAGGCTCTGGACAAATGCCGGATCTCAGCCTGCAGAACTCTGAGCCATATAAATCCTGCACCCTTTAGAGTCTGTGAACTCTCCGATGCACAGAAATAGAAATAGAAAATCGACTGTGACAGAATGACATTCTGTTTTAGATGGGCGTCCTGGTTTGCTTTTCGTTGTCGTGAAGAACACCGTGGTCTTGAGCAACCTGTGGAAGAGCTTATTTTGATGATGATTCCAGAGGTGGGATGTGCAACGGTAGGGCAGGCATGGCAGCAGGCAGCTGGCCAGATCGGTAACCGCAAACACAGAGCCGAGAGAGTGACCTGGAAGAAGGGTGATGTTACAGATTCTCAAAGCCCACAACATACTTTCTCCAGCAAGGTTCCACTTCCTACACTTTCAATGACCTACCAAATAGCACCACCAACTGAGGACCAAGTGTTCAAGAGGGCACGTTTCTGAGCATGAGCTTAGGTGACATGAACTTTGAGTCTTAATTCCTATGATAAAGCGTTTCGTGTTTAGCCTCCCCATCTCAGACAACAGCCGGAGTCCTTCCTATAACCACCCAAGTCCTGATTTTCTTTCACCTTCTACCTCACTCTAACCCACACCTTTATCTTCTACTGTTTTGGTTTTATTTCTCGTATATTAGTTAAGTTGCTTGTGAAGGGCTTGCAACTGCTCTTTCTGTTTCCACTGCTCAAATAATTCTCCCATCGCAAAATGGGTCTCGTTATTCCTCTGTCACAAAAGCTCCACACCCTTAAATATAAATTTTGAACTGAGCACACAGAGCTAGCAATGTGTCCTCTGTACCCAAATATTCTGACACTACCTAGAACAAACACCTTTTTGTCACGTGGCCTCAGACTGCCATCATTTCCCCAGGTGGTTTCCACCTGCCTCGAATATCCTCCTTCCATTTCATCTTAATAGAAAATGTCTATACAAGCATCTCTACCTGTTGAAGAAATCAAACCTTGGCCTGCCCGTCTCTAAACATAAGTATCTTATTCACTAATGCCTGTTTGAGATGTTTCTGTATTTTGAGTGCTATTCTAGGCATCTTGCTGTCTGAATTTACTATTCACAGTCATCCTCTGAGGTGCAGGGATTCACCAGCAGGGCTGAGTCACAGAGACTGAGTGAGGACCAGAGATGGTATCTGATCATGAGCTAGAAGATTTGTGGTAAGAATGAATAAGAAAATGTTCTAGAAACTCAATATCTTTAGTATGTGAATTGACATGGGTTGCTAAACTTTACAGCTCTACTTCCAGGCCACTAATGCCAGAATGAATGATAACCTAAGTAGATCATGGAAACAGGGAGAAGTCCATGAGTGTTTATTGGATGAGGTGGTTTTGGAAAATATGAGTCTTCTATGAACTATGCATTCTAGAATCATGGTCAAATGGAAAGATGTTCAACACTATTGAATGTGTTAAGATATCATCTGGATGACCAGAATCTCAACAGATGCATGCCTTCTCTAAAGTAATGTTCAACAGACAGTTATTCCCTGGATTCCTACATATCTGGCAGCTACAACTTTCAGCATGTAGGGTAGTGACATATCCCCACTTTTCTCATTCATTCAAACAAACTCAGAGTCCAGCAGATTGCAATAGAGAAGGGAATTTGACAGCTGAGCCTGGGGAAGAGTTGTGAATGGATGGCTGAAGAGTCTGGAACTAGTCCCAGCTTTGGTATCATGTCATTGTGTGTGGAAAAAGGCATTAGTCTTGCTTAGATTGAGCTCTGTGGAATCTAGGCTTCACCGGCTCAGCTGACTTAACAGCTAGATAGGCCCTCTGTCTGGCCCCTCCCTTTAGGTGGCTGTCTGGCTTGGTCCTTGAAGCTTCACTGCAGCCTGGCTATTTGAGTTTGACTCATTGCTTGTTCTAGTTAATACCTCTCCCAGGGTCTTCTGCCTGTATACCAGCTCTGAAAACTTCTCTCATCAGTCAGGTCCATGAAGAATCCCTGCAATCTTCACTGCACAGACTCAGCCCTTTCATGCAAGTTTTGGTATCTTGCTGTATGCGCTGCAGCTGGAAGTCTGGTTCTCCTGGTATTCTGATGTCTTCCCAGATCTAAGACTAAACCAATCTTAGCTGTGTTCCTGTCTGTGCTGTGCTCACTCCAGCTTCACCGGGGCCCTTGCACGGGGCTCTTTCCATGCCACCCATGCGCACCTCACTGTCTGTCATTCCTTCAGCATTGACTAAGTCTGATGACATGTTTTTCCCCAATACTACTTATTTTAATCTTATAAAATATTTTAAGTCTCCATAATTCTTCAATGGGATCCTGTAATCCTTGAGAGTAAGAATTGTGGTGTGTCTATCGTGTTTTTCAGTGTCTGTCACAATGTTCTGTAGAAGTTGGGAAATGTTAAAATTTACTTAATTATCGATCTCAGTTATTTGTTATACATAAATTGTATGTCTACGAATTTATTGAAAATCTTTGATTGTGATCAGCAAATTTGGTTATGATTCCATGTGGGACATACTTATTTTAGTATGATCTAAAAGCCACTCAGAATACCAAAATATCAACAATCATGTCCTGTAATACATAAGTTGAAGATATTTCTATTGTTATGTGTTGGTAAAGATTGCCAAGCCAGCAAAGACTTCATCCAGGCTTCAGAAGTTCATGGGCCTTCATGGAGAAGGGGGGTTGAGGGGGGGTTAAGGCCACTGTAGCATCAAAGGCAATTTTCAGTGTCTCTGGGACTCTTCACACAAGACCTGTTTAAACAGATCTTCTAACAGAATGCTACTAACTACCTGATCTAAATTTGTTTATGTGAGATACATTTTAAATAGCCCGATTAATCATTTTTCTATCTGTTTCTTAAATCACTACACCCCTCTTATTTTTTCTCTGTAGAAAAGTTTTTCTAAACATTGATGTCTTTCAAAATTGATATAAAACTATTGAAAATTCAAACAAATTTCAATATCCAGTTTCTTCAGACCATTTGCTACTTTTTGCAAACAGTCATTGAAATTCATCTTCCTAACCCTGTGGACTATAACACACACACACACACACACACACACACACACACACACACATGCACACAGATACAGACACACACATATATACACACAAAAAGACACACATACATGTATGCACACACACATATATACATACCGACAGACACATGCACGCACATATACATACACACATACACACGCAAACCTGACCACATCCATACACATGCACAAATGCATGCACACACACATGCACACACGCAAACACTCTTTTTAATTCATAAATTCCCAACATTTTAATCTACAGATCAGATTTCTTGAGCTGTTAGGAAATTGGGATTGTTCGCTTTTATCTCCTTCATATGCCGCATATCTCAGTGCGCTGACTCTGTAATGACTGTTTTGTGGTACTCAGCTCACATTTAGGGGTGCATGCCTGCTAGCTAAGCACTGTGTAACTGGGCTACATCCCTGCTCTGACTCTCACTTTAAGGCGTGCTCCACCTTCACTTTCAGTTTCTTTTAAAAACAATTAAGAACAGTGATGCTGCTGTTAATACACTGTGAAATGTTAGTGCAAAAGTAAGCCGCCTTTGTGGGCTGTTTCCAGAGACATCCTCAGAGTTCCGTGCGGGCTCATGCACACCGTTGGCACATTACTGGGTGTAACTTAGAAAATGAGGCAGAGCTTCTGAGACCATCCGCAGGTTCTTGGCTGTACATCCTTCATGAGCCAGTTCTGGCTTTAAAGCTCGCGTCAGGAGTGCCGGTATTGGATGCTCTCTTTCTAATGAAATATGTGACAGTTTAGCAGAAGGGATAAATACCAAAACTATTTATTAGAACCACCAGGGCTGAAGCTTTATTTTTAATTGTGCCAGGGATGAAACTATCTACAAATATAAGAAGTCCTGACTGAAAGAAACTAACAAACTGAAAGGAATGGAAATCTTCACTGGCTTAGAAAATGTATATGCCTTCCAGTATGTACCCATAATATACAAAGGTACACACACAAATTAATATAGACAGCTAAAGATAAGGATATAGCACATGTCATACATCTACCTGGAATTCACAAAATGTAGACATGAGTATTCCAATTAAAATACCCAGCAACACACTGAAAAATAAAACATAGATGTTTCTGGTATCTTCACACTGTTTATGGAAATAGTTCATACACACAAAAAGAAATAGCATAACTCTTTTTCAAGTCCCCTAACGAGAAGTACTATGCCTGAGGAAGGATGACCTTACTTTATTAGGGTGAACTTGCCTTCAAGGCAAACATTTTTCAATCAGCGCTAATTTGCATATAATTTATCAAGAGGAAAGAAGTGCAAAATAATTTTGTTTAAAGATTTCCCTTTGTTTTAAGTGTCATTAGCAGTTCTGACTAATTCAATTCTGACAATCTCATCAGGCGCTTTTAGACAATCTCTCCGAACTCATCTGGAGGATGCATTTATTCCTGAGTGTCCTCTATTACATTACGGCCCAGCGGAGAGGCACAGACCGCCACAGCTGTTTATGTGAAATGCAGTTAACACTCCGCCAATTTAGTTTTTATAGGGACACAATCAATTTTTATTCATTTAAAAACCAGAATGCTTTCTTTTATTGTGTGCAGCCTCTCCTGATTATATGGCTAAACAAATTATTTCTCTGTTTGTACTAAATGGTACTATTGGGGAAGGGCGATGGCCTGGTACCGTATACATCAGGAAAGTAAACAATGGCTCTCTCTTAGGGCATGTTCCTTACAGTGGGCTATTTAGAACATCTTTTTAAAAGTTTTACGTACAGTAAATAGACAGGAATGAAATGTAAAGCTTGCAGTGGGCAGCCTGTAGCCTGTGTCATCTGATCTTGACTTTTAATAGAGTTGGATGGTTTTTAAGCTACATTCACGTACATTAGGTTACATCATTTATGGTGATCAGGTTGTAATATTGCAACTTTGGAACACTCAGGCACTTCCATTGTTCTCCTCATGATTCCCGAAACTGTACAGGCTTATTGAAGTACAATTAAAAGTATCTTGTTAAATATCAGTAGTAACCATATGTGTCAAAGTACTTAAAGATCCAACCTCTTGGTGGTGTGGGAGCAGTAAGTTTGTTTAATTGAATGCTGTCATATATAACTTTTTTGCTTTTTTTTTTTTTTACATTTATGTGTGGTGTGCATGCCTGTGGCAGACATATGTGTATATGCATGCATGTCGGTACACATGAGCGTGTAACCATGTGCTTGTGTATGTGTGTATGTGCTCAACATGTGCTATGGAGGACCAAGGATGGGAATCTCCCTTGGAATCTTTTCCATCTTACTTATTGAGAAAGAGTCTCTCAATCAAATCAGACCTCCCTAATATGGCGAGTCTCACTAGTCATCTGTGGGGATCCCCATCTCTGCTTTCCCGGGATTTGCATGGCAACACTTTAAGCCCGGAGCCATCTCCATAACCCTATATCTTAACTCTAATGGATCCTCAAAAAAGCAGGGAAAAAGCACAGCAAAACATTCATCAGCTACCCTACCTTCACTGGACTGCTGGTGTACACAGATCCGCACGAGCTGTAAGTGGGTTGGATATTGCCAAGAATAGGCCCCACCCGGAGGTCAGGAAATAGCCTTGGATGGCAGTTGATATGAAAGGCAGCCACCAGACAACCTCGTAGAGGTGAGCAGATTTCTCACGTGGTAACTCTGAACAAAAGCTGCGTAATCAATGTATCTAAGAAGTTCTGTGTGTTTGAGATTTAAGAAGGATGGGTCATAGCATAAACATGGTTGATAGGCGAAAGAAAATCATCTAAGTCCTCCCTGCTTTATTTTAATAGCTTTTATTCCCCCTGAATATTAAAATACAAGACCGGATCCTAGCCACATGTGTATTTATCCCTAAGACAAATATTTAGCGATCACATTTACTAGTTTGCATTCAATAGACGATTTTAACAGTAAAGAGGAAGAAAATGAATATTTTTATGAATCAAAAATGTGCTAACCCGTTCATTCATGAAATATAGTAACCTGATATCGATAGCTATTAACTACCAAGGAATAAGCCGTGTGTACCCTGCCCTCAACAAGCTCACCCCTCATTTAAACACTAAAAACAAATGACATAGAAGCAGGGTGGAGAACTGGCAACGTACCTCAGGTGGCAGAGCTCACCACCCAGCACGTGCCCCTCATTAACTGGGCAGGGTGGTATGTATATGGCAGCTTGTCACTCTATCCAAGGCAGGAGGAGAAGAACGCCAAGGTCATTCTTGAAGCTCATTCTTGGGGAGCTCAAGGCCAGTGTGGGCTACATGGAACTGTGACTTAAAAACGAACAACTGGACAGAAAACCACTAATGATAGAATACACGAATAATAGAATAATTAGAATTATAGGCCTGACTTTATAGTTTCCCGAGGGCAGCTGTGATTATGCCTCATATTAATAAGCAAAAATTTCTGAATCAGTTCAAGGCTGAGGTGACGGATCTGAGTTTGGATTTCCAGCACCCATATGAAAAGGGGGTACCACACAGGCCTCTGCAGTCCTAGTACTGACGCAGCAGGCAGGCGGATACACCTGCAGCTCCCTGGCAGCCCATCCAGCTAACAGGTGAGCTTCAGGTTCATCAGAGACCCTGTTTCAAATAATAAGTTGGAAAGCAATTGCTGAAAACAACTGACATTAACCTCCTGTCTCCATACATGTGTACCTGCGTACGCGCGCGCACACACACACACACACACACGCACAATTTAAAATAAATACATTTTTAAGTAGAGTAATTCTAGAGAATAACCACTGTGGCATGGGAAGATATAAGAAGATATCTCTTATCCTGAAACAGTGACTTGAAGATGGGTGGATGGAAAGCATAAATAGGGGACGAATGTCTTTGTTTTTCTTTATTTTGCCATGTTCAGTATGGGATCCATAAACAACTGTTGGCTTGGCAAAAGTGTAAGAAAGTACATTTAGACTTCTAGTTGCATGTGAAGATTACATTCTGCTTTTATATTTTGTTTGTTGTTGGGACTTAATAAAAGTTTCCTGAATCACCATGATTTTTTTTCTCCCCTGTGTCCTATGACAACTTCAGTTAATTTATCTCTACCTGCTAACATGGATTCCCATCTGCATGTGCTGTTAGAAGCTGAGCACATTTCTTGGTAAAATGTTTAAAATGTGCAGGAAGGCCTTCTGGCCACAATTCTGAAGAACCTAATTTCCTTGGCTACCTTTTACCTTTTATGTACCTCTGAATTTTTTTTGGTTAGGAATTCTTTTCTGGTTCCCCCCCCCACACACACACACCAGGAGAACCAATGGAAATAGCTTTTCTGAATTGAATTACTAACCTACCTTGTGTAAAGCTTTTCCTATTTGTGTAAAGCTTTTCACTCCGCAACAGTCCTCTTACCACGGAGATCCTGGGAAAGGAATGTCTTCTGAGAAACAGCTTCATTGAAAACACAGACTTTCTCACTTACATTGACTTCATTATATTTGTGAAGGAGGCATCGGGAAGCCTAGACATGGGAAACTGTGTGCTAGGCAATAAGGCATATTTCCCAAGTATTTAATTTGTAATTAAATAACAGTTAGAAAGTTATTAACCTTACAGAAGATTAAGTAATATGCCTGTGGCACTTTAATATACTTAATGGCAACTCCATAAATACATCTTGGATCTGATAGCTGATTCTGCTTTCGCTATAATACTCCACATCCAATTTTGCTTCCCGACCCTCTGTGGATTCTGCATTCGCTTGTAGTGACAGTGGATACTTTCAACACTGAGTGGTCCGCCACCATCACTACATCTTCCCTCCTCTCCCAACAACGATGCTTCAGCTGTGCTGGTTCGTCTCTTTTTCCTTGGACAATCAATGCCTCTCTACCTTAGAACCTCTGTCTTTACACTTCTTGGAGCCTAGAATGTTCTTTCTCCTAGGCATCGGTTTTCTTGGGGAGTCTTAACTTTCCCCCTTTCTCATTGAAATCAGAGCACCCTAAGCTCCAGGAGGTCACCATGCTTCCTGCTGTTTACCATAAGGTGTGAGCTACATTCCTTGCCTCTTTAATGTGTCTCTCCCTACCTGAGCATGAGAACATGGTTCTGTTTTATTTAAAGCCGTTCATGTGATTTTAAAACATTATGGTGCTTATTTAACTTCTAAGACAGAAACATTCTGGAAAAACAAGAGAAACTAGAGCATTCCCAACTTTTTCTTTTCTTTTCTTTTCTTTTCTTTTTTTCTTTTCAATTATTTTCCTCTAGGTTTTCATATATGTAGGTAGTTTTATTTTTTTTAAGATATCATGGACCTATAGATCATTCTAAGACATATATACCTTTCCTACTTCTAGAAGTCATAGTACCTGGGACTGCAGGAGGGTTCCTTTATGTGAGGTTACTAAGTGTGTGCAAGGGCTAGCTGAAGCTGATCATACACCTAACTAATGCTAATGTTACCTTTAAGCCTCATTAGACTTTTGCTGTGTCTGTTGCCTACAACAGGAGAGGCAACCACTTCCAAATTCAAAAGTTCCATTTCTGTGAGCCATGAATTACACAGAAGTAAAGATTAATATATCCAAAGACATCTAAAGCAACTTAAAACGAAGAGTGAAAGTTGGGCTTAGGCGAATCTTACAATGTCTAGTCCTTTTTTTTTTTTTTTCAGTCTATCATTTAGTTTAGTTTAGTTTCTTGATTTATGTTACTCCAAGGCATCTATAATAGGCCAAGTTGTGTCACCTTTACATTCATATGTTGATCTTATCTTAGAAGACATGATTGCAATTAAAGATCAGGGCTTTACAGAAGACCAAGGTAATAGCGTCATGGAATGAATCCTAATGTAATATAATCGGTGCCCTTAACAGCATGCCCCCCAACACAGAGGAAAAATATCAGAACAACAACAACAAAAACAAAACAACAACCAAAAAAATGTCGAGAACACAGCACAGCCATCTGAAAACCAAAGAAAGTGGCCTGGTAAGGGGCCAGAAATTCCATGGTGTTGGTCCCCTAGGACAATGAGGAGATGCTTTCTTATTCCTAAACAGAGTAAGTGTCTCATGTAGTGTGTAGTCATGGCAGCTCGTATAAAGATGTCACTCTGAAAAAAAAAAAAAAACAAAAAAAAACCAGAAGACATCGCTCTGCTGCTGGAAGCCAACAGGGAAGTGTGAGGATCCAGGGAGCCAGTCTGGGGGCCACGTGCACAGCGTTTCCAGCCTCTGTTTTAGTTAGTCGGGTGCCGTGGAGGCAAAGATTCTAAAGTGTCTAAAGTGAAACTGTTTCTGCTTATTATTTTTTGTGTATTTGCATCTATGTATGTGGCATTGTTCTAAGCCCGAAGGAAAAAGATATTGAAAACAAAAACACCGTTCTTGGAGACTGATGTCCTCTTTAAGAAAGTAAGATATACGCAGTCCATAGAGGTGCATGTGGAAAAAACTCTGAGAAGGAAATACCTGAGAGAAACTTTAGAGATAATCAGGCAACCTCGAAATTATGGAAGAAGAGGGGAATATAAGAGAGTAGTGGCAGAAAATGATTCTACTCTTCTGGGCAATGTAAACAGCAAATATGTGGAGGCTGGGGTGATGAGACAGAATATATGAATGCTTCAGTGGAGGAAAAGGAGCCATTGTAACTGGTTGTCAAATGTAGACTCTACAAGCAATCTGAAGGTAATGATTAGGTATGCAACATAATAGCTTTGGAAAAATAGGTTGGTGTATGCAGAACGGCGTCAGAGGTTAATAGACTATGTGAAGGAGATGACCTCTGTGGTCTGTGTCAGTAGCAGGCTGCCTCCCAGAGTGTTGTCTTGAGTTTCTTAAAAAAAAAAAACAAAAAACAAACAACAAAAAAAAAAAAAAAAAAAACAGGAACTCATAATTAAATAGGTCCAAAAAATACTGGTACACAGTGTCTTCTTGGGGAGTTCAATACAAATAACTTTATTTTGATGGCCCAAAAGCATCTTCTTCATAAAGATAGTGATTTAGTTGTATTTAATCCCGTTTCCTGAGACCTTTCTCCTTTCATTTTATTCTGAAATTAGACTCGAACAGAATAAGGCCTGTGTGTCTAAATATCCCACAGAGTGAAGTCATGCACCGGAGAGTGACAGTTGGGACTTTGGGGTCTGGTTTGTTGGTTCAGGGTAAAGAGGAAGCAAAAGAAAGCCTAAAGAGAGTGTTGGGGTCTGGAGACATGTGAAGAGCAGCACTGTTAGGCATGGTCTTTTCATGGACATATGATGACCATGTGGATGTAAACTGTGGAGAGAGGCACATAGGCAGAGAAATCACTCCCCCCATCAAAAAGTAAATGTGGGAAATAAGGACGACAGCTGAGCTCTTCTACATACTTAGGAGAGCTCATAGACTACAATTTAGATTCAACAGAGGTACTAATAGGTTACTAGAGTCCACATTAATACTAAAGAAACGGCCATCTAAGATATAACTTTCTGTGTTATCCATAACTAACAAAGATAAGCTAAAATTTTCTTTTATATCCTGCAGCTTTTGGCTCTACAAAGACTTTACTGAAATTCCGAAGCCAACCTACTTTGTCCTGTGATCTTGTGCCCTGGGGGTTCTGGCTTCTTTGTTTTCATCCTCCCATTTTCTTCTCACTCTGACTTTGGTAGCCCTTTTCTTCCCCCGCTTCACCTCTTGGGTTTGATGGCACATGGCTCAAGTAGTTTTGCGTGCCCTCTGTGTGGACTCCATTCTTACCCTTCTCCATTTCTGGCGGTTTCAGGAAACTTTAAAGGCCCAGACCTGGTTGGTTTCAGGGATAACAACTCCTTGGCAAGCATCCCAGATGGGCTGGCTCCAGTATTCCCCAAGGGAATCAATTATTTACCATGAGTTATTTCTAGACATGACACAATTGGATGTTCTTAGCCCAAATCAGTGTGATGAGTTGGGGCAGTGTTCCAAACATTACTGATTCATGACTTTCAACCTATTCTCAGCTCCTCACTCTTTCTCAAGAATTTGATATAGCCTCCCCCGTATTCACTAACCCACTTCACTGTATTGGACCACTGGGTTCTCAAGATAATCCTCGTACTCAAGTGAGTGTGGACTGCAGGCTGTGAATTCAGGCTTCCAACCCTGCCACGGACTGGCTATGTAAGATTCCGGGCAGCACACAGTTGCAGTCTCCTGCAATTGTGAAAGGCACGGAGATAATGACTCTCTTTTCTTTACTATGACTCCCTTATACTTATAGGGAAAAAAATCAAATGAAATAGCTAATGTAGAGGGCTTAGCAGGGACTGTTCATTAAAGTCAAGGTACTGCAAGAGATGGAGTACCCTGGAGAGATGGCTCAGCACTTCAGAGCACAGTCTGTTCCTCCAGAAGACCTAAGTTTGGATCCCAGCATCCATGTCTGGTGGCTCACGACTGCTGTAACTCAAGCTCTAGGGATCTGATGTCTCTGGCCTCCTCAGACAGTTTCACTCACATACACACACATACACACAACTAAAAATAATTTTAAAATACTTTTTGGATCACGAGGTATTAGTGAACCTCTTGGGGGAGATAAGACATGTGGATTATATCTTGTGTAATAAGATTAATGAGTATTATTTTAGAATTAATAAACTCATATGAAATATATTTCTTTCTTTTAAATTTATGCAGTAGCTTAGGCCATGATACTAAGGCATGGCTTCGTAGTGATTTTACTTTATTTTTACTACACAAATTTACCTGTGGTTTAAATATGTACATATATGAACACTCTTATGAACACTCCTATCCATCAGATTCATAACTATTTGCCATAGGGCACATGGCTGCATTGCTAATGCGAACACTAAACTATATTGTATATTTTGCCTACATGATCCAAAATTAAAAAAAAACTAATTGTAAACATTAATATTTCCTGATTTACAGTTTGACCTCTTTTTTAAGCTCCAGGAATTATTAAACTTCAGTTGCACACACATAAAAACTGCACTCTGTGAAAAGGACCTACTGTGCGGGACGTCAGAAACACTCTGGTGTACACACATAGGAACTGCACTCTGTATAAAGGACCTACTGCATGGTGCACACACATAAAAGCTGTACTCTGAGTAAAGGACCTACTGTGTGGGGCATCAGAAACACTGACAGAAATGCTAATTATGCTTTACATGACGTAGGATGGTTTTTGACACATCATCCCCATCTCTCTTGTCAAGACATTTAGGTTTTTGAGGACCTAACATTCACTGAGAGCCTACTATGTGTCAGACTTTATTTCCCCATCTATACCATTTTGAGCAATTTGTCATATCAAGGGATCCTAGCAAAGGTCTACTTTATACTGGATTGTGCCTTTTCAGCCCCAAATAAGCCTGCATTTCTCTTACTAACTGACACTTTGTAACACAGCATATGCTTAACAATCCTAGCAAAACTGTCTTAATTACAAATATGTTTACATTGGAGGAGTATTTAGCAGCGTTCTTTAAAAATTCCTTTCCTCCAACTTCATTGCATGCTTAAGCAACTAGATATTTTTTAATCATTTATTAAAATAAGAAAATGTGGGTTATATTTAGATGTAGTTTACTGGTTAAAATCAAAGAAACCTGCTCAAGAAGTGAGCAAAACTATTTTCCTATCCTCAAGGAAGTCCAATGTCCAAGCTCATTTGTTAATTTTAGTTGTCTAATGCTCTCCAAAAAAAAAATGGAGATGTTTGAAAAATGATGACTTTGACATTCTGGATCAATTATATATTCAAATGAATTTGGAAAAAAAAAATGTGGTCTGAGCCATTCTTTATGAACTGTGTTGAGCTGCCTTCTCCTACAAAAGGTGACTGAAGACGTCCATCAAAGGAGCTAACGCCACCAGCAGCTTTCAAGCTCTGCCCTCCAGGGCCTCCGGGCAGACAGGAGCAGAGGCCCCTGGGTCTTCAAGTTCAGTGAAGCCTATTGAATAATTGAAGAAAATAAACACCCCTAGGAAGTACAGAAAAGGTGAATGGTAATAAAATTGTGACTGCACTTCAAGATTTCAGCTTTCTCCCTTGTTTCTCCTGGCATTTTTCAAAGGAAATGCCATAGTGACTGAGGTTTTCTAAGTCACAGCTGAACTTGCAAGACTATTAGAAAGGCAGGCCATTGTGAAACAGAACAAGAAAAAGGCGGCTAGGACACTTTAATGAACACTTGAATGCACCTCCAATGAAAAACAGATGTTCTTTCTTAAATTTAACAGCCCTCCTTGTTCCGATGGAGGGAAATGGCCGAGTCGGTGGGGTAGACTTGGCTATGGGATTTTGTTCGAGGAAAGCTTGTACAGTTCATGCTCCGTGTGCTGTTTTCCTCCGAGTTTTGACTGGGTTTGGATGATAAAAGGAAAGCTGTTGAAGGCTTATGCCTGCAAGATTGATCTCATCCATGGCACTTTGCATGATAATTTTTCTGTGCAATGGAAATTGTATACATTTAAAATTCATAATATGGGTTCAGTTTTGTGACAATGATATAAATCTTATCCTATGCTTTTTTATTCCATTTTAAAAAATGCCTCATTTCCCTAAGACAACACAGGCTTCTCTCACTAACACAGTAAATGATGTTACATTAAATAACATTTTTTGACACTTTTTTGAAAAATATATTTATTTGTGCTTTCTCCCTTCGTTTAAACACACAGAATAACAGACTAGAACTAAACAAGGCTCCTTCTGGGAAACACATTTCAGTTCATCCATCAGTCACCCCTTCTGAACACCAAAACTTCCTTTCCCATTTCAGCTGATTCATTCAATAAAAACATGATCAAGAGCCAAGGCGGGCTCTCCCATGAGACCTTCCCTGAAGGGATAAGTTAAATCAGCGCTCTAGTCTTAAAAAGCTTTGGGGGATGAACCAGTTGTCTGTAGGCTTTCAGCGTATATGTTGAACTTTACCAATGTCCTCTGTACTGACACAGTAAATTTACCAACCAGTAGCTCAGCTGATGTAAAGGAAGAGGCTGTCTTAGCCCATGTGAGGGGAATGGAAGGGATGCGGGGTTTGTGCAGTAGCCTTCCAAGCAGCAGCGGGACAAACACAGCCCAGAAGAGCCTTATCTAACTGTTTCACATCTCTCTATTTCTATGTGTATTTTGGCAAGATGCCTCAGGAATTTATTCTCTCTTGTCTTTAATCTCTATCATCTAAAAACAAACAAAAAAAAAAAACCACCCATAAAACAAAACTACTACAACCAGGTCATTAAACAGCAGGGGAGAAGAAAATAGCTAACCAAACAACACAGGAGGAAGAAGTTGCTGTAGGTTACTAAGATTTGTCTTGCATAAAGTCCCATATGAAGCGACAGCTAGGCCAACTCCAGTCGCAAAACAAACAAACAAACAAACAAACAAAACAAAACCTGAGTGGAAGTTTTGAGAGAAAAAAGCCACATCTAAATTGAGGTCAGTTGTCCTGAAGGAGAAACAAACAAGACAATGTGTGTCAGTTCAGACTGATCTCAAATCTTATTAGAGGCTGCCTGCATCTCCCGAGTGGCTTCTGGATCTGTGTGATCGCTCTGGCCATCTCAAGCAAGTCTTACGTCATCACTTCACATATTTAGTTCTGAATCCCAAGCCCTTTCGCTTTTTAATGTCTCTTTTTCTTCTTCTCTTCTTTTCAAAGTTAATGCATTAATTCTGTTTTAACTAGGACAAAATTTTCAGTCACACATACGACACCATTTTCTTGAAAACAACTATTTTAGAAAAAAAAAGAAAGAAAGAAAAGCCAGACAACTAAGAGCCCAGTCATTGATAACACTAATGGGCTTGAACATAGGAAGTAATATTTCTAACTCAGAAAACAAAATTCGATGGTTTTGACCTTTGTTGTTGGGAAAGTTATCTGAGTTTTATAAACCAGATCTTGTTTAGTAAACCAGAACTTGTTTTTAAACAAGGTTCTGGATATATAAAAGATATTCAAACAAAGTGTCAGCTGAACTTTCTCCAAGAAGGAGACTGATGTTCCCCTGTGACTATCTCTAACCCCTCTTCCCCTCCAGACCACAGTCCTTCTATTCTTGATGAGTCTTGCCAATTAAATATATCTCCTACAGCAGGGGTTCTCAACCTTTCTAATGCTGCGGCCCTTTAATATAGTTCTGCATGTTGTGGTGACCTCTACCATAAAATTATTTTTGGTGTTAACTCATAACTGTAATTTTGCTGCCATTAGGAATCATAAGGTATGATTATCTATGCTGTCTGAGGGTCTTAGGTGACCCCTACAGAGGGTCTGTGAAAGGGTTGTTTGACTCCCTAAGGAGTTGTGACCCACAGGTTGAGAACCACTATCCTATATCCACTATCCTACCATTATGTGGCTACAATTCAAGGATATTTCATGTAGAAATGTTAATTTTATTTTATTTGTTACCATCCACATGAGTAGATCCAAACTAAAAAGTTCTATTAGGATAATAAAATCGCATTATTAAGAGCTATGTTTTCCCATCCTATGGTTAAACAAGGAAATTACCCACAACAATTGGTTTAGTCCATACTAAAGTTTTTGATTAGCTTATAAATGCATACTCTTATTATTCGATACCGCAGTATGTCAACTGGAACAGATGACATCATATTCCTTTCTTTATTCCTATAACCCAAACATCCTAGCAAAACAAGTGCAAAATTATATTATATCAAATTCGGCCTACATACAGTCTGCATGGCTTTCATGAAAGCCTTCTCACTTTTCTTACTAACCCTGACAGCCTGAGCTAAATTTTTCTCAGAATTTTGCCCTTGGCAGTTCATCCTTGCAGAGCTGGTCTGACCAGCAGTCTTTGGAATATTCTTGCTCTTTTAGTCTATTCCAGCAAGCATACTTGCTTATGGTTAGAATACTGAATGGTGATTCCAACACACGTGGGTACACACAAGAATATATTAGTGGAATATTCAGCTTTTAAAGAAGCTACTCTTTGGTTTTTCAAGACAGGGTTTCCCTGTAGAGCTCTGGCTGTCCTGGTGTAGACCAGGACAGCCTCAACCTCACAGAGATTTGTCTTCTTCTGCCTTCCTAGTGCTGGGATTAAAGACATGCACCACCACTGCCTGGCTTAGAGAAGACACTTTTGCATGATCCAAAAATATCCAAGCCTGCGCAGAGCCTGATGTATGTTTCACTCTTTAGATGAATGAAATGTCTAAATTCTTGATTGCACAAAGCATTTACTTTCCCTGTGGTGTATACCTTGAAGGAAGGAGGTTAAATTACATTTCAGAATATGTAATAGTTTAAGGTACTGGCTGAAGAGATGGCTGAGTGGGTAAAGGATCTCAGAGTAGCATGACTGCCTGAGATCAGGTCCCTAGACCAAACCTCAGGCTGGGTGCAGTAGAACACGCTTGTAATCCTAGTGTTTCTACAGCAAGATGGCAGACAGAACACTTGGCAGCTCACACCCAGCTATCCTGGAGTTCACAGTGACAAACAAGCGACGCTGCCTCAAACAAGGTGGAAGGCAAGGGCCAACACCCAGGTTGTGCTTTGACCTCTATAAGTGTTCCATGACACATATGACAGCTCTCTCTGTCTCTGTCTGTCTCTGTATCTCTCTCTCTCTTCCCCTCTCTCTGACATATATACAAACCAATGTGAAACTTCCAAAGGCTTTCTAAAGAAAAAAAGATATAATTTTAGCCTTGTAAAAATCATCAACATGCATTACTTTTATAAATTGCATTTTGCTCTCTAGAGTTTTCTTGGCTTGCTTTAGGATTTTGGTGACAGTGTCTCATGGGAGCTTAGCGTCACTTCTTCCAGTCGAGAGCATAAGAAGGTAGGCAACCCTGTCAGGACCATAGGAAACAAGTCAGCAGGCCTGCCAGAGAACAGACACAGAATGTCACAAGGCTGCTTGTTCTACCCAAATTAAAAAGAAAACCCAAGGGGAACAAGCATCGATCCCTTTGAGTGGAGAAGAAAGTAAGGACTGCAACGTACTTTTGGGGGTGGACAGGTAGGGTGACAGCTGCAGATCCGCCCTTTCCAGGGTGTCAACATTTCTCTAGCACATTTTGACATTTTATTAAGGTGAGCCTGGGATCTTCGTAGATGTGTACCCCATAGGCAGAACGCTCATGCTTGTAAAACTCAAGAATTTTCTAAGGCATTTGGGGTGTTCTCAAGACCAATATAAGAATTTTAATTTTAGCATCAGCAGTCATCTTTGTACTTATTTACTTCACGAGTCACTGTCGTCATCCGAGGCACTGCTTGTTGAATCGTGTGTACCTACATATATCACAAGAATGGGCATACAAGCTAAAAGCCATGAATCTGGTTGGCTGTATCAGGTCTAGGAAATCAGCCTCATTACATGATAGCCTAATAAATACAGTTCTATGAAAACAGTCCAGCACTGAAAACTCCATTCTCCTGGACTACGTGGTGGTGTAACTCATTAAGGACCTGCCGGAGGTGGAGAATGTCTCTGAAATAATTTCATCAAATACTGTGCATTGTATTTTTAAAAAACGGTAAACTTATTACTTCTGTAAGAGGGTTTCTTTCAATTATTTAAATTATTGATGAATATCAATTTAAGGTTACAAAGGAAATAGAAGCATTGAAAAAGACAGAAAGTACAAACTAAGCTAGCTAGAGAGCGATCCCACCATCCAAGACTGTTTCTACCCAGTCGTTTTTAAGCCTTGCTTGTAAATTTTCTGGGGTATTTTTATAGGAGGGTGGTTTTGGGGAATGTCTGCTTTTGACTTACAAGTCTTCTACCCTGTCTAATAACTCATTCTTATGAAACAGAGACAATGTGAGCATGGCAGATGATGTCAGGGGATTTCACCAGACAATTTCAAATAGTAGGATTGTATATTTGAAGCACATTAAGTGAAATCACCAAAGAGAGGCTTGTTTCTCTCCTTCCCCCGGTTTGTCATGGATCACTAATCCTGTATGCAAAGATACAATCGCAATGTGAAGAAAATAAGGGTGACTAAACCAGAAAGGCAAAGGAATATTAGACACTGATTGAAAATTATTACTATTATCTGAGTGTCCCAAGAGAATAAAATCAATTTCACTGTGGATTTTTTTTCTTGTAGATTTAAAGAATAAAAGCAAATAATACTTCATTAGAATGTGATGGATGAGAAAACACAAAAGCATTTTTAAAAACTATTCAGGTCACACTGCTAAACAGAGGCATAGAGACAAGAGTCAATCTGACTTGTAATGTTGTTGTTAAGAAAACATATTTCAGATAGTTTTAAAGTGGCTTGCCATTGTCATTATTTAAATTCCTGTTTAAGGCTATTTTTGCCACCCCATCCCTGCTAAGTATCTTCTAACTTTGAGAATGACAACAAAGATGTTATGCATACAGACACAGCAACACAAACACAAGTCTTTCTGAAAACCCATGCTTAGAACATCAGATAGTGAGGGAAAAAACACATATTTTGAATTTAAAAAAAAAAAGACAGGATTTAGTTTCTGCCTTTGCTGTTTATTTTTAATATTCGGATGAATTTCTCCAAGACTCTTATTTTAGGGGAAAATGAAAAAATCAGCAAACATGTCTTCAATAGTATTGTTAGTAATATCTAAGGACCTCAGAGACAAAACCCTAATTATGAGCAGAACTGGAAACAGTCGGCGATGGAAGATCTTCGTGCGCCTAAGGAAACCTGCACACAGCCAGCCGCGCTCCACTCCAGACACAGGAACCACTTTCAGTTCTTAGAAGAGGGCAGCCTGGAGAATAAATCCCAAAATGCCTCCAGAGGGAAAAATGGATCAGAAGACTTGTCCTGCCTATTGTCTGCCTTACACCAGAAACCCTCTCCAGATTATCATTTGACATCGGTCTGGGGACAAAATAGCTGAGGGGCTCTTCGTCAAAGTGACCCTCACCCTCTCCCCAGAAAAGATAATTATTGTGTAAGAAGTCTCCAGGTACAAGAATTCATACATTTAGGTTTTGTTTGTTTGTTTTTAACTGAAAGGGGTTTTGCCACAAATAAAAAAAAAAAAAAAAAAAAAAATACACCTTAAAAAAAAAGTTGGTAGTTTTAGGTACTTATCTTTCCCAGGGTTACCCTTGAATGAATGCCTTGAAATGCCTTGAAAAGAGATGTAAATTATTTCCAATTCTTATGATTCTCCTTGTCCTGTGTCCACCTGCCCCCTCCTTCTCACAGGGACAACACAATCCATTGTTCATTTCACAGGTGCAGGAGCGCAGCTGTAGAGAGCGCATTAGCTCAGGTTTGACATCCCATATGTCTTAATTGAAGGTTAGAGAGAAGGGGGAACGTTTAGAGGCAACCCAGTGAAAAGAAGGACAAAGCCGGCTCGCTCTATGTGTTTGTGTTGTCTATGGCAACTGCTACCACCATCCAGCACCTGTTCAAAGTGCACTATCATTTATTCCCACAGCCTTTAGTATTCATCAAGATTTTCCCATCCCAACACACACACACACACACACACACACACACACTCACTCACAAATGCATGCAGGCACCTGAACTTTTGGTAACAAATACACGTTTGGAGAAACATTGACTATCACATCACCATCAAGCATTTCCTTTGGTAACATCATATGGTAGAAAGATCCCTAGGCTGTTGGAACCCCGATGTGGGATTTATCCTGCTAATAAAATAGTGGGAAGGTCTTGAGTGAGTCACCTTCGTTAGATATTAATTTCTTCACTGCCAAAGGGAGTAGCAGGGTACTCCATCCAAGTGTGCAACCATCTGTGATTCTCCAACAAATTCTTATTCAGGAAAAGCAGCCATCAAGTTTTCAATGGGATTCTTTCTAACAGCACCAAGAAAAAGTTGTTATTGATCACTCTGGCAGTGAAGGAGTGCTCCACTTCTCATTCATCCCCTTGCCCTTGATAAACACAAGGAGTCTCTTTGTAAACAGGGAACCCCCTTTGCCAAAGCTCAGAGAGCCCCATGGCTCATGTTTCACAGCAGAGGCTAGTTCCCCTAGATTCACAGCAGAGGCTAGTTCCCCTAGATTCAGAACTAGCACTCAAAGGAACATGTTCATTCTCTGCCATTCAAATGCAGATTCGGACATGGCCACACTAAGAAAAGTTACATTAGGTTTAAAAGTCAAGAGCAAGCCTGGTCTTCACAAAGATATTTGACATGTAACTGTTTAAGGTGGATAAATGGCCTCCAATTTCATGATGCTTGCACCTTTGACTCTTACAAAACGACGCTCCTAAAAATAACATCTACTAGAAGAACAATGGCTTTCACCATTCATCCGTACTCCTAACTGATCACCTGTAACGGAGACAACGGCATGGAGCGCAGTTTTACTATTCCAGTCCAGCTAAGTGCTTCTGGAGACTCGAAGCACAAAACTGCTCACTCAGAAAGCTTGTTAATGGGTCCCTCATGACTCAGCTATCAATTTTTTAGTATCAGATATACATGCTGTATCCATTATTACTTTCACTTAGAGCCAGATCCAACTTGACTCTGCTGTAGCTTATGGGGTTATGTTTTTTTTTTAATTTATTATTTTTTAGTAGTGGTACATTGGAAAATGTGCATGTTAATTAAAATTAAAAAAAAACAAACCCTGGTGTCATAATATGGACATAACGTCTTTTTGTAAAGTTGTTTTTGCATGATTTCTACCTTTAACACATCCTAGGTTGTTTAAATGTGCTTTGTAAGCAATGATAAAATGACAAGTTATCATTGATCTGCCCTTTCTTCCATCTCAAAGGGATTCGTTAAATAATGCATGCACCCATGTGAATTGCTGTCTTCACTCAGTAGCCCCAGACCATTAGCCAAATATAGCAGCAGTGACATCTTCCAACCCTTAGAAACCCTTTTGGCTTTCATTTAATTAAATTATCCCATTATGAAAACTCTTATAATGAGATTAAATTTAATTATTTATCAGACACTTATTTGCACTAGGGAACCTATCAATTATGCATGTTTAAGCTAAACATTTTTCAGCCCATCACCTTTTTCCTTTTTAAGGAAGATACAATTTATTAAGTACATTTGGGATACTGTATCTAGCAGGCTTTAATGGGAATATGTCTTTAGCCCTTTTAAAAGCTACTGTGCTGAGAATTAAAATTACTATACTTGAAAAAATAGTCAGGAGAATCTCTGTCAGATGCTCTTGTCTTCTAGACATCCCATCTTAAAAGATCTTAATATAGTTGATGGTTTAGCTTAGATTTTTTTTCTATTATCACTGATCAGCTATATCAAATACAGCTTGGATTTTTAAATACAAGAATAATTAGAGCCAGGTGTGGTGGTGTGTGCTTTTAATCCTAACACCTGGGAGGCAGAGGCAGAGGCAGGTGGATCTCTGTGAGTTCGAGGCCAGCTTGGTTTACAGATCAAGTTCAGGACAGCCAGGGCTACACAGAAAAACCCTGTCCCCAATGTTAGTCATATGTTCACTTCTGATAAAAAATAAAATAAAATTTTATGGAAATTTTTAGAGTAGAGAAAAATAGCACAGTGTAATGAACCTGTAATCCTGAGCTTCCCGTTCTCATAATTTTCAGCTCATAGCCAATGTGGTCTCAACTTCACCTCATACCTCTGCCCCTAGTAGCTGATGCAAAACTGAAATATTGTTTCATTGAAGTAGCTTTTATTTAAAAAGAATGTATTGGGGGAGGTGCTAGAGAGATGGCTCAGCAGTTAAGAACACTGCTCTTCCAGAGGCCCCTGGTTCAATTCCTAGGACCCATATGGCAGCTCACAACTGTCTGTAACTCAAGCTCCAGTGAGTCCAATTCCCTCACACAGACATACATGTAGGCCAAACACCAAATGCAGATAAAAATTAAAATATAGTAAATTATTTAAAAACCAAGGGTCTCAAAAATGAAATATTTTTACAATGCAATGAGTTTTTAGTAATCACTGTGATAATGTCAACTCATTGTGCAGACATCTCTACTGGGCCTCATCAGCATAGAGCTGATCACTCTGAAACCATTTGTGGCATCCTAATTCACTGTGGGCAGAAGCACAGGACACAAGCATACACATATGAAGATTGATGGGCTGGTACACTTCCAAGACGGTCTTCCAAATCCCACTCTTGCCACCCTCAAGTTTTTTTTTTCACCCTCAGCTACTTTTATTCTTCCAAGGATGTCCACATGCCTCCAAGCGTCCATCCTGACCTACAGTGCTCTGCCATATCAGATGCCTTAACTGGTCCTCCAGTCTCGCTTCATCTCTTTCCACAGATCCTGAGAATTTTATGGCTGCAGGCCTGTCCCTGCTCTTCCTCAGACATTCCCCAGCCTGCTTTCCCACTGACCTTTCTGAATATCACCCTCTGAGAATGTCACCTCCTATTATGAGGCCACACGTAAAACAGCAGCTCCTTCCCACAGCTGCCACACCCCACCGCTTCCTCCACACCATCTTCACCATGAGACAGACTGTCTCTCCTGCTTTCCCTGTATCCCCTGAGCCTAGAACGGAGGCTCGAATGTTAGGATGGTCAGTGAGTACTCATTTGAAATGAAGTCATTTACTATGTTTTCTAAGGTAATGTATAAAATATGCTTGAACCTCATTAAAAAAAAACTATTTGGTTTGATAGCTATTATGTGTATGGAAAGGAAGAGAAATAGATGAAAATTTATTTGTGGCCGAGGATGGTAGGGTGCTTGCCTGTCATGCACAAAGCCCTGGGTTTGATTTGCAGCTCTGTATGTAATATGTGAGTCTGGCATTGTACACTGTGTAAACCCCATGTGCAGGAGAGATGTGTCTCTCAAGGGATGTATGTCTATCAGTCTGACTCCCCCAGCACACATTACCCTTGAGAGAAGTTCTCAGTGTAGAAGTTAAGTAGCATACCCTGCCATTGTGATCATAAGCATTCGTCTCGGTTTGTGCTGAGCTGATCTGTAAATAGAAAATACCAAGAAGATGCTCAGAAACTTTTGGTTTTTCCTTTTTCTTGTTCCGTACCATACACCAGGAGCCACCACCTTCTTTGTGGCCAAGTCCTGTTGATAGCTTTTTTTAAAAAAGGCCACCACAGCTTTAGAAAACAAAACAAAAACAAACAAAAAACAAACAGCTTTTATGTAACCCAGAAAAGATATGAGGTGAGCTGTATTTTTTATGAGAAAAAAAAATAACTCAAATTAAAAAATATTTAGATGATCGGCAATCTAACATTGTCACCTCCCAAGTTCTCAAAATACTCTGAAATAAAAGGCAGAGGATTAACTCTGAAGTCAACCTGTGTTGACCCTTCCCTCAACCTTCCCTCATGTATGTCAATAGTTATTTAATCTCTCGGTCTTGCCGTTTTCTCTTCTGCACAGAAGCCTGTACAGTAAGAACCAGAACAGCACTTTACTGCACAGAGTTCTGAGACAGGAGACAAGCAAGGCACTTAGAATTATAAGTGGCAAAGAAGAGGTCCTTGCCAGTTTTGGTCGTAGTGAAAGGGGGTTGGTTGTCTCATGCCAAAACAGAAAAATCAACGAGAATATTTTTTTTCTTTCAATAAGAACCAATTACCAGAAGCTTTGTGTGCTCTGGAAAGAGTGTAAAAAGAAACCTGATGTGGTTCCTTCAAAGGATCTTTGTTACCTACTGAACAGCCCTGGGCATTTGCCTCAGTTTCCTTGAGACTCCTGCTGTGTAAAACCACTGAAGTCTTAGGGCATGCCTGCCTGAGCATGCCTCTATGTGCTGTTGATGCCATCTATGAAGAATTCCTGCTGGACAAGGATTTGGTCAGAGAAGAGAGTCACTATTCTATGAACAGAATATCTGCAATGCTGTAGGCCATGTTGGATTTTTCTCTCAAGTGATCATCTTGATTTACTTGATCAGAGTCACAGACTTGGCTGCCCGTAATATCTCTTTCTGAAGTGCATTGGTATAAATGGAATCAGCAATTTGAGTTTTCTTTGCTACAGAAGGAAGCTTCTGGGTTTTCAGGAGTTGGGGCTTTAAGCCATTTAATGTGCAACTTGGATAAGAAGCTGCTGCAGACCACGGGACCACGTAGAACCCCAGCATGCCTCTGCTTCTGTTATGGACAACCTAATGTGTACATTTTGGGGTAACTATTTTGACTTAAAGACCTTAAGGAACTCTTTCAAAACAGGCTTAGGAAACTCCTTTGGCTCATGTCCCAAAAGAAAACAGAAACTGCAGGTGCGCTTTTACAGGAAACTTTCAGTGCAGATGAAATAGAGGCAAGAAGCAAGAGCAATTCTTGATTTAAGAAGCGGCAGCGATTCTCTCTGCTGCCAAATCAGAAAGATGTCACAGCTAGCACAAGATGGTAGTATAGACTTGCACACACAGAAAATGGCAGGGCAAAAATTCAATTCAAAGAGCCTTTGAAGACTACAGTGTTTATTGATGAAGCCTCCTTAGCAGAACCTCTTCGGGGACAACGGGATTAACAGTACAGCTTCTGGGAGAGCCACTGGACATCCCTTCCACTCTTTGTTCTTTTCAGCAACTGAAAACCACATGGCCTCCCTCGAGGGCACACCCTTTTCCTGGCAGCCTGAACCCAGTGGCTCACTAAGATGGACTCACAATGGACTAGACCCTTCTTCAACTCATGATAAGTTGCTAGGGCTTTCTCTAAACTGGAGAGGCCTCCCTGGCTGCTGCCTTCTGGTCAGTCTTTTCCACGTCATCTCACTTTCTGCCCTGCTCTGCCAACAACAGCCCCTAATAAACTCCCTGTGTGCCAGTCACAGCAGTTTACTTTCCAGGAACGCTAGCTCATGACACCTAGCCTCATTTAAGAAGGAACAAAATAAAATGGGTCTTTCTTGCTACATTCCTTGAGGAGTAAGACACTTAGCTGTGAGTATTATCTAAATGAAAATTTAAAGTCAGTTATACACAAATACAGCACAAACATGTCTCCATATCTCCACTGCTTTGCTCTAAGACAATATTTCAAAAATCTCACTGTTGTGATTTTTTTTTCAGACAGGATGCTTCTTGCACATACAATTCGTATTTCTCCTTCTACAGCCAGGAAATGGCTCTTTTAAATTTTGTGACACCAAAGAGATTGCTTTATAGTCAGCACAGTCTAGTGCAATAAAAAATTGACATGCCAAATTTTGAGTGTAGGTGTTTATGGGCACTTTATCCTGGGGAAATGGACCATGCCTTTTGTTCGATTCCCAGGGGAGCACACGACCCAAAAGAAGTTAAGAACAATTGGCAGAAAGTAAAAAGAGAAGTAGAGCTAGGATATGTACCAAGCATATGGAAGGCATGCAAATTCATGCTGTCATTGCTGGTGCAGGAGACAGAGAGTTGCTGCCAGGGAGGCAGGTTCCTCATGGCAACACCTGGTACTGCCATTGCCATACCACACTCCCGGGCTGCTTGCTTGAGGGGATTCCAGGACACCTTTTAAGAGAGTTCTTTTTACCCTTGAAAGATAATTTCCTTGCCTTTTTCTCCTCTTGATGCCATTCACATTCTTAATTTCCACCCCATCGCTTTCACAACTGCTGCTTCTCATCATGATTCTCTCTTCATCCTCCTCCTGGGGTCTTTGTACTGTTACTATGGTTAGGGGACAGTTTGGTGAAGAACCTACATACAGAGTAGGGAATAATGACAAAAAGCTACAGGTCTTCTGCAGGCCAGTGTACACCCTCCCAGTGGCTGTATTTCCCAATCCCTTTATTCATTTTCTTTTAAGATAGTGTCTTTCTAAATTTCCAAGACTATGCCTGAACTCACTATAATACAGGAAAGCCTTGAATGTGGGGGGGGGGGGCTTCCTGCCTCAGTCTTATTAATACGTAGGAGTCCTTCTCCAACCATAAAGTAGACTGTGACCCTTTGCTTGTGATGTTGCCTTTGTACATTATTGGATCTTAACCAGTTTCAGCTCCCTTACACAAATACCTCTGACCCCCTCAAATTTAAATTTGTAGTCCTCTACCCTTGCAAACTGCCATAGATAGTAGCATTCCCACCAGAAAATGCATTGGGATAGTGGAGGCGAGAGGAGACCTGCCATAGAGGAAATGTTGAAATCGAACTTGAGCATCAGGAATGGCATCGCACTTGTCCATCTTCATTGTCATTTGGCTAGATTGGAAGTCCCCTAGGAGACACAATTTCAGACGTGTCAGTGAAGTTGTTTTTGCAGAGGTTTCAATTACACGAGATGACCTGCTCTGAATGCTCATGGTCCAGTTTGAAAATTTCCCCCGAAGGTGACTGGAGAGATTTAGAAGGGCGTTGGGAATATTATTTCCTGTTTAGCCTTTAATGTTTCAACTATAACATAGGAAATGCCCATCTATCTATTACATTTAATAATGCTCTCAGTTCCTGGTCAGATTTCATCTCCCATGACCTGTCTGCATATAAGCTTCTATTCGTTTGGGACAAATCTCAGACATATTTCACCCCTAGATATTTCTGTATGTAGTAGTAAAAGTTAAAATTAAAACATATAAGTATCATAATATGTAAATATTGTACCTAAAATAAGTGAATAAGTATGTGTATGTGCAAATACATAAAAACAGCTGCCAAGTTTGATTTTGTTGTTCCTCATATGGAGGTCAGTGAACTTTGTGGACTGCGTTGCTTCCTTTAACCTTTGTGTGCTCCTTAGTTCCAGGAATTGAACTGAGACCCGAAAGCTTGCCTGGTAAACGCCTTTACGCACAGAGCCTTCTCGGCCGTTCTTAGCTGTGGTTAGGTTGCTTGCTTTCTTAACCGTGGAAGACCCCTGAACAGAACTGAAGTAGAACGTGCCTCCGTAAGTTAGATGCCTACTGCCAATTTCTGTCTGAACTCTTCGGTCTCTCTCACCCACCATGCTAGAGTCAAATTGACCACAGCAGCCAGGACCTCCAGAAAAATGCAGCTTCTGGGGGGGGGGGGTTGCTTTACAGACTTAGGATATCCTTGAGACTAGATGAAACAATTTAAAGGTACATTTGAAAAGCTTATACATTGCCTTTCCTCAACCTTCCTCCATTCTCATCCTCTTGAAGAACGCAGAGACAAGAATGGTGTCTTGAAGCCCACCGTTTCCACTTCTCCGTGTGCATCTTACACTAATTTGGTTTGTTTCCAAGTGCTGTGGCAGCATGCTTTTCTGGCCTGAAAACAGACTTTCCCCCCGGCTGGCAGACATGGCCTTACATAGATCTTTTATAAGCAGCCTGCCGTTGTTGACTCATAACCGGTCTGTTCTTTTTCTATTGGCAGATGATTGAGCAAATTCCATTGCTGCCATTATCAAGGTGGTGCTGTGAAAGGACTTCTCTACACGTCAGTCCTTTTTAATTTCAGTATGATACATTCTCCAAAGTAGAATTCTGGCCCCAGTGCATTATTTCAAACCGTGATCTTGATTTTAGTAAAAGTATTTCCAATCCATTGTCTCACTCTTAACTCCCACAGTGTCATTTGTGGGATTTTTCATTCCTGCTGATACAATTTCTCCACAGTTTCACTAGCTGGATATTTGTTACCCCTTGAACATGCTTGCATGAATGTGTGCATGTGTGCATGCATGCATGTGTTGGGGTGTGTGTGTGTGTGTGTCTGAGTAGAGTTCTTTGGTTGACCAGTAATGATGTGTTTCTTTGCATATGCTTAATGGCTGTTTGTATTTCTTCTTCTGCCAATTGCCTGATTGAACAATTTGAACAATATTTTATCAGATTGCCTGTCTTTTTCTAATCAATGTGTGTTTTGCTTGTTTGTGATTATTAACTCAATTTGGATCAAATATATTCCCACTCTATCATCTTTGACCTCAGCTAGGCTGTCTTTGCCACACCAGTTTAAAGCCTTAATGTACTCAATTTTGTTTATCTTTTCATTTGTAGGCTTGGGTTTCCTGTTTGGCCTGAGGGAAAAAAATATTTCACCTACTCAAAGCTTGTACAAATGGCACCCTAGCTTTCTTTTTAATATTTTTTTATACCATCCATGCTTGAATTGTTAATCCATCTGGAATTAATTTTTGTATAAATATGCAAGAAAAATTTAGATCTGCCTCTTTCCAGCCAATTATGCTTGCATTATTTATTAAATAAGCCCTGCTTTCTCCATGCAACAGACATGCCTTCACTGTCATAAGTTAATATTCTTATTTACTTGGTTTTATTTTGGGTCTTTTTTGTTTCTTTAATTTCTGTAGATATTCTTATGCCAAAAGTATGCTGTCTTAATTAGTCCTATAATAATTTATTATTTAGAAAAAAGTCTTTGCCTTATTCTTCAATTCATAATTTCAGAGAAAGCTGTGTGTGGTGGTATGTGCATTTAATCACAGCACTTAGGAGGCACAGGCGGGTGGATCTCTGTGCATTCCAAAACTCGCTGATCTACATAGCGAGTTACAGAACAGCTAAGACAGCCAGCATTATATAGAAAGATCCTGCCTCAATAAAAAAATAAAAAGTAAAATATAAAAACTACAAAAACTTTTCATGCAGTTGAGGGTGACCAGGGTCTTTCTGCCTCTGCTTCTGAAATGCTGGGATAACAGGCATATGTTACATACCTGGCCTTAGAAGATAATCTTCAACATATTTTATTTCAAATAAACTTAGAAATAATTTTGCCTAATTTTCTTATACTCCACATTCAAGACTTTTGGATTGTAATACATTAGTAAACGTGCTAAGTTTAAACTTCTTAAACAATTTTAAAATGTTAACCTTTCTCATCTTTGACCATGTTGGATTTTATTAACACATTTGGGTCTATAGCATTTACCAACAGGGTTTCTTTTTTTAATCCTCTGCATTTCAGGCTAAGTTCATTCTTAGGTATGGTGTAGCTTTTGTTGTTGTGAATGAAAGTCTTCTTTAACCTGGGATGACTCTTATCGCTCACACTCAGCTCCTGTTGGCTTTATCATCTTTCATCCAAAGAGACTGCAGATACCAGAGTCTCAGGAAAAGCTGGTTGGCTACCACTAAGACCTTTGAGTTTTATAGACCACGTATTTAAGACTCCTCACCTCTGAAGGGAGAGATAAAAGAATTTGACTGTCCGGATCATGTGGTTCTTAGATATATTTTGCAGACTTAGAGAGAGCCTATACTGGTGGGCAGAGCTCACATGATTGCTGGGGTTAGAGTAAACCTTTATTGTGCCAAGCAGAGTTGGAAGTAGAGACTGTCTCCCAGTATTTAACAGAAGATAATCCCCAAGGCATATCGCTGGCACCTGCTGATCATCCTTCTGTTTACTTGAGAGATCTTGATAGATCTTGGATGGATGCTGACAGGAAGCAAATAACATACACAGACAAAATAAATTATAGTACATGAAAAGGGACTCACTAAAACCTATCCAAAAAGCAGTAACAGCAGTGGTAACAACAGCAATTATTTATTACTCAATATCAACCCAACCCCAGATATACCCCCATGCCTACTTGAGATAAAACTAGTATGCAAGCTTTTAAAATATTCTTAGGAGTTATGTCCCTTCATTATTCCCATTTGACAGATAAACAAATTAAGGGATGAGGATATGAAGTAATTGCCCAAGAAGCTATATAAAGAGGAAACACTTAAAAATCCAAAGAACCTGTACGCTTTAATCACTGCTCAGGGAGAGTGCTTGAAAGCAAGCCCCAAGTAAAATGCTAATGTGTATGTTCCACTGTAGCCCAAAGGAAGGTTTGGTGATTTTAGCCTGAGGGAAAAGAATAAAAATAAAGTCATTGGAGTAGTGAAAAACTAAGCAAGTAAGCAAAGAATATTGATGCAATAGTAGTTAATAAAGACTGGTATTACAGAGAGAAGATTAACTTGAAGCAGAAGTTTGCTCTTTGGGAATGCTAATAAAATAGAGATGTCCAAGAGTTAAGACAAACAACAACAACAAAACCCGAGTTTTTTAAAAGAGGGTTCAAGCAAAGCTGTGTCTCGAGAGAAACCAGTAAAAGAACTGCACGCATGGAAGAGATAGACAAGAGGTTCTGAGGTATGAGGGAATAAATCTACAACACAGAACTAGATGAGCTTCTACAAAAAGATGGACACAGAACGGCTCAAGAGAAACTCAACCCAGGATCCACGAGGGCACGAGTACTCACCACATGAGCATGACAGTCCTTCCTTCAAATCCCCAGAACCCATGTCCATGAAAAGATGACTGTGCTTGCGTGCCTATAACCACAGCTCTATGGTGGATGCCAGTCCGAGGATGATGGGTGCTTGCTGGCTGGTAGCAGAGACCCTGTTTCTAGGAGTACAGTGGAGAGAGTTGAACAGTACACCTAACATCCTCTCTGCACGTGTACATACACCACACACACACACACACACACACACACACACACACACACACACACACGAGAGCAGACAAAGATCCCTGCCTCTAAAAGAGAAAAAAAAAATCCCCAAATGCTAATAACAGATGAGAAAGATACAGATTTGAATTTTAAAAGATGTCCATGTACAACTGAAATAAAAAAAAAGCTCTTTCAATCTCTCCTTCTCCAGATTATACTCAAAGCTCCAGACAAAGTTGGGAAACAGCCATTCAAACTGAGCAGTAATGCAGGAAGATAATGATGCGGAGTCAAGACTTGATGGAGCAATTTATGTAGGGGCGAGTCTCATTCTTATTTTCCTCTTTCCTTTGAGAGATTTGAATTGACAATCCTGGTACTAGAGATCCAGAGGTATACGAAGCAAGAATGGGGTATGGGCCACCTTTCTGGACACAAAACTAGAAAAAAAAAAGCAATTTGGGCTAAAATTGCTACAATAAAATCATGAGGAGTTTTCTTTATTCTGTCCTTTCATCTTCCATCTCCTACTGTGCTGTGGATACAAAGGATGCAGGCCACTGAAACTTCACTTTTTTCTGCTTAGGGAGAGATGAAGTGGGGGAAAGAGCCCCGTGATTTGAAATCTGTGAGAGAGCTTCTGTTTACCTTTAACTTCCTCACTAGTCTCCATACTTTGACAAAGCAGAAAGCATACTTTGCAGGCCCCAGCCAAGGAACTGAAACTACAGTTCTGAGAGAAACCATCTTTTAATCTATGAAATAGATAAGAGGATTCTAAGAGATAAAGCGTGTTAGAATCGTAGAGGAGAAAGCTGGACGGGAGATTCCCTAGTTCTGTGTTCATCTCTGGTCCTATGTGTACGACATAAAACAGAATGAACGCAGCCGTTTTGCGAATCGTATCCTTTGTCTGTCGACCACTACCCAAGTCTTAGGCTAGTCTCTAAGTGGTTCCCAATGGTTAAGCAGTGTACTAAAGGCTGAAATTAGAAATGACATTGGAGCTACTGTCCATACTTGTTGCAAACTTGCAGTCTGAAATTGATGAGATCTTTTGCCTGAGGGACTAAACTGAGAAATAACATTCCCCACGTGATTTCAGTTGGATCCAGGGTTTACAGCTAAGTATCAAAGTGTCTGAGATGTAACCCCAACGTTACTTGCCACACAGAATTAAAAGACAACTAGTAACTGAGTGACCAAGATCTTGCAGTTATCAAAGATTTTTTTAAAAAACCTAGGATAATCATGCTGGTAGATTTAATAAAGGGAAACCCTCTCAAAATGAATGAAAAGTTGGACATTTGCTGTGATGCACTCTCAAAGATGGACAGAAATTTTCTTAAATGAAAAAAATAAACAAACAGGTATAATAGAAACTTTACTTATTGACCTAATAAATAAACAGGGATAACGAAAGACTAGAGACCTAATAAACCAACTTGATCCCGAAAGTCTGAAGACCAGTCAGAAAGAGATTTACAAGAACATATCAGAGTCCAAGAAAGGAAGTAATTCACGTCAGAAAAAGAGGATTGACAGTTGGTTCTGTCTTTGAAGAAGGAATCTTCCTAGAGTTTTGAAACTAATACAAACAAAAGATGATATTTTTGTCTATGCAGTTTTACCAAAGAGCTGAACATTAATAGCAAAACTAAACTTTCAAGAGTGACTAGTTGACAAATTTTGCTTATAAATATAAGTACAAGATTTTGAAAGCTTTAAGAAAATTTTATTAGCATTTATGACATTAAATACACAGATTCTTTAAATTTGGGGTACTCTGGGAACTTTCAAAGTTTCTAACTGAATGTGATAAGAAACCATGGGACAGCTAGAAAATGCCCCTGGGAAGGGGAGACAGGCAGTGTATAATCTTGTACCAAAGTTAGCTTCAAATATGTTTTCATATCCATCCATCGGCAGGCATGCACGGACCATCAGATCTTTGTCCAGTTATTTTCTTCGGAGTTAATATGTTTCCTTTAAAAAGTTTTCTCCTGATGTTGATTATTCCAGCTTTAAATAGCAATCTCAGAAAGAAGACATGAAAATTCTAGATTGAGCCCTTCTTGACAATAGGTGGGTGGGTAAGAGAATCAGAAAACCCTCCAGGGCACGTGGCTATGTGTAAGATGTTTAATACATGATGATTTCTGATGCATTTCAGGTCTCTCTTAACCTGCCACCGGGAACTAATTTTGTCATTCTTTTTAATAAATTAGAGGAGAGAACACATGTTTCTGCTCTAAAGCAAGGAGTTAGCAATACAACTAAATGCCTTGTAATGTCAAAACTGAAGACAATATTCTAAATGTTAGCTTGGAACAGAAACAAACGAGACAAATATGGGCATTTCCTGCCAGTAGTGTTGTTTCTCAGAAAGAGTGAAGTTCCTTCCTCAGGCTCTTCCTCCAGCTCTTCCTTCCTCCACCTCTTGTGATGGTGTCTCCAATTGTCTTGCTAAAGTTCAGGGAGGCAGCAGATTGATTCTGACTTTCTTATGTGGAGGGTGGGAAGAGCCTGGAAGAGGTTTTGCTCTGCATCTTGATTGTTTGTTTGTTTGTTTTATAATTTTAGTTTCAAAGCCTGTATCATTTTGCAGGACTGTGTGTTCAGGAACTGGCTGGCACCTCCCCCAGAGCTCACGGAAGCAGCAGCTGCTTCATGGTCTTCCCTAGCATACACTGGCCCAAAAAAGATGGGATTTCTTCCTATCACTCTGTGCTATCCTGATTGCTACACTTCAGTTCCTTTCCTATTGGTTTTGACTATCATTCCGCTACTCAGTAACTAAGAACATTTCTCTCCCTTAAGCTGGACTAAGAAGTATCTTCCTTCTCCTTCCCTCTTCCCATCAACAGTATGTGGCAGAACTCCAGCATCCTTGTGACATTGAATTCTGTATTTCTGTTTAATGTGACACTAATCAAAAGGTGAGACTTTTTTTTTAATGTCATTTGTGCTCTTGGGAATTGAACCCATGGCTTCAGATGCTGGCAAGCTTGTCACCACCGAGTGATGTCCTTAATCCTTTTCTGCTTCTCACTGTATTTCCCAGGCTGACTCTGAACTCACTCTGTAGTCCTGGCAGGTCTTCACCTTGTGCTTTTCCACATCATCCTCTCTTGTAGCTGTATTTTCAGTTCTGCACCACCAGGCCAAGCTACAACCCGGGATGATCTTACTCATTCCGGTTTTTATTCCTCAGGAGCTGGGATGGACACTACTCAGAGATGATGAGTGGAATCATGGTTCTGGAAGGTTTTTGGACCACCTCCCTGTCTGTTTCAAACCAGGCCTTTAGCCAGCTAAGCTACCGGTCGCCACCACTGCCTACCACCCAGCTTTCTCTTCTATGGTCATAGCCAGCCTTTGTGCAAAGGTCGCGCATATTTGTGCCCTCCACGTCTCTACTCGCCACTGACCCTGGGTCCTGTTTGCTGGCCGTTCTTACAGATGCCATTCATGTCACACATCCCTTGGATATTTCTTCACGTTTAGCTTACTAGACCAATTGTCTCCACGATCTCAGGCAATAACTGGCCTCAGAATAAAGTAGAAACTGTTTATTGTTTGAAATATAAAGAAACTCGGGTGTTGAATCTCGGGTATTTTAATTCCAAAGTTACCTTGGATACAACATCATAACTGGAGGTTGTAAATAATGTGATCTCACCACAGTTCTTAATATGCACTTGCTCTGCTACTTGAACCTGTACACTCCCTCAGTTCCTACTTTGCTGAGGGCTCTTCATCTGGGTTCAATTTGTATATTGCCCTCGGCTTGTGTGTTATCCCTCTCTGTCTCTCTTTACATACTACACAGTCTCTACCGTTCTATGGCTCTACCCACCTCTTAGCATCTTAGTCTCCAGACTTTGACAGATGAAAATCTCTAACCAAATGCCCCACATCATCGAAAGCACCCAGAGGGCCTGTAGCATCTTCCCTCAACACCAAGCTTTGATTTTCTTTGTAGACCACTACTGTGTACATTATGACCCAAGTTAAAGACGTGTAAGCTGAGGCTTGGGAGATGGCTTAGCCAACACCAGGATAACCCCCAGTACCCAAATAAATATCTAAAGCAAGGAGAGAGATCACTGGAACTCACCAGCCAGCCAGCCTAGCTAATACAGCATGCGATCTAGGCTAAAAATAAGAATAAAAAAGAACAGAGAGTCATTAAGGAAGACACTGACATCAACCTCTCTCTCTTTCTCTCTCTCTCTCTCTCTCTCTCTCTCTCTCACTTGCACACAGTGAGACATTGGTATTATTGAACCTCAGCTCTGCAATCATGTAAACCACCTATGTTTTTCAGATTTTTCTTTTTTTCCTAATTAAATAAGTTTCTCTCTCTTTTGTTCGATCTAAACCCTTTCCTCTCACCCGAATCCACTACCATGGTCACTTAAGTGGTATTTCTTTTACATTTTTTTTTATTTTTATGCATATGAATGTTTTGCCTGCATGTATGTATGTGCACCATGCCCATGCCTGTTGAATCTCCCTGGAACTGGGTTTACAGATGGTTGTGAGCCAGAGCATGGATGTTAGGAATTGAACCTGTACCCTCCGCAAGAGCAACAAGTATTCTTAACCTTTTAGTCGTCTTCCCAGCCTTTAGGTGGTATTTCTGCTTTCTATGTTTTGTTCATGATTTATCATTTATACAGCGCACCAGGATGGCCTTTCTAAATGAGAATGTTACTCCTTTTCTTACATGTGGGCAAAGCTCTGCTTCTAGATTGAAAAAGACACCACACTGTTTCCATTTTCTGTCCCATTACAAAAGATGTTCTGTTTGACTTCTTATCTTAGATGATGTCTTGCATTCATCTTTTGTAGACCAGGCTAGCCTCAACCTACTTTATCTTCAAAACTTAGTATGTAATGTAAGACGACCTTGAATTTCCTCTATCTCCTGAGTTCTGGGATTATAGGCATACAACAATATCTATGGTGCTGTGTGTGTGTGTGTGTGTGTGTGATGGTTGAGATACAACTCAGGACATTTTACACACCAGGCAGGCATTGCACTAACTGAATTATATCCTGAACCCCACTTCCTTATTATTTTGACATAGCAAATCATCTATGAAAGAACTACACTCTTTCTTCTTTGTGTTCCCCATTTTTGTCTCTACTTATCTATCCGGCTTTAGATTATTCTGTTCTATCACATTGTGTTATTTAATTTTTACGATTGAGTGTGTGTGTGTGTTCATGTGTTCATACCATGGCACATGCAGTGATCAGGGGACAAGTTGCAGGGGTCAGTTTTTTCCTTCCACCACATGATTCCTGGCAATTGAACTCGGGGTGGCAGCCTTGGTGACAGGCACCTTTATCCATCTTGCCATCTCGCCATCTCACCATCTCGCCAGCCCTGTATAATAAATATCATTTTGTATAATACACCATTTCAGGCTCTGGTTGGCTATTAGAGTGTGATCTCTGAGTTCAGAGGTCACGTCCTGGTTCGCCTGTGTTCTTAGCACTTGTCACAACATGAAACCCATCAGGAATATGAAAATACTTACTGACACCAGCCGAAATCACTTCTCCCATTCGATCAGCAAAGGCCCTGTGAAGAACCACTCCATGCAGCCATGACGCAAAGTGGTCATGTTTGGTGTGAAAGTATCTGTTTAATGTTATTTTATGAGTCTAGATTGTCCTAAGATAGCGGAGAGCAACAGCTTCGCCTTTAAAAAATCCCTTATCCTCCACTTTTCATCAACACTCATTTACATTGTCGTGATCCTTTCTTTCCCCTATAAGAGTTCTTCTAGGGAGGAGAGGAGGACCTCCCCTATCAGTGGACTTGGGGAGGAGCATTTGTGGAGAAGGGGGAGAGAAAGTGGGATTGGGAGGGGAGAAGGGTGGGGTTTATGGGGGGATACAAAGTGAATAAAATGTAATTAATAATTTTTTAAAGAGAACTTAAAAAAAGAGTTCTAGTTTCATTTTCATTGCTGAGATTAAAAAAACAAAAATACCCCAACAAAAAGCAACATAGAACAGCAAAGGACTTATTTGGTTTAAAATTCCAAGTCCTGCTCTCTCATTATGGGGACATCACAGAGTTAGCCAGTCATGGCACACCCACAGTCAAGAGCAGAGAGGAACAAATGAGCAAACACTTCCTGCTTATGCTCAGCTAGCTTTCTTCATGCTTACTCATTTTCAGGGTCCAGCCTACTCAAAAGAGCCATGCACAGTGGCCTGAGCTAAATGACAATTAAGACAGACTCCTGTAGGCTTTGATTTTTAAACCTACTTTATTTGGAGTTCTTTATGCTTCTACCTCCCTTCCAAGCCCCCAATCCTAGGTGGGAGAGAAAGGTTAGTAAGGACAGGGGACGTGGACCTCCTTAGACTTAGTACCTGGGAGCAATTCCACTCTTTGTCTGCAGGATATCCAGCAGTCCTGCAATCCAGCAAACCAACAGCAGTGGCAAACATAGCAGAACAGATCAGCAACCCAGCAACCCAGCAATCCAGCAATCCAGCAATAGCAAAAGCAGGAACAAGGAACAGCAACAGCAGCAAGAGCAGCAGCAGCAGCAGCAGCAGCAATCCCCTTGAATCATTCTCAGAAGCATTCTCTCTAGGAGCATCTTGAGGTTACGATTCATTTTCAAAGCATTAAATGGGAGTCTGTCCACCTGATCTCTATTAGTTCGAATAATAACCACATCACTATGCGCTTTGAACAGTTCTCCTAGGTGTTGGCCTCTGAATACTTATGTCAACAGAAGAAAAATGCACAGCTAAGCCTAACCCACCAATATTATTCAATTATAGTGATTTCAAAATTTAATGACTGCTATGAAAATATAGTTTGCTAGAAGTATTTGTTAAATAAAGTCAAGATAACTGACTGCCATATTCTGAAAGGAGATTGACTGAAATATTGAAAACCTTAGGGTGAAGCACCCAGCTGAGACTGCCTCTGTCAGTCTCTCAGGGCCATCTTTCCCCAGCTTCAGGTCACATATCTAATCTTCCCCATTTTAGGATTGCAGTGAGCTTCCAAAGAGACTACATGTGGAAAGAGTGTAAGTAACCCAAAGCATTTCAAAACTCCACATTTTGCTGCTGAACCAGTGGCTAGTTGTAACATCTAAAATATAACTTTGAATTCTACTTCTCAACTCTCTTCTTCCATTGTATCTATCTACATTTCTCCGACTACTAGTTTTCCATGGGGACTACAGTAAAAATTAATCTTATTTCTTTGGGGGTTAGAGGCAATTGTTCTGTCATGCTGAGGCCAGAGCTTATTTGATTATCCCAAATCTTTTTTTTTTTTTTTTTTTTTTTTTTTTTGCTGGTCCCAAGAATTATTAAATAGTAATTCTCAATCTATCCTTTTATGAGAAAGTAAATATTAGTGTTGTGTCCAGAAAACCATTTACATCATTTCTTAATTACTAGGTCTAATTTACACAAAGCTTCTTAAACATGAACTCTTGGGTCAGATGTGTTTCTTCGTCCTTAAAGTTTGGCTTCCTACAGAAAGATCTCTGGAGTTTGTCTTTCCTTTTGTAAGACACAGAACTGCCCAAGGATAAGGCTACAAAGAAGGGTTTAATGGCAGTATTTCTAACAGTTTCATTTATTTGCTTCTTAACTCAAGAGCTTAACAAGCAGGCAGTTGGCTGTTCAGAGGCTGTGAAGACAAAAGCAGATCATAGTACCTGCTTCTCTATCGGGGTGCCCAGCCTTTTGACATTGGTGTGACAGTGTCTTCTACAAATGTATTAGGCTGCATTTATGCCTCTTCTGGGATATGCATAGCTAAAGGCTGGACATACCTGTTAGCAGGACCTCTTGTCATGGAGAAGATGGGAAAAGCTTCGACTACAGTGCACAACAGTTCCACAACCCAGGTCCTTGTAGGAAACTGTGAGAAAAAAGAGATGCTGGCTAGAGACCTGAACTTGGACTAGAAATCTAAGGTAGGTCCCACTGGAAGGCAGCCTAAAATAGAAGTCCTCAAGTAAATGACAGTGAGGCTGAGAAAGAACCCCACAGTGGCCCTTACACTGCTTGGAGGAGAGATGAACAAGGAATGTCAAAGCTCTTAAAGCTTCCTAAGAATGTGTAGATGGGAGACAGACAGACAGGCTCTACCTAAATGACAGCTGTTAATATAAACAATAGAAAAAAAATCTTTTTTATCAGTTGAGGTATCACCAGAGGCGTAAGCTTGTTCATTAGTGACTGCAAAAACACTTAAAACTGCAGCAGCACTCTTGAGAGGAAGGTTTTCATTTCTTTGTTTGTCCTAGAAAGTGCTGTGAAGAAAGCAAGAAAGGCCTTAGTAATGCTTAGTGAGGAGAAGTTATCATCTGTGTTCTTTATATTTTGAAGTATTTTAAGCATTTGGAAAATCAGAAACAGTAATATAATTAAGGCATCGGTAGGCCTACCTGTTTGTATAGCGTAGCACTTCATTCTTGAGGTGAACTTTCTTTCCCTCTCCATGTCCTTTTCTTTCTGTTCCTTTTTTTTTTTTTTTTTCACTTTCCTGGTTCACTTCGCTTTTCTCCTTCCCTGTCTCCTCTCCTCCCTTGCTCCTTCCCAAACTGTAACAGGAGTATGAGAAAGTACCTTGGTCTGTCCAAAGGTTTTCATGCTCTGAGAGGATTAAGAAATTGTTGGAAATCACCGTTTTTGATTGAATCAGAGTTGAAACGGTGGAATTGTCATGTTCGGTTGACTTTTCTGAGAGAAAATCTGGGTTTTTTTTTTTTTTTAATTTTATTAAATGTGCTCTTAGAAAACAAGGTAACCTAGGATAACAGTCCCATAATACTACCCAAAAGAAAAGCTAATTAAGCAAAGGTTTACCTTCTCACTAATATTGTGGTCTGAGAAATTTAAAAAAAAAAAAAATCACAATGCCCTATTCATGCATCTGACATGCCATACTTTTTAACATTCTTCTGAGATTCAGACTGATCTCAATTTTCTACTGACATAGTAGTAAGAATCAAAATTCTTTAGTCATTCCAGGACATTTGTGAGGGACTCAGGCATCACCATTCTTTCCAGGTGCTCTCAGTTCCCTGAGTCATAACTTAGCTCCTCTATTGAAGCAGGAAGCTGCTGGACTTAGAAAACACAAACTGGAGACAGACACCGAGTTCTGTAACTGAGGCAACACTCAAGACCCATAACCCAACGCTGCTTCATTTGGGGGAATGTTTCTGAAATAAGCAGATTCATCCTTCACTGGTCTAGGAGAGCATGCACTTGAAACAGTGTTGCTTATCTGTCTCCTATTAGCGTGGGCCTTTGGAAGGGATGATCGGCAACCATTAGTGGAATAAAAAGAAATCCTTGCAGGATAAGGTGAGATTGCGTGACGAAATACATCTGCAGTGAAGGTAACACTAAATGTGACATACTAATAACGTGTACACTTCACCTCGTGAATAACGTAGGCTGCTGGACCAACAAAGATTTGTGCTCTTTCAAATTTGGATGTTTAGTAAGGGAGAAAACCAGAGATACTTTTATGTCCCAAACTGATGTATATTTTAGCAACTTGTAACACAAAGTAACTTGATACTCTACATAATGATTTGCTACCACTGTGTAAGTACAACTTTAATTCTGTGTAATATAATTTTAATTAAGAAAATAAAGCTTTTATCTACCTTCATCTGGTTTTGATTTCTTCATTTTTATTAAAGATCCTTTTATAAATATTGCGTAATTCATCTGTGGTTCTACTAAAATGCCTAGTTTTACTCCAACAAGTGGAAGATCAGATGGTAGCCTTAAGATCCACGTGCTGTTCCTTCTCATCTTGTATAACATTAGTGAAAATAAGAATGGCTGGGATGTATAAAGAAAATGAAGATTCGTAACATGATTAGGCTGATGTAAAACAAATTTTCAAGTGCCCCAGGCTTTAAAGACATTAGTTTGGATCCATTCCCATGTTGTGTATACAAAGTAAGTTTTTTTGTGTTATAACAGCGTATAATCAACCTGCTAACTAAAATACCAATAAATCCTCAAGTGACTGACTGCAAGAGACAATTGTAAATGATGTATGTTGAATGGGGAGCAGAGAGTGTAGAGTAATGGTAAGAAGCATGTTGGGAAAGCCATGCCTTCCTCTAGGAAAACTGGGAAAGGCAATGAATTTGTGTGTGTGTGTGTGTGTGTGTGTGTGTGTGTGTGTGTAAGAGAGAGACAGACACAGAGAGGACACAGAGGGAGAGAGAAAGAGTATATGGTAGAGGAGTACCATGGTGTGTGTACGAACCCCTTTGGCAAGTCTGTTCTATCTTTCCACTATGTGGGTCCCAAGGATCAAACCCAGATCTTCAGGCTTGGCAGCAAGTGCCTTTATTTGAGGAGCCATCTCATCTCTCCGGCCCTGAAGAGGAATTCCTCAAAAAAAAAAGTATTAGACGTGTTTCTATGTATGTGAATGATGGGTGCACGCAAGTTCAGAGCAACCTACTTTACAGACGAGAGTATTACGGTCGAGTTGATGAATTCTGTTTTTCTCCATGTTTCTTAGCTCTTGAGCCAATTGCTCTGTGCCATGCACCTGTACGCACACATTTCCCAGGCTTGCCCCTGCCTCTATTCTCCTGCGTTCTTCCTCCCACACTTTCTCGAGGCTTTCACAACCTCCCACATCCATGCTGCCACAAAATCACAGAAGAAATTAAGGGATATTTCCTCTCGCACAGGCATACAGAAAACTTGAGTGCACTTGTGGACTAAGGTACAGGTGTGAGCAGGCTAAGGCATATACTGAATTCCTCCCGTGTGTGTGTGTGTGTGTGTGTGTGTGCGTGCGCGTGTGTGTGCGTGCGTACTACAGACATGCGATGGTCTTACTTACTTTCTTTTACTTTAGTGTCTATCTCAAGGTTACAGTTTGTTTCAAATGACAGAGACAGCATGAGTAAAGTCATCCATGTTGCTGCGGGCAGTCTAGAGCTGCTTCAGCAGAAAGGTCAAACAGGTGATCCTGAGGCTATAAGGTCAGGGTTCAGGCTGCAGACAGCCTGGTAGGCTGTTAGATGGCTTTGGACTCTGATCTTTGATGGGGGCATGTTGGCAACCACTGAAGGGTTTGGAGTACTGGCCAGAGGTGGACAGCGTTGGAGGGAGGGAAGTCTAGGCTTCCTACAGTGTGGACTTAAATGCCAGCATGTGGGAACTGTTGTCCTGTGAGAGAAATGCCCTTATAGGTGCATATGTTTGAATACTTCATCCCCGGTTGGTGTAACTATTGGGAAGGATAAGGAGGTGTGACTTGAGTTTGAAAAGGTTCACACCATTGCAGGTGCTCACTCTTTCTCCTTCATTATTGTGGACCAAGATGTGAGCCTTCGAGCTGTTTGTGCCACCATGCCTTTCTCCACCATAATGGACTTTAACTCTCTGAAACCACAAGCCCAATTAAACATTTTCTTTACTAAGTTGCCTTGGTCATGTTTTGTTTTGTTTTGTTTTTTTATCACAGCAAGAGAAACCCTAATGAATACAGTGACCAACCAGGAGGCACCCACTGGATGAAGGCAAGACAGGAGCTCAGGGAAATGAGTGGTGATATCAGCTATACTTGACTTTGGCTCTGAATATAGCAAAGAAATAATCAAGAACCAGTTTGGGTTGTGGAGAATTGATTATGCCCCTAACTGAAAAAGAAAAATGGAAGTAGGTAGGGCCAAGGATATGAATTTACTTTGGCACAAATAAAGTCTGGGTGGCACCAAAAAAGAATCAGAATGTGAGGTTATGAAAAGACTACTGAGCCACAATTTGAAAGACAGTGCGGCCAGACATTCTGAGAGCAGAGACAATACAAAAGCATGGAGTCATTGGTAGGTTTTGGAGGATAACCGCACACAGTGTGCTGTAGGAAGGTTACATGCGAGCCTCAGAAGATGTTTGTTATAGAATTGCTAATGCCTATTGTACACAACTCAGATGTGAAATCAATGCTAACTCTAGTTTTCACGATGCCGTGTATCCTGTTTCTGAGCAGGAAGTAGCCAAACAAAAATTAACACCCAAATCATTGGCTAACATCTGTTTCAAGGAAGCATGCTTCGAGCTATACGTGTCCTGTTTGGGTTTAAATTCTATCATTTCTAAAGTCTCTAGACCACTTTCCTTCACCTTTCTCCTCAGGGCAGCAGAGGCTCAGGTACACTTATCCTGCTTGTAAGTCACCCTCACATCTGGATGTAAGGACTGGTACCAACATTTTCTTTGACTCAGTAAAGATGCCATTGATGCCATTGTCATACTGTTCATTGCGAGCCATCTGTGGAAGTAGACACAAGTTTGGCTCCACTTTGACCAGCATCCTCTCGTCCCAACTATTGCCTCTAGGTTCAAGTGACCCATTTATGGTATTTTTGTTCTCACTGGAAGCTTCAACATCACCAAATTTCTTTGCATTTTTGTGCTCCTGCTGGGGGACTCAGAGACTCTTGATTGCCTTCGCTTGACCATACCAGAGAGAATCTTTTACACTCTGAAGAAGACTTTTATATAAAGAAAGAAATTGCCACATTCACATGTGCTTTGGTAAATAGTTGTTAACCACAAAGCTTATAATTCAATTTATGGGCTGTATTTTACTTGTAAATACCGCTATTTTTCATAAGACAATTTTTTTTTTTTACTTACTTAATTAGTGTAACTCCTGAGTTTGAGGGATTCAATCTTCTTTTCACACAGAACTCTATTTATACAACTCCAATCATGATAACAAGTTCATGCTGAAAGGAAGCAGCAAACTTGCCAATATCCTAAAATGTTGACCAAAGACATATGAAGAAATCCAGTGATTACAAAAACATATTGCCATACCTGTTCTCAGACCTCATTATTGGTAAAAACCTCTTTTTCTCTATTCATTTCCTTCTTTCTTTCATTCATTTTTGTTTGTTGGTTTGCTTGAGACAGGCTGTCTCTCTGTAGTCCTCCTGGAACCCCCTGTGAAGACTCACGCTGGCTTTGAACTCACAGAGATAGGCCTGCCTCTGCCTCCCATGTGTTGGAATTAACTCTAACTCTTCCATTCTTAACCACTTGCCCAAAGTTTTCTTTTTAGCAACCAGTATTCCAAACTGGAAGGCATTTCAAATTTCATTCCTGGCTTTTATTTTGAAATGCTAGGAGTTGCCCCCCACCCCAGATATGTGCTCTATTACTAAGTCATACTCTCATTGCTCTCCTATCGCTTTCTCAATCTTCTCTACCCCAGCCTCCCAGCGTAGTCGTAATGTTAGAAATATGGCGGGAGTGGATGTAAAGAGGACCATACTTGTGCAAAACAGAAAACTATCAGGGAGTGTTTCCATTAAAATACAGTTCTCTCATATTATCGATGGCACCATGGTTCTCTCACCCACACAGTAATTGTGACCAGTGTGGAAGGAGGTCATGTAGGAGACACCGGCTGAGAATGTCTGGGCTTCAAAAGAAAACGGACTCAGCAGAGAAAGATCCGCTTCAAAAAAGGCTCAAATAGAAGAAGCATCAAGTGGCACAGAAGGAATTAAAGGAAATTTCCAAACGGGATTTCCTGGTGAAAATATTCCAAAGAAATAATTGAGAGCAACTTAAAGGTAATGAAAATAAAGATGGCAAAATTATGACAGTAGAGGACACGAGGCACATGACTTCACTTTGAGGTGTTCAGAGGGGCCAAACTCCACAGAAAGAAAAGGTGGCATGGTAGTTGCCAAGGGTTGGAAGGAGGAAAAAGTGAGGGGTAGAGGTTAATCTGTACACATACAGCGTTTCAGGTTGGGACTGTGACGAACTCTGGAAGCGGGTGGTGGTGGTTTTCCCATGAATGTGCTTAGTATTCCACTGAGGTGCACACTTAAGCAGAGCTGAAATAGTGTAAAATGCTACACACAATACAGCTGAGATAAGCAGAGCTGCAAGGCCACCTTGTGCCCCAGGGTACAATGGGAACTTCTGTGGCATCCATAAAGTGGTCCTTCTCAGATGTATTTCAGTGTTTGTTACAAATGGTCCACCACTTTATTTGCTCATATTTTATATATATATTTATTTATATATATATATATTTTTTTATTTGCTCATACTTTATTTCATATACCTGTGAAATGGCTAAAACTACAAGTGTGGCCTCTCTATTTATACCCTTGCAATTTGTCATAATTTCTGTCAAATCGTAATCAGACTTTCTTCTCATACTTGGTCCCTTAGGACTGACTGGTAGGAGGAGTCTTCCCCCACATGGCTAGCTGGGGCTCTGTGATGGTGTGTGTGGACTGCCAAGTTGAGTGGCTCTGAATCAACTAGAACAGCGGGCTGCTGGGCACTCCCGGGAGGGATTTCTTCCCATTAGGTTATGTGAAGTGGGAAGACCCAGCCTGTGTGTGAAAGACATCTTCTGAGGACAGTCCAGATAAAAGGACGTGGAGGAAGGAAGCTTTGCCTTTCTACATGCTGGCCCCCAGTTTCACTGGCAAGCTCATCTAGACTGTTGTGGTGACATTCCTTTGCCAATATTAGAACCGACTTCTAACATAGACTGAAGGCCAGAAGCGCTCCAGGAGCCTTCCAGACGTCCAACATTAGACTGAGAGTACTGAGACATCCAGTCATGTAGACTGAACAACTACTGGATTGTTGGCCTCCCCAAGAGGAGGCAGCCACAGTTGGACCACACGGAACATTTCGTGTAAGCCAGTCTAATAAGTCTTCTTTTAATATATGTGTTTGTTCCATCAGTCCTGTCCCTTTAAAGGACCATAACTAACACAAGCTCCCTCCCCCTTTTTTTTCTGGTGGCTGTCAGGATTGCCAGGTGATTAGCCCCACTGTGTGAATCCAAGTATCTGCAAGCCACTCCCTTGCTAACACCTAATATTTAGGGACACGTGGTTCACTGGCTGGCAGAAGTCTGCTATAACAAATAATTGAATGATGAGTAAATGGGACCAGGAGGTAAAGACATTTATATCAGGCTGCTGAGCATGGGCAAATGGAGGGATGGCGCAGAGAGGCTAGAGCACATTGCTGGGAGTAGGAAGGGTGCCTTAGCTGGGTGGAATAATTATCAAAAGGCTTTCTGTTCACTTTCAGTTCTTTACATACTAGTTGCTCAGCCCTTTGAGGTTATGTCATGTCACTGCATGAACGACAAAGCAGATAAAGGAAACCAATAGAAATGGAGATAAAAACGCGTGACGTTTGTCAGGTATGCAGAGAGACCGGAATCATCTGTCATTTCTGTCTCTTACCCAGACTCCTCCCATCTGAAACTATCATCAGCTCTACAACATGCCCTCACTCTGACCACATATCATCTATTACTAGGTGAAACCACAGGCTAGCTTCCCAGTACATCTCACCTGGACCGCTGCAGTAATGTCCTATTTTGCTTTCTTGCCTCTGTTCTGAACTTCCTGGTTTATCCTCCAAAGCTCAGCCAGATTGCTCCTTCTTATGCAGAAATCAGAAATCAGACTGTTTCTTTTTCTGCTCACAAACAAAAACGAAACAAACCGTTGGAACTTCTGGTACCAGTCCACTACATCAAAAATCAAACCCTGACTCCACCGACCCCACAGTGTCCCGTGGGGGACCAGCCTTCCTGTTTTGCTTTCCATCCTCCTTGTATCGTCCATATTTCCCTCTCATTCTTACCAAACACGCTTTTTTAATCCCAATATCCATTTCCCATAAAGTGCTGCCTGAGCACTCTTACAACTGTATTACCCTTTTATTACCCTTTTATACCCTGGCATCTTATCAGAGAGCATCCTTGACTAGCTCAAACTGCACCCAACACTCTCCTCATGTGTATCAAATTGTATGCAAATTTTGTCTGCCAAATAACTCATACAGACGCACATACATTGGTACACAGTATCTATTTTTTTTAATTTTTACTTTATGCAAAGTCAAATTCACATAGTGTATATTTTCGGATAAGTCTATAATAATTTGTATAGGGAAGAGATTTTTCTTCTTCCCTTCTCGTTTCTTCCCTTCTAAGGGAAAACCACTTCTAACTTTCTGCCATCCTTTACTGACTTCCCCTGTTTCACTTGTTACAAAAGATCACAATGTGTCTCCTTTGGTTTGTTCCCCAAAACACACACCCACATGAGCACCACCAGCCTGTCATCTTCCAGCATGGCTATCTGCTGGTTTTTGCTAGATCACTTCCTGGCACTTAAATTACTCCATCTGGATATAAGATCTTACAGCAGCATGTACTATTCTGATTTTTTTTTCGAAAATTGTATATATCTAAGGTATACGGCACAATGTTTTGAAGAATACATATGGTTAATGTTGACAATCAAGTTAACTTGTCAACGTTCTTAGCACATTTTCATTACACAACATATTATAAACTATAGTCCTTGTGTGGTCTTAGACATACACATGCTGTGTATATACATAGATGAAGGCAAAACACTCATATACGGGAAATAAAATAAATAAATCTCTTAAAAATTAATGCAGCCATAACGAAATCAGTAAAGAGAGATTTCTTAACTTATGTACTGTTTTCCAAACAACTGTTTCAATGAACAGTAGTCAAGGAGAGCTTTCCTCTTCTCCACATCCTCACTGATTCTGCTTTCTTGATCTCTTAATTATAGACATTCTAACAAGAGTGAAATGATACCTCAGTGTGTGTGTGTGTGTGTGTGTGTGTGTGTGTGTGTGTGTGTTCTACTCTAGAACTCTCTACTTTATTCCCTTGAGACTGGGTCTCTGTCTGATCCTGGAACTAGGCCTGGTGGCCAACAAGCCCCAGTGATCTTCCTGCCTCCGTCCCCATAACATTGGGGTTACAGAATTGCAGAGCCAGCTTTTTACATAGGCTAGGGATTTTAGCTCAGGCCTTCATGCTTGCATAGCAAACAATGAGGGAGTGAATTATCTCCCTCATTGTGATTTTGGTCAGCATTTCCCTAACATTGCACGTCTTTTTTTAATAAACTATTTGGCCACTTTTACATCTTCTTTAAAAAATGCCTCCTCAAATCCCTCTCTCATTTCTTAATTGGGTTCTTTGGTTTTCTGCTGAATGATTTGGGTCTCTTATAAGCTTTGGATATTAGTCCTTTCTGATACATCATTTGTAAACATTTATTTTCAAAGCACAGGCTGACTTTTCATCTTACTGTCTCTCCTCTGCGGCAGCTGTAGCTTTCCTGTGGTCCAACTAGGTTTCTGCCTCTGCTTCTTCTCCTGTGCAGGTGTCCTGTGCAGACCTACAATGTAGGAATATGCCCTACATATTTTCTTCTAGGACCCTTATGGTATATAATATGTATATAATATTAAGTAGGTGCACCTCTTTCCAGTTCAGATGATAAATTTTATTCCTAATTTTCAGGAAACTATCTTCTTCTATTGGTTTCCTGGGAAAAAAAGATACAAGTGTAATGGTTATTTTTAAGGTTTGTATTTCTGAAAATGGCTTTAATTTAAATGATTAGTTTTCCTAAGTTTTGTAGGCTATAAAATTCCACATGGAATTTTGTTTTCTTAAGGACTCTGAGGTCATTGGTCCCTTTAGCCTTCTAGAACTACATGTTCTAGTTGAGAAATTTGGTTATGGCCTGCATTTCAGCTATGGTTTGCTCTTCCCTGCTAGGATGCTGTCAGCTTGATTTTATTTTTTTCTTGGTGTTCTGAACATTTTCAACAGCAGCCATCAGTATGACTCTGCCTCTGTCTGCTTTGTCTGGTACTCACAGAGCTTTTTGACTCTGAAACCTCATGTTCTAGGAAATATTTTAGTATTGTTGGCTGAATTTTGCTCTTTGTTTCTCTACTTTCTTTCCAAAGCTATATTTATTTAGATGTGGAATAGCCAGGAGTATATAGCATTTCATTGTGCTGTTTCATATAATTCTCACCTCTTTTTGCTTTCCTAGGAGATGACTTCAGTTAATTTTGCCAATTCGATTGACTTTGATGTTTCTCTTATCTTAATTTTTATTTCCCATGTATCCTTTCCAGTCTTCTTTTTCTTTTTTTAAAATAATTTATTTAATTTTTATTTTATGTGCGTTAGTGTGAAGGTGTCAGACCCCTTGGAATGGGTGTTACAGACACTTGTGAGCTGGGTCCATTTGGAAGAGCAGACAGCGCTCTTAATCACTGAGCCATCTCTCCAGCCACAGCTTTCTTTTTCTATCTCCTCTTCCTTTTCCCACCCTTCCCACTTCTCCATTCCACAACCCTTTCTTCTCATCTTCCTTCTCTTTCTCCTGAGTGATGGGGATGGAACTCTGGGTCTTGCACTGAGACCGTTTTTCTGCCATGGAGCCAGACCCCAGCTCTTTGGATGTTCTTCTGTCTTTACTGGGGCAGTGGCACTGTTGTTAATTTCTTCTAGTTTCATGATTGCAATGTTTTCTCTTAGGAATGATAATGGGTGTTACTTTGGTTTTCTCCACATTTACCTTGGTCTGTTCTTTTTTTATTCTTCATTTGATCTCTATATGCCTTAGCAGAGGCTTTCTTTACATGCCTACTTGTGGCTTATAGTAAAAGTTGATTCATAAATAAAGACCATGGTTTTTTACTTCAGGTGATCAGTTTGAGTACCTTCCAGGTATAAGAATCTCGGATATTTCCCTTTGGACTAGTTACAAACATTACTAAAGGTGAGTTCAGACTTTCTGTGAGAATTTAGATGTGGCTGACTGTTCAATGAGCCTTAATAAGGAGGTTAGGTTAGGTTTATATTCTTCTGTATATGCATGAGAAATTTTTCTTAATGGCAAGGATTCTATCTTCCGTGTTTACTGCTTCATCTATTACCGCCAATACCTGGGAAATGTTACATAAACAATATTTGCTGAGTCCTAGTTGGCAGGCCAGCTAACTAACTTGATTGGTTAGACTTCTGGGTGCCACAGAAACTGCGAATAGTTTTCTTTTTTATTATTTATTTATGTATTACAATTTACTCACTTTATATCCTGGCTGTAGCCCCCTCCATCTCTTCCCAGTCGCACCCTCCCTCTTCTTCCCCTATGCCCCAGCCCTTGTCCACTGATAGGGGAGGACCTCCTCCCCTTCTACCTGACTCTATCCCATCAGGGCTGGCTGCATCATCTTCCTCTATGGCCTGGCAAGGCTGTATCTCCCAGGGGAAGCTGATCAAAAAGCCAGCCACTGAGTTCATGTCAGAGACAGCTCCTGTCCCCCTTACTAGGGACCCCCTTGGAAACTGAGCAGGGGGTCTAGGTCCTCTCCATGCATGGTCCTTGGTTGAAGTATCAAACTGCAGGTCCCCTTGGGCCCAAGTTCTTTGACTCTGTTGTTCTCTTTGTACAGTTCCTGTCCCCTTCAAGTCTATCTCCCTCTTCCTCCATAAGGTTTCCTGCACTCTGCCCAAAGTCTGGTTGTGAGTCTTAGTATCTCCTTCCATACCCTAATGTGTAGAGTCTTTCAGAGGTCCCCTGTGGAAGGCTCCTGTCCTGTTCCTTGTCTTCTTCTACTTCCGATGTCTATCCTGTTTTGCCCTTTTGAGTGAGGTTTCAGCCTCTTCCCTAAGGTCCTCCTTGTTGTTTAGCTGCTTTAGACTATAGATTTTAGTATGTTTATCCTATATTACATGTCTAATATCCACTTATTAGTGAGTATATGCCATATGTGTCTTTCTGCTTCTGGGTTAGCTCACTCAGGATGATCTTTTCTAGTTCCCACCATTTGCCTGCAAATTTCATGTTTTTAATTGCTGAGTAGTATTCCACTGTGTAAATGTAACACAATTTCTGCATCCATTCTTCAGTTCAGGGACATCTAGGTTGTTTCCAGATTCTGGCTATCATGAATAGTGCTGCTATGAACACAGTTGAGCAAATGTCCTTGTTGTATGGTTGAGCATCCTTTCGATATCTGCCCAGGAGCGGTACAGCTGGATCTTGAGGTAGCACTGTTCCTAATAGAAACTACAAATTGTGATCATGACATCCTTGCAGATATTTCCACAACGAATTTAAGACTATGAAAGTAAGAAATGTTTTTAACTTCGTTCCCTTGTCTATCCATTTCATTTTTAATTTTTTATGTTATATGTTTATACATGTGCCTAACTGTATGCATAGACACCTTGTGTATGCTAGAGACCATCAGTTCCCTGGAACTGGAGTTACAACCATCGTGAGCTCCCTGTTCTGTGTGTGAGGAACTTAGTGTGGACCTCTGGAAGGCAGCAAACACCTGAAATCACTGAACCACCTGCCCACCTCCTCATTTCATTGTTACCTTAATGTCTTGGGTTGTTTTCATTAAGAACTGAAAAGGAAATGAACTGATGCTAGGATACTTGAGGGCTTTGGGGAGACAGTGCTAGTTAGAACTATGATATGATATGATATGATATGATATGATATGATATGATATGATATGATATATGATAGCTTTTTAAAAGCTGCACTTAAAGCTCCCATATATGTGTGTGTATGTATGTATGCATGAATGTAAATGCATGTACATATTTATGTATGTATTATGTATGTACATATGTACCAAATACAATGATTTCAGGTCTGATGTATTTTCTTAATGTTTTGGTCATCCTTCCCTTATCGTTTGCATGGCAAAATCCTGGTGCAGTTCAGGTGTGTCAGTTTTGTTCCTTAGAAGTGTTTAGATTGTTTTTGAACAGGAGTGTAAGTGATGATAATGGCCTAACCAATTCACCTTTTGAGTGTCCATAAGGGAAAAGTACAACATGGCGGGGGGGGGGGGGCAGAGGAGGATAAAAGCAAAAGAAATTCAGAGAAATGATTTTCACTTTTACAAACTCAGATTATGTTTCACCAAGTAGCTGTGAGTACTTGCTTTAATTCTTGAGCACTTACTACCAGCATCAAGCTGAACTAAATTCTGAAAAACTCACCATGCCCTCTCTAGGCCTTCACTCTAATTTGGTAAAGGATGGGATCTAACCTTGCATTCATCAAACCTCTATTTAGCTAGGCTAAAGGTTATACATTATAATAAGTGAATAGTAACAAAAGGCAAAGAGAAAACCACTCTAGAGCCAAAATTAAAACTCACTTCAATCTTTAGGGTATTTAAGGAAAGTAAGGACTCTTGAGTATAGGTACAAGTTAATAATTCTATGCAATTTAGGGGGAAAAAGAGCTTGAGCTTGAAACAGTGGTAGACACGTCAAGAACACGGCAAGATAGGGATGGAAACCAGACCTCTGCCATGCTGCTTCAGAGACCCAGGAATGGACAATATCTTACAATATTCCCTTCGTGTGTTGGTCATTCGGGGTCATAAATAATAGTCAAAGTAACAATCAGAATTAGAGGCTGGGGGCCTGATTCTAAGTTTCTTCTCTTTAAGAGTCTTTATTAATTAATTATGAATGAATTTATTTCTGGGGAGCAAAGTCATCGATATTTGTTTTCATTTTTAGATTTATCCGATGAAATTCCTCACAAACAAGATGGAGACAACAGTGATGGATTTGTCAACTTAAAATGTATAAAATCCATTTTATGTATAAAAAATCCACTAAATGTATAAAATCCATTTAGGTTAGACCTTCTAACCTAAGGGGCTGTGGGGCTTGGGCAGTTCTGATCATTGCCATGGATCCCTTCTTTTTCTGGGTCTGCTTTGTTTATGTCCTTCCGTCCTTCATCTCCTCCTTGGCCCCTTCCCCCGCCCTCTACCTCCTCCTTGGCCCCCTCCCTCTCCTGGCTGGCAGGGCAGACCATGCTCTCAGGCAAGGACAGGAAGGAAAGTGAACAGCCATCCCAGGGGGCCGGACTAATGGGGGTTGTGTGGATCTTTCAGCAAGGCTTGTCAATGAGAATCAGGCACTGGAGGGCTCTTCCACTGGCACTCTGACCTCTTGGTAAACTATTTGTTTTTCCTTGTATTGATTAAAAAAACAAGCCACCAGTGCTAACTCCCTGTCAACCGGAGCCTCGATTTTTAAGAATCTCCCACATTTCAATTACACTACGTGACAGATTCAAGGTACTCCATCCTGTTTAATTTCAGCCAGTCAGGTAAACCTGGCTACTGATAACCTTTTTACAAATTAAAAAATAAAAACCAAAGAAGCAATGCGAACCACAAATTTAAATAAACCAGTAGAATACTCCAGCTGTTAAACCAGCCTTCGTGTCCATTGTGGGAATCTAAAAACCAAAAAAACATTTCACCTTATTTACAAGGTAGTTCTGGAGAGGTACTCACTGGAGCAAATGCCAGCTATTGTTTTTCTTAGGCTGCACTATTGAGTATGCCTCCCCCCTTCTCTTCCAACATTCTAAAATAAAATCCATGACCCCCAAGGCAACTTGATCCCTGCCAGTATGAATGTAGCTAAACTTTACAGTTGAGGGAAACCTCCAGGTTGTGTACCTATGCACGTTACTTAATAAAAGTAGCTAGAATCTCGGGGCTTCTGGCTGTGTTTGCAATAGCTATGTGATTGCTGCACTGGATTGAGTTACCAGGCCTTTGAATTGTGACCTTCCGTCTAAAAAAGCTTTAGAGGTTGCCCTTTATTTTCCTCGGATTTGGGAGGCTAGAGAAGGGGGAGTGAATGCAGCTTGAAGGAAAAAGCAGCTTGATGGGCTCTTTTCTCCCATACCTGGCAGCTTCTTTAGAAAATAATAAGAGTTCCTTCATTGCGAAGACTTCAAACCAATCCTCACATGCCTTGGGAAGCCTGGAGTGCAGTTTAATGTAATTATTTCCACAGCGAACAAATCAAGTGTTTATCATGTAGTAGCTATTAGGGTCAAAGCGCATTTCACTGAGTAACTGAAATTAAGGCAGGCGAATGGAAAGAAGCTGACAGCAGTAAAGCAAGCTTTCCATACAGCTGCCTGTTACAAACTCAGAACTCTTCCTTTAATGTTCAGAAAAATTTTGAGGCTATATACATATATATACATATATATGTATATATATATGTATATATATGTATATATATATACATATGTATATATATATATACATATGTATATATAGTCCCTACTTAAGGGGGCTGATTCACCTATACTTATAAATGATTCCAAATGCACCCATGCTTTCTGATTTGTTGATTTCAGGTTTGAGTAGTCCTCATATTTTTCCCATTGACCATTTAATGTGTTTGAACTCATTGCCATTTGTGTGTTTGAATCAGTGAGCTAATTTGCAACATAGCTTTATGAATAATCTGATGGTGTATGATACAGTGCTGTTGTATGATTTGTGTGACTATGTAGCCATATGTGTATAATTTCAATTATACACACATACATATTTATAATTTTAGTATAAACACACACCTTTCTGGATTGAATAACTTTATTGCATTTTACCTTGTTCCAGAATGATGACCCAGCCAGAAGCCAGCAATGTCTCCATGCTCCATCTGCTGTTTAGAGGTGACTTTGATCTGCTACCAAAAAAAAAAAAAAGAATAAACAAATTCCCAAACAAATAGTGTTGAGAGAACAGTCATCTTATACTAAGATTAGGGCTGAGGCACCCATGAGGGTCTCAGAACAGTGCCTGACACACAGTCAGGGTTTGGTCAACAGTCTTACTCTTCATTATTCCGTGAGCTTCTCATTGTTTAAAAACTAGGAACTCAGCTGACGTGAACCTAGAAAACGCAAAGCCAATTTCCAGATCCTCTTACATGTTATGGCAGGTGCTGACAAGATTGGTTTTGCCCATGGCAAAGAGAGAAAAAAAATGTTCAAGAGGAGATACCCTGGATTTCCTAGGTTGCTTCATGTCAACAGAGATCTATTTTACAGAGCAAAAAGGCAAAAGAACTGTTCCTAGGATTAAACATGCACTTCCAAGAACAATTATTTACATATTTTTTACAGAAGGAAGAAAAACTAACTCTGTTTGCCATTTTGGAAAAACAGATGATTTTGGAAGAGAAAATTTATTGTGTCATATTTTTCTTAAAGTGCCTACAGCACCTATGCCCTCTCCTGAAGGAAAAAACAAAAATAGTAAGAATTGTCACTGCTCATGCTTTTATTATTAGTATCAAGATATGCTATCTAAAGCTTGCATTAAGAATAATAATTTTAAAAAATCCTATAGGCAGCCATTACTATCATAAGATAACAAGTTTTCCTCTCTAAATAAATAAATGGTTATGATTCATATGTAGAAACCAATGTGCTTATTATGAGGTCAGGAAATGGGTTCTATTTTCATATTGTGTTGGTATGAAGACTATAATATTTATGAAAATACTTCTTCATGGTACAGCTAATAGTTGGTAATTGCCTCCTTAGATTTACTGTTAAAAGCTATTCATGTTGGGGTTTGAATGGAAAGCATTTAGCAAATGTTGGTAGACATTTTGCTTGGTGGATTTAATATCATTCTTAAAATAAATAGAGGATGTTTTTCTTGGTTGTGTTTCAACCGAAGGGCACTTGGGAGTAGGCCCCTCATGGCAGTGGGGAAGGCACAAGCCATGGAAGGGACCCCTCCACAGGCCAGCAAGCAGCACCGTGTCAACGACTCAGTTACCACCCCTACACGGGTCCACAAAGAAGCCTCCACTGTAGAGCCATGGTTGGAGCAGGAGGTCAGAAAGCAGGAGGAGCTGTAGCATGAGATTTGGGGATACTTTCTTTCCCATTCTCCTTCCAGCAGTTGGAGTTGTGAGACACTGCATATTCTGATAGCGTTGATTTTAATAGTGTGAGAGGAGGAATGGCAGGGCCTTGATTTGGGAGAAAGGGCATCCTCCTCTAAGTGCTAATCACATTGTGAAACTCACTGATACTGTTCTTGAGACACAGTTATCTCTTCAGAGCTGTATGTGCAGGGAAAATAATTAAGCACAGGTGCTTAACCCGTTCAGAGTAAATGGGAAGAGAAGGAAAACATGTCTTTTACTGGAAACTTCACAGCCCTTCCAGCAATCTGCTGTCAGGCCTGGAAGGGAAGGGGAGTCATTTAGCATGCTTTGGCCTTTATTTTCCCAGCACTTCTGATGTTGATGTGTTTAATCAGCTGTTTACTCCTATAGGTTGAGAATATTTTCCCTTCTATTGTTCCAAGGACTTTCTTGCCTTTGACCTTGTCTAAGGACGTTTGTTGATTTTTTTTTTTTTTGAGCACGTCTTTATTTAAAATTCTCTACTAATCTAAAAGTACTGGAAACATTTATGAAAATGACAGACTTCTCCTGTCTAACTGGGAGCATATCCAGGCAAGAGCTGCCCTGGCAGATAAGACCTACTTGGTGGTAAGAGTGTTAAATGAAAGATCTTTGCATCTGTTAGGGTGTTCAAACATCCCCTTCAGGCTGAACTTTTCAGCAAACTTTCTTCAGTTTTTTTGGAATCTGTATGGCTGATTTAGGAAACAGTTTAGTTCTTTGTGGTATGTGATCAAGTTATATAATTATAGTGGATGAAAATTTCATAATATTACCTTTTGGATATTTATCATGGTATAACTTGTTTTAGATCCATGCTGTATATGGAATAATTACTATATATTTGGAGTATGGAATTAGAAACCAGACAAAATTTATAGGTAAACATGTGTTTGCTTTTTAATACATCTAGTTTTGCTTTAGGAAAAGGAAACTATTTACAGGGGTAAAATGCACATGGCTATTTCTTTTAACCAGTGCCTAAGCTGTGTGTTACATAATTATGAGGTATGAGCATTATTATATCCATTAGTGGTCACATTCGATTCATCATATCTTTCCTTATTTTATTCATAATTACATGCATCATTTATTTGAAGGCATTTATTTGGTTATTTAAATGAAATTATTGAATTTCATTATAAAAGTCCGTGTAATATGATAAATTTGACTGTAACATAGGCAAGTAGCTTGTATGTAAAACCGAGTTGGTATTTCTACTGTTTTGACTTCATGTAGTTAGCATATTCTGGATTCTCCAATATAATCTTTTATGGATCAGATAAATAGCATTTTAGCAATACATGCTAAAATAATTTTAAACTATGGGAAGCATGAATGCAGTAGCCGAATGTAAAATTTAAACCAGGAGTTAAATTTTAGCTTTTAGGAAACTTCGTAATAAATCTGAGTGCAAAAGCAGCTACTGTCCAGGTGTTTAATATTGTAAATAGAATTCATTTAGCATTAGATTTTACCTGACTACAAGAGAAAACACTATGACAGGCTTTCTTTTTTTTTTTTTTTTTTCTGCACATGCACCTTGGTATGTTGAATAACCGTTACTTCTGGTCTGAGAGAGTACTGTAGCTGGTAACCCAGCCCTGTTTCTGCTGCATATATGAACAAATCCAATAGCAATCAACTGTTTTCTGACCCGGCTTCCCAAATATGGTAGATGCCTAAGCCCATGATTCCTTGCTGGCACTACACAAGATGAAATCCTAGGTGAGTTAGCAGTTTAAGCTGTCTCTTAGGTTTGACAAAGTGCTCTTTTGCAAGGAATTTAGACTGACATCCTTTCACGAGTGGGGGGGGGGGGGGGGGGGGGGGGGGGGCGGGGCGGGGGAGTGAGAGCTCCTGTATGGAATTTTGGTCCTTTGAAGCATTTAGTTGGGTTTTGTTTGCATCATAGGAATGGTGCTGTCATTTACTAAATAGCAGAGCTAAGGTAAGACCCTGTCTATCTGCTTTATTAGCTGATGTGGAATTGCTGTGGTTAAAAATAAAAATTAAAAAATAAATCATGCCAAGGTGAGAACTTAAAAGAAGGGGTACTTTTTTTTTTAAATAAAAAGAGCAAATAAACTAGTAACAAAATGAGTATACATGAGTATACAGACTTTATTTCAGACTGGGTACTAGCTTGCATTTGCACTTAAACAGTGATATCGGACAGACAAGATATTAGCCCATATAAGGGGATGCATTCTTTCAACATTACAAATCATCATAATGGCTAAGCCCCCGGCTTGGAAGTGAAGTGATTTTTCTGTCTAAAACATAGTTTCTTAACTGCAGCTCAGCTCCTAGTGTTACCGCTTAACTCATAGATTCTGGATTGATTAAGGTTATGAGTTTTTAAAAGGATAAGTTGCAAAGCAAGTTCCAGACTAAATGAATCTCTTCTCAAGACCCGTTTAAAAATGTTAATGGTGAAATATTATCTGGGTCCTAGCCAAAGAACTGAAGCCTTTGGCCTCCTAGCAATCCTTACAGAATCCCCAGCCAGGCTTTCATTGTTAAGCTGCTAATAGCTAACACGGTTGCCCATTTTCCCTCTACTTCATAGAAACAGCTTTTTTTTTTTTTTTTTAATCTTTTCCTGACCTGTTAGTAGGTAGGTGCTCTAGTAAGAAATGTGAAAACTGTCCATTCTCCTAAGTTTCGAGGCCTCAAAAAAAAAGTATTCGAAAAGAGTAAAAGATAACGTGCAACCACTCCCCAAAGATCTTAATTAGGAGCTACTGGCTTGGGAGGATGTGTGTGTGTGTGTGTGTGTGTGTGTGTGTGTGTGTGTGTGTGTGTGTGTGTGTGTGT
>NW_026587216.1:25951760-26009450 GCF_907164565.1 Psammomys obesus
TGTGTGTGTGTGTGTGTGTGTGTGTGTGTGTGTGTGTGTGTGTGTGTTGACAGAGGTTCCCACAAGTTCTTCCCCCACAGCTGTTTATTCAGATAGCATGGGGCGCGTCATTTACATAATAATTTTTTTTTTTTTTTTTTTAGAGCAGCGAGGTTGAGTCAGACCAAGCTCTGCTCCTCTCAATTGTTGCATTTAAACCAATAAGGTTAGGACCAGAGACTAGCTGTGGTTTGCGTTGCAAAAACAAAACAAAACAAAAAGCCCCGAGGCTTCGTGGGCAGACCTACAAGGCTGCGCAAACAAATCGGGGGGGATGAGATTGTGCCGTTTCTTTGTCTAGGCGTCTCAGATGCTATCTGCCGCTGCCGTTTGCTGGGGCGCAAAGCCGTTCCCAAACAGAACGCGGCGAGCTGATGGCTCCGTGCTTGCGGCGAGGTAGCGAGTGTGCACGGCCACTTCCGACTGGAAGCCTTCCTGTGGCGGTGCGCGGTGGCGGGATCCTTCCTGGGGAAGGCGATCGCACTCAGTCGCTCGGCAGCCCGAGACTGCAGCAGTGCCGGGGCACCTTCCCCTGGAGCCGGGCAATCCCCGGCCTCCGCGCTCCGCTGCCGGCCGCGCCGCGTTGCCTGTGAGAGCGTCCGGGTCCCCGCGTTCCTGCCCAGCGGCCAAACTATGTCAGGAATGGAGGTCTGCTAACACAGAAAACTCCAAGGAGCACACCAAACCGGTGGAGGCAGCAGATGTGAGCTCTGTAAGTACAAGCTGGGTGTTTGGAGAACTGGAGTGACCAAGAACAGCTGTCCGGTGGGCAAAGCCCGAGATAACAGGAGCGCTTTTTTTTTTTTTTTTTTTTTTTTATCAGTGTTTTGATTTATTTTCAAAGGAAGGAAAAAACTCTATGGCTTGGGGGAAAATGATGACACTTTGTTCCTGGGAGTTTAGTAGCCGCGGGGTTCAGTCGTAAAAGTGTAATCCTTACCCTCCAAATGATTGGAGCCATTAGGATCATTAAAGGATCATTGCAAATTAACTACTTTTGGTTATGATCTTTAGAAATAAGTAGAACACTGGGTAATATTCTCCAAGGGGGGATTATTTCATATCTTAATTGCTGCACTAGCCTCAAATATTATTACATATATTGAGCAGTGCTGTAGCCATACATTGTAGGGTACGTAAGATAGACTTAGCGGCATATATCCCACAGATGACTTTTTCTACCTCTAGGCTGATAAATGAGGGAAGTTTTCCGATGGAAAAACTCAGCAGACGAACAACAAACTGATAACCGCGATTTTAAGAGAGACGTCTTTCGGTTCCAAAACAAATTTATCCAACACTGTATTAAGTAGGCTCATCTTCAGTATCTGATACAATAAACTTTTGCCACCCCACCCCCGCCTTAATGTATTTGGCCCTCTCTGGTCCTTTATGTGATTTCAGTGCACTTGGGAGTTAAACTCCAGATTTTGAAACTTTTGGGTATCTGTGTAGACCATTGCCCTTCAAAACCAGTATCTGAATTGCTAATGACTCACAGGCTTACACTTTCTTGGGAGGAGTTTTGAAGACCTTTAAGCATAGCGTTTGCAAGAACTCAATAAATTCTGAGCTGTCACTGAGTTTGGACAAGTGTTTTTAAGTTTCATTTCTTTAGATGGCCAGGGGTACAGAAACTTGTTAGCTGAGAACCGTGGTGAGTAGCTGGTCTGAAGTTGGTTTTCCAGTGTCTTTCAGAGAAGGTTTCCTTTTCTGCTTGTTTTGAGTCTTTCCCCTCACTGTTCAGAGTTTGGGGACACACACATGAATAGTCATGCCTTTATATGATCAAACATTTGATATTTGACTTTCTCAATGCCTGAGTTCTCCTAAGGCCCGAAGTGTTTAGTAAGTAAGCAAGCAGCCATGGATTTTCAGCCTTTGAAAACGCTTTGTGGTGACAGACATAGAGGTCTAATTGAGCCACCGTGCAGCTTAAAGTGCCAAACGAAGTCAACTGCGCTCTGAGGTTCACAGGCATGATAAATGATTTTTGAAAAAGAAAATTTCCATTGGAGTGTGAAAATGTATTTCCTAAGAATACAATGAGAAGAAAAGAGGTCCTTGCGTCTGGGACAAAAATCTTTTATCAGATAACCAAAAGTGTTTCAGTCAACATTGTCAATAAACGCTAATTTTGAAAACAGTCCCTTCCTTTTAAAGCTGAAAACAGGAGGGATGTATTCTAAATACTTGTTTGTTTTTCGTTTCAGAATGATTATGTTTTCTCATTTTCTTTAAAGGAGATCATTTAAAAAACAATATAGGCTATTACATTAAGATAATCATCATGAGCATTTGAGCATTTAGTTTATGGAAGCTTTGATAAGGAAATGTAGTGTTACCATTTGACAAATATTTACCTCTCCCTAGAAACTTTTTCCCACTGTAGGGTGAAGTTTTTGTTTTTAGACTTGAGGTTTGTATTGGAACACTGAGAGGTGGAGATAGAGGAGAGTGTAGCAAGACTATGTTCTGCATAGGAAGCAGTCTTCTGGCGAAGGCACTTTCCCTACTATAAAATACATTCTGATTTGAAAATGACCATTGTCTTTCAAATTGGAGGGCACACAGGTTGATCTGTGTCAGACAAAACCAGCTTGCCGGCCAGCTGTACTTAGATAGAAGTTCAGTACTTTCACTTTGAAAATTTCTTTTCAGTTTGAGAAGAAAAAAAAGTTTTAAAATTACAGTCATTTTATAAAAATTGCTTCTAGCAAGCGAAAAAGCCCATGGAAAACCCATAATTTAGACAAGTACCTACATTTTATTTGCTCTGTGCTGCTGAGATTTAGAATCCCTTTCCATTTACAGTTTACTTTTCATAGAACATTATTAACTTTTTGGCTTCATACATGATCTTCTGTCAGATACTTTTGATTGGTAATTTAGCAAAGTATAATAAACAGTGCAAAAGTCATGAATTTTGCTCTGTATCCTGAGCTCTGTGGTAGGGAAAATGTGATAAAATGTGTACCTTAAGTCTTGTTTGATGATCTCTCAAAGCACGTTTGCCTTCTGGAAATAATTTCTGGGGTTGAAGAGCATGGTATTAACAGATTTAATGTGGCTATTCAATGGATTGACGAAGTACTATGTGAGGTTTAACAAAATGAGAGAGACAAATTGAACATCAACACAAGTTACATCTGTGAAGAATTATAAATTTAATTAGAAAAAAGGCAAACTTAAAAGACCTCATTAACTAATCAAAAGTCATAGTCACTGGTGCAGGAGTCTTGAATTTAAATTCTAAGGAGCTCTGTTATCTTCTCTTTATTTTCACAAGTCTGTCAATATGCTACAACTGTGTGTATTCTACCCAAGGAGGTTTTAAAAAGCACTAAACTGAATAACTTTCTTGTACTGTGTGAGATGACCATTTGTAATACTAACTTTGCACTCCTGAGAGTATTGGGATTAAAAATATCAGATTAGAAGATGCCAGGAATTATGGTAACTTTGCAGATAAAACAAGTAAGTAAACACCCCCAGTGCCTAGCAGAACTGTTTTAAAAACGACAGACTCTGCTCCTTTCGAATGAAAATATCCTTCCTTCATTTTTTTTTTTTTTTTGAAACACACCTTGGTTTTAGAGTGTTAAATGCGAAAAGCTAACGCAGACATTGCAGCCATCAGAACTAGGTGTCCTTTTTACATAGCTGTTTGAAGACTACGGATGTCTCTCTGCTGCACTGTGATCCCGCACTGCACATAAAAAACTAAAAGCATGTGAAGTGTAGCATTTTGTAAACTGTAACTAATTTCACTCACATCTGTGTCTAATTGTTGTCTGCATTCGCATTCTTGAGAGTAGATTTATTTTTCCTGGACCACGATGTGGGTTCAGCTGACCAGCCTAAGTGAGGATTAGTTGTTTTAAAGTTATTTTGATTAAAGAGTCATTTTTAAATACAGTAACACACAACACATGGTTTAAATAATCCTTGAGACACAAAAGAATATATCTGAAGTACACTTAATGAGAGGAAGATCGTGGGTACGGACTTTCAAAAACTGCTCTCTGAAAGTACAGTAGAAGCTAGGCTCAGCAGAAAAAAAATTCGTTCTTAAGTAGCATTTTTTTTCAATAAGAAAATGCATTAGAATAATAATTGTTTGCAGTTTTTTTTTTAATTACCAAGTTTGATTTAAAAAAAAAAACACTGGCAAATAGTAGGTTTTAAACTTCAAATATAACAACAATGAAACTTTCAAAATTTACAATGAAATAAAAGTTCTATTTCCAAAATTATGCTTTCTAGCTGAATTTACAATGGGCATGTATTTTAGCATTGAACAGTAGGTATGTTTTAACGTAAGCCAGAGAATTCTTAGAATGAGGTCCGTTCTCACCTATAATTTATTCCAGGTGTATAAAAGTAGGAGAATTTTATCCTTGAGATGTATTGTTGCAGTTTCTAAAGAAAACTATTTAATCTTGTGTGAGATCATTAATTAAAAAATTGCAGAAACCTGTTATCAAATAATGGCCATCTGCAGGCATTAAAGTTAGTACTCAGAAACTTTACTTAACCGTCTTTAAAAATTGTTTTTGTCCTGCACATTAAAAAAAAAAAAAATGCATCCCTAGAAGTTCCTCGTAACATTATCCCAGGACATTTAGACCTTAATGATGCTTTATTCTTGCTAGAAAGGTCGTGTTTCTTAATTTCATAAATCATAATTAAAAACTAGCAGGACTCAACAGAAGATGTTTAGGTGGATAACTTTAATGTCATTTGAGACGCTTCAGTTCTCATCTTTGTTCTGCAGCCCTAATTGATGTCAGTTCAGGTTGAATGAAAATGCACATCAAAGATTTGGAATTCTGTACCATTTTAAAAGTTAGGCAGAGTGTTCCTGCCTGCCTGTCCAAGGGTTGGTGGGAGCTTGCAAGAGGGCAGCAGCCTGGCTCACCTGAACCTCATTACCTGCTGGTCCTTTGCCTCTGGAAAGCAATGACCAGTCTAGGAGCTGTGGAGTGAAATTTCTCAATTGAAGTTTATCCCGGAAACAAACTGAGTTTGCTGAATTGAGTTCTCAAATATTCATTCTACTTCAGTCTAAAAGAAACACACACACACATAAACACAAACACACACATACTTTCATGTTGCCCAGCATAGCTGTAAAAAAGAGTCCTTGGGTTTTATTTTGGTATAGTCAAACTTAGCACATTGCTCAGTGCTGGGACTTTGAGTACGAAAACCTGCCTTTTCCTTGTTTCTTGAGCACAGCATTGCCCGAAGCTGTTTCACTAAATGTTAAATGACAAATAGTAACTGGGAGAAAAGCATCCTGATAAGGATAGGAAATGGTGAGGAGGCTGAGGGGGTGGGCAGGCCACTCTAGTTCAGCTGGCTAGGACAGAAGATGAAAGATCTGAGGGAGCTGGGGGATTATTGCCTCAACTACTGCTGCTGTCAAACATACTCATTTGTTAATAGCTATTTTTTTTTCTCCCCCCTTCCCGAGCACCTTTTCCAAGCTGCTGGGGCGAGACTGCTTTGCGTGTTGATTGGGGGAGGGGTAATCCCGTTTGCAGCTGTCATAGGCCAGTGATGAATCACTAGCCCGTCATTTGACTGCCTTCCCCTCCTGACAAGGGGAGGAGGAGGATAGACCTGCAGGAAGAAACAACAGTTGAGCCCTCCACTTAAAGACACTATGTCTTTTCCGGCTGCAGTAGCCTCCTTTTTTCTCTTTTGGTTAAAAGTGAGCATTGTGGGCTCAGCCATGTGCTCTGTATAATTAAGAGCTGACCCTGAAGCACAGTTAACACCCACTTCTAATTTTCTACCCCTGGCCACAGGTGCAAACATCTCACAGCAGTTCCGATGTTGCTCTTTCCTCAAGCTGCAGGTAAGGGTTTTGTTGATACTTAACATTTTTTTTGTAGCTTACCTTTCTGTAACCCGGATCTATTTTTGTCTAGTATTTCTTAATTATTTCTATTAATAGCAACGGCCTGTATTGGAAGTGACTTAACAATTTGTGTGCGTGTGTGTGTGTGTATGCGCTTCTCTGCGCGTGTGTGAGTGTGCGTGTGTGTGTACCTGCTCCTGTGTAGAGAAGTGCACTTGTACAAAAAATGATTAAGCATGGGGAATGCATGAGAGACTTGGTTTGAGGCAGTTGCTATCTGTTGTTAGAAAAACTGAATATGGAATAGTAATTATGAATAACTGAATTTGAAATCATTTTTTGTTTGAATTCAGATACTTGAGGAAGTAAAGTGACTCCTGGGAAGCTATTTTTACAACTGATACCTTACAGTCAATTTCAGTGTAGCCTCTAAATTAAAATGACCCCAGGTGAGGTGAGGAGCCAATAATATCAGCATTATGTGTGTAACGTGAACCTCCCAGGGATTGTGATTTAAAAAAAATACATATATCTATATCTATCTATCTATATATATATATAGAGATAGATAGATAGATAGATAGATAGATAGATAGATAGATAGATAGATAGATGTATTTAGGATACAGTGAATGGACATTAGGCTTTAGAAGTTTGTGCTGTCAGAAAATGGAGCTGTACCTATAGTGACTTTAAATAGGTCCACTGTTGATGTACAAGAGTGGTAAATATGAGAAGCGTCTGGTTCTGAATACGAGTTGTGTGGCTGTTGTGCCCCTACAACAGAAGTATAACTGGTGAACGTAAGGGCATCTGGGAGGCACTGAACTGTTTTTAATATCGTGGAAATGCGAAATTATGACATTGCACAGAATTGCCCCTGTTCCCCCCAAGTGACAGCTGAAGTCCTCCCGAGTGCTAATGGTCCCTCAGACCCTCTGTGCATCGGCCTTATCCTTTTCCAATTGGCTATGGGTGTATGTAATCCACAAAGCAAACATGTGAGCCAACATCGTAAGGTTTTAATGTTGCATTTGTTTCAAGGGAAACAAATTAAGAAGTGTGCCAGAGTAAACAAATGCATTGGGACCATCTCATCCCCTGTCGCGGGGGTGGAGGCGGCAAGGGTTTTATTTGGTTTGGAGACCCATTAAATAACAATTGGGTGTTTAATTATAAAGAGAGTACCCAGTGCTAATTTATTAGATGAAACAGATTGTACAGAATAGTGATTTATTTCTATTCCACGTGCTTACATATTTGCCTTTTCTTTTAGAAAAGCAATGGCCTGGGAGATTGTTTTCATATAAAAATCACGACTGCATGTTTTCCTCTGAAAGTTAAATTCCATGTCATTGTCTGACATTACCTTATGACTTCAATTATAAAAGTGTGGGGGGGGGGAGATTTTAAAAACTGCATGTGAAACTTTGGCTACATAGGACGAGTGACGCCTCTTCGTAATACGTGTGATGAAAGGACTGAAGTCAGATGCAAGATGAACTATTTCCAGTCTAAGAAAACAGATACAATGGGACTTTTGTGCATGTGTGTTTCAAAGGAGGTGTCAAGTCGTTAGCACATTAAATAGTGGTGTTATGAATTTGGTACATCTGTCAAACGGAAGGCTTCTTGTCTTTAGGTCTATGGAAATGCAGGATCTAACCAGCCCACATAGCCGACTGAGTGGTAGTAGCGACTCCCCCAGTGGTCCCAAACTCGATAGCTCTCATATAAATAGTACTTCCATGACTCCCAATGGCACTGAAGGTGAGTGGCTGTCTCTTGTTGCTCTGCCCTTGTTTCTTCACAGTGTGACTTCTGAGTGCTAGTGATCTCTGCCTTCAGGGTTATCACAGTGTTCCTTGGTTTTGAAGTGATTTCACTCAATCTATGTTCCTCTTTAATTGGGAATCACATTATACTAGATCGTCACATTCCGTAGACTGGTTTTATTTTAAGATATATATATACACATATGTTTTGAAATATATACATGTGTATACATATAATACTTTAAACTTTGAATATATTTATTTTTGTTGAAAGAAATGTCTCTACATAATATTAATTTGTATCGCTTTGCTGTATGACTACTGAAAATTTTGAAATAATGTTTTTCATTTTGTTAGCAAATACAACCAAATTTTTAAATATGTCAACATTGAACTGGATTACTTCTTAAGATCAGCAAAACAGTTTTTGTGTCTAGTATTCCTGTGGCTTTGGCCACTATAATATAAACAAGAAAAAGCTAAAACTTAATACCTATAAAATATGCAAGGCTATTTGGCAAGTATGCATAACATTTATTCACTTTCTTGAGGATTGAGTAATATACTTTAAACATAGTATTATAATTATTTCAATATAATTAGCACATGTGAATGTTCATATAAATTGTATGTAAATAGACGTATCTACTTCAATCCATATACATTTCAGTCGAAACTTAGAAGGTTTATATGAACACATTACTGTCTGTCATATGCAGCCACTTAAGTCCTAAGTATATTTTTATAACTCAGATGTATGGAAGAATATGTTGGACGTTACGTTGCATTTTCTTTCAGCTGGAGACTGTGGAAAGAAAATCTTCACTGATATTGTTGCTTACTTATTTGTTATTAAGACTCAGAATACTGATGGATTCATTAAATAAGTTTTATTAGAAATTTAATGGATTATCTGTGCTAGATTTCCATTCAAAGACAAACCCTTATGTATCAGTTTCCCAATCAACATGATTTTTTTCATCTCAGGGTTTTAAAAAAAACATAATCAATTAAATTATGCATCATTTTGTGCATCATGTAAATATCATTTTGGTGCAGTATTTGAGTATGTATTGGAGAAAGCCATTTAAAACCTGTAAAGTATGGAAGATATAGCACAAAATCATTTATTTCTGTTTTTTTAATTACATCTTGGTTTTTCAACCAACAGTGATTACTTTTATCTGCAAATGTTCTGTGACTTGCTTTATAAGAAAATCTATTCCTGCCCAGTGTTTATGGAGAATGGCTGTTGTAAAAAGTAGAAACTTTGTGCTGATTTAGCACCAACGTTAATCTCTGGGGAAAGCACCTTTCCATTGGAAACTTCTACTCATGTCAATCATCAAGCTGAAATTTACACAAACGCAATTTTAATGTATAAGAGGAGTGACTAGAATTTGTACACTAAAAGCAAGTCATCGATCAGTCCTGTTTCCTCCCTCCCTTAACTCTGTCTTCAGGTGAAAGCCTTACAGCACAGACAAGGTCTGGAGACAGTCACAGAGCCTACTACAGGGTCTACCTCAGATGGGCCCAGTGGACTGTCAGTGGCCTGTGTAGCCTGTGAGAGCCATAGGTCCAAACCAGTCACTGTCAGCCTTAAACAAGAAAGGCTAAGCCTGTTGAACCATTTTGACTCATTGGATTTACCAATGTATATGGGGAGAAAGAATTAAAAAATAGTATCTCTTGGTATAGGATATAGTGAAATAGGCTAACAAGTGAGCTACTACTTAAGCAGAACAGATGTATCTGTGAGGCAGTCCCTTTGGATGGTTTGTGGGAATGGGACGTGGCTTGACTTTAAAGAAAATATGGAGTGCCAACATATTTCTAAATATTTATATTTCATACCTTGCTATCGCATCCATATTCATGAATATATTATATTTTGTAACATGTTTACATAATTAAAATTATGTAAATTGGAATCATTCAATATTCTACATAATTTTTATGGTTGCTTGAAACATTCAGTCTATGAGATACTTAGCAGTAATTTCTTCTTTGATTTTTGAGACATGGTTTCACTATGTAGTTCTGGCTGTCCTAAAATACACTATGTTGAACAGGCTGGCCTTGGCCTTGAACTCAAAGAGATCCACTAGCCTTTTTCTTTTCTCCTAAGTGCTGGAATTGAAGGCATGCATCACTAACCCTGGTTCTTAGAGGTAACGCCTTATACAAAACACCAAAAACAGTCTTAATTGTGCAGGCTCTGCTGATGCACTATTGCTCCAGCCCTGGGAAGTTGGAGGCAGGAAATCAGTCAAGAGTTCAGAGCAAGCTTCATCCATGGAAGTGAGTTTGAGGCCAGCATGGACTACAGGAGATCCTGTCTCAAGGAATAAAAAACATCAATTTTTTTTTTTTACTGTTTTAGGTCTTGGACATGGACTTCCAAGGCCCAGTTTCAAAGGAGTACATAGCTGTTCAGTGCCCTCCGTTTTCAGGCACCAGTGTGCCTACAAAGGCTGTGTACAGTGGGAAATGGTAGGATCACTATAAACCACTCAGAGCACTAAAGGAATATTTTTGTCAGCTTACTGGAAAACTTAGAGCACTTTTTTAGGATACAGCTTAAAATTATGGACCCGAGTTTTCCTTATACATGTTATATGACTTTAGCTCCAGACATATCAAAACATTCGAGCTTATTAAGTTTGTGACTCAGTTTTCTCCCGTTCCTTTTCTGTTCCATCATACTCTAGTTTCATTTCTATCAGCCACCACCATAGAAATTGTGCTTAAAATTAGTAAATTTATTAACACTAGCAGGCTTCCCTGGGATATAGTCATTATAGGTTTTCCTATTCCTTCTTGAGATACGATTTAGTTTAAAACCTGAAGTATTTATCGGTGAATTAGAAGATCAGGAAGGAGAGAAAGAAATTCATTAAAACTGGCCAATAAAAGATGAACTCCCTTCATTCCATAGCAAATACTTCAGTTCTCTGTACACACACACACAAGCACACATATACACACACACACACACACCCCACACCCACACCCACACCCACACCCATACCAGAATAGGTATTGAAATGACTTCCCAGCAGCCCAATTGAAAATAGTCCCAGTTCAATTGAAATTAATTAAATGATCAGGAGAACTCCTGTGTAGTTTCCAGTTGGCTTTGGGTGGTTGGCCATGAGTTGTCTTCTCTAGCTCAGGGCCAATCTTTAAACTTCCTGCCACCACTTGTCTATATCACGAGGCTAAGAAAACAGAAAATCTCCTCTGTGAAAACCCAAAGCTTCATCTTAAGAATAAACAAGAAGGAAATAAAATGGAGAGGCAGAGAAGATTAAGTTTCTTCTGAAGTCTGCTGCCAAATTATTCTAGGACTCAGTGCTTGTAGGTTGTATACTCATAGGCTTGTGCCTGTTTTCATGGTTCACATCACGGAAAGAGACAGAAACACAGCAAGCTCCAGGCTCGAGAGCTATGCGCGTTAGTTCTCCAAACAGTGTTACTTGAGTTATAATAATTGAATGTTGCATGCTTGAGAACTTTAGCTCTTTGCATTTTTTTTTTTTAATGTAGGCATCTCTGATTCTTGTTGCAAGCCACTGCTGGTGTTACCCAGCTTATAAACCTTTGCAATTCAGAACACAAGCAGGTAAACGTAGTTAATTAGCTTGACTGACAGTGGGAAAGCACTGTTGGGAAAGACAGGTTTCCAAGGGAGTCAATGAATATTTCAGTTACTGTTGAACAGGTTAATGCAGAAGACACTAGTGAGTGCTTAGAAGCACAACCTAGGATCCTGAACATTCTCCCCTGGTCTTTTGTATAGTGTGAAAGGCACAATGAAAAAGACATTTTTTTTTTATCAGAGACATTAAAATATTACCTCCCTTCACCCCATAAGCAAATACTCAGTTCTCAGTATGTATACACACACACACACACACACACACACACACACACACAAATATATATACACACAGACAGATACATACACAATCCTGAAGAATATAGTCCCAGCCCAATGGAAAATAAGTAAATGATAAGCAAACCTTCCCTGTAGTTTACAGTTGGTTTTGAGTGAATTTATATGATTTGTCTGTTTTTATGTTAGAGCATAATTTTACAGAAACAGGCTCTTAGATAAAGTTAGCTGAGAAGCAGTGTCCAGTGTGAGAGAAATGGAGGCTTTCTGGTGTGGCTTGTGTTGACATTCATGGTGGGAGGAGGGTAGGCAAGCTACTTTCCTTCTGCAGGACCGAGAGCCATAGCAGTAAAGGGATTTTTATTTACACACCTAATTAGGCTCTTGTTTGCAAAAGCAGGGATTTTTTTCCCTCTACATCCTTGTTTTTTCTGATTGTCTTAAATTCACAGGAGCTTGAGATTGATGAGTTCTATACTGCCAATTTGAGTGTTTATTTTTGGTTGTAGGGGCTGTGGGGAAAGGGAGAAGGGGGAGGGGTGTGAGTGAGGCTTAGACCTGAAATTTGTAGTTTTCTCCATTGTACTGTACATTCAGATTCCAGCACAGGGAGCTTCCACTGAAACAGACAAATGTGTTTTTAAATAATGTAAAAGCAGATGTAGCTGGAGTTCTCTACCACTCATCTCAGGAATTCCTACAGTAATTCAAATAGGAATTTTGAATTGCTGTATCAGATTTCCGAGATTGTGATCTTGAATTAGGTGGCTAAATTGCCTGCATTTAAAATGTATTCAGTTGTGTTTTGCATATTTTAGAGCAGTAGGTTAATTCAATTAGCCACATTTATTTTACCAGAATCTATTTTAAAAGCAGTTTTATAATTCCTACAAAGCTTAGAATACTAGCAAATTATTTGAATTAGTTTTCTTCCCTATATATTTCAGTAAAATATAGTGCTGGCTGATGAGAGTTTCTTTAAGCAATCCTGTTTACAGGATGACTCTAAACCAAGTGAGTACAGTTGGGGTCTGAGGCTGCTTTTCACTGGCAATATTTGTGTGCCTGTATTCGAACATTCTGATGTCAGTGTTAATCTATTATCACCCCTGTCTACATTCTATACCTAATTCAGTTTCTAGGAGCTCTAGGGACACTATGAGGAAAGGCATTCCTAAACAACATTTTTAGATTTTTGTCCATGGCCACAAAATAGGCTTCTTAGAAGTTACTGTAGAGCAAAAGCTATAAAGGAACAAAATTATTAGCCAGAATTTAATCTTTGCTATGTTTTATATACATGGAAATACCTCTCACATGTCTGTTAATAATAAAAATAGCTGTCTAGGAATAATTTGTTGGCCATTGAACTGACTGTATGCCGCATTTTGCCTCATTAAATCTTCAGAAGCTTCCTGGAGCTGGCCAGCAGGGTGCTTAGGAGTGTGGGTTTGAACCCCAGCTGCATAGTGTGCCAGCTGTGGGAACTGGGGCAGAGGAGCTACCACGTGGCTCTGTTTCCTCATCAGTGAAATGAGGAAAGTGGCAGATCTCACGTTAGGCTCACCATGAGCGTGTAATGCAAACCTTGTGGCGTGTTTGGAACTTACTAAGCCAGAACTCACTGTCTCTATTAATATTAAGTGCTGGCTCATATGTAAATAATAGTCACTTCTATGGTATGATTCCTGAAGCTGTAAGAAGTTAAACGCCGACTCTCGAGGCACGTAACTTGTAATGGGTACCGCTGGAATCTGCACTGGTATTTGAAGAGCTGCTGGCAGCATCCAAAGCCCAGCCTTTTCTGAGTCGCTGGGTTTTCCCGAAGAGAATGTGTGATCCTCTTCTTTTACAGGTGTCTTTCTCAGCACCCTCATCACGCTAGTGCCTTCAGCAGGGAGGATGTCATTCAGTAGTGAACAGCAGACTGCATACAAGTTGAGGGCGGAGACCCCGATAGAACATGGACTGCAGGATAAGGATGACTGCCTGCGATAGTTCTGTCTGCGATCTTGTGTGTGACGGTGGGAAATTTCTTCTGTGTCCACACATGCCCAGCAGATTGTTTCAATTGCTTAACTTTGGGGGGGAGCTGCCTCTAACTAGTTTTCAAAGCTTTCGACTTAATTATAATTCTGTCAGCCAGCCTCTGCTTGCTTTAAGCTTCTTTGAGATGAAAAGGAGACAGGAACCCATCCCTGCTTCTCATTACAATAGCCATTATTATATACACATTTGTGAAATTCAAAAAACACTTTTGCTACTGCTCAGAGTAAATATCTTCTCCTTCAGGAAACATTTTTCAGAGGATAGTGATGTGGAAGGTCCCATTTCTTTCGGCTTTGAGAATCAGTTGAGGACAGCTAGAACCTCTGTATGGTCGGAAGAGAGAAAATACTTTAGTTCCGAGGATTAAGTGGGTGTCATGAGTGGACCAGATGGAGGACAGCCTGTTTTTACCTGTCACCTGTTAATAAACCAGCCCTATTGTAGTAAAACCGGGGATTCCGATGCTTGTTGCCCGGAAGCAGGCTTGGGTTTCCAGGCACCTAGGCTGCTTGATGATTAGTGACTGGATTCAGTTCTTATAGAGATGCAGAGCCCTCTGACATCTCTATCCTAGTTCTCCCATAGGAGCAAAAGTGTATCAGCCACAAAAGCATTCTGCCTTCTGGGAGAAAACTTCAAGGAAGACATGTGAACTTTAAGGCAAATCCATGGCTGTTTTAAGTGATTCCTGATTTCTTATAATGTCCCAGCATGCCTTGGTGGTGAGCAAGCGGCACAGCATGAAGGGATAAAGGTTACCTCTCCTCTAATTTTACTTGGTGATTGGCAGATTCCACCTTTGTGAAATGAGAATTTGAGTTAGAAAACCTAACCAGTCTAAGGACCTCAAATGGTAATAAGTAAAAACTTATTATGATTAGATTTATGCCAATTTGCTGGCTTTGCAGATTTTAAGGTTTTGTTTCATGCCTCTACTATCTATTACACCAATAATAATAATAATAATAATAATAATAATAATAATAGTAATAACAACAACAACAACAATAAAGTGGTGAGCATAGCCAGTATTCAACAGAGGAGGGATTTTTTTTCAGTCCTCTCCATATGGACATTAGAAACATTTTTTTTCCTGTAAAAAATAAAACAAAATCTGAATTGTTTACCAAACAGTTATCCATAATAAGGGAGATTTTGGAAGGAAAAAAAAAAAGATGAAAGGAATTGACTGAGTTCTCATCGACCCTCTACGAATTCAGTCATTCCATCCTCCAAATAACTTTTACGATGAGGCTCATGTACCTGGTTTTAAAGCAGTTGAGTGAGTGACCTGTTCTCGTGCAGCGCATGGACTGTGTTAGGGCATAAGCACACGGGCATTGCCTCAGACCAAACATTCTTGTTCTCTAAAAGCATGCCCTTCCCACAGCACTGCTCCAGTTACTACATGCAATGCCTCCTTGCTGCTGAAATTCTTAGCCTGCCTGAAGAAATTTTTTATATTACCTTATCTAAGATTATGGCCAAGATGAAAGGGTTACAATATCTACATATATTCTTTTTTTTTTTTTTTTTTTGCTTATGGAGCCCTGAGCTCCTTGAAAGCTGGACAGACCTATTCACTGTCGTAGTAGCATCCTGCATCTGGCAGCTTGGGCAAAGGGTATTTGTTGAATGAATGCCCTTGTTACTAAGTAAATCACGTAAATGAGGCATTACAGAAGCAGGACACCCATCCATTCATATTACTTATGACACATTCACTATTCAAGGAACTCTTTAAAGTTAAATTTTGAATTCTTTGGAAAGTTCTCCTCTTCACAAGGAAATCACAAACTGGTCCATCCAGCAAACAGCCACAGTGAACATCATTGCCAGCTCTTGATTTGAGCTACCGTAGCCAACCTGCCCTTGATCCACAATAACTTACTATTTCACGAGTAGAACTACTGGACTTTGAATTGTAGCAGTGATGAAACCACTCCCCCATAGTATGACAAAACTGAGTGACATGACAGTAGATAAGGCAGTTGGTAAACGTGGGTTTAGAGTCTTTAAAATATGGCAAAAACAATTGGAGGCAAAAATTTTAAGGTAGGGGGAGGAAGGGAGCTACTTTATACAAAGTGAATAAAGTGTAATTAATAAAAAATAAAAAAAGAAAAATAGAACAGATTTTAAAAAAAGGTAGAGAACACGCGAAGGAATAAATGCATTCACACCTCAGTCAGTGTAAAGAGTTTGTTCTGTTTCTCTGTCTCGTGTGTGTGTGTGTGTGTGTGTGTGTGTGTGTGTTTGTGTTGCATATTGTATATAACATAGAGTACAGAGAGATGCGACCAAGCTAGGTGATACAGGCTCTGGGTACCAGGCTCAGTACTTTGGCAGGTAAATAGAAGAAAGTTGTGAAGGGTTTGTGTTTTAACCAATATGCTTAAGGTAGTGTGGGCAGTGAGAAAGGAATTCCAGTGAAAAAAAATGGTGAAGGTAATTTGCCTGAAGCCATAGTACTCATTTATGTAACATTGTCTCAGCACCACCAATCTCATACTTGCCATGAGAGCTAAGTAGGACAAGAGCAATACTACGTATGGGGCATCATATGATGTGAGAGCGTATCTTTTACAGTCAGACTAATTGGGGCTCAGAGTCTCAGGTCAGCTGTTTATGGTCCATGTAACAAAGGTGGGTTTTAAGAGGCAGCAGTGCAGGCTTGACGGGCCCTGAGGCCAGGTTGCCTCCATAGGAGGCTGAGTTCAGTCAGTCCCCGGCAAGCTGGTGCATTACCTCCTGGTCTTTGGTTCAGACCTGGGCAATCAAGATGATAATGGAACTTGCAGAGAGTGCCTCCAGGATGGGTGAGCAGACTGAAGACAGTCTGACTCTTAGGAAGTGCTTCTGTCCACTAGCCTTGTTATCTTCAAGCCCTCCTTGTACAACAGGGATTACACCTTTACTCTGGGTGATACCATTGATGGGTAGACTAATTGAAAGAACAACTACTGGCATCCGCTACATGCTCAAAACTGTAGCTGCTACTATGAAATGATGATGACTGTTGCATTTTAAAGAAGCATGTCCTTTGGGACTGGTACAGCCGTGTCTCCATGGGAGGGGGTCATGTTCTTTCCTACTCTGGGCTGTTAGCATCACTGAACAGCTGTTACAGGTATGCAGAGTGCTTGATGAAGTCAATAGTCCTAACTCAGTTAATTTCGTGAGGTGAATATCGAGGTGCTCCTGGGGCTTAGTAAAAGACAGGAAAGGGGTACTAATCATTTGGTGGGTTGATTGCATTTTGGGCAAATAAGTCATTTTTCCATATTGATATGATTGAGCTTCTGAGTCGGAGCCAGATCATCTGCTTCCAATCTTCAAACACTAGTTGATTTTACCATCTGCTAATTTGCAACATATCCTGATACACTTCTCCTTGGTCCCCTGGCGCTCTCAGACTAGCCCGTTCAGTGCCACTTTAGGATTCTCTCAGTCTGTCCAGAAGAGCAGTCCAGGATGAGAGAGCTCTACCTGAGAAACGTTAAACTCCTGAGCAGGTTTAGAGAAGTGGAATTAATTGCAACCGTGAGAAGCTAACTTCGCGATTGCAGGCACTTACCGAACACCTTTTTAGGCTGCAGTCTTCACATCTTTGAAAGGGTGCAAGTGTAATGCGTGCCTTTTGCGCTTGCCGTGGGGGTAAAACTTGCTTGTACAATGCTCATTACACGTTGGCCGCACAAGGGGTGCTTAACACAGAAAAATTGTGTAATGAATTACTACTCCTCCATTCGAAAAGCTACACAGGCATTGCCTATGTCAAACACGGAGACTGCTTTGTTGCTAAATTCTTAGAATGTGTTATTGTTTTTTCTTTTTCTATTTCTTGGGGTTTGTTTTGTCTTTTTCTTTCTTTCTTTTTTTTTCTTTTTCTTTCTTTTTTTTTTTTTTTTTTTTTTTACCATTGTGTCATGTTTCCCTTATAGCAAGCTAAAAACATTTAGCTCCCACTTGGGTTTCTAAAGGCTGGTATCTGTTAGAAATCATTGAAGGGCACATTTAAAACCTGTACCTTCCAATCTGGATAATTTTACTGAAAAGAAGAAAGAGCCATAAACAAACATGGATGCTAATGATGTGAATGATGAAATGTTTAGAAGAAATCTTTGACATATGTAACTTATTTGAGGATAGATGAAAACGAGTTTTGTTTTGTTTTTTTTTGACAGATATAGGAAAGCTTAGCGGCCTCCTAGCTTTGTCACTAGAGTACAGCATTCACATATTAATTAATGGCCCCAAGTGGTAGGATATGGTGACTCACCCAGTGGTCCTTCCAGTTTTTCTGCACCCTAGTAAATTTCATCAGACAAACAGAAAGGAAACAAACATACTTCTAGTTTTTACTGTGAGCAAAGCATCACAAAGGAACTCAGCAGTTCAACTAAGAGCTGCTGATCCTGCCTTAGGGAGCTCATAGTCTCATTGAGAGAAATACAAATTCTGACTTCTGGAAAAAAAAAAAACCCTAAAGGACAATAATATCCTAAAATAACTTTTGGAGACTAAGACCTTCAGCTCATGACTCAGAGCAGGAGAGTGAGCAGGAAAGGTGAGAAGATTGTTTTGTGTATAAAGCCAAATTTGCATATTTGGTGAGTGCACTAAGCAAGTCCCATGCCCAAGCTTTTTCATATGTGAATATCTCTTACTGTTTGCTCAAATGCAAAGCTTTTGTCATTAGTTCCATAGTCGGGTTTTGCCACTATGTACTTTCTCCATCAGCAGATGAGAGAGAAGCTATCATCATTGAGTTCTGAAATTATTTTGGTGTCAGAAAAAGGGCTTCATTCTCAAGAAGGTTAGAAGCCACGGATGCAAACAAAAGTGCTCTCAGAGTTGAGAAGAAAGAGCTCTTCAGCTTGCTAGGTTCTGGCCAAGCTTCAAGGAGGAGGTGGAATCTGAGCTGAGTTAGGAAATGGGTAGAATTTGAATAGGTGGAGAAGAGCTGGAATGCATGTTAATGAGGGAGCACTATGAACAAAGGTAGGATAGTTTGGGAGACTGTGAGGAGACTGGTCGAGATGAAGAAGGAATTGATAGGCGATAAGCTTGGGGGAGTCAACAGGAGCCAAACTGTGGAGGACCCTGAGCAGAAGGCTGAGGAATTTGAACTTCCTGGGCCAGTAGGAGAAGCCAGTGAATATTTTGAGAAAGGCACCGATACTGTGAAAGCATTTCGGGTAGTAATCTGGCACTACATCCAGGGAACTTTGGATTGAGAAAGGGTGAGCTTCAGGATGGTCCCAATCTGTCCAGATTTGATATGTTGGAAACCTGAGCCAGTACAACCAAAAACGAGAACTGTGAAAACAGCCTATTAGGGTTGTGAATGACCTTTCAAGGGAGTCTGCATCTACTATTCCTTATTTCTTTTACAAGAGGGCCACCAGCCTCAGCCTCGGCAGAAGCCACTGCACAAGGACACTGTCATAGGCTGTTTCTGTGAATAACTGGTCTTCGAGTTTCCTACCCTTTTCTTTTGTCTGTGTGTATGGGTTAGATTTTCCTTACCATGACTGGATGCTTGACACAAGGGGCTGAATCTCTGAGCTAGGGATGGAGATTACATGTTCGCTTATAGCTTCAAAGGTTTCATCTTGTGGTCAGCTGGCTGCATGTTCCTGAGCCTGAGGTGAGAGAAAGCATCATTGTTGACAGGCGTGCCACAGCAAAGTTATTCAGCTCATGGTGGTCAGGAGGCAGAGAGAAAGGCCAGGAGACAAGAAATATCTTCCCAGAGCAAACCCTCAGTTTCCTTCTCCATCCACCTAGGTCCTACTTTCTACCAGCCAGTGCCTCCCAATAATGCTACAATATTATAAGTATATCAAGGAACTGACTAATTATGTCAATTGGTCAGAGTTTCTGGAATGCAGCCTTTTCCCAGAAGCCCACCAGCTAGCATCCAAGTACCCAATCCATGACCAATGGGAGACATTGTATACCATGCATGCTCCTACCACGCATGCTCTTTAAGGTCAAGTTTCGTTAGCATGACTTGCTTTTCATAAGGCTATACAAGCTGTGCTACTTTTGAAGACTTACGATTTTTCTCTCTTTTTGGGAGACAAAGAAGGTTAATGGTTGAAGGATATCACGTTGTAGTCTATATCCAAAAACAGAGAGTTGCCTCATTTTCTAAGCGAGAATTAACTGAAAGCAAAGCATCGAGTTAACATGTGTATATACTTTTTGATAAAGAAAAAAAAAACATGGTAGGTTAAGGTAATTCAATGATGTATTTTCAAAGTCAGGCATATAAAATGTACATTTAGCAATATTTCCCACCTTAATTTATCTGGTACTAACTTTATTCTTTTTTAATCAGTTTTCATTTGGTGTCACTTGTTTCTTTCGGAACCTTGTAGTAAAGCTTTTTTAAAAACATGCATTTTTTGCTTTGCCTATGGTTTGAGAAAAAGATGACTTAAATGAGTAAGTGATATTGTCATTAAATCTGAGCCATTATTTGGTTGTGCTTTTCCCTTTTTGATCTCTACAGCATAATTATTATCAAAGCTATGATAATTTATTTGCTGGTTTCCTTATTAAGTCAGGAAGGGCACTCTCTAAGCAAACAAAAGCCCAAAGATATTATTTTATTATACTGCCTTTCTTCCAGTTAGTAGCTGATTTAAAATGACACGTGTTTTATGTGTGTGTTGGCCATGAGATACTTTGGTGAAAGAACCTGGAGTAATAATTTAGGTGAGATAAAAGCTGTCTTCGATTTCAGTGGTGTTCATAATCACCTTACCAGTGTGCCTAGTAGTTTTAATTGAAACCTGTCTTCAGGTAGGGTGCACCTCAAGCCTTTATCTGTTTCTTCTACAACTGCTGGGTTCTGTGAGCTATGTATTGGCCTCAGTTCTATAAAGAGAACAACTTAAATTTTTTCTCCTGCTATGAAAAAAATTATCCTACATCAACATGGATAAGACTATGAAATATGAATTGGGTAGAAGAGGATTTTTTTTTTCCTAAAAAAAGCACAGACACAGACTTTGAAATTATGCCTGAGTAATAGTCCTCATCTTCCCTAAGGAAGATTCAGAGGGATTGTTAAACGAAACTTGAAGTATGTAATTCACCCATGGAAAATTTATCCAGTGCTTAATGAGAGAGGGTAAGAGAGTGGCAAAGATGGAGCTGGGAGAAAGGTGGCATGTGGTTTAAGTGTTAAGGGGCATGTAGTACCTTCTTTATAACACGTGGATTACAGTGTTGCACAGAGTCAGGACAACCAGATGAGACTGTATGCTTTTTAATAGTCTAGTGCATAATGAATAGAGAGCCGAAACTTCCCTCATGCTCATTGAGTATCCACCTAAGACCCCAGTGCCAGAAGTGTTATACAAATCCAGGCCACCAAAATACATTATTGAGCTGCTGACCCAATCTCCCCACTTTTGTAAGAGGCGGAAGGTCGTTAGGAAGGAGAATGACAATGAAATCTAGAAGGTAAGAGAAGACAGTGGTAGAAGTTGTAGGTTTGAATTGTTTGCTCTCTGTCACTGAAACAATACCTGAGGCAACTAGATTATGAAGAACAAAAGTGTTTGTGTTTTCTATGAGTCCGTGAACAGGTAGACTCAATACCCTACCCGTCCCCATTATTGGAGCTAGAACCCAGGACATTATGCATCCTAGTCTAGCATTTTCCCCGTGTTCTAGTGGGCTACGTCATGGCTTTTCAGAGTCTGGTCAGAGAAAGGACATTTCATCATGGTTGGAGCACGTGGCACAAGGAAATCATTCATCTCATGGCTGGGACATGAAAAGATAAAAAGAGTAACAAAATTAAAAAATTAAGTTAAACAATTAAGTTAAATGAAATTAAAAATGTCCCCTTCAGTAACATCATACTGAAGAGGTTATGTCTCTGTCAGCCTCTGAGGCATGCCTAAGACCCAAGCCACAGTGCTTGGCGGAAGGATCTAAGAAGTGAGGAGGCAGGAAAAATCCAGACAAATGGGAAACACCCAGTGTTGTGACATAAAAAACCTTGGACGGTGAGAGGTGGGGTGGGGTGTTTGGTCGGGTTGAGTTAGACCTTAAGCAGATGCTGTGCTTCTTTGACAGCCTTGTGCGTATATGGATGGAGATTGAGGGCTTGCCCATATAAAAATCATTTTTGAAAGGTATGTCAAGGAAAAGTATTGTGAAGGAAAATGAACACAGGTGGAAAGGAGGTAGAATTATGGAACCACACAGTAAACAAAGGCAAACTATCCAGGGGGAAAACAGAAAGATAATGCAGCAGAAAAAGAAAAAGAACTGTTGTTATAGTAGGGTAATCAATGACTTAAAAGGAAGCTGTCGCAGGTGATGGTGGCACACAAATTTAATCCCAGCACATGGGAGGCAGAGGCAGAGGCAGGCGAATCTCTGTGAGTTTGAGGTCAGCCTGGTCTACAGAGCAAGTTTCAGGATAGCTAGGGCTGCAGAGAGAAACACTGTTTTGAAAAAAAAATTAAAAAAAAAAGAACAACAACAAAAAGTCAAGGAAAAGGGTTTATTTAGAAGGATTAAGGAAAATTAAAACCGGTAAAAGTTTGGGCTGGGAACTGGAAAAAACCATTTAAGGAAACAACAGATACAAACAGAATGATGTGGTAAATTACAGAAGGGAATGGAAGATGAGAATGTAAAAGCAAGTCCCCAGGAAATTTAAAGGTTCAAGAAAACAGCTTGAGGAGAATCATGGTTGAAAGACAAGTCATGGACAGTCAAACAATTAGGAGAGGAGATGAGCTAGAGCCTGTGGTAGCTTCGGCCCTGGGCTTAGTTCTGAGCCATGCTTAGATAATATTCAGAGTTCTGTCTACATCCCTGAATAAAAGAAGCTGCTGTGTGAGAAGTGAGATCCTATGAACTAGGCAATGGGGTGTCATTGTAAAGGAAGCCGGAAGAGATGTGAGGAAGTAGGTACTGGAGTCAAAAGCAAGCCCTGAAGAAGGTGTGGGAACGTCAGCTGAAGTTAATCAGTGGACATGTTGCAGGAGGAGGAAAAAATGTAACGTAACGCAGCTTCAGTATTCTGTGAACAACATTTGCTGAGGACAGGCGGGTGGGGAACAAGGTACCATTTGGAGACTGAAGAAGGTGGGAAAGATTCAATGAAGATGTTTCAGACACTTGACAAGACATGGAAACAGAGACTGTTCCACTATGGGATAGATCAAGGGACTGTAAAAAAAGAAAAGGCTCTGTTTAAGTGGAATCTATCACCAAGTTAACTGGGCCTGTGCTAGCATGCTCACTGGACGGTGCAGCTGGCCGAAGAGTGAGAAGTTGCCCATCCTGTGATTAGAGTTTGACAAAGCTTCCTTTGAGAACATGAGGCCACACAGCACCCAGAGTGGAGACTAGACATGGCAGGCCGTGGGTTCCCCACTAGCCACGTAAGGCTGATGAAGCTGGAGGGGGAGTCAGGCAGGGGGTTGGGAAGACAGCTGTTCTCATGAGTGCTATGAGTCTGGTGGAAGTGAGCAAATGAGGAAAATGGGACGTTTCTCGGAGGCGATGCGGTTTTAGGGCATGGTGTAGCTGGATCACCTCATAGTCAAACTAGAATGAATGTAATTAAGGGAAGAAGGAACCACGGAGAAAGGGGACGGAATTGATGCTCACCCAACCTGCTGCTATTCCATGTCCATTGGCTTTTCTGCACAGATTCATCATAGCACAGGCTGGCTCTCAATCTAGCAAGCAGAGTTTCCATTTGGGACTGAACTTGTTTTGCAGGTTGTTTTTGTTTTTTTTGATATATGGGAGAATGAGCACTCATCAAATGGATTGAGCACTTCTCGATTGCCCTGTAAGTTTGGAGATGTGTTTTCATGACCATAACACTCCAAACGCCATCCAGAAGTTGATGAACGTGGAATTACAGTGCAGGGGACTAGTTGGCTGATGGACACAGCTCACCATGCTGCAGTGGTCTTATAGTTGAGTCTCCGCTTACAGTACACAAAGAAGGTTTCTTGTTCTCATCGGTCAGCTTGCTATAAAGAATGCTAGAGTTTCCACATTTATTCTAAAATTGCTGACCACTCCTAGCCCGTGTCCCATCTTTCTCCTGCTGGCCTGCTTCCTCAGAAAAAGCATTTGCTGATGGTAATAATGGACAAGGTCCTGGTTTTCTTAAAGTAATTACGATTTAGTCCTGCCTTCTTGAGTTATTCCCAAGACACCTTGCTGAATTTGATTTTGACTTTCCTTAGGGAAGACCTCAATGGCTGATTTTTTCCTTTAGATCCTCTTTTTTTTTTTTTGGAAGCATAAGCTTGACTTTATTTAATGTGGGGTTTTTGATAGATTTTCAACATTTTTATCTGTACCTTAAAAAAAAAAATGCTTTTGGAGCCAGGGATGTAGTTCAGTTGCAGAGTCTTTTTCCTAGCATGCTATTCAACCAGGGGGAAAATAGAAATAGTTTGCTTCCTCATGCTTATAGAGAAACCCCCTTGCAGTTACTGTTGGGTTTCCTTCAGCTGTGGCAGTGCCACAGGTAATTATAAAAGCATGGCCTCTGGGCCTAGCACATTGCTGGGATGGTTATAATCTTTATCTTTTTAAAAATTCTTATCTGAGCATACACTACCCAGCAGCAGATGGGAAAACTGAGGTATCCAAAATCACGTGACCATTCAGGTAAGATGGAGTGGGGAAGACTCCAGTGGGCACAAATGCTCTTGTCTCTTCAACTCTTCAGTCATTGTATAACTGGCCATAACAAAGAAAGCCAGAAATAATTAGTTTTTTTTGTTTGTTTGTTTTTGTTTTTGAGAGCAAGTTTTTTGCTTACACACCCACGTGCATGCCTGTGTAGACCAAAGATCAATACGGGGTAGCTTTCTGTATCACTTTCCACCTTTACTTTTCGAGACAGGGTCTCTCATTAAACTGGAAGCTCCCTGTGTAGGCTAGACTGTCTGGTTTTAGGGAGCCCCTGTCTGCATTCTCCCTCCAGCACTGAGGTTACCAGCGTGTGCTGTCATGCCTAGTTTAGGTGAATTCTGGAGCTATGAACTCAGGTATTCGTGCCTACACAGCAAGCCAATTATCCACCGAACTGTCTCCCCAGCTCCTTAGAGAATATCTTACATCGCAATAAGTCATTAGGCCTCTGTTGATCAAAGCATCCGATTACAGGACTGATACAATCGCACACATCCTGGTAGTTACTCTGCGGACATCATCTCCCATTCAACAGAGAGCCTTTTTAGAAACTGGATTCAGTCGGACTCTTTAGTTCTTAGTATATAGATGGCTGTATTTGAACAACGGCAAAAGGCAATGATCTTGGGACCTAAAAGAAAAGTATCGTTTTCCCTTCCTTTCTTTTTTTGCCTAGTTTTAATGGATTTCAAGAACAATTGAAGTTCCTGGTGGGAGTAGGGGTTGCACTTGATTGAGCTTTATCATGCAGAGATGTAGATTTCAGGGGACCAGAGATAGAAGGGGTTTTGTTATAGGCCAACTTTCTCAGAGTAACTGTATAGTTCAAGCTATAGGACCATTGACCTTAGATTTGGCAGACTTAGAAGCAACTTGGACCAACAGCCTAGGCAATGGAAGAGTTCATCATCTTTTCTTGACATCTGGGCAAGGAAATTTCTACTTGAGATCATCCAGTAAACTTGCTAGCCTGGAAGCACCGAGGGAGGGAACTGGCAAGGTCCTACTTTCTAATCAAACCCCAGAGCTTGTGACACTGAGCCCCTACTGCCTTCTTCCAGCTCTAACTTTTGCAGAGTGCTACTTAACTTATTATTGTTTCATCAAGCTTTGCTCATGGACCTCTGAGTAAAGGAACTCCCCAAATTAAATCCCATTTTGGACACTTTGTGGCCTCTGATTTCAGTTTTTACATGTGAGAGAGACAAGGAGGTGATGTCTGACGAAGGACTCATCCTTGCAAAGTTTCCTATAATGATGATAACATCTGTGGAAAAGATGACCCATAGTAGGTATTTTACATAGTCAGTTTTCTTTTTAGCTCATTCTACCCTTTTGCACAGCATGTGGTATATGATTTGGAGTTCAGCCTCCTATTGGTGATCTGTCTAGAAAGTGGACTAGAACACTTGAGATTGCTTGATTTGATGAGGGCATTGTGTCAAGTCTTTAAAGGAACATGAAATATAATGTGGACATCATGAGCAGGAACCTCCCACCCCCTTGTAGTTACTGTTGGCTAGAGCTGTGGCAATGTCATGGTTAGGAAGAGCAAGAACATTAGGTGGCTGGTGGCATGGGGGGAGAAGGGAACGGCAGCCTTCTGTCAGAATGCATTAGCATCAACTAAGACTTCTAACCCAAAACAACTGGCAGAAAAGTGAAAACTTGAGTCAGAACTTGAATCTCACTGTTGTGTGGTCTACATGAAAACAATCAAGCAGAATGATTTCCATTAGTCTCGCTGCTTTTTTTCCCTCCCAACTTTGTTTAGAAACCATCTATGTAATTAATTTTTTTTTTGAAAATGGCTATCTGATCCATCTATTTATAATGCTCATGTGAAAACTGCTCATCATCTGTGGGTAAGATGCTTAGGACCAGGAGCTGAGCGGAATGATTACTGGGCCTTGTGTTTTGGAGAGATTGGTGACATTCTGAGACAGAAGAGTTGTTTTCTCCAGCATATTCTCCCATCGTAGAATGTTTTTACTTTGAGGAAGAAGCCTCCCTCCCTGAATGCTCTCTGATTAGAACCTTTGCTTCAGGGAACATAGACTTTCAGGTTGAAAGTGCATTTGAAATAAGAACGTAAGTCACTTTCACACGTAGGTTAGGAGCAGTCCAGTGATGGCACATCAAAAAAGGGATTCTAAAATTAGGGAGGAGAAAAACAGATGCTCTGAGTTCTGAAACAGTGTGGCTCTGTTTGGTGGTTTACAATGATTCTGTCATTCTGTTAGGAGTGGCTTTTGTGGACATTCTATAGTTGAAATTGAGAAATGTTATTTCTCAATGCTAGGAGCTTTGAAAAAAATTAAATATAGAGATAGGGACAAATAGATATGTATATCTATGTGTATGTATATAGAATATATATATATATTCTATTTTTTTGTTTCACACTGTCTTCTATCAATATTATGTCAAAATGGGAGAATTCCTTTTTTTTCTTCATAGTGAAAAACAACATTGATAAAATAGCCATATAAATACCATGGTGATAAGACTTTTATTAACCTGAGGTTGTGTCTGAACCATACTGGATATTTAAGGAAGTGTGTGTGGTGTGCGTGCGTGTGTGTGTGTGTGTGTGTGTGTGTGTGTGTGTAATATGTACATACCTGTTCTTAATCACCAAACAACCTGTGGGCTTAAGGATGGCCACTTATTCCCTATGTCTTCAAACCCTTTTAAAGTTTTTCTTCTGATTGCTTGGCTAAACAACAGTCTTTACACAAACACCAAGAAGTAATTTCACATTGTATATTATGTAAATTGTAAGTGATAGTTTTACTAATAAGCAAATTAGTAGGTGTATACTGTAAAAACAAATTTAATTTGTTTTGAGAGTCTTCCTTTAAAGGGCTGGTTCTCAACCTGTGGGTTGCAATCCCCAACAAGGGTTTCATATTAGATATCCTGCATATCAGCTATTTACATTACAATTCATCACAGTCGCAAAGTTATACTTATGAAGTAGCAATTAAATATTTTTATGGTTGGGGATCATCCTAAGATGAGGAACTGTATTAAAGGGTGGTAGAATCAGGAAGGTTGGAAATACTATCCTAAAAGGTACTTTGAAACTGAATGGCCATTCTTAAAGAAAAGAAATTTAATACGTGAATTTTTAAAAAGAGAGTCTAGTAAGAAAGCCTGATTTACATTCAAGTGAAAAGATATCATATGAAATGATTTCTTATCATTATTTTGAATGTTATATATTTTCTCCCATACCTTTACAAATGACTACTAATTCAATATATAATGTGTGTTTACTTTTGTAGTTAAAACAGAGCCAATGAGCAGCAGTGAAATAGCTTCAACAGCAGCAGACGGGTCTTTAGACAGTTTCTCAGGTTCAGGTAAGGAACAAAAATTAGATATTCCCGTTCCCACTAAGCACTGTATTCCTAGTTTATTATACAAGTATATGTGTTTGTGGAAGTGTGTGAGCATTCACAGATACAGATGCAAAAGGCGACTCTTCTCCAAATCACAGATGAACAAGCCCAGTGTTTGTATTCCCTTAGAAGTGTTTGTGAATAACATAGGTTTCCAAAGAAGAAGAGAAAAGGACTTGTTCTTTGTTCTTCAACTAAATTACCTTTATATGTGAATGATGCTTCTCCATGTATTTGTATCAATTTTGATACAAACCTGATCATGCAGATTTGCATGGGCAAAATTTGACTTCAAAACATCCCAAGCAGACTAAGTACCCTCAGACTTGACTCTCTTCTGAACAAGATCTCTGTTGGGCTGACTCTGTGAAGCAATGTTACATTCTTAGGTTTTCATCGCTCTCACGTTAATAAACAGTACACACATTTCATGTCTGTCACAATGAAAACACTCCTCAGAATTTATGGTGGCAGTGACTTCCTGGGATACCCTTGCCACATGCTTGCCAAGACACTCAGAGCAGCTTATTTTATTGAAAAATGATTTCTACCAAAGGCAGCTCTTAAATTGTATGTCCTTATTGTATTGTCTGCTTTGTTTTTAAGATCTGCATTTAAGAAGTGCTGTGCCTTCATAGAGTTATGATTGAAGAACTTGTTCTTAAAATCACATATTTACAACATACCACAATGGAAAGAAATTATATGAAGTAATAAAATTAAGTCTATATGCATGTTTTGGTATTCCTGATATTAGATGGGAATAGTAAGAAAATAACAAAGCATATAATGTCAGTTTCTTTTTTCACAAAACTTGTCATGGGATTTGACTCATCCCAGGCAGTGTGCTTTCTGCTATTATAAATTCATAGGTGTTTGAAAATGGTCCCAATTCAGAGCTTAATGGGATGGACAAATGGAAAATCATGCCAGTAGTTTAACAATAGCAGAGGGAAGCCCCAAGATTGCAAGAGCACCCAGGCAGGGATCTGGAAGAGATGAGGCCGAGGGAGACCATTAGGAAAGGCATCACAGACTAGATGTCTACACTCACATTTAGAAAACAAGTAGCAACACGGTGCACACATAACCATGGATGAGGACACTGACCAATTGGCTACCCCTGGGAGGAGACTATAGCTCAGAGGGCATGGAACTGTTGGAACTGAAAATGGTCTGACATTCCCAATGGGTAATGTGTGAGCAATATGGGTGTGCCACAGAGGGGTGGTTTCAGAGAACAAGGAGACCAGCATGCTCTGCCTGCCTTATTTTAGCAATGGAAGCACCAAAGCAGAGGCTGACACCTATGTTCGTTATTCACAGTCATGAGTGCTGGGTAATCTATGTATTTGGAGACACCTGAATTCAAGTGCAGTTTTTAAAGTTTTTGATTAATTTAATTATGAAACATTGAAGACTTATTCTGGCAATGGGATGGGAAAATGAGGGACTTTATACATTTATGAAGTAGAGTGGAAGTCATCCATGACCAATGGCCACTGGGTCAGTCAAACAAGACAGAAGACGAGCCAGGCGTAAATGGAGCATGTCTGACCCCTCAGTTCAGGGCATGTTGAATAAAAGGTGTGAGTTACCTGAAGATACCAGATATATTAATCGTTAGTGCTCAGATAGTTTGCAGATGTGAAGTTTGGAAGTATACAGAGTAGTAAAGTTAATTAAATTTATTAAGGTTGAACAGGGAAGCCAAGACCACACCCATTTATGTGTGTGTGTGTGTGTGTGTGTGTGTGTGTGTGTGTATGATAGGTAATCCCATGACAATGGAGATGAGGCACAGATACTGAACGAGAAGTGAAAGCAGAGAAGAATTTAAAAGCAACACTGTCTATGTGGCAGATTCATTTAAACACACATATTTACATGTGTGTATGTACATATAGGCATAGATACTTAAGTACAACATATGTGTAGACACATACATACACCCTAAACAAACCAAAAAAGCCAAAACAAACAACAACAAAAAATAATGACCTGAAAAAAAATATCTTGGTTTTATGAAATGAAAGGATGGGTTATATAAGAATATGGTCCTGGAAACCTGTGATGATGTACAGCTTTAGTCCTAACACTCAGAGGCAGAATTAGGCAGAGGTCTGAGTTTAAGACTGGCCTGGTCTACAGAGTGAGTTCCAGGTAATCCAGGGCTACCAAGAGAAACATCATTTCACAAAACCAAAGTTAAATAAAATAATAAAAAGTAAAAATAAAATAGTAATAGCTTTAGTGTCATCACTTTTATTTTTTAAAGACAGGAAATTTATTTATGTGAATATGTTTTTATATGTATGGGCACAGAAAAATGGTGTTTCAGTCTGGGTAGTGAGATAAATTTTGATTTTTTTTTCTGCTGTTGTCTATTTCCCAAAGTCTTTTTATTGGGCATATGGGTAGCACTTACTGATTCAAAAAGCAGTACTTTTAAAGTGCAAGTTAAACAGCATGGACTACAGGGGTAACAGAATTTGAAGGGATTCTGTCTCTTGTTACCTTTGTATTCTTGACACCTATGGCAGCCACCTTTGCTTCACCTTTGCTCAGTGAAGTAACAGTGGTAAGTGAATGAGTGAGTAGTGAATTCGGCTTTCTGTGTTTGCCTCTGAAGTGTCTCAAAGTGAAGGTTAGCGATGCTTGTGAATTTGCAGAGTTGTTTGAGACTGAGGAGATGCTGTGGAGGATAGGAAAGCATGGGGAGACTGCTTACACACTTCAAAGAGGGTAGACAGTGCAGTCAAAGGTCCAAACAAAGCCAGAGCTCTTGAACTTGGAATATGTGCCTACCAGGTGAGCTTTCCCATTAAAGCAATAGTTCTCAACCCCTTTGGGGTCATGACCCCTTTGAGGCTCACATATCAGATATTCTTCATGTCAGACAATCACATTGTGATTTCTTACAGTAGCAAAATTACAACTTGAGGAACTGTATTGAAGGGTTGCAATGTTAGGAAGGCTTTAAGGCTTAGCATCCGAGGTGGAAAGACAGTTGGTTTGATCCAGAGTTAAGAACTTGGCAGAACTGAGAGTATTTACAGGGAATACTAGTATACACTAATTTCTCATGCCTCCCGCTGTCTCAACAGAGAAAATACAACCCAATAATAACTTGACAGGAGACAACGGCGTCAGGAATCCTGCATCTCATGATGGCATTGGAAGAGATATAAAATGACAACAGGCAGCTGGAAATGCTGGAAAGAATAGTCTAATAGTCTCCTCCTAATCTCCACATCAGTGAGACCCCACCACACAGTTCTACAGTTAGTTCTCGGGACTTCCGTGCTTAGCCTTCATCACTGCTTCTGAAATCATTTTCCATTATCTGCCTTCTTGTTTCTGGTGTAGCCCTGTGAGAACAGAGTTTCTTGGTATTATCCATACTTACACTGCCAGTAGATATGAGCATATCGAGTGCATTAAGAGGTAGCTGATACATGTTGCCTAAATGAAGGAATGAAATGGCCAACATTCTTGTGGTTTGAGATGTGAAATGGAGAAATAAAAAGCTTGGACTATGGTCTTGGACCAGAGTGGAGATCAGGACAGAAAAAAGTTCCAGGATAATTATATTGGGACCTGTTGGGAGATCCTGCCAAATACGAAGACATCTTCCCACTGCAAGGGAAGTAGTAGTCACTAGGGGATAGCCATCACAGGGATGTTGAAGAGCTTTTATTGAGCCTCAAGGAATGAAAGGTTTTTCAGAAGAGTAGCAAACAAATGCTTTGATAAGCAGCTGACTGTGGTATTTGTAGTACCTTGAATTTAAGCTAGTTGAAAGTGGCTACTTTGAAAAGATACGTAGGAAAAGCAAGTCCCTAGAATAGAACTTAAGTATAGTTGGAGGAATACATTGTTTAATCTAGAAAAGATCTTATTTTCTGCAGCATCGCTACATGAGGGAAAAAAGGAAAGAAGCGGCTGATCTGGGGAGTGGGGAGAAGACGTAAGAAGCAGAATGCGGTAGAAACAAAGTTCTTTCATTCTCTTAGAAAACACTCAAGAAAGAGAAGAAGGTACAGGGCCACTCTGGTGGTGCCAGCATCATCTTTGTCTCATGAGGGAGTCCTTTAGGGTTTCCCCTCCTACTCTCAGTGTGGGGACCCTAAAGGAGACTGCTCCATTTGTAGAGGCATGGGGTAGGCTTGAAAACTGCATCATTGTTTATTGTGTTTTCAAACCACTGTGATGGTAGCTCATTTGTGTGTGTGTGTGTGTGTGTGCGTGCGCGCGCACACACACACACTCATGCCATGGTATAGACGCCAGAAGACAATCAAGAATAAATTCTCTCTGTCCACCATGGAGGTCCCAGGGGTCAAAATGAAGTCTTTAGGCTTGCCACCGAGCACTGCTAGCTCTCATTCCATCCCTTACATTCTTATTTTAGTGATTTGAATTTTGAAGGACCATCTCGATTCTAAACAATGTGTTTGTAAGGCTTTTAACTCACCTGCCAGTTCCCCCAAATCTAAACTTGTTGGTAGTTGTTAGTTAAGCATCCATTTTGGCATCAAGCCTACACTGTCAGGTGGCATCACAAAATAGAAACTAAGGTGCATTGTGAGGAGGAAACCCTCATGAATGACAAGTATGGCTTCCTTATTAACTCATTATAAAAAGATGTAAGTTTAATGGTCTGCTTTTGAAGCAAATGAAAGGTGCTCAAAGAACAGTAAAAGTGTGGTTGAGGTTTGTTTTTAGAGGGAGGGTGGTTTTTGGAGGGGTCATCTGAGCATAGGCTGATGAATGAAGGAATGATTTTTGGTTAGGGAGCTTGGACATATTGGTACTTCCGGTTTTTGCATGATCGGATTTTCATGTTTAAGGAGTCATTGTTTGGGGCTGAGGAAATAAGCCAGCAGAAAAGTCCTTGTCCCAGAAGTTTGAGAACATGAATTAGATTTCCTGTTCCCATGTAAAACTCAAAAAAATCGGGTGGTGAAGGCTTGGGGAAACCCTGATGTTGGCCTCTAGCTTCCTCACATAACTGTGTGCAATTAGATGAAGGCACACATACATGCATGTACACATCACTGCATGGAAAGGGCTTTATGGGGACATGGTTTGAATCAGGAGTTCAGCATTTTCCTGGTTCAAAAGAAAATTGACTGGCTTCTCACATCTTCCCAGAGGAGCCAATGGGTCAGGAATCATGGGCCAGGATCTTGTTAGAAGAAAATGGTGGGGGAGAAAAAGATAGGCTATCTAGAACTGATTAGGTTGTCTACTAGTCTATACATTTCAACAAGGCGGTTGAGTGACTCACAGCTCCCCCAGACCTGCCATCCATCATGGGTGTTATCAGTGGCCAGGATAAGCCCTCAAAACATGTCACTGGCCAGGATAAGCCCTCGAATCGGGCATCCTCGTATCTATAAAGATGGATTTCAGAACTTGACTGCATACTCTTTGCTGGGTTACTTCCTTTCAGCAGAGACACGGGAGGCGCCTGCTTTTATTACTGTGTGGTGGGTCAGAGCAGCGCAATAAAGGAGCGGAAGTGAGAAGCTGTCAGATTTGGGTATTTTGAAGGATTCGAAAAGGGAGCTGATGGCCCTGGTGATTAAAGAGTATGTGAGCATGGAGGACAGAGTGAAGTCACATCTGTGCTCCGGCCTGGCTGGTGGGGCTATGTTGCCAGGGATAACCAGGAGTGGACTAAGCACAGAAGACTTTGGAGTCTTCTCTTGAGCTGCTTATGATGGTCGGAAATATGTAGAAATTTTCGGTGCATTCGATTAGAGGAATAACAGCAAGTCTTCATGGTTCTTCACTGTGAAGAACACTGTAGAAGATACTGTTTTCTCCAATTTACAGCACAAAAAATCCACACCAGGCTCCTTTTGTACAGCCTGGAATAGCAGATCCATCTTTCAGTTCGGTTTTTAAAAACCCACCTTTGCTTATAACCCCAGTTTCATTTTACTTTTGATACTTTGTGTGTAAGGGTGTGTTCGCATGTATTTTTGTATGTGGTCACACTTGTGCCATGTGTGCATATGAAGGTCAGAGACAACTTTTTGGGGTCATCCTTCCTCCATCATGTGGATCTCAGGGACCGAACTCAGGCCCTCAGGTTTTGCAATCCCATTTTACCCACTGAGATATTTCACAGGGTTACGATCGCATCCTTATTACCTAAGTATTACTTATTGGTTGTTTATCATGTGCTAGATCGTATCGGGAGCAGAGGAAACAGGCATGAGGGGTCCCCAGCCCCTCAAGATCATAGTTTTCAGAGGAAAAGTCAGAGCTGCACACGAAATCACGCTAAGCAGAATGCAGTGCACGTGGAGGTGCTTTGCAGATAGACGCAGTGCTCCAAGAAAGGACAGAGAAAGAAGATAGTATCCTGAAGAAAGGTGACAGTTTGGTCCCTGTGGTGGTAGGTTTGTCGAATAGAGGAAAAAAGGGCTTTCTAAGGCAGGGGGTCCACCTTGAAGACCATCCGGGACAAACCTGAAGCAGATGATGGGTACAGGAGTCCTGAAGTCCAGGAGGGTTGCCTTACACCAGAGGCAGGAGGTTAGGGAAGCCTCAGTCTCCTTGCATCCTTTGCCAAGGAATTTGACAGGTATTCCTTGAATAACTTAAGTGGCTACAAGACTGTGGGCAACAGGATGGGTGTAGAGTGGCTTCACTGAAGCAAGGTCTCTGTGGTGGCAGTAGGAAGCGAGGGTAGAGCGTGATGGTGGTAAGGCAAGTGTCCACATGGCCACTGCAGTCATCTCAGTGTGACATGAGGAGGTCGGGAGGCAGGGCTTGAGTCCTGGATGAAAGATGGGTGTGAGGGTGAGGGTCATGGCTAGATCAGCAGGCTGTCTTAAGATTTGACATGGGTGAACGGAAGGAGGACCTGACGTGGTGACTGAGGCTTCTAGTTTCTGTAGAGGATGGGAGAGGAATGTGTGCTTTGATGGAAAGAGACTATAGGAGATGAGTTCAAAGGCCAGTGTGTTTGTGTCTCTACTCCTCTGTCTTCAAAGATGTTACTTCTGTCTGTCCTGCGTACCTCATGTGTAAACCATGAGTCAAAAGTTCTAGCATTTCCTGGACAGCTGGTGATGATGCTTACTGAGGAGAATTTAGGAAGCAGAAGAGAGGCTGGGGGAAGATAGCTCACTCGGTACTTGTGTGTGAGAATGAAGACTTAAGTTTGAGCCTACAAACTACATTAAAAAAAAAAAAATCCAGTCATTGTGGCCTTTGCTTGTAATCTTAGTCCAGGAGAGATGGAGTTAAATTGATCCCTGGGACTCACTGGCCAGTCAGCCTAAGCAGCACACCAGAGACTCTGCCTGAGGAAGGATACCCAAAGTTAGCCTCTGTCCTTTGCCTCCACACACACCTACACAAGCATGCACCTGTCTATACATGCACATGTGTACATGTTCATACCATGTAAATGTAGACAGAAGGGCAAGGTTAGGGGCAGCAATGGCAAGAATCAGAGAAAATCATTTATGAATACAAACACTGCATGAATGACTTCCTGGGAATTATCTCACTTAGTCTTTTCGAGGCTCCAATGAGGTCTAGCTAGAAGCAAGCATTGTTGCCATTTTTATGTGAAAGCTGGGAGTAAAATGACTTGGGCTCACGTCTGAGATTTGGGATTTGAATTTGAGCTGAAGTTAAATGCTGATTCAGGTTCTGTACTCAGTTTCCATACCCTGAGTCCCCAAGTTCTCATTACTTTCATGTGTACACACACATGCAGTGCATGTATTTTGAGCACAAGTTCCACAGACTTACTATGTGCTAATGTCTCCCGGTGTTTTCTTAGTAAAAAACACTGCTGGGTGCAAGTTGCTGAGATGATAACCTTTTCAAGAATTGTGTGACCCAGGAGTGGAAAACAGATCTAGAGCTAGAAAAGAATCAAGTGGATATCTCTGGCTCCCATCATCAGGTGGCATTGTGGCATTCTCTTTCTAACGAATTGTTTTTAATTCTGATTGTCCAAAGGAGGTAACTCTTTCCAGCAACCTGCAGACACCATCTACCTTACCCTTGGCCTCCTTTTATGCTTAGAGAAGGGCAGTGGAAGAACTCGTCTCTTCAAGTGGCCTGGACAAGTGTCAGGCAGCCCCGATAGTCTTTACTGGATGGTAACCCATCCCTCCCTTCTAGAAACTGAAGCATTTCACGAGTCTCCCCCCAGGGAGGACAGAGTTTGTCTTTCTATGATTGCTCCCGCAACATCCAGCAAGGGGCTTGGCACCAAGTAGGTATTCAGTAAGTGCCCAAAGCTAGGGGGACGTGTACCAGGTTGTCCTGCCATTTCTTTCCTGTGGATTCAGTCCCTTCTCACAGTGACACCAGGGATGGAAATCTGGCAGCTTGCAAGGCTAGAATGTACCCAGACCTGTTTGTTGTCCCTGGATTATGTCTCATTTGTTTGAGTGGAGAAAGAGAGCTCATCTCTTCTGAGAGTCTAATCAAAATCTCCCAATTTCTCCCAAGCACCCATTGGGAATGAAGTGTAACACCCATAAATGCACCATGTGACTAATGAGAAAACACATGACTGGGAGTACGTGGGTTTTTGATGAGAGTATGAGAGTATGGGTGGAATAAGCTAACATGCAAGAGAGCCTCTGAAGACAGTGATGATCAACGGAAGAACAAAGCAACCATATTGCATTTTATAGGAATTGCACCAAAAACACAATGCATTCTAGTCAGGGGGAGGCTGGGAAGTTTGAAGGGAAAAATATGTATTCACAAATAAACGCATATTTTCATGTGTAGGTAAGTTGTCCTATTTTTAGCAAAAGCCAACTTTTTAAACCCTTATACTATTGGAAATGGGTTTTTGCTTTTTACAGTTTGAATGAGAGTCAAAGAACATTTGCGAGATGCCTTGTGAGTTTCTGAAACATCTAGAGCCAAGAAAACCTGATTAAGAGAAATTAAGCTTGCCTTGAATACTGATTGCTTCTTTAAGGAAAAAAAAAAGACTGTTTGCTTGAGCATGCAATTTGAATACATACAGCTAATAGAACAGAAACACACAGAGCAGACCAAGAATGAACAGGCTGGGTCTGCAACCTGACACATTCAAGATAGCTGTAGGAATGCAGTTTTACTTAACGACATGGTTAAATCAACACAGGCAAATGTGGCTCGCTCCTATTTCCATACACAGAGAGATTAGACCATGCTTCGTGCTACTACATGCCAAGGTTTTTGTGTGTTCCTGAAGCATATAGACAATGGGCAGAGGACTTTCAGCCTCCTACATCCAATTAAGCCTGGCTTTCTTGAGGGAGACCATCAAACATGTTGACAAGTATTTAGGGCTATATCTTCATTTTTTTTTAAAGTATATTTAAAATCAGAAACAATCAGCACTTTTGTGTCTCATTTTTTTAAGGTTTGTCTTTATTTTGTGTGTATGTGTATGTGTCTGTCTACCATGGTATGCGTTGCCTGAGGAGGCCGTGAGAAGGCATGGGATCCCCTAGACCTGAGGTTAGGGGACATGTGGGTGGGTGCTGGGGATGAAACCCGGAAGAGCAGAGGCAGTGCTCTTATCTGATGAGCCAGCTCTCTAGCCCTTTGACTTCCCATTAGAAAGACCATATGAAATCATGTGTACAAATCACAGAGGTCAAATACCTGCCATTTTCTATGGCAGTGCCATAGGTCATGACATACCAGTGTCTTGTTTGTTTCTCTTTGTTTGTTTGCATGCTGAGTACTCTCCCTGAGTTCCTGTACATCACTGTGTTCTCTTTTTCCTCAGCTCTCGGAAGCAGCAGTTTTAGTCCAAGACCAGCTCACCCATTCTCTCCACCACAGATTTATCCTTCCAAGTAAGATGTATTTTCTCTTAATCGATATACATAACTTTTCTGAGTAGACTTTACCTTATTCCAAGTCACGTCTGTGCCCACGTTACATGTCAATTTAAGTAGCAGTGAATTTTGTAGAGGCTTAATTAAATACTTATATATGCAAATTTATGTTAAGTACCACCTGGTAGTACTAGAGTACTTTGAACTGCTTTGTCGATGCTAGTGGAAAGTTTGACTGTAAGAAACACTCTTTAACTGGAATTTGTGATGTAGATGTTCATTTTTACCTTGCATGTTTCCATCTAATGCATGGGCTTTCTATTTTCTGTCATTCCTGACAAATAGCAGACCATACCCACATATTCTCCCTACCCCTTCCTCACAAACTATGGCTGCATATGGGCAAACACAGTTTACCACAGGAATGCAACAAGCCACAGCCTATGCCACGTACCCACAGCCGGGACAGCCCTACGGAATTTCCTCCTATGGTGAGTCACTGGGCCATTATTTTTTGTGGTGTATTCTTGTGGGCCTCTGCTGTGTGTCTGAGAGTAGTACTGTCACAGTTTTGCTTTAAATTCTCAGTTATTCTTGCTAGGGAGCTTTGTGAGGACAGTGACCTCTTACCTTGAGGTCAGAGGGGGTGAACAGGTCGCCTGGGTCTTAGGCCCCTTGCTTACCGTTCTTTCTGCTTATATCTGAATTTGGCATCTGAGCACTTGACTCTGGCATCCAAAGTATTTTTTGTGCATATTTGTGATAAAACTTCTATGAATGAAGTCTTTTGGGGTAAAGATCCATTTCCTGTTTATCAGATGCCTAGCTATGATTAGGGAAGTACACGCAGAATTCAACAATCTCTTGCTTGCCCCAAACCTGGGGGTGGTTACATGATCAAATTTCAACATTATCACCCATTAGGAAAAGTGATCTATATATCGCCTCCTGGACCGCACTTTAAAGCTGTGGATCAGGAAGCATTCAAAGCTCACATGCCATTTGTTCCTTCCCACCTGGAGATTATCTTTATCTTGGTGTAATTTAACTCAGTTGTGATGGGGTCAGTCCCTGTAAATTAAAAATAAAGCCAGCCAAATCCCGAAGTTCTATCTATAAAAGATGTCAGATTTCAAAATACATTTTCTTCAATTGAGTTGTGATTGCAGTTTTTCAACCAATGAAACCAAAAAGAAGTATATTAATACAGGGTATTTTATTAAGGAAAAAAAAAACCCACAGAAGGATCAAGAAAAAGCACTTGATATTCATAGAAGACTAGAAGAATTGGTTCTTTTGTAGGTGATACCATTTGCACATTTTGGTAGCTCTTTCATTAGACTTTGGTTGGTACAATTTTTTTGTTTTGTGTACTTCCCAGCAATATACTGAAAGCATTGCTGTTCTGTTAAAGTATTTCACTACCCATTAGAAGCTAAACAGCTTTCTTCTGCTCAGTGGTGCTGTCTCCTGACCTCAAATATTCTGGCCATCTATTGGTTTCTTTTAAAATACATGGAAATAAAGTGTAACTTATATATAACTCCAGTTTCTGTAGTTTTATTCCAAAAACCTCAGAACTAAATGTCACCCTGCACAGTGTTTTTTTTTTTTTCCTTTTTAAAGCAGGCTTTAGAAATAGCATTAAAATGGACTTTCTAAAATTGCCTTTCATCTCTATAACTTTTATTCAGTTTTATGCTGTAGAAGATAATGGATCAATTTTTCATAGTAGTCCTTTAAAATACCCTGGAGTTGAAGGAAGACCTGCAGTCTGCATTGTTCAGCTTGTATGCTGCAAAGGCGGTCACAGCAGTGTTCAGTGTATGTGCTCAGAACTGAGTTGGTAGGAAATTGTTTGACATGCCCATGGGTTTCTCAGGAGATAGGATACAAAGCATCTGTGCTGCCAGGGGGACGTTCCCCCCATCACTACCCTACGGCCATCTTCATGTTGCTCTCTTTTATTCTTTTTCGCATTCAGCCATGGTGGGGCTCAAGCTGCTCCTTTGCAGTTTCTGTGCTTGGAGCTAGAGCCTCAGCTCTAAATCATGAGTGAATGAACCTGCTATCAGAGCAGAGAGCAGAAGTGGAAGAGTGAAAATGTAGTTGTTTTTGTGTTACTGGAGGATGGAGATGGAGGAGGAGGCTCGCTGAAAAGGACATCAACCCTAGCCATTCCCTGGGTACCAGTCTCCTGGGAATGATTGTCAGTCCTTAGCATTTTCTTGACCTCTCCCCTCCTTTTTGTTCTTTCTGAGCCTTGGTTACAAGGAGATGCTCCAAGTGCTTCTGACGGAGAGGGTCTATTGTCCACTGGCAATATGGTGGCATTGTCCTCTTTAGTGCATTGTAGAGGGAAGAACACATGGGTTAGACTTTCCATTGCAGATATTCAAGGACTGCATGATCTTAAAATACTTTTTCTAAGAGCCCATGACCCCAGTAGTTCTATATAGAACTGTGAAAAAGAAAAAAGATAGGCATAGATTTTCATAGTGAGAATAGCAGATAGGCTAGAAAAAGAGTATTGCAGCTTAGATTTGACCTATGGCTCATCTGCTCTCAGGCATGCAGGAAAGTGATTTCCTGCCCAAGAGTAGACATTCTGGAGGTAGGTGTGGCTGTTGGTATTTTCTACCTCTTCTTGCTTCTCCAGCTCTGTTCTTAGAACAGCAGTCCCCCATCTGGAACCACCAAAGTAAAAGCAGGTGGTCCAGTTAGTGCTGGAAGGAGATCAGGACACCCTTGAGTGGAGAAAAAAGGGGGAAAGTCCTTACTGGTGACACCATGGAAATAAAGGGAGTTTCTAGAATTATCTAGCCACCTGTCTGGTATGTTTCTAGCAGGGAAGGTGTGTTTCTAGCATCATTTACATGTTTGAGTTGTTCATTTACCCAAAATTACCTGTACACATCACATATGTTTTTCCATGTTAAGATTGTTCTAAGTTTTCAATGTTAAGGTCATTGTGGTCATTCAGAAATCCTCAAGAAATGAAAGTAGCCTCTTCCAGCCAAGTCAGATTCTTTCACTGCCTCAGGATAATTACCTAACTTCATTGTACCAGTGAAGTTCCCCTAAAATGGAACTAAGCAGCAAAACTGCTGTGTATCCTAGATCCTAAAGATATAATTTATCTTCAGCAAAAACCAAGATTATTAAAAAATGTGAATTCTCTTGGCAAGAATGTTTCTGTCTTTCTTCTTTGGGAATTAGGAATAGTTGTTCATTTTTATGACTGCCTTTATTTATAATTAAGAGCAGTGGCTATCTCAGTGTTGCCAATTCACAGTCTGGAGTAAGTGTGCCAGCCTGGTGCTATGGGAAGTATTTGAAGTCTATAAATAAAATTTTTTTCTGTAATCCCATAAAACATAAACTTGCACTTACATAATAACATAAAGTCAAATGTACCTTAGCTTCCAGGTAGAAGAATTACGTTTGAGTATTTGAAAATAAGTAAAGATAAAAAGGGTGCTACTGGCCACTTTCGCATGCTAATAAATCACTCTGCTGTTTTAGAAATTCAGTTCTTTGACATTCAAAAGTTTCCTTTCCAGAAAGACCTAGATCAGTGGTTCTCTACCTGGGGTCATGACCCCAGGTCGTGGGGTCTTTACATTTTGATTCATAACAGTAGCAAAATTAAAGTGATGAAGTAACTATGAAATAGTTTTATGGTTGGAGGTCACCACAACATGAAGAACTATCTTAAAGGGTCACAGCATTAGGAAGGTTGAGAGCCACTATATAGTGGGAAGAAAGCCCCTCTATCATTTTATACTCTATGTTGCTTTCTTTGACTTGAAAATGTCATCAAAGTTGAGAGAAAAGATTGCCATGGTGGGGACTGAGTCATCACTTCTCAGGGAATAGGAGATTTAGTGACTGTGGAACTGTGGGTTCAACCTTTCATTATGATTATCTCTGACTATGATAGAGTGACCTACTCTAGTAAAACAACAAAAGTAATTATGGAAATGGTACATCAAGAGTTGTACTTTCTAGAAATCTGAATGCAGACAAATCAAAGAGAATCATGTGAAAAATGTTTAAATCTAGACTTGCTAAAAAATATTGTACTTGTGGCTTATGGCATCCGACTACAAGTGGAAGAGTTGGGGAGTACTTGTGACTTGGCAGTTGTGGGATGTGTGCTTGTCTGTTTTTACCAACTTGTGAAAATGAACAGATAGATCAGCTATCACTCACTGATTTAGGTGCATTGTGGGCAGGCATCAAGACAGAAGGTGGATTGTCACAGTCCCAGTCACCTGGACAGACTGGATTCCTCAGCTACGGCACAAGCTTTGGTACCCCTCAACCTGGACAGGCACCGTACAGCTACCAGATGCAAGGTGTGTATACAGCCTCTCTTTGAAAAGTTCCCTCAGTGGCTGGCTGTTCATGTCTAAAGCAAACGGGATGTTTCCTTAGCTGGGAGTTGGTGAGGCAAGTGGTCTGGGCTCGGAGGCAGGGCATCAGAGCATTTCCCTGCTGCTCTCAGGATCAGGATTTCTATGTTTATGTGAAAGAAGTAGATGGCACCATCTATAAAGGTGATATTTCAGACGCTCTATTTTTATTTTCAATGCTGAAGCTTCTGCTTCTGTGTCTCCTACCAGTTAGAAAAAGAGAATGAAAAGTAAAGGGAGTTAACCACATAAAAGATTGTGGGGGGGAGGGGAAGCCCCTGGATACGGTATTGCCAACCAACTATCCTAAGAGGGGACTGGCTTCTTCATTTCAGTGATGGTGTGGCATTGGGGGACAGCCTCCTCTGCTCCACAGAGACAGTGTGTGATGTGTATTGACTCAGTGGTCTACCAAAGACCAAATTAAATTTACACAGATCCAGTTATAGCTCTCCAGTGGAGCCTCCAGATAATGCTTCCGAGAACCAGTGTCTGGGTCTGTGTTTCAAATTGCAGAGAAAACATGACATAGGTGCGATTCAGGCGGAATGACAGCTCAAGTATGGGTTGTCAGAGCCTTTTCAAGGCTACGTGGCTACCGCTTGTGATTAGCAGATTGTTACCAGGCAAATGCATCTGTAAAGTACTGGAGAATAAGTTTCACATAATTAAGCATTTTCAGATACCTGGTTTTGTTTTGTTTGTTAACCAGACATCAGCGTCACTATTTGGTTTTCTGTGATGTAAAGACAGTTAGATTGACTTCTCATTCCTGCTTCCTGGCTGATTTTCAATTTTTGTGTTTATTATGTGGTTATTACATTATTTGTTGAGGATAAATTATAAAATATAGGGAAGCAAAAATAATCTTCTATTCCATAAAATCCCTGTCATTCTTTTATATGTGCATCTGTGCATTTGCCATAGGCAATTGCATTGCTCCGTATTGTTTCCTCGAGACTATATTCACTATGGAATAGATTTTAAACATCTTTTTACAAGAGAAAGTTATTTTTTATTTTATTTTTATTAATTACAGTTTATTCACTTTCTGTCCCAGCTGTAGCCCCATCCCAATTCCACCCTCCCTCCCTTTCTTCTCCTATGCCCCTCCCCCAGTCCAATGATAGGGGTGGTCTTCCTTCCCTTCCATCAGTAAGTTATTTTTATAAAACATCATTTTAGTGGCTGCATGAAACTCAGGAGCAATGTATTTAAATTTAACCATTTCCCTAAACTGTACATTTATAGCAATGCTCTGCAAACCTTATCTGTATTTTTAATTATTTCTCTTGATGAGTGCAAGTGTGACATTTCTAGGCAAATTCTTTTATGCTTTCTAAGAATTTCTTGTGTACTTACATGAGGAATGAATCATTATAGGGGAGTACACACATTGATGTTAACTCTGTTATGTTTACATGTATGTTTTAAAACCAAACAGATAAAATTCATTTCTTCTATTCACTGGTATTCATTGTTCTTCAATGATTTATTATATTGAGGTTCTTACTCTTCTTCTACTGCTTCATAAGCATATTTCTACTTAATGGCTTTCATTTTTTTAGTTTTTTTTTAACCATATATCGAGTTAAAATGCTATCGGTTACTAAATTTTCATATTTGGTATACAAAAAAAAAGGGTTGAATGATAAGGTTTTGAATGTATAATGGCTACAGAATAAGACAGTGTTACAGTAGACAGGATTTATTGGTAAAGGGAAGCTCCTTATATGCTAGATTCCAAAACTTTTAAGTCGTTTTGGAACAGGTTTTACACATACTGAATTTCAGTTGAGTGGAGACGAAGGAGGAACAAAGGTTGGTGGAGACCCTGCAGTGATGAGTTTCACAGACCTGGAACAATGGAAGACACCATTCACCAGAGAGCTATTTGCTCACAGGGTCTTGTCAAAGAGACAGAGACAACCAAATGCACTGAGCCACTGTAAATGGCTCCAGACCATGAGGAAAATAAACAGGGTACTGTGGGGGTTCCACTGCCCACCAGGCATCTGAGCCTACTGGAACAGAAGCAATATCAAAGGAGAAGGAGACACACTGAATGCAGAGGCTTTCCTCTGAGGAGAGGAAGCCAATGCAAGCTTCCAGCGAGTTTGGTGTTGACTCAGACAAACAGTTCCATTAAAACGATTTTATTGGATATGTGTGGGTGTTTTGTCTACATGTATGCACATGCACCACATGCATGTCTAGTCCCATAGGGCTCAGCATGCTTACATGCATGTGGAACTTAAGGCCCGCATATCTGCCCTTTCCTATCACCACAAGGGCTGGGATTCCTCCATGTCTGGCTGTTCTTACACAGGTGTCGAGAATCTGTTTTATTTTATACAATTTATTCGTTCTACATCTCAATTGAAGCCGCCTCCCTCAACTGCTCCCCATCCCACCCTCCCTCCTTCTTCCCCCATCCCCTTTTCCTAGTCCACTGAAGCGAAGGCCATCTGCCCTTAGCTTATCAAGTCTCATCAGGATTGCCTGGATCCTCTTCCTCCTGGCCTAGCCAGGCCACATCACCAGGGGCAATTGATCACTCAGGTCTTTTTGCTCATGCAGCAAGCACTTTAACAACTGAGTCACCTCAGCCAGTTCCAAATGTACCACTATTCAATGTAGGATGAAAACATTTGCCATTGTTCAATGGTTTTGTCTGCCTGCTTGTGGAGGCTGTGACTTCAAAGCATCTTTTCTGGTTTCCCTTCCTCGCTCCCTTTCTTCCTCTTTCCCTTCCTCCCTCCATCTCTTTCTCTTTTTTTCTCTCACAGTTTTATTTTGACATACAGCCTTACTACCTAGCTCAGGTTAGCCTTAGACTTGCCATGTAGCCAAGGTAGCCCAGAATGTTTATGGCCTCATCCTGCCAAGTTTTGGGCAGATAGACATGTGCCACTAGGCTCAGCCCAAGTATCTTCTCAAGCGTCAAGCCCAAGATTAAGAAATTCTTCATGTGTCTAGGTGTATGTCTGTGTGAGGGTATGTACATGTGTGTATTCCTGGGGCAGGGGGGTAGCCACAGAATCTAGAAGAGGGCATCAGAAACCCCGGCGCTGGAGTTGCAGGTGGTTGTAGCGACCAGACTCTGATCTCTGAGAGTGCCACAATCTTTCTGAATCCTAGTGTGCGTCTTAGAGTATTTTCTTTTTTGCCATCTATAAAATGACTTTCAAAATTCCTTACACTGCATTAATTCCTAATGAACAACGCTACCGCTTTTCTCAGTTTCTTCTGGGGCTGGCTACAGCGTAGACTGGATGTCTGCAAGATCCCAGCTTTAATTCCCAAATGGAACAAGAACTGATCGGCCAGCTGAAAGATGGATCAGAATGTATTTTTAGCCATCCAGGGTATTTTTCCCCTAGTTTTCTCCTTCGAGTGTGTGTGGGGAGGGTGCGAGGTTGGTGATGGAGCTTTTCAGTCTTTAAAGTATAGGATGGGTCCCCAGAGTTGGCTGCTGAAGCGTCACAGTCACCAGTGGAAACACCTGGGTACTTTAGATGACTCAAGCAAACTGAAGGGTAGCACCTGCTTCCTCTAAGCACCCCAGTGGCTGACTTGAAGAGAACAGGTGCTTGTCATCAGTCCTGACATGTTCAGACTCAGAGAAGTGCTTGCTATAAAGATGGAGTTCGAGAGCTTTGATCCTGGGTGGAGAATACGGTTCTGAAATCATGGCACTAGGCCTGCTAGCTGCCTCTGTTTCTCATCTCAGATACATAGAGATGGCGCATCCCATGAGAAAAAATGAGGTGGCATTAAGATTTTATCAGCAAATTACTCTGACCTACATGGAACTTACCATGAAAACTCCTGAGGTGGTTTCACATTTACTATCTCCTCTGTGGTGGTGATCAAGTAATTGTTATTACCATTATCATTATTTATTATTATTACTATTATTATCCAATTTTTGTGATAATTCTAGATTGTGGAACATCATCTATCTCACTTCCCAATGGGGTGAGGCATATATGGTATAATATATATTTTATGTAACATAAATTTCTACATCTGTGCACATATATGTGAAGTATGATTAAGGTGTACATAATAAAATATATTTTGAATTTTTCTAAGCAACAAAAATTCAAATAAGCAAAACAAGAAGAAAGGAAAATAAACAAAACAAATCAGAGCTAAATCTAAGTAATGTTTTAACATTTTTAACATGAAGGGGAAAGTACTGCTAAGAGCAGTCTTTTTTTTTTTTTTTTTTTTTGCTTGATACAATAGGGGAGCAGGAAGAGGGTGGGTGAAAACAGCTCAGAGCAACAAGAAGCAATTTGGATAGTAGAACGATTGTGTTGGTGACAATGGTGATGAGTGTTGGTGACTGAAAATAGCAGAAAACAGAATACCCATTGGCAAAGATTAACTTTTGCATTTCAGTTGAAAGAAAGGACTCAGCCATGCTGTCCCCCCAGTTACCCTTGAAGTCATATTTCTACATTGAGAACAAGTAAGGAGTGGAAGGGGAAAAAAAGGGAAGAGCACAGTCATTTAAACATCAAATTGCTTATAGTTCAGAAGCTTGGGGATGCTGGGTCTGGTGGACTGTGCTTGTAGTTGTAAGACTCAGGATGCTGAGGCAGGAGGATTGTCTTGTATTCTAGCTTACATAGTACCAGGACTATATATCAAGATTCATTCTAAAGTAAACAAAGGGGGGAAAAAAGAGTTCAGGAAGAAAGTGAAAATGTAATATGCTTTGCTCTGTGGGAAACATTAATGCCCAGACAACATAAAACCAAGGCGACATTCATTGGCCCCTTAAGAATATCAAGCTTTTTTTTTTACTTATTGCACATTACTGTCTCAATCTTTCCAATAACTCTGAACAACATCTTGCGGAAAGAAGACTCTGAAATGCCCAAAGAATGTGTTAGCAATTCATTCAGCTAGTATATTATGGGTAATTTCTCAAGGATGGCTACTTAAAATCACAGAGGAGAATGATGTCAGAATGATGTCACACTGCCCAATCCTGCCATGTTGTATTGTACACATGTCTACAGGGGAGACCCTAAACATGGCTGCCAGAACTGCCTGTGTTTTCTCCAGGGTAAACTTGGTCCCGGACACAGAGACACATTGCACATAACTAACTATACAGTCCGTTGCCTTTTTTTTTAAATCAGAATTCTCTAGAAATACTTCAGAAAACTCATTTCTGAGCCCCGACTGTTTGAACCTTTCAGAGCCCCCGGACAAGACATTCATTCAGCAGTGTGTGGCCTCTTTTACACTGTGTGGCCTGGTGTGATGGAATGGCCTTTGTAGGTACCCTCAGTTAGTCCTTATGGTCCTTCCTGGACTCCCACACTCTGACCTTCGGTGCTTCTGCCACTAAACGATTGTTGCTAGATGATTTTCTTCCCATTTTAATTATGTTGTGAGTCTGGTGAAAGATTAAAAATCTAAGTTCAGCTGAGGAAGACAGTATGTTCATACTCTCAATCACTATGTCATTCACCCCAAGAAAATAGTCTTTGTCTTTTTCTTTTGATCTTCTTCTGTCTCACTGTGTTCTCTTGTGTTCCTGGAGGAATATCTTGAGTGGTCTGAGGAGGCTCTTCTCACACACAAACCTTTTGCAGACGAACAGGCGTGAAGGGTTGGCTGGACACCAGCAGGAAGGGGGCTAGCTGCTGGAGAGTCTAGGGTTAGGTGTTCAGAAGTGTGGGGAGAGTTTTCAGTGTTGCTCCCTGGTCAAGAGACCCTGGCAACTGAGTGAACAGAGAGTTGTGTGAGCGGATTTGCATGTGTACAAGTCTACACAGCTGTGAGTAGACACAGGAGTAAGAAGGCCCACCGAGGTGAAGCTGTTTGCCTTTGGTTCCCCGATGGGTCTCCCAGGCTGTATGACAGCTACGCCATAAAACTTTCTAGGCTTTTTCTGTAAAAAGAGCCAGCAGGCTCGAAAACAGGCTTTCAGTGTGTGTGTGTGTGTGTGTGTGTGTGTGTGTGTGTGTGTGTGTGTGTGTGTGTTTGAAACAATAGGACAGAACTATCGCTGCCATTGTTATCCACTTAAGCCACACAGATCACAGAGAAAGTGGATTCCACCTAGCACAGAACTCCAAAGCGCCATTGCGGGGAAAGTGAAACTTTTCTTTGTTGGAGGTAAGGAAGCCTGGAGTTGAACTACCAACGATTTTCAGAGACACACAAAGGCAATGAAAATTAAAACGATGTCACTTTACTGATGCAGGTGAGGAAAGCTACTTTTCTATGGCTGCTTAGTCCTGTGAAAGCAGCAACATCTTTATTCGTAGTTTTATTCCCATCATCTAGCATTAATATGTCCAAGAAATTATACACATTTTGTTGGCAGAGAGATCTAAAGCTCAGTGAAAGTTAGAAGGTATTAGCCATAGACTTTGGTGATTTATGGGGCAAAGAATTTGGAATTTCACATAGTAAATTTTCACTTAATTTATTACCCTAGTGTAAATGTAAAGCAACCTGTGTCCTTATTAGTACATAGATTTTCTTGGACGGATGCCGAGGTTATCATGAGAGAGGTACAGAACCCCTTCCCGGGATTTCATTGTTCCCCAGTAGCAGTGATGTTATGGGATATTCCTGCCACTCAAGTTTAGGGAAGGTGTTAGAATTTGCCACAGTGAAGGGGCTACAGTGAAGAAAACACTTCATCCCGAGTTTGCACTAAACTGTTTCTTTTCCTTGGATGCCCCTGCTTTGATAAAGAATTTTAAGTTCTCCTTTGTGAGCGGTGTTTGTTCTGCTAAAGAGACCGAGTTTCAAACTAGTGAGGCGAAACAATAAATCAGGACAGAAGCTTATGGACGAGGGCACGAGCCCGCCTCTCTCCGCTCCTCGTGGGCACATGAGTACATAGAGTGCTGTTTCTTTTTGAGGTTTGGTCTAGAGCTCCTCAGACATATCAATGAATTGTTGCTGTCTACCAGACGCTTAGCAACTCAGAAATCCGCCCCCCCCAACCTTTACATTTCAAGTTACTTCCTCTAGAAATGGTGTTTTCCAAGAAGAATTCTTATCAAAGATAAGAAATACATAGTAAATCTTAAAAAGAAAAATCTATTAACGTTTTTGAGAGCTGCGCTTCCTGGCTCAATGACACAATAAAGTTATGGTTGGATCACAGCCTTATTTTTAATTTTCCCCTTAATTGCTTTAATTACTTTGCCTGTCACCTCATACTTATTTTTAAGTTCTTGGCTTTTTTACATCAATTTTTTTTTCTAAGTCGCTTTTTTAAAAAGTAACATTCCATTTCAGCTCTTTGGCACCTTGTGTTATTTCAAGTGTTAAAAATTATATGGAAATCCCTTGAAATCTAGCTTTAGCAATAATTTGTGACCATTACCAATTTTATTGTCTGTATGAGTTGTTTTTAGTTAAAATATATAGAAACATATCAGGAAAGATGAATGGATTACAGCCTTTATTACCTAAGTAAAAACTTTTCTTTGAAAATAAACTGGAAGAAAAAGGGAAACTTGGTCCATTAAGATCTGTCTTCTAGGAAGGAGGAGGCCTTGCTTTTCAATAGCCCATCTGGCTTTCTGAGGTTTTCCCCCGCGGACCTGTTCTAACTTCTGCTGCAGAGATTGTGTCTGATGATGGACATAGCCCATGGCAAAAAGGCCAGTGGACCTCTGTGAACATACACAAGGGACAGGCAGCACCCTCCTTACTTAGTAAATGCTAGAAAACACTGCGCCTTAACATAGGAAGTACAGACAGGCCCCAGCAGGTCCCCGTATCCTCATATTGGCCGAAGTTTTGGTTTTTAATGTGAGCCCTGTTCTCTGTGAAGTAGACCTTAGACTTTTTTTTTTTTTTTAAGCTTTCTGAAGTTAGAGATGGGCAACTTTCTCCAAGTGAAATCACACACAAAACAGAAATCAACATAGGTTGTGTTCTTCCTAACTAAGAAAAGGTAATAGAGACACTTTAGTGCGAGCTTTTTTTGAGGGATGGCGTGTTTTAAGGTACAGTTGCTTCGCACCTCTGGGAGACCTCTCTGGTTCACCCAGAAAGACTGTTTCTTGTTTGCTATGGTTGACACTCTCTCTGTAGAAGTCTCTGACAATGGCAAGAAGAAACCAGCCTCTTGTGCTATACTGTCCCTGAGTGACTTCTCTAATTTGCCAGCCTAATAAACAGTGACAGTGAAGCCTTGTAGGAATCAATCAGTTTGATTCCAAGTTTATCTTTTAATTCTTCTACCTGTCATTTGCTTTGTTCTTGGAGTGTATATGATTCTTTGTTTTGTTTGTTTGTTTTTGTTTGTTTGTTTTTGTTTTTTTTTAGTAAACCAAAATTAATCCCAATGCTTTGAAAATCTGAGGCCCATCACCCTTTCTGATTTAGAAAACCTGAAAGGATTTGTGTGGTAGATTAGAAAATGGTAAGCCAGAGCATAGCAATAATGGCTATTCTCCAGCTGTGTGAAGATACTACACATTTGGTAATTTTGGAAATAACTCAAGGAAATACTGAATTATGTGTGACTCTAGAAATATAAGATGTAGGGAAAAGGCAGTCTTAAGCAAAATCAAACAAGGCTGGAGACATCACATTACCTGACTTCAGAATATACTACAGAGTTCTAGTGACCGTATAATATAGCTGTAATCTAGACAGTAGTATTAGTATCAAGACAAACACCAGTGAAACAAAGCAGATAGCCTAGAAGTAAATAGTCTGCTAATTTTCAACAGAGGTGATAAGAATACACATTAGAAAATAATAATCTTTTCCAGCTAGTGCTGTCAGAGAAATTGGCCATACACATGCAAAGGAATGTAGCATTCTCTCTTGCTACATATAACAATAAACTCAAAATGGAATACAAACATAGGATTTTTTTGTATTCTGAATTTTGAAGCTTTTCATCAGTACACGTGTGATATGCCATCAGTATCTGACTTAACACAGTGAATAAACTGTTTGGCCTTTGTCTGGACCATAGGTTAGTGTTCTGCTATGCTGCTAATTGCAGAATCTGCAACTCAAATGCATAATACATCCCCCCAACACACATTTGAGCATGTATAGGCATCATATAGAGATACACATGCAAAATAAATATAACACATGAAAAAAACAAATGAACTTAAGAAATTAGGCACAGGGTGCAAAGACGAGCAAAAGCTTGCTTGAACTAGTGCAGGAAAGACATGAACTATAATATCTTTTATTAGTGAGTCACGGTTCCCAGAATGTATTCACCACACACAGGAATAGTCAAGGAAGGTTATCAGAAAGACAGATGTGGGTTGTTTAGGCCTTGAAAACGGGAAAAATGAATGATGGAGAAAAGCGTTAATTGAGAGGAATGTGACCACAGTAGGTTTTGAGAACAGCTTTGAGCATGTTTCAGATGATTAACATAGTGGGCCTTGCAAGGAGAGCCTTGGGGAATATTTTAGGTGAGATCTGTCCTAGCACCCTCTCTCAGTCTACACCCCAAAGCCCATAACATTTCCTGGCTCCTTCTTTACCAATATTGACATGTTGAACATTAGGATTCTTGGATTTCCCCAATGTTGTTTCTTTTCTCATGTTTTTCTTTAAGAAATGGTGAAGGGACTTCCATCACATACTTTCTGCTTCCCTTCCTGTTCTTTATAAAGCTTCCTTTTGCTCTCATCTCTCCCATGGATGGTGAAATGTGCTTCCTGCCTTCTGTTAGGGCTGTGCTTCTGTTTCAGGCTGCCTGGTGGGCATCAGGCACAGGAGAGGCAGCTCTCTGTCCAGGCTTCTGTTCTCTCCTCTGTCAACAAAAACCCATACTTCTCTCCATTATTCTTGTGAGTTTGTAGAATTGTAGAAATGTGTTGCTGGAATACAACTTTGTTTTGTTATAAAAGATCTGCCTATTCCACAAACAGTCTCAACTTTTAAAAGAGACCAGCAGACAGGAAAATATGTTGTCCTTTATAGATTTTTCTGGGGGAAAAAAAAAAGCTTTTTTTTTTTTTTCAGTGGTTCTGAGCTGAGAATGAGTCTCTTCTCCATGACAAAGTATGGCATGTCACAGTAATGAACTCCTTTAGAAGATGGATTTTCTCTTTTTTTCTTGTTTATTTATTTTATTCACTTTACACCCTTGTAGCCCCTTCTTCTTCCCCTCTGAATCCCACCCTCCTCCCTCCCCTCTCCCCTTTTCCTGAGAAAAGGAGAGTTCATCCACCCCAGCTCATCAGGTTGCATCAGGACTGAACATATCCTCTTCTCCTATGACCTGTGAAGGCAGTCACACCAGCAGAAAGTGATCTAAAAGCTAGCAAGTCAGTCCATGTCCTATGCAGCTCCCACTTCCCTTACTAGAGGACCCACTTGAAGTCTAAGCTGCTCATCTGCTACATCTTTGTAGGGGGCCTAGGTCCAGTTCATGCATGTTCCTTGGTTGATGCTTCAGACTCAGCAAACCCTTCTGGGCCCTGGTTAGTTAGCTCTGTTGGCCTTCTTGCGGACCTCCTGTCACTTTTCCCTTTCCTCCCACTATTCCCCCAAACTCCCTATGCATCTCCCAGTGTTTGGCTGTGATTCTCAGCATATGTTTTGAGGAGCTGCTGGGTAGAGTCTCTGAGAGGACAACTCTGTCAAGTTCCTGTCTGTAAGCTTAGCAGAGTATGGTTCATAGTGTCAGGGGCTAGCACTCTCTGGTAGGGTAGGTCTTTGACTGGGCATTCCCTCATTCTCTGCTCTATCTGCTCTATCTTTATCCCTGTATACCTCTTGGGCAGGATTTTCTTCAACTATCGGGTAGAAGGTGGCCCCTCCCCACCCTCCTGAAGTGTACAACTTCACCAAGAGTCACTGAAAGTAACCTAAGCCAACCCTCACCAAACTCCTCAACCATGAAGGATTGTAATAAAGGACTCTTTCCACCACCCTGGTTACTTTTGTGATTTTATGTGACATAAAACCCTCAAGCATTTCACCATAGAATATCTCTGCTGCATTTTACTTATCCAGAAGCATCTGCACACCAGCTATACTCATGGGACTTCCCACTCTTTGCAATCTGTAGCTCAACTCGGGGACAGCTGAGCTCAGTCTAGGTTGGTCAGATGGCACAGCAGGTGATGGTGTTTGGTGCCAACCTGACGACCTGGTTTACGTCCCTGAGATCCACCTGGCAGAAGACAACCAGTTTCTCTAGGTGGTTCAAGTTGTCCTCTGACCTCCACGTGTGTATGTGACACTCAGGTGGACACACAGGCACTCAGGATAAAGATATACATGAATGTTGAACATTTTTGAAAAGCCCCACCAATGCACCACACAGGTATAATTACTTGCTTTGTGCCTAAAGATATTTCATCTTGCTCACTTGTTTTTGAAGCAGTTCCTAGAACATCTATTGAGTTTGGTGCTGAAGCATAGTAGTAAAACTCAGGCATTGTGGGGTTTTGGTTAACATATAGGCTTTGAGGCTATACACGTCTTTTACCCCAACTGCTGGGGTTCCTGGATTTGGGGAGGGCCTCAGACAGGCACTTTTCAACAGGGCCTCCTGATAACTCAGAGGCCATTCATCAGTCATATTTTGATTGCATAGATTCAAACATAAGAAAGCAGTCTTGCTTACTCTGATAGTCGATCCACTGTGGAGGTGAAGGGCTCCATGTTTCGAAGTGAGTGGCACAATGAGATAGAGTCACAGCTGGCTCTGCCACGTCTCTTAGGACCTCAGGTGTTTTCTGCATGTGTAAAATGAAATGTGATTGTCCCCCTTATTGGGGAGTAGGACCAGAAGAGATGAGTAGGATCAAATACTTAAATGTGTGTGTGTGTGCATAACATTTATATACGCCCATCTCATAAAGGACTAACAAGTATAATTACTACTTGTTTGTTGATAGACAAATTTGTAGTAATTGGCTTAATGCTGAGAGAGAGCCGTGGATGTGGTCATATACACATGCATATATACATGTTACAAAGACAACCTTATCAACAGGTAAAAAGGAAGGCAGATAAATGAAAGACAGAATGATCCAGGCTTGCACAGTGCATAGTGGTTTCTAGACCATACAGAATTAAGTTGGCTAGAAGTTGGTCAGTATTTGACTGCAGATATGAGCTGTGCAGAATGGCACTCAGAAAACAACATGCCAGGTCACCAGTTAGGCTGGACTAGGCATCTGGGGGTGGGGTGGGGCTAGGACTGCTAGAAAGAGATCAAACAAACCCAGAAGATAAATAGAGACCAGACCAGCTAAGGCCTGATAAATAAGCTGGGTAAGGAGCTTGACTTTATCCTGAGGGTGACAGGGAGCCACTAACAGTTACTTTTCAAGTCAGGGGTGACAGGATCTGTCATGCTCATTAAGAAGAAGAGTCCATGCTCCATGGGAAGAGAGCAGGAGAGCAGTCACAGGGTGGGGTGGGGGTGGGAGCTAGCAGAGACTGAGGCTGCCTGCGAGTATTGGCAGTCTGGACCAGTAAGCAGCCCTTATGTGCTCATGTTTTCTATGAAGCCAGGTAGACAGGTCCTGAGACCTTGATTCTAGCAAAGGGAATATGGCCCGAGCTCCAGTCTCTAGTCAGTACACTTCTCGCTGAAGCAAGTGAGATCCTTTTGGAAGTTGCATTAAGTCTCGGAGGCCACTGGGGTGCCATTAAAGTCCTGCTTCAGCACACCGAGTGGAAAGGAATCTCAGCCTGCAAATGAGTAAAACTGATGTTGGCTTCCAGCTAGTGCACAGCTTTAGAAGTAGCATACGTCTGGAAAGCCACTTGGGGACCATTTGGAGCAGCAAGCTGTGATTTACTTGGCCCTACCCTAGCGGCCTGTATGTGCCAATATAGCTTCCATGGTCTTTTCTACTTTGTTCCAGCGAATAACTTATGGAATGAAAACATCCATTTAAAAATATATTTTCTATATCTTATTCATTTTCTTGGTGAGTGGGGATTATGGAGGTCAGTATTTATTGCCCAAAAATGTGTCATTTAACTGAAAGTAGCAAGTCATAACCTAAAAATGTATAGTTTAAATTAAAGTAACAGGTCATAACCCAAAGTACTTTTTCCTATCGAATGTCTATAATAGCTGAAGTTAAGAAAAGCGTACTCTTATCCAGAAGAAGTTTAGATTCATTTCAGAAGGAATTTTTAAGGGCTCACTATTTTTAATATCCTTTGCGTATCACTACCATTAATTACTTGTTCTCTGATGTACAAACACAAAAGGAATCATATGCCCATGAGAGCCAATGCTTAAAGAGCAAAACAAGCTCTTGGGAGGCAGAAACGGGTAGATCTCTGAGTACAAGGCCAGCCATGGTGAGTTCCAGGCCAGATGGGACTATGGAGAGGGACCTGTGTGTTGAGGAGGGAACACAAAATAAAACTGACATCATCCTGGTAAGTCCTGTGTGGTAATAGTCTACGTCCTTGCCATCCTTTCTTCCCCACGGAAACATCACTATGAACCCAATACTTATGGTTTAATAGGTATATGATTATCATATGCAAATGAACACTGACATGGATGCTTGCTTATTGAAACCTCATTGCTTGGAGTATTAATGGAGTGAAAGTGTTCCTTGGCCAAGAGAGGTGTTCGGAGGACTTGGAAGAATGGCTATTTCACTAGCTTTTAACGTTCATAGATGCTTAATAAGTAAGAATTTTCAATATACAAAGAGATGAAGTATTTTTCTCAAAAGGGAAAAGATGCATAAAGACGTTGGAGAAATTTGTAAGTATATGCTGGGATAAACAGTAATCATGCCTACCTTTTCTCTCTGTGTGTGTGGGGGGGGGTCATTTTACTTGTTGCTTAAGCATCCTCTTACACAGGATTTGAAGAATAGGAAATTATATTTTAGAGTAAGTAGGTAGCCTGTCCAGGCAGTTTTTAATTTGTGCATCAAAAACACTCATCCGGCCTCCAAGGTGGCTCTGTCCACCAAGCACTTGCACAGCAGGCTCCCAAAACTGGACCCTCAGGACCCGTGTAAAGCATCAGGCAAAGGGGTGTACTCTCGTAATCCCAGTGATGACGAGATTGGAGGCAGAGACAGGAGGACCCCATCCTCTTGCTCAGCAGCTAGCTTGACCTACCTGACAGCGTTCAGCATTCAGCCTCAAGAAGTTGCAAGGTGGCTGAGGAATGACACCCAGAGTCGTTCCGTGACCTGTGTGCACACCCGTCCGTGCCTGCACCTCTCCAAATGGCACCCGCTACAACTGTGACTTCTGGTTGTTAAGCCAATATTTAAATGCTCAGCAGGAAGCGAATATTTTGAGAAGCAACCACTGTGTCTTAGTTATGAATATACCTGTAAGCAATGGGCTCGCGTTAAAGACCGTCTCCCGGATCTGCCTACACTCTTGCTATTTAGCCAGTTCCTTTCCCATTCAATTTTAGTCTTTCAAAACTTTGCTTTTATTTTTTTTTATTCTAGAAACAGTACAGGCTCTGAGCACAAAATTTAAAGCGTGCACTGGCTTCATGAACTCAGTTGCTACGTTTGTACGTGTATGGATGAATATGAACCACAGCACAAATGAGGAGATAAAGAGACAACTTGCCTGAGGCAGGTCTGGGGACCGAACTCTGGTCTTCAGGCTTGACAGCAAATACCTTTACCTGCCGAGTCATCTCTACAGCCTAGTTTTTGTACTAATTAATATATTTTTTTAATATTTTCAAAAGTATTTTAAAATGAGATAATTAAAAGTATTTTTGTTGTTTTAGTTTGTACTTTTATAAAATAATATGGGAAAAAAAATATCAGGTCACCAGCACCATTAACAATCTGTATTCTGTTTTGAAGCAGCACCCTTGAAGGGAGGGGCTCTTCTGTTTGGTTGTGGAAAGCAGCGTCTTTGCTAATGAACTCCCTAAATAAACTCCTTCTTTTTCCCAGAGTAGATTCTTGGCAGTAAAGTTTTCTGTAATGTGCTTCATAAAGCTGTACCAAATGAGAGTATAGTGCAGTGTATAGCGTATCTTCGAACAAACAAACAACCACCCACAGCCGTTCATTTCTGAGCTTAAGCGTTTTAGAAACTCTTGGTAGTCAGAGCATCCAAAGGCCATTGTGTTTTTGTTGGGCACCGCTCAGCCACAGCATAGCGAGTGACGGAAGGAAGAGAACTCTTCAGTGTGTGTGCACAGTACCTGCTGGTCATTGTTGGACAGCCAGTGTTGCTCTCAGCCGCGCCTGTGGCAGGAAATCTTCCTCTTCAGACTTCTTTGTATTAGGAATCTCAAGTGCCGCCATTTATTCTCCCCTGAAACACAATAATGTGGGCTTCCTCAAAGGCCAGTTATAATAGCCCCATAAATAAGGACAGGGGGAGCATTGTAGGTCCTTGGAAGTAGCAACACTGTCTCTAAGTTCTCAAGAACCTCAACATTCATCTAATATGACCATTTTATTTTAAAGAGGGAGAACAAGTATTTAATTAAATTGGCTAAGGGGAAGTAGGAACTCATGACAGTGGAAAGGGCCCCATGACCTTAATTTTTTCTGAATTCTTCATGCACTCTAAAATTTAAACTTATTTACTGTGATGTAGTACAATTTAAATGGTCAACTGTCTTTTTAAGTAATTAATTTTTATTTTAAATTAGTGTGTGACAGAGAGAGATGAGAGAGAAATAGAGAGAAAGTGTGTGTGTGTGTGTGTGTGTGTGTGTGTGTGTGTGTGTGTGTGTG
>NW_026587216.1:26009460-26043555 GCF_907164565.1 Psammomys obesus
GTGTGTGTGTGTGTGTGTGTGTGTGTGTGTGTGTGTGTGTGTGTGTGAATGAGTATGTGTGTGTTTGGATCCCCTAAAGCTGCAGTTACCTGATGTGGGTGCTGGGAACGGAATTTGGGCCATACCTCCATCCCCCGAAGTGGTCAATTATTTGAAGAAAATGTTATTCATGACAGTGGATTGCAGTGCAGAAGACAGAGTTGACTCCATCCCTGCCTTACGGAAATGGCGTTCTCCTGTGTTCCTGAGCATGTCACTGAGCAAGCCATCTTTCTGCTCTTGTTTCAGGTAGCAGCTTTACCACATCATCAGGATTATATGCAGGAAATAATTCACTCACCAATTCCTCTGGATTTAACAGCTCTCAGCAGGTAACTTAATTAGGCAATTTGACTTCTGAAACATTTAAAAGTACAACATGGTTTTATTACGTGGGGGAAGGATTGTTTCTATTAAAAATGTAAGTGGGAGCTTTCTTAAACTTTTAAATCATTTTTTTTTTCTTTATACAGTCTTTATAGCAGTCACTTATGGTGAGTCCCACGGTTCTCAGATGGGTTTCATTTTGTCTGTACTTTGGCGTAACATGGAAGCTCAATTCCTTGCTAACGTTTGCTCTCAAGTCTGAGCTCCTGAGTGAATATGTTCTTGCTTATATGAGTTCACGAAAGACACGTAAACACAAGCATGTGTGACTTTCCTCTGCAGTGCAGGGCTTTGACAGGCAACTCTCGTGTGCTTCGATTTGGCAGGACTATCCGTCTTATCCCGGCTTTGGCCAGGGGCAGTACGCTCAGTATTATAACAGCTCACCATATCCAGCACACTACATGACCAGCAGTAGCGCCAGCCCTACCACTCCGTCCACCAACGCCACTTACCAACTCCAGGAGCCGCCTTCCGGCGTCACGAGTCAGGCGGTCACAGACCCCACCGCAGGTAACCCTGTGTTTTATTCAGTCTTGGCTGGGCTCTTAGGCGTCACTGAAGTTCTGAGGTCATAAACTCATGCAGCAGGTTGCACCATCTTGGCTAATTTTCATAACTAGTTAAGTACTTTGAACTGTGCAATTGTGGCACCACCTCTTACTGTTTATTTGTTTGAAAATGTTGATATAAGATATGTAAATGTCTCAAACATATGATTTTGTTCATGTACTTGACAGTATTTTCAGCGCGCATGATGTAGTATCCACAGCACATAGCCTCTATGCATACACTTAGAAATAACTACTTATTAGTTATGATAACTGGATAAGAGAGTAATTTAATGCCACATATGGAATATCAAAATAAATTATACTATTTAGAAATTAACATTTTTATCATTACATAATATTTTCCATCATAGCAGTGCATTGCTGAGAGTTAAAAAAAAAAAAAAAAAAAAAAAAGCAAATAACAGCAAAGGGAAATTGTGCAAACCAACAAGCCAGCCCCTTCCTTTCCTGTCTCAAGATGTACTGTGAATTTTGTAACCGTCTGTCTGGTGTGGACATTTTTCATAGTTCTGCCCATGGTCTTGCAAACAATTGGTTCTCCATAGATGGATCTTTTCCTATATTTTGTCTTTTTAGTTTCTGCCCCCCGATTTGTTTTTTGGGGGACAAATAACCACCAAGCATTATTATATGCTTAATTTCCTCATTACATCTTTTATTTCTTGCTTTTGCTGTCAAAGCTTTCCCCCATTGTCCTAACTTTAAAATTTTTAGCCCTTCATTTTATTGGTTAGGAGACTAGCTGTTGTTCTCACAAAGTCAGAGCATTTTTCCTGTTGTCTATTCCCAGAGCTAGAGCCCACTTCATGCCCTCAAGGGAGCATAAACAGTACAGTACAGACAGCAGACTAACTCCCTGACATAATTCTAGCTCCTTAAGTCATGAAAACGGTATTTTTTTGTAACAAATACTAATGTAAATCTTAATTATAGGCATATTTACAAATATTAAAAGATAACACCAAGTAATCTGCTTTTTTTGCACACAAAGATATGCCACATAGGAAACGATAAATAATCACAATTTTCAAAATGTGTATGTGATTTTACTTTAAGGGGGCACAATACATTATAGATTTCATTAGGAAAAAATATTGGTAACATATGTACTCATTTTAATTTTACTATTTAATGTCTACAGGATGTAACTGATTTGGGGAGAAAGTATTTTTCAGATTTCTTAAAAAGTCATAGTTTCTTACTTAAAATGAATGTTATGAATTGGCTTTTTTTTTTTTAAGTCTCACAGTCAGAAGTCATTGAGAAAAATTCAAAAGATTCCCTACACTAAGTCTGGGGTAGTAGTTTGCCTTTCTTCCAACTCTGCATGAAAAGAACCTTTGATGGTAAAATTCATGAAGTCGTTGAATGAAAGAATTTGAATGAGTCATTAAATAGTATCTGCTGGCTTTTGAGATATAAATAAATATTGAAATTAACAAAAGTATCCTTTTATCAAAATCATTTCGGGTGTGTGTTTCTTCTGAGGCGAATAGTCTTTTGGGTCAACATCAGTATTCTGTAATCCGGGAGAGCTACAGTAGCTTCTACGTGGGGTCGTATGTCGCTGGTCCTTTCTGTATCATTACATGTGAGCAGTCCCCTTCTCACCCTCCATGGCACCTGTTTTCACACTGTTCATTTAATTTTTTGATGGAGTGAACAAAGAAAGATAACTATAAGTTTTGGGTTTTTTCTTTTTTTGTTTTAATTTAGGGCAAACATGTTTCACACTGAGCATTTTTAAGTAATATTTTCATTCTTTGAGGATCTTACACAATGTACTTTTTATCATATTCATCCCATCCCTTCTCAGATCCAGATCCATCTCTCTGCCCACAAATCTCATATTCGCTATCTCTGCCATCTCTGTCTTTAAATAATTTCTATCTCTTTAAGCCCTTAAAATACAATTTTCATTGCCCAAACACTCACTCTTGGGAATGGGGCCTGCCCTGGAGCATGGGGGACCTCCCGGGGGTCACAGCCTTAAATAAAACCTGTTCTCCCTCTCCTGGCAACTATCAAATGCTAATAGCTCCTTGAACAGGGGTGGGACTTTGTGCCCATTTCCCCCAACTCCATGATGGGATTTTGTCTGGCTTGAGATTGTTCAGGTCTTGTACATGCCGTCACAGTAGCTTTGAATTCATTTGTGCAATTGCTCCATTGTGTCTGGAAAATACTATTTCCATGTGGTCATCCATTGCTTCTGACTTTTACAATCTTTCTGCCCCTTCTGCAATGACTCCTGAGCCTTTAGGACAGCCTTGTGCTATGTGTGTTCCATTTATAACTGAGCAACATGCAGGCACGTATTCCCTATACACGGACTAGCTAGGAATGCAAGTGTTTGGGTCTAAGTAATTTTTCCACCCATTTTGGACAAACACATAGAAGTATGCTTCTTGATTATATGCGAACATTATGGTGAATTTTGGTAGGAACGTGACTACTATTTCTCATTCTTACCAATGACATTTCAGTTGCTCTACTATCTGGTCAACATGGAATGCTTTCCATATTGTTGATATTCTGGATTTGGGCCATTATGATGCTGTAGTATCTTGTTTAACTTGCTATTCCCTACGGATGCATCACATGGAGCACAATTTCATTTGTACAAATCTCTGTCTTCTTTGGTCGGCCGTCTGATCGGTACTGTTGTCTGCTTTTAAATTGGGTTGTTTTCTTACTGCTTAAATTTTTTTTCCCTATATTTTGCCTCCAAGCCTCATGGCACATACATTTTACAAATGTTTTTGGCTGGTACATTGGTTTGTAGTAACAGAATTCTTCACAGAGAAAGTTTCACATTTTATGAAATCCACTTTGTCAGTTTCTCTTTCATGAATCACACCTTTGATATTGTAATAAGATATTTTTTGCCAAACCCAAGATGATTAAGAATGTCTTCTGTGTTACTGCCTGGGTGATTCAGAGCTCTGCACTTTGCGCTAAGTGTGTTGATACACTCTGGATTTGTCTTTGTGTAAGATGTAGGTGATGCTATAGATTTCAGAGAGCCAGTTGCTCTGGTATCACTTATGAAAATACTTTTCTCCATTATAGTTGCATCTGCTCCTGTGTCAGGCATCAGTTGATCATATTGACATGTCCTTCTGGGCTCTGTAGTCTGTTCCTCTGATATGTTTATTATCTCTCCAGTGTATATTGCCTTGATCACTGTACCTCAGCAGTAAGTCCTAACGTTAGAATATCTTGTAATTATACTCTTTACCAAAATTATGTTGCCATTTCAAAGCTTTTTTGTCTCATCTAAACTTTAGAACCAATGTGCCAGTGTTCATATAGTAAATGTCTAGAACAATGGTTTTCAACCTTCCTAATGCTGTGACCCTTTAATACAATTCCTCATGTTGTGGTGACCCCAACCATAAAATTATTTTCCTTGCTATTTCATAACTGTAATTTTGCTACTACTATGAACTGTAACTTAAATATCTGTGTTTTCCAATGGTCTTGGGTAACCCCTTGTGAAAGGGTCATTTGACCCCCAAAGGGGTTGTAACCCACCAATTGAGAATCCCTGGTCTAGAATTTCACCTGGAATTATGCTAAATTTCTAGATCAACTTGGTACAAACTGGTATCTTGACAATACTCAGTCTTTCTATCCCTGAGCCTGGGATATCTTGGGTTTCTTTCATCTGAGTGTTATGTTTTTCCTCCCATAGTTCTTGCAAATGTCTTATGCCTATCTCTTTCCCCCTCTTTTCCTCTATCTAACATAAGTGATGGTGTGTAAGAAAGCAATAATCTTATTTCTGTTGCTTTTTGTGTTTTATCCCTGTGATGATCAGTTATTTCAAAAGTTTTTCTCTCCCATCTTTAGGGAAGAGAGTCATTCTTTAGTATTGACTATCGGGAAAGCTGTCATCTGTGAACAAGGAGTTTATTTCTTCCACCGCAATCTATGTGTCTCTGGGTTTGCTTTTAATTAGCTAGTCTTCCTAGTGTAGTGGTGGGAAAGGATCTCTTTTTCCTTATTCTAGGGAGAAAGCTTCCACTATCCCTCTTTGTATGTGAGATTAACTGTATCACTTAAAAAGTGTGTTTGTATTAATTCTTTAAGAATTTCATACATTCTATTTCGATCATATTTAATACCAACTGACTCCTTGCCCTAACTTTACCCGTAGTCACTTCTACCTTTCCCAGACCCAACTACATGTCTTACTTCTTTTTCTTTTTTCTATTTGAAAATAATTCATTGGCTCCAATTTGTGCCGTCCACGTGCTCCTGGCTGTGAAGCCATCCAGCGGAATGAAAGCACTGTCAGTACCTTTAGATGGCCTTTATCAAGAAAAGAACCTTTGCTCTGTTCCTACTTTGTCATGAGTGGGGCTATTGGATTTTGTCGAGTGCTTTCCCTACATCTGTCGAAATGCTTGTGACTTCTTCTTTAGCATAGTGGTGTGATGAATCGCATTTGTTTCATTTTTCAATGCTGATGGGCATTGCATACCTACGATTTGGTCATAGCGTATGAGTCTTTATGTGCATTCTTGGAATCAGTGCTGATGCTTTCCCGAGAATCTTCACATTTATATTCATGACAGATTCTTGTGTACAGTTTTCATATCCTGAGTTGTCCTTGTCTGGTTTTAGTATTAGCATAATGCTGGCCTCATTGACTAAGCTGGGAAACATCCCTTCTGCGTGTGTTTTCTAGACAAGCGCCGAGAATTCAAATAGTTTGTTCATTAAACATTTGATAAAATTTACTAATGAAGCCATCTGAGTCTAGTGATTTCTCTTTCCATCTCTGATTAATTCACATGTGTAGGTCTGTTTAGATTTGTCCTTTATGAGAGTTTCAGCAGATTGTTCCTCAGAAGAAATTGGTTCATTTCATCTAGTCCACCTAATTTGTGAATGAAGGATTGTTTATAATACTATGTTTTGTTTTGTTTAGATTTTTTGAGACATGTAGCCCAAGCTGAACTCAAACTCTTGACCCTTGCTTCAGTCTCAAGTGCTGTAACTACAGACATATGTGCTCCTGACTTATGGCCATTTTTACTGTGACTTTAATACTTGTGGAATCTTTAGTGGTGACTTTCTTTCATTTGTGGTATTAGCAATCTGTACACCTCTCTTTTCATCATGGTTAGCCCAGCTGTGTTGACAAATCATTAACTGACTGTATTTTAGAAAAGGAGAGGCTGTTTTGTTTTGGTTTTTTTTTTCTTCCATTTATTATTTTTTAAATTTCATTGATTTTCTTTTAAGTTTCATTATGTTATAATTTTTGATGTGCTTTTGATTTCACTCTCCCTGTTTTTATCATTAGGATGACTGATTTCTATCCTTCTTCAACGTTGGGTTTCTGTGGACCCAACACTGTGTACAAAATTTCATGTCTTTTTTAATTTTAATTTTAGTTTACTCCAAATATGTTTACAAAATTTTTATTCCTGTTGAAACCTGTCCTTTTAGTGAATTTATAAGAAAGTTAAATCTGAGAGTTTTGGCAGTATACAATATTTCATCTAGCCACAATCACTCAACACCTTACCTCTCATCAATTAAATAAATGCCTTTCTATCAGTAGAGAAAGTGTGTTGGTCCTATGAAGAAGGGTATTTCTAAAAATTATAACTTTACTATTTATTAAAGAAAAATTGGACCAAAATCAGCTCTGTGCAATCCCAGATATGAAATAGTGTCAGAATCAAATCATGATTTTATTAACTTTAAAGTGATGGGTTGTACTTTAAAAAAAAAAATTTAGTAGCTTAATTATTTTCTTTGGTATTTAAAATGTAGATCTATGGGGAAAGAAATTTTAGGGTATTTTATCTTTTGCTGATATCCAAATTAACATACCATCTCTTAGACTTTGAGTTATAAATTGTAGATTCTTATACTAAACCCTTAAATCAGCATAAACAAATGCATGTATTTAAAAAAATTAGCAACTTGAAAGTATTGCCACAAAGGAATTTTTGAAATACACTGACTTTTCTCTAAGCAGAGGCTAAGCCCCTCAGCCATTCTTTCATTTATATACATTCACCACGTGAAGCATATACAGAAATAGAACAGGGCTATTCACCTGCAACCCAGCTACTATTCCTGGTTAAGTAATTTGCCTTGAAAACATATTTTTTAGTTCCAAATCTCTCAGAACAGTTTCTACTATCATCTTCAGAATAAGACATACATAAATATGCTCAAGTGCGATTCATGAGCTTAGAATTTTAAGTCCATTATTACACACAGCCTTATATTACACGATGGGGTCAATTGTATTTGTCCCCATCTTATAGGTTTGCTTATTTTTTTAATGACTTTGCCAGAAGTCAGAAAGGGTTAGAGAGTCGAGTTTAGTCCAGTGGATCCTACAGGAACATAGCTATTTAACATTCAATAAGCATTAGGTACTAAGGTAAGAACTGTGTGGCCGAATTCTTAGGAAAGGAATCTTTACTTACAAGTCTTGTAAGGTTTTTTTTTTTTTTTTTTTTTTTTTGTTATAAATCAAATCAGAGCAACAGAAAAGTTCTGTGGTAAAAAAAAAAAAAAAAAGAAAAGAAAAGAAACAAAAAAACATATTGGAAGCTAATGTGAAATAAAAGCCAACTGCTTATTTATTAAGAATGAATTTTACTATTACTAGGATAGAAAAGTAAATTTTACCCCCCCCCCCAAAAAAAAAAATTGGTTGAGTTCTCCCTTTGCAGTCGCTGACCGCGCAGAGACGGGTTTAGTAGGTAAGGAGATGTGCAGGAACCATGCCAATATTGAATTTCAAGTGACAGAGGAAAAATCAGTGCAAGGGGGAATTCAATATGCATGGGAAACCATTTGTTCCCTCTGCCTCTTTGATCCCTGCCAAGGCAAAAGAAACTGGAGCAAAGGACTTGAAAAACGGGACAGATCTTGTCCAAAGCCCAGAACTCCGTGCTCTTGCAGGAACTCAGTGTGACAGGATGAAAAGCTAAACTGCCAGGCATCTCCCCATAAAGGCAGGGTCGCTGGCCTGGTCTCGCGGCCTGAGCAGGCCTGGGAGTGCTCCCTGTAGAAAGGATCCTGAGGTTTGCAAAGCCATGCACCCCACTCAGCGCTGCTGGCCATGGCCTGAACGGTTGGAAAATCTGCAGACCATACTTGCTTATTTTCACAGATGCCTATAGACGTTGGAGAAGTTTGCAATTTGTTCAGCTCAAGAAAACCATTTCAGTGAAACAATCTCCACTAACATTTTTGGAAACATTTGTCAGCAAAACAAATGTTTGTATCTAAAATAGCCAGGCTATTAAGATGTGAGAAAGGGAAACAGATGTTTGTTTGGGGTTGTTGGATTTGTGTGTCTTGATGGCATTTGTTTTCTTCCTTTCTGTTTCCCTGGAGAGCATGTAGCGTTACCCTTAATGAGACTATAAACTACATGGAAATAAAATCACTTTTTGTTTTATGATTGTCAAAATATAATAAAAGCGAATTTTATCACTTTCAAATTTGCACTTTGTTTCTAAGAAATGCAAATTCAGACCTAAAGATTAATAATACACTTCATGAGTCAGTTGGACTTGTCCACAATTTTTTTTTTTTTTGATGAGTTCACCAACAGTCAGGACAGCTTATTGAGTCAGTTAAGTATACTGGAGTTCAAGGTATCATCTTCAGCATGTTTATATGTGATGTATGTCTGTTACATAAATAATCAAAATAAACCCATGTATTATTTAATCTAACTAAGCTAACAATTCCAAACTCCATTATTCAAACTTCCTTCATAGTGGATCCCCTATTTGAAATATAAAATATTAAGTATCCTGTTGGACCAACACAGATCCATGTAAAGTAGAGATGGTTGGTCAGAGGACAGTTATCAGTGTTCACCCATCCTTCCACTTCCTTTAACTAGAATCAGATAGTTTAATACGGAGTTAGTTAGTTAGTTAGTTAGTTAGTTTGTTTGTTTGTTTGTTTTTGAAGTGCTAACCATAAAACCAGGAGCCTCCTGCATGCTAAGCAAATGCTCTATCACCAAAGTAACTCTCACCACCATAAGTGGGTTCTGGATAAAGTGTTAATGGTATGATTGGTAGGTTGCTATCTAAACTTATAAACTCAATAAGTTTAATGAAGTTTTTTTTTTTTTTTTTTACTACTAAGCAGTAATAAGCATGAACATAGTACACAATGAGAAAGACACAGCGAAGTTTACAGAGACAAGTGTTCCCTTATCTTCTGTAACCAGCCTCTAAGTTGATCTTACCTAACACAGATGGTCTCTAGATATCACCCTTCCAAATTCATTCCCCCCCCCTTTGAACACATCATCTTAATTAATCCTCACCCATACATAGAGAATATGGACAGTGTAGACATTTACCAGAAGACATTTCACGGATGAGAAATTTAAGATAAGTCTACGTCAATGTGTCAAACCAGCTCTAGACCTTTGACTTCAGGCTTGTGCTCTTAATTACTAAAGCATGCAGCTTCACAGAAGAACTGGGTCTGAGCACTCTAATGGGCGGAAACGTGAGGCTGTAAACACAGAATCCTAAAAGGCTTCCCTCACTATGATTGTCTGATGACCACTCTTTCCACCCACACACACCTTGCCAGGGACTAAATCTGAATACCTCTTAGACACCACACCCCCAGGAGTTCAGTGTAGACAAAGTGACTTGGTAAGTAATGACTTGAAGCTGGGATAACCGTCCGAAACAGGTTTGGATCCTGATTGTGTCATTTAAGTCTGGGAAGGCCATGAGCAGCAGAGCTCTTTGAATTAAGAACAGTGCAGTTTGAGCATCCCATACATGAAATTATAGAAACCAGAAGTAGTTTTCTAAATGACTTCTCAAAATGTTGAAATAGCTGCATATATATAATGAGAACCCACGGAAGTAAAACATATGTAAGCTGGTTTAATACACTCCTTGTATGCTGAGTGTGGAAGTGATTTTAAGTAATGTTGTAGTGTGCCTTAAACCCATGACATGAGGTTATGGTGCCATTTCCCATTTGAGGATCACGTTAAAAATCAAAGTATCTTGGACTTTTGGAACACTTTCCATGTTTTGGGTTAAAATTCTCAACTCGGTTGCTTTCTGTCTGTGGTGAAAGATAACTGCACAAATGAAATGGGATGATTAGCAAAGCGTCTGGCGTGTTCCAGGCCCCTCCATGTTCTCTCCAATCCACATATCCAGTGAGGATTTGTAAACACTTGTGCGACAGACACCTTAATCAGTGCTGGGGCTGAAGAGGTGATAAGATAAGGAAAGACTGAACTCAGATCGCCAACGTGTTCTCACTGCTGGAAGTCCATTATCACTGTGCATTGTGTTTTGTGATTCTCTCTGAAAAGTATGACCTAACTGTTTCCTTCACATAGAATGGCTCCAGGGACTTGTAGCCAGCATCTGAGCTGTGTGAGGAGAGTGAGACATTCCGAGGTTTTCCACAGAGCATTAGAGAGCGGGTAGTGAATGTGCTGCCGAGAAGATAATGTTTTATTCAGTCACTAGAGTGAGATTGGGAAATTAGTTTACCTAGAAGTCCTCAACCGGTACCTGTGTGAGAGGGGCATCGTAGTTACAGAATACAAATAGAGAATTGAAGGCAGATATTTGCAATTGAGTCAGTCGGCATTGATCCCTGGACTACTGGCTTACAGTCTAATACCAGTCACCAAGTTGCCGTGCCTCTAGTTGATTTCATACAAGAGTTTAAGGGAAGATCACACTTCTATCCACCCAAGTTATCAAGATTCCTTTAATTCTTCTCTCTCTTTGTTTCATTTTGGTTTGTGTGCGGTGGGGAGGGCAGGGTACAGGCATGCATGTATATGTATGTATATGTGTAGTATGTTTGTGTGTGTGTGTGTTACATGCATGCATGTATATATGAGTACATGGGTAGAGACTAAAGGAGGACACTGGATGTTCTGTTCTATATGGCCCACTTTATTTTTTTGAAACAGTGCCAGTCACTGTGACCTGGAGCTGGGCTTCTAAAAAAAACTGAGAATCAAAAAAAAAAAAAAAAAAAAAAGAAGAAGAAGAAGAAGAATAGGATGTATTCAAGGCTTTATTTTTTTTTCTTCCTTTTATTTGTTTGTTTCTTCCTTCCTGTTTACCAGGATTTGATAAAGGGAAATCTCCAAGTATACAGTTTCCTTGGCATACTGTCCCAGGTAACTGTGAAAGTTAATGGCCGCTTGCTTTGGCATCCCTGTGAATCCTGAGTGCCTTTTGAGGACTATCTCTTAGACCTCTGGCCTTCTGCCCTGGCCTCTTCCTGGCAGTGCTCTTTGATTTTCCCAAGAGAATCCAGTGACTCTCAGCGTGGCTAACCCTAATGGCTCACTCAACCCAGAAACTCATAGCTACGTTAGAAGTAACAGCTGAGATCCAGTGAGCTAAGTCTGTAGATGAAGATACCTACTGCCAAGATGAGTGATCAATACCCAAAGACCCATACTGGGGAAGGAGAGACCTGACTCCTTCAAGTTGTCCTCTGGCTCCTACATGTACCTTTGTCTAATACTTACTACAAAACCTGGGGCACAGAAACCTGTGTGTTCCATAGTCCCCTCGTAAAGTGCTGTGAGGAGGTGGATTCGATCTTCCAGAATCCTAGTAAAAAGCCGTGTGTGGTAATGCACGGGTGCAATCCTGGCACTGAGGTGCTCAGGAGTTGGAAGCAGGGAGGAACCTTGGGGCTCTTAACACTTAGACAGCTCCTGAGGATTAAAGCCTATGCTTGACCTCAGGCCTTCACACACATGCACACTTAGAACACACATTCATGGGAAAATTCAAGATGATCTAATATTTAGTGGGTAGATTATTGTCAGCCTTTCTTGAGAAAGTAGGATATAAATCATTCAGAAAATAAAAGTAAAAGTTAAGATGTTTTATTCAACCGTCACTGCATATTCAGGAAGCACCTGAATTCACATCCTGGGTTACATTAGCTGTGAGACTAAATTACGTCACCTTTTTGGATAATATGCACACAGACCATTTTGAGGATTCACGTGTATGTTGGTCAGCGTCCTGTCACTGTAACAAACTGCCTGAGAAAATCAACGTGTGAAGAGAAAAGGTTTACTTGAGCCCACAGTTTTGGCAGTTATGGTCTAAGATGAGTTGGCTTCATTGCTCTGGGCCCATGCAGAGGTGGTACACCATGGGGGGATGTGGGGAAGGGCAAACATTCTCTCAGGAAGCAAAAGAAAAGATGAGGAGATGAATGCAGTCCCATAGTCCTCGGAGGGCAACTCCCAGGGACCAAGAGCGCCTCCCTGGAAGGTTTCGATGATGCTTCAGATGTGGCTGATAGAGCATTTGCCTGACATGTATTAGGCTCTGGAATGCTTTCCTAGCACTGCAAAATAGGAGAAATCAACATATTTCTCACTATTTCTTAGGAATGCCACCCTGAGGACCAAGTCTAACAAATGGTACCCAGGAGACACTCAATATTTAAACCACCTCACCATTCAGCTATAGCCTCCAGGAAACACACACACACACACACACACACACACATACACTCACACACAGACAGAGAATATTCTATCTTTCCTTCTTTACCTTCAGAGCATCAAACCTCCTTAATTCAAAGGCTTTATTTCTAGAAGGGCATTGTCTGTGGCAAAACAGATCCCAAATGTAAGAACTGAAGGATTTTCACTATGTGTTTGTTTTAGACATCACCCTATCCTACCTTTCTGTCCTTAGTGCATTGTTGGAATTGTGGGAATTCCATGAGGCTTTCACCCCAGCCTCCTTCAGGGTTTTCCCTACAGCAGCCATTTCGGAAGTTGTTCATCTAATGATGTCCCTGGACTCAGCTTTTGAGATAGGTAACAGTTACAATAAAAGACTACATTTCTCTTGGGATATATTCAATCCCATTGCTCTGTTTCCTAATCTCAGGGAACGTAGGAAACATGGTTTCCTCTGTGGGGGAATGTGAGGCTTTGAAGATGTGCTTCAAGGGGGATGACATTACAGCTTACAGATAGACCTAGGCTACTTGCCTAGCATGTGTGAAGTCCTAAGTTCAATGCCTAGTACCCTCCAAACCAAATTCAAAAGGAGAGAAAGAAAGAGAGACAGAGAGAGAGAGGGAATGTGCTCAAGCATCTCAGGAAATCAACCTCTCTTTGCTTTGACAATTCAATTTGGTCTTGAAAAGATAAATACCTTAAGAGGTGATGTCCTGACTTCGGCAAATATTTTATCAATACGGATCAACCTAAAAGTAGTTGAAATGTTAGAGTACAGCATTGGAAGGAGAAACAAGGTCAGAAAGAGTGCCCCAGAGAGAGGTTTCTCATATAAAGTATTTAGAGGGAAAATAACCAAGGAGATGAAAGTTGTCCTCAGCGTTGAATGATGTCTGAATGCGAGAGAATAAAAAAGGTACAGAAGGGATGTAGGTTTCAAAGTAGCAAAACAGAGCATTTAGAAATGGGCTCCATTTTGTCCATTAGAACACACTTGAATTTGAATTTCATTAAAGGATGAAAGTAGTGTGAACTGAGAGATCACATTATGATTGTCTTTACAAACAACATAGGGAGTCTAGATTGATGGCTTTGAGCAGATAACATGACAGCAACACTCATGTGCTTGAGCAAGATATTTTCTCACGTGTATCAATTAGGTGATATGCTTACAACAGTACTGTGTCCATTTTGCTACTGAGAGAAATGAGGAGAGGACAACATCCAGGCAATCAAATAAAGTACAACCAAGCAAGCTTGGAAAAAAAAAAAAAAAAAAAAACACAGAAAAGAGAAAACCCTGAACCAATTAATTATTCCATCTTCTGCCCTGGGTTTGTGTCTTGGATGTGGTCCATGCTAGCTGACAGCCTTTGCCTTATACTAACGAGAATATATGAGTATATTAACACTGCTGAGTAGTCTGGGGTAGAAGTAGTCCTGAAGGCTGGAGCGAGTCCTGCTTTCTCCACCCCTCCAGTTACAACTCCAACACAACCTCAACGTGAGTGGGTCTGGTCTCCATCTAACTCTATACTGTTAGAATCTGCTGACAAAAAAAAAAGGGTGGAAATGAACCAGATGTATTTGATGGCACCTGCCAAATCCTCCCCAGACAGAATGAAGACATAGCAATCGGTATTTACCTGGGATATATTTATCAAGAAAATAGTTAAATAGACCTCTGGGAGCAGAATTATCAGTGACCCAGTGCATTTTGCTGTGTGAACCATGGACTGTTTCCCTACCAGGTTGTGAAAATAATCTGTCTTGAACCTTGATAGCTTCCAGGGCATAACTGTGGACATGAGAAACTTGGCAGGATGCAAAATAGAGTGGCGGCTCTCCAGAGCTTCTGTTGGCATACAGGGAGCAGGAGTATATACTGCGTTGTGGTCCTGTGGGCCTGAAAGGATGAGCAGCTGGCTGAGGGATGTAGAATCAGGACAGACAGGGAAGACTTACCTGACAAGGTGACATTAAACAAGGCCTCAGATTGGAGAAGAAGGAGCCACCTCAGTACCTGGGGAAGAGTGTCCTGGGGAAAGGCAAAAGGATCTACAAAGGCCTGGAAGGAAGATCTGTGTGTGGTGAATTCAGAAAGTGCCAGGAAGGCCAGGGCGAAGGAGGAGAGTAGTGGGGCTGAGGTTAGAGAGGCAGACGGTTCTTTACAGTGGGTCTCGCATGGGAAGCATTTGGGAGAGGTAGAATTCTGCACAGATGAACAGAGATGGTGACATGAGAAGGGAAACATATCAGCAATACGTGGAAACTCTTAGACCAAGCCATCATCTGGGTGTTCTCTTAAGTCCGAATGCTTAGGCAGTGTTGGGCGTTGTGGTCCATTGTCAGCACACAGATGACACTAACCATTTAGAAAACAGGTGGAGATTTAACTCAGTGGTGTAGCATATTCTCAACATGTATATGGCCCCGAGTTTGGTCTCCAACAAACACTCACAAGCGCAAGAATAACAGGCAAACCATTTGTTTCATTTCTCAGATCCCCGAAGCAAAGGTTAGTGAGGCTGCTTGAGGATGGATTTGTTTCCAAGATCATTTTTTACAAAAGAATTTTATGTTAAGGCCCTTTAAGAGAAGTATTTGAACATTGTTCCACTTTTATTAGTTAAAAAAAAAAAAAAAGCAGGAAACCTGATGGAATGTGTGTATTTGCATATGTTCTCTGCTGTGAGCATTTGGCTTCTATGATATTGAGTCACACGAGAATTCAAGTATGGTGTTGAGGCCACTGCTGACATTTCTTCAGGGTTTTGAGAGTAATGAAACGTCGGGTTTCAATTCTGACAGTCTCCGGCCAATGAGTCTGAATCCAGACAGCCTTTCCCCTACCTGTCTTATGGGAAAGAGTGACTATTTCATGTCTAGCCACCGAGACAGCTGTCAGATTCAGCATCGAGAGTCCTTTAGATGTCAAAGAAAACCGCTCCTTGTGAAAAGCCTCCAAGGTTTTTTTTTTTTCCCATCAGCCATTTCACCCAAGTTTTCTGATTTTCCAATAGAGTGAACAAGACACTTGGCCTCAAGTTTTTCTTTCCTCAGAAATGTTCCACTTGTCACCTGGCGGCACTGGTGTGCTTACCTGTTCCTGTGGTCTGTGTTTGTGCCCAAGACACAGATGACTGCAAACAATGAGGTCCAAGAATAGTAGCCATCTTACATCACAGGCATTAGCCATGAATTTCTGAATAACTTTCATCATGGGTACGTATTGCCTGCCCATCCCTGAAGTGAGATGCAATTCCACTTGCTGTAATTTAGTCAAACTCACTTCTCAAAACAGTGTTCCCTGCCCCCGCTGCAGAAAATTAAATTTAAACAAAACCAGGTCCGGAAGACCTATCTGGTTCTTCTGTCTGCTAGCATCTCCTCTCTGTGGGAAAAACCCAGGGAATCTGTGATGTTCCTCCCTGTGATTCGGAGTTTACAGCCCCTGCCTTCTTTCCTTCAGCTTTTCTCCTGAGCTTGGGCATCCGCTGTTTGGATGGTTTTTGGCATCTAGTTAGGTTGATTTTTGAGAGTCTTGAGGCTCAAAGTTACCATTATGTCATTTGTTCTCTAGAACCTACTTCATTCTCAATGACATAATCACCCCCTGTGTTTCAAGGCCCCAGACTCAAACATGGTTTAGGAAAGTAGCATATTCTATTCTTGTAATCTAGGCTCCCATGTTAGCCGCCAACTACAGCACAATTACCAATAACCGTGTCTTGTGCTCACTAAAGTCAGAGAGTCTTTCTAAGCCAGTGGGTCTCAACCTGTGGGTTGCAACTCCTTTGGTAAACCCTTATCCCCCAAAATATATTTATGATGATTCATAACAGCAGTAAAAATAATTTTATGATTGGGGGTCAGCACATCATGAGGAGCTGTATTAAGGGGTTGCAGCATTAGGAGAGTTGAGAACCACTGGCCAAAGGATTTCACCCTGAGTTCTTCACTTCTTACTGTGAGTGGTCTCATCTCAGCATACAATTTTAGGGTCTGGCAGAGATCACAGGACCCCAGGACATAGCCCAGTGTCATGGTCCTTGTGCCAAGAACTTCCTTGGGTCATCTCTGGGTTCTGATTAGGGAGCAGTCTTTCCCCTCACTCAGAAAACGAGTGAGGAGCAGAAGTTGCAAATGAGCAAGGAGGAGGGCTCACATCCTCCTTGAGCCCAGAAGTCTATATAACCCACAATTCTAGCCTTTACAACTACCACTGGCATATCTATTCCCCACGGTGTAAATTTGGATCAGAGATCCCCTGCTTTTATAGAATAAATATGAATATTTATCCCCAAGTGTCCAGGGACTCTATGCTAGGCAGCAAGATACCAGAAGAATAAAGGCCTCTGTGAAGGAAATCTCAAACTTGGAAGGGCATCTTCAAATATGAAAAGAAGAGTTATGTTAATAAAGAAATATTTATAAATGGTGTTTGTACAGTCCATGGAAGAATTGCTAAACAAATATTTACAAATGCCTCCAAAGAATACGAATTAAAAATGATTTTTAATTGAGCGTGATGCTCAAATAGCAATGCTGCCTTTAAGATAAGAACTCCCATGTGCATGATAAAACTGACTTGATTTAAATTGATATAGGCCTTTTGAAAATGAGTTGGCACTGTGTATAAGCAACAGACGGCATGTCAAGGAAAGCATGAGGTACTTGGCCAGGATGCATCATAAATAACCCTGAAGGCTGGACTTCTCCAGGAGGCTCTTTTATACTTGTATGTTGACATCACTTTTGCAAGGGAGGCCAAGAGCTTACTGTTAGGACTGTTGGCCACTGTGCATCCAAAGATAAGGGGACTTTATAGCTCACAATGCAAGCTATGCCCTCAGTTTGCTAAGTTAGAAGACAGGGAGAAGAAAAACTGAAAACCACATCCCCGAAGTTCAAGTGGGAATTACTGACCAAGACCAGACTCTTGAGTTCCAGGCCTCCTGTTTTTCTCTTTAATGTTCAAGAATTAACGGAAAGCTTCTGCAGTATTGGCAAATCTAGACTTCTCATGGACCGACGTCGACTGTTGGTATTGAACAGGTGAACATAAGCTTTTAAAGTAGCTCTCAAAGGAGATGAGCCTTTCTTTTGCGTGTGGCTTTGTCTGTCTAGCTGGCAGAGATAGCGTTGTCACATGCATAGCTGTTGCAAAGAAAGAGCGAGATTTGAGAGTCTCTGTGTGCATAAAATTGTGAACCCACTAGACTCCATTGGATAGTTCCAAACCCTTAGCTACGCTGGCAGTCCTGATTGAAATCAGTGGGTCACAAAACCAAAAAAAAAAAAAAAAAAAAAAAAAAAAAAAAAAAAAAAAGAGAGGCATGAATATGGGAAAGAGATCTGTAGGGAGTGGGAGATTACTGGGGTAGGAGGGAGATGAGACAGGGTGGGGAATAGGAGTAAACATAACATACTATGTACATATGAAATTGCTAAAGAACAACTGTAATCATTGAATAAGATGAGTTGGTCAACACTGTAGCACAGATGTGAGCCATGTTTGCAGAGCTGAGAAATACAGAGCTACCAGTATCTATAGGACCCTTACCTCCTGTTTAACTTTCTACCCTCTCAAGTCTACACTGTTACTGTATTTACTCAATATCTCTTACTCTGTGTTACTATTGGGTTCAGTCTAGATTTTCTTGTCTGTTTGCTGGGCTGAAGCTTTTGAACCCTCTCTGCCTCCTCACAAACCCCGTCCTCTCTAATATACTGAATTTCTCTTTTCACAACCCCCCTGCCACCTTTCTTTGCCCATCTCTTCTTTACCCCTTTCTTTTCCCACCATCCTACACATGCTGCATTTCTTCACATTCTCTTCTTTAAAGTGGTGTCCGTTTTTCAAACCTATTTGTCGCCCTACTGGCCATTATGTACCTGCCTGCAGCCTCTTCGAATGTGGTATTTCCAGTGCTAACGTTGAGGTTCCCCTCTACTCCTCCTTGCAACCTCCTCTTTCTACATTGCATCCTTAGTATTCTAGTTTTCCCGATTGTCAAACCACAGGCATTCATATCATCCTTGACTTTTTATTATCCAGTTAGGTACTGCTTGTGCCTCTCAGTGGTGACTCAGATCCATGACTGCCCTTCTGTCACCACCTGTGCCCAGATGGCGCACCCATCCCTCCACCCCCACCTCATGTGAATTACTGAATTATCTGCTCTTTGGTCTCCTACTCATGGGTATAACTTGTCTCCAGCCTCTTGCCAACCAAGAGGTAAAGCATCCTCTCCTTGATTGAATTCTTCACTTGTCAGTCATCCTGGCTCATTTGTTATACTGCTATGCCCTCTGTAGACCCAGATCAGCTGTTGGTGTTTTGCTTTGTTTTGTTTTGCCTTCTTTTTTTAATCCTGGATGTGCCCCTACCTGGAGTGCATTTCAATTCTTTTCTCTACTGGCACACCTGTCCTGATTAGACTTGTTATGTGGATTCTCTTCATGGTTTGCGGAATTCTACCTTTCCCTTTAATTTCACCCTCTTCTGTTTGCTTCCAAGTTAGTGAACTTTTAGCCCTCAAAGGCAGAGCTTTGTCTGGTTGGGGCAACCATGTATTCCAGCTTAGTGCTGTCTCAAGGCCAGTGAGCACAGCGTGGAACCAGAGCTTCCTGAAGGAAAGGAGCACCTTACAGAATACTTCCACGCCCACATCTCAGTGTGTGTAAAGCTGAACAATTGGAGAGGGTTTAGAGAAACATGAGCAGTGGGCGGGTTAGAAGGTTAAATTAGCTGCCTTGTTTTGCACAGGTAGCAGGAGGAAGCCATTAGAATCAGTAATGCTGGGTTACAGGCATTTACAGCTACCCTATAGAACACAAAGGAAGGGGTTCTTACTAAGTTAGCTTGCATCAGTTTCAGCATCATCTTCTTCCTCATAGAGAATATATATATTGTGAATATATATATATTAATTGTGAATATATATTAATATTTAAAGGTGTAGAGTGTTAATCTTTTAAAATTATTTTTCCTTTACCAGGAAAAAAAGTACTTTACTTAATTTTTTTTCCTATTTTGCTCAATGAACTCAATAAACTATATATAACTATAGTTTATTTTTTAAAAAATGATGACAAAACGTTCTCAATTTTAATTCGTATTTTAAAGACAAATATACACTAAAAGACAAAGCAGTGGACAATAAGAAAATCTATGGTAATAAAACCTAACTTAGATTAAGTATTTTGTAGACAACATAAAGCAATCTGGAAATCTATGTAGATGTTATCATTTGACAAGACACAGAACCAGATATCTTTCGTTCTTCTCAGATAGGCATTCTCCAAATCTGGGGAGTCCCCAGCTTCAGGCAGCTCTCACGGTGAAGAAAGGACTGGGACTACAAGGTGCATCTGATGCCAACTCTGCAGAATGAATGCTTCATGTAGAAACCATGACAGGCATGGCCGTGTGTTCCACTTTAGATGAGGACCACCCACATTCCACACATTCTGCAATGTTCCTTAAAATGCAAGGCTAAAACGTTTTCCTCAAAAATATAACTCTGAATAAGTTTGACCACTTAAAACATTCACTTGAAGCCCATTGTTCTCTGTAAAAGACAGAGAAATGCTAGCTTAGAATACCTTAAAGGGGTGTGTGTGTGTGAATGCCTTGCCAATCTGCAATGAAAGAATGTTAAGGTTGACTTAAGTGATGATTATATATGTAATATATTGTTATATACGTGTAATGTATCTATTATATACATAGCATATATGTACACACTCACACACATATGCTTGCTGTTCCTCTTTCCTGTTTGATTTTTTTTCTCAGTGTCTAGTCCCTGTTTTGCACTCATGCCACATATGCTGTATCTAGTTTGATATATGACAAAAAGAGTGCAAAAGTTTGTCTTTCTAAATCTAGATTGGTTCTCATGATGGGATAATCTCTGATTTCATATTTTCCTGAAAATGACACAAACAATTTTTATTTACATTTATTTGTTATACATACCACGGACGCCCCCTCTCTCCTCTCCTAGTCCTGCCATCCCCTCCTTTTCCCTTCCCCTCTCCCTTCCTCCCCAACACATTCATTCACATCAGGTCTGAGCATATCCTCATCCACCGAGGCTACGCAAGGCAGCCCTGCCAAGGATAAGTGATCCAAAAGCAGGCAATAGAATCCATGTTAAAAACAGTGCCCTCCTCCTCCACTCACCAGGAGGCCCACATGAAGATCAAGTCAACCATCAGTCACTTATGTGTAGGGTGCCTAGGTCCAGACCGTGGAATACTCCTGAGTGCTCAGTCTCTGAAAGCTCAGTCTCTGAAAGGGTCCGGGTTGGTTGTCTGTGTTGGTCCTCTTGTGAGGTTCCTGTCCCCTCCAGGTCCTTCCATTTTTCCCCCCAACACTTCTACAGGGCCCCTGAAAGCTCCATCTCGTGCTTTGCTGCAAGTCCCAACATCTGTATCAAACCACTTCGGAGTGGAGCCTCCCAGAAGATAGTCATGTTAGGCTCCTGTCTGCAAGCATAGTGGAACATCATTAATAGTGTCAGGGGCTGGCTCTCTATCTTGGGGTGGGTTTCAAGTTGGGCCAATCATTGGTTGGACATTCCCCCAATCTCTGTTCCCCCTTAATCCCTGCACTTCTTGTAGGCAGTGTAAATTTTGGATCAGGGGTTTTGTGGGTGGATTGTTAATTTTACTCTTCTTTATGGTTTGAGTCTAACATTTCTGTGAAATGAGTTAGCTCAAAAATGAATCCTAATAACTAAATAGGCAAACCTGTTGGGGGCATCATTTTGGATATTCTGATGTAAACAAAAAAGTAACTGGCTTGTAGGTCAGCCTCGTGATTTCTGGGCATGAAAGTCCCATGGCCCGATTACATAAAGAAGTTTATCATTTTGTTTGTGATGGAGAGGTCATGTAAGTCTCTCAATCAAGTCCTGGGAATATGCTGAATTAAGATTTAGCAAGAGGTGTAGAGCAGGTTCAGGTGATATAGAAATGAAATGACGGAAATGACGGGTAGAAGTCTGCTGCTAGGGATCCTCTCACGAACCTTCAGAGAAGCCTTTCTTAGTTTGGAAATAATGTTGGTACCATGTTTTGACCTCAGAAGACCTGGTGGTAGAGTGAGGACTGGAGATTGAACTAGTAAAGGCTGCCCTTCGTAGTTTTCATGCAGTAACATATGATCAACAAGACCACAGTGAGGAAGAATTATTCATATTAAATAGGCTCTCATCCTTACCTAGTAAAGGAATGTGTGGCTCGGAGCCTCGTGGGGAGAACCATGACAGGCCCATCTGGAACTTGAGCAAAGTGGAGATTATCTGATAGGAATACTGAATAGAGCAGGAGGTGAGAGTGATGAGTTTGGTTCATTCTGGACCCAAGATAAGAATCTTCCTCAAAATCTACAACAACTCTTCAGCTCTTCCTTCCAGCCTTTTTGGAGCTGACCTTTATTTTGTGGTTTCTTTGTAATTACTCCAGTGGTTTCTCTGAGTTAGTCAGATGAATAACTTTAATGCTATGCCTGGTGTTAGATGCTTGCTTTAAAAAGGCTGAGACACCCGAAGAATTCAGGTGGGTGCTAGACCAAGGTGGGCATTGTCTAAAAGTCAGCCCATTCCCTTAGCCTCAACATACAATGCAGGAGAAATTGGCGATTTTAAATTTTGGAAAGAAAAGTCTGCCCTGTGACTCAGATCTCCCTGCCGTGGGGCTGGTTGTCTTTTCATCTCTCTCCATGAACCAGAACCCTGTTTGTAGCTAGGGGAGCCACAGCTGAATCAAATATAAAGCTCCCCTGGTGGCCAAAGGCCATTTATGGAGTCAGAGAGAAGTGGTACAGACCACTGGGGAAGGAGCAGTGGACACCATTGGGAAGGGAGCACCGGCTCATCACTTGGACCCCAGGAAAATCACGGCAATCCAGTACAACCTGCTGGCTCACCTACTCAGTTAAAGCTGAGTAGGTTTTGATCAGAAAAGGTCTTGGATCCTCGTATCTCCTGAGCTCTTTACTACTGCGAGTAATAGACAATGTAGGATTTACGTTAAATGGAATGTGCTTTATTCTTTAAGCTTCCCTGTGAATTAAAACAAGGCTGTTCTTGGCACCATGGCGGCGGCACTTGAACGTTCTTCTTACGTTCTTACAGAGTACAGTACAATCCACAGCCCTTCAACACCCATTAAAGAGTCGGATTCCGATCGGCTGCGTCGAGGGTCAGATGGGAAGTCACGTGGCCGAGGCAGGAGAAACAATAATCCCTCACCTCCCCCGGATTCCGATCTTGAGGTATGTCATTGCCTATACTAAAATAGGGAACAAGGTACATAGCACATTAATGGGTCAATAGAACTGGCTTGTGAACATCAGAAAGGAAGGACCCCAACACTTTGGTTATCGCTTATTGTTCATAGTAAGAAAGTAAGACAAGTTTCCCTCTTTTGTATTACCTGCCCTGTCATCGATAGTCTTCATAATTGATGCAATTTGTTAGTGCATATTTCTGCTGTAGTTCTGCAATAGTGGGAAAGGGACACAAGGCCTCAAATAAGCTCATGTGTGCTGTACCATTGAGGGTCTGCCAGGCTTTATGTAACTGCTTGCTTCTATATTTTCCTTCAAAATATCTACACAAGACAGCGTCTATTTCTTCCTCAAGAAAAATAGTAGCCAGGTGTGGGGTAACACACACCCACATTCCCTGCACATGGGAGATAGAGGTAGAAGGATCAAAAGTTCAAAGTCATTCTTGGCTCATGGTGAGTTCGAGGCCAGGCTGGGCTACATGGCAACTCTGTCTCTCTCCACAAAATGCAAATGGAAACAAATTTGGCAGTTTTGCTTGAACAGCTTCTACGGTACTACTATGTGTCCCTGCCATTTCAATTAAGCAAACGCCATCCTAAAAGATCATAGTAGACGCCACTTTGAAATCAAAGACACATCTGTGTACACTGAGAAAGGAAAGTCAGGAATGTTCTAAACTTGCAGTGGTAATCAGCTACTGGGACATGTTTTGGTGGAGTTCAAAAGCAGGAGGATTAAGCGAGAACTGACAGGGTGGCAGATTTCATTGCCTCGAAGCCACTGCAATTAAGTTCCTGCTTTTTGCCAAAGTAAAATCTGATGGTGGAAAAGTTGATTATTTTTGGCTGAAAAAATGAACATTTTCCAGCAGCGTCTCTGTATGTGACTATGTGCTGGTGTAAGGAGGGATAGGAAAAAAAGAGAAATGGGTTAGGGAGTCTATAGTGTCTCAAGGAACTTTTTGAAATGAACTCCAAATCCAGTTCAAAATATTCCCTCTCCCCGCCTGATATCTAAGAGTATGTATCGGGTGGCTGCTTAATTTTGAAAACAGAAAACACCTGATGAAAAAAAAAATATGGCTGCCCCTCAGTATCCACAGGAGACATGTTCAAGGACCCTCCAGTTGATACCCAAACTTCAAGGCCCCCTTATGCAGCATGCTGTTCGCACATGCCCCATGCGGTCCTCCTGCTGTTTGTTGCACATCTAGGGAACTGGAGCCCAGGGCTGATTTCGTGCTGAGCAAGGATTCTGTCTGTCACTTGACAGCCTCTCCAGTCTTCCAACAGTTTAATGTCTAGACTACTTATGATTCCTAATAAAATGTGAATCCCATGTAGATGGCTTTATCCTAAACTGTTTATAGGATGTTATTATCGGATAATAAATATACAGAGGTTCAGGAAACATAGTTTGTTTTTCTAAGCATCCCTGTTGCAGAGCTCAGATATGCTGAGAGCCAATCATGTACCTCATCCTCTGCTAACTTCCTAATCACTAACGTGAGGTGAATGAACTAGGGAAAGCTTCACTTTCTGTTTAATACTTACCTTGACCAGAGTAAGTCATAAGAGTTATTTTTAATTCTTGTTATCTTCCGAAATAAGGTCTCTTTTGAGTGGCTTTCAACTTCTGGCCCTTCTGCCGCTTAGAACTTATACCAGATGCAACTCACTCTTCACCTCCTGGGAACTGGGATAGAGACATGAGTGTGGAGTAGAAAAGGCTATCTATTTTCTATATTTACATTGACTTTACTAACACAGCTCTCCTCCTGTGCCTCATCTGAGCTTAGAGCTGAAAGCCGAGAGATGCCCTTAGGGAGAGTTGTGTTTGGGAAAAAAAAGCACAAATTCAGATATTTCATTTGTATGTCACTTCAACACTTCCGTGTCACGTCCAAAGTAACTGACAGCAGTGTTCCCATTGACTTGGCTCTTCCCTTGTAGAGAGTGTTCATCTGGGATCTGGACGAGACCATCATTGTTTTCCATTCCTTGCTCACAGGGTCCTACGCCAACAGATACGGGAGGGTGAGTACACCAAACACCAGCTGTGAACTGCTGAAGAGTGACTGTGCCTAGAATTATTTAATTTCTGTCCAGTGAAGGGCATTTGCATTTAAGCAATGCATTTAAGATGTAAAGAAGAGCATGATTTATTAGTGTGGCCAAATTCACAAGTAAGGCAAAAATGCATTTAAGTGGGGAAGAGAAAAGATCATTTTTAAGTCTTAAATTTTTTTTTAATTTTTACAATGTATTCACTTTGTATCCCAGCTATAGCCCCCTCCCTCATCCTCTCCCAATCCCACCCACCCTCCCTCTTCTACTCCCACACCTCTCCCCCAGTCCACTGATAGGGAGGTCCTCCTCCCCATCCATCTGACCCTAGCCTATCAGGTCTCCTCAGGACTGTGTGCATTGTCTTCCTTTGTGGCCTGGTAAGGCTGCTTCCCCCTCAGAAAGAGGTGATCAAAGAACCAGCCACTGAGTTTATGTCAGAGATAGCCCCTGTTCCCCTTACTAGGAATCCCATTTGGATACTGAGCTGCCATGGGCTACATTTGCGCAGAGGTTCTAAGTTATCTCCATGAATGGTCCTTGGTTGGAGTACCAGTCTCAGAAAATACCCCCAGGGCCAAGATTTGTTGGTTCTGTTGCTTTCCTTGTGGAGCTCCAGACCCCACCAAGTCTCTCTATCTCCCCATTCTTTCCTAAGATTCACTGTACTCTGCCCCAAGTTTGACTATGAGTCTCAGCATCTGCTTTAATACCCTGCTGGGTAGAGACCTTCAGAGGCCTTCTGTTGTAGGCTCCTGTCTTGTTCCCTGTTTTCTCCTTCTTCCGATATCTATCCCATTTGCCTTTCTGAATGAAAGGGTCCTCCTTCTTGATTAGCTTCTTTTGGTGTATGGATATATTATATATCTAATATCCACTTAAAAGTGAGTATATACTATGTGTATCTTTCTGCTTCTGGGATACCTCACTCAGGATGATCTTTTCTAGTTCCCACCATTTGCCTGAAAATTTCATTAATTCCTTGATTTTAATAGCTGAGTAGTATTCCATTGTGTAAATGTACCACAATTTCTGTATCCATTCCTCAATTGAGAGACATCTGGGTTGTTTCCAGGTTCTGGCTATTACAAACTAAGCTGCTATGAACATGGTTGAGCAAATGTCCTTGTTGTGTACTTGAGCATATTTTGGATATATGCCTAGGAGTGGTATAGTTGGGTCTTGAGGAAGCACTATTCCTAATTGTTGGAGAAAGTGCCAGATTGATTTCCAAAGTGGAAATATACATGTTTACATTCCCACCAGCAATGGAGGAGTGTTCCCCTTTCTCCACATCCTCTCCAGCATGTGTTGTCACTTGAGATTTTGATCTTAGCCATTCTGATTGGTGTAAGATGAAATCTCCGTTTCGTTTTGATTTGCATTTCCCTGTTTGTTTGTTTGTTTCTATTTTTTCTGTGTTTATTTTATTGTGTTCATACATTCATAGCATAATGTTAAGGTGATAGGATAATTTTGGGAGTCACTTCTCTCTATCTACCATGTTGAATCCAAGTATAGAACTCGCCTCTGGAGTGGTCTCATAGACACAGGCAGTCTGTTTAAAGAAAAGCTTTCTGCCTGTCACTTTGCATCTGAAGCCATAATGGCCTCTGGTCACTGTGATCAGGAGAAAAAAAAATTTTAAGAGAAAGAAATACAAAATGCGGGAACATGGAAGGGTTTGCTATTTGAGGGATGAAAGGGCTTGAGTAACAGTGTAGTGTTGAAGATGGAGCCTCTCTAAAGATATGGTGGTCAGAAATAAGAGCGAGGTTCACAGCCTTCTGTATGACAGCTGATTTCACTGTAGAAAAGAAGGGATGCCTTTTGGAGTGGAGGCAATGAAAGGAGAGTTTTGCTCAAGGGTGAAAGTGCTGTATAGTTTTAGATTACTTAACATGCGCACAGTCCAGAGCGAATGGTTGGATTTTAGATTTTGTTGTGTATAGAAAAGAGGATGGAGAAGTGACTTGGATTGGGGCAGAAGACAATACATAATACATAGAGAAAGATGATTCTTGCATTGTATCCTGAGCAGCTGAAATAAGGATAAACTGATTGTCAGGAAAACCTGGATTTTTTTTTTAACACATTTACTTGGACAAGGAAGAAGACAGGTGGCAGGTACAGCCAGTGTTCCTTGGAGAACTGGCCAGAGCTGGAGGTACCAGCTTTAACATTAGCATTGTGAAGGTTAGGGCCAAAAGCAACCTCAGATCCTTGTATGATATTCTTCCAAACATCTATCTAGCATCATCTCTGTGCTAGATGATTAACCTGTTGTCGCCTTGCTGGGAGCCTAGCTTCTTTTCAAGCATAATTTGGGTAGGTGGGGTGGAAGACATGTTGCTAAGGACATTGAGAGGTAGCCAGTACTTTGAAAGAGAACTCAATATTTTCCTCATTAGGGGACGTTCTCAACTTAGATGATTAATCCTTGAAAAATGTGAAGTTTGTTCAGAATTCTTCCAAACAATGAAAGTAAGCAAGCTGACTGGAATGGCTTGCACCCCTTTTGTTCCCCAAAAGTAGCTTACTGGCAGTCTGCCTGTCTTTTGGAGTGCAGATTTACTTATGTTCTTGACCATTGTCAGGAAAGTATGTGGCTCCGCCTTCCTCTGAGCACATAGAAAGAAATGAATGCCCGACAATGTGGTAGCTGTTCTGTTTCTATGGGAACCAGATACTTGAGAAGTAGCTTAGTCACAGTAGCTTAGGCAACTCAATGAGTGGGCCATTCAGTAACGAGATATGGGATCTGGTAGATATAATGCAAAATCAGGACATGGTATAGCAATATATACCACCCCCCCAGAGGTTCAAGGGTGCTCCACCTTCTGTGTAACCCTAGCCTTAGGAAGAAGGCATGCTGGGTGTTATGCGGAAGTATTGTTTTGTAACAAAGCTGGTGAGGACAGAAATAATGTGCTCTGTACAGTCTACCTAAGGCCGAGGAAAGAAACAACGTATTAACAGGGATGTAGAGTCTGTGGGTGTTACTGTCATCGGGGTATTTCTAGTAATCTGTATTCTAGCCAGTTTTGTTTAATGAATTTTTTAAAAACTGTTCCTAAGCTGCATCCAAATTCCTGAACTTCACTAAAGAAAAATTAGGAGTTTTTTTTTCCCTATAGAATGCTCTCCTTAAAACAAATGACATAATCCAATTTTTAATATTGAACTATAAACCCCAAACTTAACAGTATTCAACTTACTATTGTATAGATGACTCAAGCAGGGTGCTTGCTCATGAGAAAATTCCGGAAATATCTTCACCCAAGGCAGCTGAATGAATGGGATTCAGTAAGGAGGTGCAGAATCTGGTAGATGTAATGCAGAATTAAGCCGTGATATAACAATGTCTACCGCTCTGAAGTTCTGAGAATACCCCACCTTCTGCGTCATCCTAGCTGTGGGAAGGAGGCATGCTGGGTGTTAGATGGAAGTGTTGTTTTGTAAAAAAAAAAAAAAAAAAAAAAAAAAAGCCTTCATCCTCAACGCTTACCCTTTATTGTTATTCAGTATCCCTCCCTCTCTCCTGGAATTTTGGAAGTGTGGAAGCTAAGGCGATTACAACTCACCCATCATTTTATAAAAAACAAAACAAAACAAAACATAAACACTTATGATAGGAAAAGGTTGCAGAAAATTTAGCAGGTTTAGTTGCAGCACCTCCAGCTTCTTAAGTGTCTGGATTCATTGAGCTCCATAGGGATGGTATGAAGCTCCCTTCATAAGGTAATCAGCTGTTTTATTTGTTTGCTTTGCCAGCTTGATGTTATTATTGTTGTTTGAGACAGAGACTTATGTAGCCCACGCTGGCCCAAAAGCTACCTATGAAGCCAAAGGTTACCTTGAACACCTTGATCTTCTTGCTTTTACCTCCTAAATGCGAGAGTTACAGGCATGCACCCCTACTCCTGGCTTGCTACCGGGATTAATTTATAGATTATGACCTGACAGGGTTTGAAATCACATACAAAATGTTTAAAGCAGAATATTATGTCTGGTTTAAATATTTGATTAATTCATACGAGGCTTTATTGTCACAAACCAGTTACAACAGCAGCAGCAAATCCCTTGCCTTTACTTAAAAACAAAAAATAAACAAAAAAACAGAATGCTTGAATCCTGGCAAGGTTGCCCTTGAGTGATATGATGGCAGTGGTTTCAATCTCATGGATTGAAAGCATGTGACATGGCCTATGGTACGATGGAAACTGGAGATTTAAGATGAAGTGTATCATCTGTCTCAGTTCTGAGCTCTTGACCTTGGGAAGATTATGCTGATTGAGAATCAGTTCCCCACCCATAGACTAACTACTTGGCCTCCGGGATTGCTCCCATACTTATTTAAACCTTGAACTGAAAAGCACCATGTCTTTTGACTAGCAAAAACCAATAGCGAGTAAAGCATGCCACCTGCTCAGTTTACAGCTGTTCTTTGAGGGCCTGTTGTAGGACATGCCAAGGTTCTAAGAGGCTCTCTAGCATTAATTTATGCTGTCTGAGCCTCTCTAACAGCTCTGATCATTCAGTACATGGAGAGACAGAGGAAGAACTGTTCTTCTAGCCCATTTCATCTCGGCATTACAGTTAGCCAGTGACGATAGCTGCTTCTCCTTCCTTCATCTGAAGGGAGAATGCTAAATTTACCAAGAGGGTCTGCTTACTTACAAGTGTTATCTCAACTTTGGAGCTAGACCAGAGCCACAATCTTGTCCTGACTACCCCACTCTGCCCTGACACTACTCGAGCAACTGGGAAGGGCACAGAAACAGACAAACATGGCCATGTTCCAAGAAAACCAGATCTATATTTTCAGAAGGTGTGTTTCATGCAATTTCCACGTTTTATAGTTTTTCAGCATCATGTAGATCAGAGACAAAAAGGCCGTAGGTCGTAGGCCAAATATGCTCCACAGCCTACTTTTTGCAGGCTCTTTAAGCCAAGATGTTTATTTCATTTTGTAAAGCATTAAAAAAAAACAAAAAACATAAAAAATTGTGCCAGAGATGATGTAAGCCTAAAATATTTATTTTCTGCTCCTTAAGAGAAAGGTGGTCTCTACTTCATCCTCTACTCTGAACTTTGACCTGATTCTGATTCCTCTTCCTCCTGCCTTTGAAGTTTAAGGAAATCATGGCAGCCCTGTGTTTGACTATCTGAATGTGGGTCCCCGAGGAAGCTCAGGCCAGCAAACTCATTGGAGAAGATACAATGTCCTTTAACAAATACGTTAAATATGTAATGGTACAAACATAATTACATTTTTATCTTTGAGACATGGTCTTATGTAATCCAGGCTTGCTCATACTCACTGTGTGGATGAGGATGACCTTAAGCCTCTGACCCTTCTGCTTCCTCCTCCTGAGTTGTTTGATCATAGTTCTGGGCAGTGCTGGAGACTCAGGCATACAAAGGCCTCCTGTATGCTTAGCAAGAGCATATATGACATATACCAGCTCCATGACACATCAATCATTTAGCACTCTCGAGTGTATTTTCCAGGCTTTGTGTAAGGAAGGTGTGGTGATGCAAAGCTCAGTGAGTAGAGATTTCTGGGATTATTGTCCTGGTCAGTGACCAGTCAATAGGGGAAAAAGCTGAGCTGATGAGTGAGACGCTGTAGACTGGGCGGGAAGAAGCATGTAGCTCTGCTATGACATCTCTCTGTGTACACAGAAAGGAACAGACCATGAGTTTAGTGAACATGTAGCAGTCGTAGCAATAGTTCTCAGGTCTGACCAATGAGTCATTTTCATATCCCCTGGGGGCTCCAATCACCCTAGCAGATAGCACCTTTGAGGGGGCAGGTGGAAGAAGATGGATATCCCAAAGGGAGGTGCTCTGGTTTTATTTTCTTCTTTGTATGTTGATATTTAATTTGGGTCAAAATAAGGTATTATATGGCTCCAAATATAACCTCTGGATGCTGCGGGATGAGACAGAATATAAAAACCTCCAAAAAAGCCAGGTGGTGTTGGCTCATGCCTTTAATCATAGCTCTTGGGAGGCAGAGGCAGGTGGATCTCTGTGAGTTGGAGGCCAGCCCAAAATAAATTTAAATATTTAAAGAAAACTCAAAACAAACAAATGAAAACACTATTTTCCTGACCATAAAAGACGTGCCCAATGCGCCTTCTCTTCCCTTGTCTTCACATTTGACCCGAAGTCACTGACTTTCCCTTTATTTATTAGCAATTTCCTGGTAACTCAGAACTTCAAGTACAAATAATATAGACAGTTAGATACTCTAACTGGCTGCCTTCACCGGGCAGCCTTGCTTTTAATTGTTCTCCACTGGGAAACGGAAAGCAACTGATGAGTAGGGATCGCAACTGCTTCCTTACCACTGTGCTGGCCTGCCACCACCAGCCACTTTCCTTTCCTGAGGATTTGCAAACAGCACCCTGAATCTTAGTCACTGCTGCCCCCCTTAATAATCCCACCCAAAAAGTGGAAGCAATCCTGGAGAGTGCTGGAGAACAAGGTGAAGCAACCAGAAATGTACAGATGGAGACAGCATATCTCATATCTGTTATTTCTTGTGTTGGGGTCCAAAGGATGGGATGGATGGCTGTGTACATTTTGTTAGAACAACAAGAATATATACCAAAATAAAAACATATCTATAAAGCGTAGAGAATCAGCCTTGGAGAAAATGAATAGCAGAAAATGTGTCAATAATAAAACTGGTGAAGCTTCATCGGGCTTCTAAAGCTTATGCTGCCATCTCATACTTTTTATCCTGCTACTATCTTTATTTTTCATTCTTTATTGTTTGTTGGGTTGTCTTTGTTTCTAGTTTGAGATAGGGTTTCTCTGTGTAGCTCTGGCTATCCTGTAACTTGCTCTGTAGATCAGGCTGGCCTTGAACTCGCAGAGATCTGCCTGCCTCTGCCTCCCATGCTTTGGGATTAAAGGTGTGCTCCACCAGCACCCGACTCCTTTCTTCATTTCTCAGGGAGGGAATTTGGGAGGGAAAAGTTACATTATTCACCCAAGGAAGTACATCTATTACGAAACAATATCAGGAATATAACATAGTCTTCAAATTGGCCCACTACCCTCAAAGGAGAACTATGGGCAGAATTTAGTGCCAAGATCTTATGCTGTGAACATGGGGATATCATGAGCACTATTACACACTGAACTGATAAGATAGAAATATATGAGCAAGATTAATCTGAAAAGAAAATCATTTTACAATGCTTAGGGTAGGAAGGAATAAAGGTCTAAAGAGTGCCTGTAACACTAGAAAGGAGAGAGAGAAATAGGAGAATGGTCATAAATGAGATCTTGATAGGTTGTTTGATTGGATTTAGCTATGGGTCTTGCCCTTGGCATCGTGTGGGCCCTGAGTATGGAGACCAATTGGCTGGGTTCACATTAGTGTTCTTTTTTTCCTCCCTCTTTATGCCATGGCTTGGCAACTGTCCCAAGTTTGGGATTCATTGGGTTTTCTTCACAATTGGAATTAATCTTTGCAATGGCAAATGTCTTTCTCTTAATTCTCTAGTAGGGTATTATTTCCATGATGTTGAAAGTAAGGAGAAAATGAGGCTAAGGGCAAGTAAAGTGACCTGATTAGCACCATTGGGTTTTCTGTGTTCAACTCAATCAGGCAATAGTTCAACCACGATTTGTTTCTTACAAGCGTACAACTTCTCAGGGATTATTTCCTAACTGACAACAGAACTACATCCAACACCCCAGCAAAGCCTCCGGATGCCTGTCAGGTAGGAAGAGAGACTTCAGTGGAGACTTGGGCCTTAGAAGTAGAGCGTAACTACTAGAAAAACATCTTTACAATGTTTTATAAAAAGAAATAACATTTCATAACATTTTTCTCTCTTCTCAGAGAAGGGAACAATTTACAAATCTTAACCTCAACTTCTGTCCTGTCCTGTGAACAACTGTCATGGAGCCTTAAAATTAAACCACTTTGGTACCTCAAAGTGCCCATTCCTGTTCTTCAGCCTCTTTTTCTCTCAAACCAAAAACTCCTCAATAGGGGGAGTTTTAAAATGACAGAAAGGCCTTATTTGTGGCTGTGATTTTAGCATTCGAAATAAGGGATTATTTAAGGGGCTTAAACAAATATTTGTTGTTGTTGTTGTTTCATTTGATTGATATTCCCCAAAGATTTGCCCTTGATTTGAGCAAGGTTTTCACATTGAGAGACAAACCCTCATGAGCCTGCTTGCATTGTTTCATGCCTCATGGGGCAGTGATTGCTTCCTGCTGAGCTTTGCTGCTGCACATAGAACCAGTGCAGGAAGTGTTTAGCAGCCCTAGATTAACTAGCACAAGTTCAATTGATAAGTACCAAATCCAGAGTACCTGCTCATAGTTTCTGCAATAGTTGAACTGTCTTGTAGATTCTCTTTTTAACCTAAGATGAATAAATAGCAACTTAAAAATGTTTTCACTTTATTTTTCCAATAAAAGCAGCAATTTCTAAAAATCGGTGTAGACTCAATCTCAAAAAAAAAAAAAAAAAAACAAAACAAAAGTAGGATATACACTATGCAATACACAGCATGTATTTTAAACATACTTTCACACACTTGCACATTGAAAACAGAAACATGATAACAATGTAAAAGGCAAAATTGGGGGTGTTGATTTTATTTAGCTAACTTATGTTTTCTTTGGTACGCTATTCTGGTTTTTAATTAGCTATGGCTTGTGAGCCAGAGGTTCATCAGAACTGAAACAGCTTTTCAGGCCACTCAAGCAATAAAGATAAACTTGTTATCTATGTTTGGTGCTATCTAAAGATAATAACTTTATTCTAATAAAGATAAAGAGCTTTATAACAAAATTGAAATGACTTTGGGAGTGCACGAATCTACTGCAATTGTTTGGCCTTTATTAAATCGAACCTAAATATCTCAGGGTGTATCTTTTAAAACACAGTTTCATACAAAGTTGTGACGGTTTGCTAGAGAAATGTCTAGACTCAAGCTTTGTAGATAAAAAAGAAAGTCTATTTTGTTTCAATCTGCAGAAAAGGGTTCAGGATCCCATTCGTAAAGGGCAAACAGAGAAACACAATTTCCTTCAAGTTTCTGTCCTTTGTTGAATCTCGGGAGGCAGCAAGCACTGAGCCAAAGTTAATTTTCTTTCTTTCTTTCTTTCTTTCTTTCTTTCTTTCTTTCTTTCTTTCTTTCTTTCTTTCTTTCTTTCTTTCTTTCTTTCTTT
>NW_026587216.1:26043565-26086023 GCF_907164565.1 Psammomys obesus
TTTCTTTCTTTCTTTCTTTCTTTCTTTCTTTCTTTCTTTCTTTCTTTTTTCCTTCCTTCCTTCCTTCCTTCCTTCCTTCCTTCCTTCCTTCCTCCCTCCCTCCCTCTTTCCTTTCCTTTCCTTTCCTTTCCTTTCCTTTCCTTTCCTTTCCTTTCCTTTCCTTTCCGAGAAAATGAATAAAAACAATTTTTTGAGGCAGCCTCAGTTCTGTAAGGGTTCAGTGCTTACCATTGAAAAATAGAGTGTGCTGTGGCCTAAAGCTAACTGGTGAGAAGCATCACCGTGTTCTTGCCTTGACGGTTCATAAGCACAATGTCCAGGTGCAGCTCTCCTGTCCCCAGTAGCAGGCAGGATATGTGTGGGCTTTGCTGGGACTCCCCTGGTTTTTGTGGGTTATTTACTGCCCTGTGCCTGATGAATGTGCTTCCACTGTGCTGGGCATGCAGAAGCGAAGACTCCAGAAGTGAGATCCCCGAACTGATCAAAGAGAAGAGAACTAGGATGAGAACTAGCTGTCAGGAGGCACTCTGATTTGCTCAGCAGTGTGTTCCGTCATGGGGTGTGAACTGTGATCAGCCAGGATGGTCCAGTCAGCTCCGGGTGGCACTCAGGGATTATGTCGTCAGAGAGATGAAGCTGCTCGGTTTATAGGAAAATTATGTATGCTTATGTATGTATGGCCATCAGTAAGACAAAGCATGCGGCTGCTTCGTAACTCCTTAAAAAGGCACTGAACTCTTTTCTGATCATTTCACTAACCTCCATACAGAGTGACCAAGCAACTCTGTGATGCCATTGCTCAGCGGTGGCTCAGTCAGCACAATTAGAGAACTCCTGTTGCCCCCCCACCCGTGTGTTAAACCTAACCTTACAGCTATGGCATGAGACAGTACGACTTGCTAATAAAGGCAAGATAATGGGGATGATGACAGCATCTTCAAACCATGCTTGTTTACACGACAGTTAAGTTCAGATGATATGTGCGAACACTGAGACTTCAGTAAAGACAGAACTGCAGCCATTTTCAACATAGATGGGCAGAAATGTAAGGATAGGAGCAAGAACTTGGACTTAGTCATCAGAATCAACCCAATGTCCTTTTGACCTCAGGGCTCCAGGAGAATTTAAGGTTTCACTACTGTGTGATATCCATTGAGACTCCAATGAAAGAATCTGAGTAGAAACAGTGGATGGACCCAACATTTGACCCTGTATTATAGAGTAGCTTGTCTGTGGTTAATGATCATTAAAAAAAATCCATGAGTTTAATAAAAAAAAAAATTAGACTGAATATAAGTGGCCTGCTCATGGGCATTTTAGACAAAACCTTCAGGGCTGTAGCTACTCTGGTACAGAGCACAGACCTCCCCACAGCACTGTGTCTTACTGTCCTAATCTGAGATACTAACGGCCTGTACAGTTATAGGCACATAACACAATTTTTGCCCACAAAGAGCTTCTTGTAGAGGTGGCGGTTGCCAAGGGATGAATAAAACCCCAACAGTCTGCCATTGGTGTGAAATGAAACCAGTGTCACCTCCTCTAACTAACTGGGAAGCTGCCGCCTACACCCAGGACTAACAATGGCAAGGAGGCATCCTGTGTCCCTGTGCTGGCCAGGAGAGATACTTCCTAGAAGCTACAGATATCTGCACAGTGAGCCATGTCCAGCAGTGGAGGTCAAATGTTGACTCTGGCATTGTGGATATTGGGGGAATGTGCAATCAAGAACGAAACGGCAGCAGCCCTAGTGAGGCGCTCTAGTGTTACTGCGATTCTTGAATTACACTTAAGATTTCTCCTCTGCAGCCGGTCGCCCTTACAGAATGACACTAGCTTTGTAAGTGAATGAGATGAAGCCCCCATGGCTTGAAGCACAGACAGAGGCATTCCTGTTTCCGGGAAGAACACTGTCTGATGAAACAAGCCGAGAGAGCACAGGCCAAGCAGAGTGTATCTCCTCTGCCTCGCTGAACCTCTCATTCTGAATACAGATTACTCAAGTCCGAGGATGCTCCTTTATCAGAAGGGCTTTGTAAGCCTTTGTAAAATGATTTGATGTATCTTTTCAATCCAAAGTGTCACCAGCAAAGGAAAATTGGTGTTGTCCCACATCCGGGCTATTGTAGCCCTTAGAACTGAAGCCATTTTCTATGTTTCATGGGCATTAACCTGTTACCAGGTATAACAAGAATTCTGCTTATTTGTTGTTTTTTTTTTTTCTCATTGATTTTGTCCTTCAATGCACATACAGTTCTAATTTTAAGGATGACAAATCTGTCTGTTTTCTTTTGTTGCCTATTTGGTGTCACATCAAGAAATCATTTCCATATCTAATGACTTGAAGGTTTTCTCCTGAACAACATAGAACTTAACTCCCATATTTAGGTATCTGATTTATTATAAGCTAATGTCTGTGTATGTGTTAAGGTAAAGACCCAGCTTCATTCTATTGCATGTGGCTGTCCAGGTGTAGAGAAGACTATTGAATGGACTAAACATCCCTGCCTCAAGAATTTAAGTATACGTGCAAGGATTTACTTTTGGCATTTTTTGTTCCACTAGTACAAAATTCTTTTTAAAAACACATTGATTTGTTTACTGTGGCCTTATGATATATTTTAAAATTTAACAGTATAAGACTGCTCATTTTGGTGTTTTTTTTTTCAAGGTAGTTTTTAAGTAACTTAAGTAGTCAAAAACTACTTAAGTTCACTTGAGGGTTCTTGTACATTTTAGGATGGCTTGTTTTTTATTTCTATAAAAAATAATGACTGATAGGGAGTGATTAAATCTATAAATCACTGTGAATTAACATTGTGATACTAAATCATATATCTATTAAAATGGGATTTCTTTTTCTATGAATTTCTACCTTTTTTACTTAAATTTTTTTCTTTTAATAATAATTTTCAGTTTATACTCTACAAATGTTAGGTGTTTTGTTTTTCTCATTGGCTTCTTCACAGCTACTTGGTTATTTTTATAGTTGTTATACAATATAAATTTTATTGTTGTTATATAATAACAACAATATTGTTATACAATAACAACAATACAGTTGTTATTGTAAATGAAATGATTTTCCCGTTTCTGTCCCTGATTGACTATTAGTATACAGAAACACAGTTGATTTTATGTTAATTTTAGATCTTGAAACTATGCTGAATTTATTATTTCTGTCATTTTTCAGACTATTAGGGCTATTCCTTATATATAACTAAGTCACTGCAAACAGATCTTTTTGCTTCTTCCTCTATAATTTTAGTGTCTTTCATTTCTTCCTCTTGTATAATTACTTTGCTCAGGACTTCCAGTACTGTGTTAAATGAATGGCTGAAGCAGAGTCCTTGCCTTGTTGTTGATCCTAGAATGTTTCTAGACCATGGAGTATAATATCAGCTGTGAACTTGAGGTGTGTTATCACCAAATTCAGACGATTCTCTTGAACCCTAAGTTTGTGGAATGTCTTTGTCCAAGGTTTTTATCCATTTAGTTTTACAGTTTATCCAATTTTTCTTGTATTTTAATCTGTGTGTTCTTATTAAATCCTTTTATCTTTTCTGTTTAAACTCATGACTGTTTCTGTTGAAGGAACCATATCATCTGTCTTCTAAGTTTGGGTTTTCTTGATTCCATCTCTTTGGGGTATATTCCTTTACCCCATGTATTTCTATAAACTGCTAGAATTAGAAGCTTAGTCAGATGCCATTCATTTGGGTTTATCCCTCCAGCAAGAAATGAAGATGTCCAGTTATTGTGTTGAGTTCAGCTTTTAGCTTGTACAGTCTCCCCCAACAGTCCATTATGGGATGTTTCTACTTAGCCTTTTCAATAACTCTTTTAATAGCTCCTTTTAATAACTGGTCACCTTCATGGACTGACAGGTGCCACACATTCCTTTATATCTTTCCAATGAGAATAACTTACCATCAATAGTTTCACATCAAGGAGCAACTGCATCCAATCTCTAGGTAAGCTTGATATCTGGTAGCTACTTATGAAGGTCTATTCAGTAACCAATAGTAACTGATTCTGACCACAGGCATTTCTCTAGAGTTAGTTTCCTTACGAGTCTCAATGGGAAAGCAAGTATCTATCAAAGATTTAAGTGCCTCTATAACTAATCCTGATCAGAAGGAGACTGTTCACACTAGGAGAAGTCATTAATGTTCCTGTAAGAGTTGGGGAATGGGATGGCTTCATCTGTGCTCAGTTGGCTGCAACAAATAGAACAGCTGTTTGTAGAAAATGACCCTACCCACCACTAAGACTTCTCTCTAGAATCATGAATTACTAATAATCTAGAAGGAAAGAAGGATTTTGAAACTGCTCAAAAATTTTCTAGGGCTCTACATTGAAAATCCCTCAGTAATTACTGCTGTAGTCTTATATCACTACTGGCCATTTGTTAATGAGCCTAATAAGAAGTGGAGTCAACTAAGAGCACAAGGGAGCCAAGCCAACCTGCTTGGCTATTCATGCAAACATTTTTGTTGATGTTGTTTTCTTTTGTCTTGTTTTAAAATTTATGTTCCTAAATCAGCATGTGCCATGTTAGATACTCTTGTGATATTTTCAAGCAAAGTTTACAGGACATCCATTGGAGAAGTAAATAACAATGAGATATTTATAGGTCTTTTGTTTGGGATATGATGTAATGTTTAGATAATGGTTTAAAAGAAGTGGGAAAAGAATGGCTTAGGAGATAAACCACAGTGATGAAAACAACTGAAAAGACCCATGGCTAGAGAAAAACCACAAAGCAAAGAAGTGATAGAATGTAGTGAAGATGGAAAGTCTAAGTTAAGGAGGCCACTCTTGTAAAGAAGGGATACATCAGGTTTGGAGAAATATGAAAACTTGATTTGGCACTCACTGAGTCTTGGATGTTTTGTAGTCATCAGAGGGGACAATAGCTGATAGATTTGTGATCTTGTAGTCAGTATCTCAAGTCTGATATGACCGTGGCTAGGAGAGTCTTTGGGTCTCATGATGGCCTGAATTGACTGTAAAATAGGTAAGTCCAGAATCCCACCAACAAGAACCAAATGATGGATGATCTGATTCCAAGAAAGTGCTAGAAAAGATCGATGATGTCCTTGACACCAGAAGAGGAGAAATGTCGAGAAGACAGTAAACAGGAGTGGTGAATGCCTCCGAAGGTCAAGTAGAAAGGTGGAAACACTTGGTAGTGAGTTGTTCTTAGGATGACATGTTACTTGAAGAGGGGCAAAGCTCTAAATTTTTCACAAGTGGTGTGAGGGAAAGGAGCACTTCTTTTGAAATGCCAAGAAAATAGTCAACAGCAAGTGCCCCAGATGGTCCAGTGGATCAATGGAAACATTTGGTAATGAGTTTTTCTTAAAATGAGATTTTACTTTGAAGAGAGGGCAAAGCTCTAAATTTTTCATAACTGTAGCCCTGGAATCTGTTGCAAGAATAGTACATATTTCAAGAAAAGTAAAATTAAGCCAAAGACATGGTGATTTCCATGTCTCACTTTTGGTCCAAGAATGTGGAGAGTTTGTTTGTTTTGTTTTGTTTCTTCTAAATTTTCCCGAAATAAGCCATCCAGCTAAGACTAACTTATTAATTGTGCAGGATTAGCTCTTTTCACATTCAATTTACATCAGGCATGTTTTAAAGTATAAAGGTATTAAAATACTTAATATGATAGGAATATAAAATCTGTCACGAGATAATTTCAGCTGCTCAAATTGTGCATGCAAATGCATGTAGGCTGTCTGTCTCTCTATTTGCTGTTCTCCCTTGGGTGAAACGGCGTGAGGTATGTTTGTACTTGCCAGGTCAGTTTCCATGCATTAATCTAGCTCTTAAAGATATCAGGGAGGAAGTACCTTCTAGGGCTTGGCTTGGCTTGGTAAACTGTAGAGAGAGCATGGAAAACATCAGGAGGATGCTCCAGGTAAAGAGAAATGGTGTGCTTTGCCAAACTTGCATTTTATTTAAGTGTTGTATTTCTTTCTGTAACATCTGGGAAGCGTCTAGATCTGGAAAGAGATTGGGGGAGGAAACAGAAAAGAGGAGAGGAGAGAAGAGAAGAGAAGAGAGAAGAGGCAAGGGAAGGAGAGGGGAAAGGAGGGGAGGGGAGGAAAGAGGACAAGATCATGGTTGTGTTTGATTTTCTAGTTTGATTCAACTTAAAAGATGTCCAAGAGTACTTCTCTCCACAGAGTAAATTCCTCCCTAGTCTAAATTTCTCCTCTCTTTTCTAACTGCCAAAGCATGTTTTTGCTGTACAAAATGTTTCTTAAACAGCACCATGAAGTGGCAGGTATTAAAAGCATGAAAGAACAATAATAACAAGCAGCAAGCTGTTTCTGTAATTTATGAGGAAAAGTTAAAGCACACTCCTTATTAAAAAGCAATAGGATAATTCCTTTGATGCCCATGTAAATAAGCAACCATATCAACAAGAAATAAGGCTTTTTTTTTTTTTTAACAGCAGCAGTACTGTGAGGTATGTGTATTTCACAGTTGGCAGTTAAATAGGTATGGTAGCTCTCTACCCTCACCACATAAGAAGACTTGCTGGCAGTGTTCTGTGGCAAGCCAGGGTGTTTTCATTGGCCTGAACCCTCTAGTACAGTGGTTCTCAACCTGTGGGTCTCAACCCTTTCGGGGGTCAATTGATCCTTTTACAGGGGTCACACAGCAGATATCCTGCATATCAGACATTTGTGTTATGATTCATAACAGTAGCAAAATTACAGTTATGAAGTAGCAACAAAATAATTTTATAGTTGTGAGTCACCACTATATTAAGAAGCATATTAAAGGGTTTCAGCATTATAGAAAGGTTGAATAATAGCACTGCTCTAGGGCCTCTGTACATTTAACTCTGGTGTTTTGTCTTAGAAGCAGCTGTTTGAGCTGCCTTTGCTGATCTGTTCTGTTCTGGGTGTTTGAGGGTTAGCTTCTTCCAGGATATTTACTGACAGATCCCTTGTGAAAACTTTCTTCTAAAACCAAGAGTTAATGAATTGGTTGTTTCTTTGTTTTACTTATTTGTAAACTGTTTTTGAATGCTTGCATAGCATGAGAACTTTCTGGGAGATTAGAAGGCATTAAACAGGACAAGCTAAGGAAGGTAAACAGTCTGAACGACCTGTCAAGCAGTGCGTAGAAGTGGTTTTCATCTCTACAACTCTTGACCCTACTGTCTTCTGTCTCTCTTTCATTGTCCGTCAATTAGCAGAGCAATGGGGATGCTAGGGAAGCCATCTTTCCATATTTTCATACCCTCTTCCCTTCTAGTGCTACAAAGGTAGGAAGTAGGTGGTGCTGGGATGGAGCTAACGATGTGGGAGAAGCTAGAGAAGTGTGCAGCACAGGTTGAAGTGGGGGAGGGAAGTGGGGGGAGCAGACTTCCTGCTTAGCTGGTTGGTCTGAAAGGAGTGTAGAGTTTGCTTCCCATCCCTCCATCCCAGGTTCCTCCTCTTTGCTGGGTGTGCAAAGATGGTGTGATTGTGGCAAGCTTATTGTGATTGCTGCTCTATTTTCCTACAGGAGGGCAGAGGTAGGCCCTAGCTGGCAGTCTAGGGCTCCTCTTCTGAACTTGGTACTGCCTCCTAAAGCAGGAGTTGCTGAATCCTGCCATGGATGCTCCAGGACATGCTTTTCTGAACTCATGGACAGTGGTCAAAGCCATGAGCAAGTCTTTAGATTAACAGTAGAATGAGAAAACAGTACAGGAAGTGCCCATGTTGGACAATAGTGATAAAGAGGAATGTTGTTTTCTTTGAATTGCATATTCTTGGCTCAAAGATATGAGGAGACACAGGGTTACCCCTGCCAGGTGATGGCCTACCTGAAGGAGTAACAGGACTATTTATAATTCTCTTGCTGGGTAGATTCTATATTTATTCCAAAGGTTTATTGTGATAAGAAAATATAACTATATGATATTATTATAAGAAATTACTATTCTTTGGGAAAAGTTAAAATGCTGTACACATAAAGCAGTTATGTGGGGTGCCGATAAAATCTTCAGAAAGTGATTATATGTTCTTTGTATACCTTCTTACTGAGATTTTTTTTCTTCCTAGCATAAACTATTACATCCAGAAAGCATATATTCTAAATTTCATATATTAACAGTGTAGTATCATCCTAAAGAGCAAAACTATCTCTAGATCCCCCAAGTTGATCAATACTAGTAGATATGTTAAGGCAGAGGTGTTAGGACAAACTGGCCATGCCTTGAAGCTTTATAAAGGCATTACTGGATTCTCTTGGCTTGACGCTTCCTTCTGTATGATGCCGACTCTTCAGTGCCTGCAGGCGTCACAGCATCATCCCTTAGACTGAACAAAGTACCAAGCAGTCAGCTCAACCATCACTCCCTTTGTTAGGTAGGCTTGAATCTGTCGGGCAAGGATGATAGCGACTCATCACCCAGACTAAGATTTCTATTTGTTGCCTCTGAACTTAATCTAGACTATATTTTCGGACGGTTGGACAGTAAGTACAGATGCTCTTTATAGATAGTGGGAGGAATTTCCTCTACTTCTTGAGTCCGAGACCCCCATACCTTACTTTTGTAGTATGTAGGATCCAAGCTATTCCTTTATGCTGCTTAGTGACGAGCTTGGAGCACCTTTCATGTAGGAGGTCACTGAAGCCTGCACATGGACTAAATGATGTATAATACTGTTGAGCTGGCCTCTAGGTTCTCTGGTGTGGCACCTGTTCCAAACCTTTCCTGTCATGGCCTCCCTTTGAAATGAGATGATTATGCAAATTCCTGACCTATAAAATTCTTCTTTTAGGATCCACCTACTTCAGTTTCCCTCGGACTACGAATGGAAGAGATGATCTTCAACTTGGCAGACACACATCTGTTTTTCAATGACCTAGAAGTAAGCTCTAATTGTTTTACACATACTTTGTAGCACATATCTGAAAATACATGATTGGTTCTGAAATAATGATTGGATGTTGCTCTTTTAAACATATGATTGGAGGATTGAGACAAAGTGCTTATAAAGCAATGTGTTTCCCCTTTGTGCTATTTATTACATTTTCAAGTTGGACCCTACGTGATTAAAATTTGATGACAAGATTCCTAAGTATCAAGAGTGGTTCTCAGAAGCTCTATAAGGCTTGCTTTCACCATTGAGATGTGTCCTTAACCTCTAAGAGATGTTCTGCAATAGCCTGTTTTGTCCCTACTGATCCCTTCCTGTACTTTTCTCTCCAGTCTGACTGTTTGGGGATGGTTTGCATCAAGCCTTTGCTGTTTGGACTGTGAGAATTTCTCATGTCCTAACTGCAGCTGATTTTATTAGGAGAAACATCTCTAAGATGGCTGACCGATTGTGAATGGATGGCAACAGACACGATCTTAGTTAGTTGCATTCCCAACAAAGAAAGGCCTTGTTTTCACCTATCTCCATCCTGACAGAACATAACTGTAACTGCACTGCCCCCTTCCTTCACAAGGACAGTTGTTTATTTAACTCTCACTGCTAAGCAAGCTTGTGGTAGGACTGCCAACAGGCATTAATCATCAAGTAGTTGTTTTGCTAGGTTTTATAAGCGTATGTTATTTCAGACAGGAGAAGAATCTCAAAGATTCAAATAGAACTTTTACTGATCAAAGTTAATTGGCAGCAATTGGCCTTTAAATATTTCCTGATGTTTCCCTTCTCAAAATCAAGCAAAATGCACCTTATTTAATAGAGGAGGCAAAATCACTTGAAAAATGCCAGTGTGTGACAGACCTTAAATGCGGTTTGTTCAACATCTGTCCTGTATTTTGATTTCTTTTCATCTGCAATGAAATAACTCACAGGCGAATTGGCAGCTTCCAGTACAATAAAACAATTTAAATATACTTGGTTTTTTCTCACGTTCCCCAGAGCTATATTTATTCTTATATTTAAAAGTAAAACACTATCTTTATATTTGCATTTGTAAGTGTTTGCCTTCCTCAAGGAAATGACATGTCATGCATTATGATTTTTCATGGGGGAAATTCTCTCTGAGTGACAACTTCGAAGTTACCTTTAGAAAAGCTTCATAATCAACACGTTTTCAAAACTTGTTTCTGATTTGTGGGCATTTCATTTTATGATAGGTCAACACCAAACGTCCATATTTTACTATCCTATTAAAATTCTCTACCCACATATTCATTTGTCTGTAAAGACACAGACTAAGGTGGTATTTTATGCTATACATGGCCTTGTCCCTCTTACTGCTGTTCGTCCATGTTCGTAACATCCATTAAGACTAGACAAGCAATACGTTGCTATCGATTTAAAATTCTGGCTTGTGAAACGTGCCAAATGGTGTGGCGAAAAGTAAGAAGTTAAGCAAAGTAATAATTTATGAAATATTTTATTATGGTTCTTATGAAAACTCCCAAACTCAGTTGTGATTTAATACGGGATTTTTGTTGGTTTAATTTACATTATTTCCACTGAAGTATAAGGGGAGACCAAAGTGGTACTCAAATATCTTAAAAGTACAAACTAGAAGTTCTAATTTTAGGATGTGGGAGATAAAAAAAAAATTTAAATGTTTCTTGAAGCAAATAAAATGCCAGAATCTGTTCTTATATGCATGTTATTTCTTAATAGAAGGAAAGAGAAAACGGGAATGAGTATATAATTCGAACCACATACATAAAGTGAAAATGGAACTATTTTAAAGCTCCAGAGCTGATGCAAATAGCTTTTCAGTAATTTTACTTGCGAATAATAAAAATGTAACCAAAAGTAGCTGCAAAAGATTCATTCCGCCTTTCCTTAAAAATTAATTTCTCAGAGGATCCAGACAGACCTGAGGAGACCTGATAGACCAGGATCAGAGGGAAGGGGAGGAGGACCGCCCCTATCAGTGGACTAGGGGAGGGACATAGGGGGAGAAGAGGCAGGGAAGGTGAGACAAGGAAGAGATGAGGGAGGCAGCCACAGCTGAGATACAAAGTGAATAAACTGTAATAAATTAGTAGAAGTAGTAATGAGAAAAAAGAAAATTGCTTTCCCTAGATTTATATAGCATTTTAAAATAGATTGGTTCTTACACTTAAGGCAGTCTTAACTTTTACATGTTCTTTAATTTAGCAAAACTAGGACTAGTCACTGCAAACACAAGTTTCTTTGATTATAAAAGTAAAAAAAAAATAGTTCCTGGCCAACATCTTCTCAGGCGGCAGTAGTGGACAATACCTGATTTCCCACACCCGTAATACTGTGTGGCGACAAGCAACGTGGACATTTAGATACACTTAGACTACTGGATTTAGCTTCTGACTGACTGTGAAACATGAGATTTTTAAGGAGTTTGACAACCTCTCCTTGGGCTTGCAGTATCAGGCCTGAACTCTGGTTATTGACATTTTCCTTTATTTCCTTCTGACATCTTAGCTTTTTGCCAGCTGCCTCGCTGCATGATCTGTTTAGCTCATTCTTACTTAACAAGATGAAATGTGGGGAACTTCCAGTGACATGTGTTGTACCTCAGAGTACGTGGGTACAGTGACTATTAGGATACAACTTTTGAAACAAGTAAGAAATATCACCATGAACTTGACAAAGCAACGTAGCTAATAACCCTGTTTAGCCTCTGAAGTCTTGCCATCTCGGTGGCTTTTTTTTTTTTTAATATCAAGATTCACGTTCATTCCATTGATGCAACAGGAAAATCAATTAAAAAGAAAAGTTTTTGTTTCTCTGTTTTATTAAAAGTGTCTGATGTGAACAATAGGGAGATACAACTGTCCTAGGATATGATAATTTCCCCAGCAGAGACAGGCTGAAATACTAGTTACAAAGCATACCTGGGACTTCCTGATTCTAGCCAGACAGACGTGCCACATATCACTTTACAAAAAGTCCCCACAGGCAATCTGATGATGCTTATATGGAAGTCATTTTTTTCTAAGTGACTCTATGGAACCAGAGCACTTTTTGGCTTCTTTGGAATAATATGACTTTCTAACAGTATGGGGGAGGGGGGAGTTATTTCTGTTGGATTTCTACTCAAAGTCCACCTGCAAACAGCAACAGCAGCAAATAACATGGGGTCTAAGCCATATCCTGCGAGTTTCCCCGTTGGAGATTTCCAAATTTAAAAGGATACGTTTGTCGCAGATGCTCACGTCTCAATGGAAGCAAAGCATTTGGTTTGCCTTGAGTTTTCTCTTGGTGTTGTATGATGCTCACTGTCATGGCAACTGCCATGATGATGCATGGACTCCTGCCTCAGGAGTAGGCAGGAACTGTCTTCACGTGTTACCCCCGGAGAGGTGCAGGCTGGGAGGTCATGAAAACCTGCCCCCGTGTCTGCGAACACAGCCTCTGGGGTCATTGCCCACACCGTCTGGGTGGGAAAGCTCCCTAGAGCATTGTCCAGTCTGACACAAGCCAGCATTATCTAAAGAAGAGGGAACATAATTGAGCAAACACCTCCAGAAGACTGGCTCATGGGCAAGTCTGTGAAGCATTAATTACTCATATGGGTGAGCCCAGCTCACCAGAAGTGATGCCAGCCCTGGGAAGGAGGTCCTGGCTTGTACAACAAACCAGGTTGAGCAATCCATCAAGGGCAAGCCAACAAGCAGCATTCCTCCGTGGCCTCTGTCTTAGTTCCTGCCTTCCTGCCATGACTTCCCTCAGGCAGGATAGAGTGTGACCTGAGGGGTGTGAGCTGAAATAAATCCTTCCTCCCCAAGTTGCTTTTGGTCATCATGTTTATGACAGTAAGATGGATGTGTCAGGACAGTTGATTTTCTGCTACACAGATGCCTAGCACAAATACTTTGACTCCTGTCTAGGTCATTTTGTTTTTAAATACCTATACTTATAGTCTTTGATGTCACCTCCTTTTTTAAATAAAAGAGAGAACAGAGGCTCTGGCCTCACTAGGGTCTGGGTTTGACAAATCAGAGGCCAGTGTTAGAAACTTGCAGAGAGTGTCTGCTGACATCAAAGGGTACCAGGAGATTTGTTTTGTAAAGAAATGTGTGTGTGTGTGCCTTGCTTTAACTCAGCCTTTAAATGCGGTGTAAGTTTTATTATTTTAAAGCCCAGGTTATTTGGTAATTATCTTAATATATCTTATTCACACATTTATTTTTATCTGGGAAAAGTATCTTTCTTTAAACGGTCAGTCATGCCATTGCGGAGTGATTTCAAATGATGCGTGCTGTCCTGCCTACCGTGTGCCTCCAAAAGCATGGAACACTGAATTCAGAAGTTGACTTTTTTGAGTCTGAGAAATATGATTCACCTAGAAAGTACTTTTCCCCCCTATAGATAGAAGCTCTGGTGCCCAGCAACCAGCTTTGTGGATGCTGGACGCCTTGGTCTTTAGTTTCTTGGGCGCTGCTGAGGAAGGCATATAGGAAAGAGCCACACTGGTTTCTATGTTTAATCACAGCCACGAGACAAAGTAACTATCGAAAAGTGTGTAGCCTGGTTAATAGTTACACCTCAAACATACGTTTCCCAATACATACATACTTGAAATTTTCAGCTCTGCACATAGGCTTTGGCACCTGAATATAAATGGAAGGAACTATATTAATTTCGCCCTAGTAACCTACTCTATAATAGCCTTGTACATGTTGGTTATTAAGTGATGGGTGGTGGCGGTGCACGCCTTTAATCCCAGCACTCCAGAGGCAGAGGCAGGCCGATTTCTGAGTTCGAGACCAGCCTGCTTCGTCGTGGAGAGAGTTCTGGGACAGCCAGGACTACACAGAGAAACCCTGACTCAAAGATAGATAGATAGATAGATAGATAGATAGATAGATAGATAGATAGATAAACAAACCCTAACAAAAAGGTAAGTTTTGTTAAGTTGAATTCATGTGCATTGTCTTAGATTAAAACATTGAGTCTTGATTCCTTCCCCAGTGAGATTTCTTGATCTTGTCTACATCTCTAATCAAGATGTTTTTGGATAAGAATGAGGATAAGTTTTGTATGCAGCAGGTGGTTGTTAACATAATAAACTATACTGAGTTTATTTTACATGTATTACAACTAATAGAGAACAAAGAGCTTTTATATTAGCCATCATTCTTACTTATTGTTCTCATTTATTCATAATTTCTTCTAAAATTGTTATCTTTATCTTTATCTGGACTTTAAAATAGACATGTAGTGCTATATTCAAAAGCTTCGATAATTTGATGTTTATAAAAAAGAATGAAGAGTCAATCTGAACAGTGTTAACACAGAAGACATTTGCTGGGCTAAAGACCCAGAGCCCATGCCTAGCATGTGTGAGTCCAAAGATTCTCAGCCCAGCACTGCAGAGAGAATGAGATAGAGGGAGAGGAACCTTTGTGGGAGGGGCAACCCAGGAAGTGAATTGGGAAGCTGCTGCAGTGGTAGGATGGGAAATCATCCTAAGAGAGAATTGACAGGCATAGTAGTAGCCCTGTGGCAGGAATGAGGCAAGACAACCAAGTGTCTAGGGCGGACAGGCACAGTCCGCAAGGGCCTTATAGACTGTGATGCACTGGAAAGCCACAGGAGACTTAAACACAGATTGCGCGGAATAGCGGCATACTTTTAAAAAAGGAAGAAGAAAAAAATCAGCCTGCCTATCTAGGGAAGGTAAGGGCAGAGTACAGTGGAACCAATTAGAAATGTTTGCAGCCACAGGGGGGGACGAAGGTGCCCCAGGGCGGAGGAGGTCACAGTTCTGACCCAGTTGGGAGTCAGAGGATTTAAAGTGCTGGTGGGAATTGCTAGTGGAGAGAGGACAGAATCTCCAGGGACTGCTGGTTTTCTTGTTTGTTCGGTGGTGGTTGTTGTTTGTTTCGTTTATGTTTTAACCTGAGTCTTGGTACTGTGGGGCCATAGCCGAAGAAGAGGAAAACTAGGGCTGGATGATAAGGGATGCGTTGGGGGCGGGGGTAGGTAACGGTGGGGGCGGGGTGGAGTCATATCTTCTGCAGTGAGAGGTGATCATGACCATGTCACTAGACGGTAGAAGTTTAGATCTCTGAAAGAGAGCTAATTTGAAGAGAGGCAAATTTGAAGCTATGCTTTGGGAAATAATAGAAGTCATGAGGACCAGGTGGCATGTCCCATAGGGGGGAAAGTGTAAATTGAGAAAGATGCCAAAGACTGAGCTTTAGGCACTCTGCCAGTTAGAAATAGGAGTTCAGAAGGGGGGGGGGGGGCCAGTGAAACAGGCAGGAACATAAGGCATCAAAGGACCTGTGGCAGATGTTGAGACTCATAGCCAAACTTTGGGCAGAGTGCAGGGAATCTTATGAAAGAAGTGGGAGATAGTAAGACCTGGAGAGGACGGGAGCTCCACAAGGACAGCGACAGATCCTAAAAGTCTGGGCACTGGGGTCTTTTCTGAGACTGATACTCAAGCCAAGGACCACTCATGGATAAAACCTATGCACAGAGATAGCCTATGGCAGTTCAGTATCCAAGTGCCCTCCATAGTAATGGGAACAGGGACTGTCTCTGACATGAACTGATTGGCCTGCTCTTTGATCACCTCCCCCTAAGGGGGGGGCAGCCTTACCAGGCCACAGAAGATGACAATGCAGCCACTCCTGGTGAGACCTGATAGACTAGGATCAGAGGGAAGGGGAGGAGGACCTCCCTTTTCAGTGGACTGGGAGAGGGACTCAGGTGATAAAGAGGGAAGGTGGGATTGGGAGGGGAGGAGGGAGGGAGGTACAGGGGGATACAATGTGAATAAACTGTAATTAATAAAAATAAAAATAATTATAAAAAATTAAATTAAAAAATAAAAAAAACAAAAATAAAGTCCATATCACAAAACCTTACTGTTGAAACATAATATGTAGAAAGATGTAAAATGATAATCACAATGGACAGGGTTTCTCTGTGTAGCCTTGACTGTCCTAGACTCACTTTGTAGACCAGGCTGGCCTTGAACTCACATGGATCTGCCTGCCTCTGCCACCCCGAGTGCTGGGATTACAGGTGTGTGCCACCACACCCAACTGTTTTTTAACTTTTATTTCCTGTAGTCAGCATTTTTTTATTATTAATACAGTGGTACAAATTAATAGACTTCAGTAGATATTTCCACATATCCACGCAGCACACATTCAACACATTCACCCATTTCTTTCTTAGACTCCACCTTCTCCCCTTGACGCTGCAATAATTATGAAATTATGAAATGCTTCCCTTTCCTTGGACACCTTATATGGTTTCCCTTCTCCTGAATCATTCCCCTGAACACCCAGGTGAACAGACTTGCGACTTTGCTCACCTTTACTCAAAGCCTAGCATTGCATCAGCTCATCTTGCTGCTTTGAGGCACAGAGCTTGAATTCATTCACTCCAGAGGCCATCCTGTACCTATCCTTCCCACCTGCCAGGCTGGATGGGGATACTCGTCTTAGGGCCCATGTGAGTGGTGAATAAATTAACACCGTCTAATCACAGTGTGAGCCTCCTTTGCACTCAGGAAACACTACCGAGGGGGTCATATGTGCTACTGTTGTCTTTTTTTTTTTTTTCATGGAGAACACTGTTGAGGAGAGAGAAATGTGAGTTATAGAAGAAAGGGGTAGAAATGAAGTGTATGAACCAGACATGCCTTGTTGCCCAAAGATCCCGTGCAGAATTCCAAAGAAACCGTACCAGATATACCAAAACCATTGCAGATGCTTAGTCTGCTAGTGCCACTTATCCTAGACGCATCACTGAGCCCTCATGCTCCAGGCAGTTGCGTAAGGGAGGCTGAGGTACTGTTTGTTGGCAGTTAAATAGCTACTAAACCTGGATTTTGTCACTGTGGTGAAAAGCCTGTGTCCATGGCAAAGGGGTTCTTCCTGTTTGGCTAGACAAGTTTTACATGTTATCTTCAGAATCCATGTGTTGAAGGGTGGCTTCCAGAACTTGCTGGCAGTGCTACAGCAGGGAAAAGAGTCTTGTGGTAGATGAAGTCACTTAGGCAGGATGAAGTGGCAGGGCAGCAGGCACGGTAGGCTGATTGGCTCGAGCTGCTTATGAGATAGACAGGCGGGCATCAGACTTCAGGGAGTGCCCTCTCCATCAGGACAGCCAAGTAGTACTAACTTTGATTTCCCCATCAAAACTATAAATTCAACCTTCGTAGTATCTGTGGTTTACACATGTGGATGATTGAGGTGAGGTGGGTTTGCTCAAGACCACCTGGTTAAGTAAATGGAAAGCTGAAGTGGGATCCCAGGTTTGTGTTTGTTTTTGTTTCAAATAAATTTGCACCAAACTTGTACAGGTGTGTCCCAGAACCCGGCTCATCGTCTTGAGCACAATATTCAGTGAATGAAAGGCCTCTCGATGCTGCCACAGAATGATGTAGGAAAAAGCCCCAGTCTCTGGATGCTGTTCCTTCCCATGTAACTTTGAAAACTATGCTTGCTTTGTCCCTTGCTCCATCTTCCAAATCGACTAACCAAAATCACTCAAGCCATCTCGTTTCTGTTTTGGAATCACCAGAAGACAGCCCATTGGAGACACACACACACATTCCTCTTGTTGAAATACAGAAAACCATTATTTTAGCAACATCTACATTACGGATAAAGAGGTCTAACTCTACTTTGCCTGGTGTTTACACCATCCTGCATGTTAGCTAGGCACTGAGGAATTAAAATGCATCCAATATGCAGGATCAGAGAAACAGCGTATACTTGCTGCTCTTCTCATTGTTGGAACAAAATGCCTGACAGAGTAAGTGAAGGAAGGGGAACTCGGTTCACAGTCTGTCTTTCCAGGAGTAGTATAGCCCGGGAGCCTCTGGTAGCCAGACCCATTGCATCAGCCTTCAGAAAGCAAATGGAAATGAGTACAGCTAATGCTTATCTTGCTTCTCTGTATTCAGTCTGGAGTGTCAGTCCATGCGATGGTGTCACCCACATTTAGGGGTGGGTGTTCTCATCTCAGTTACCAAGACTGAAACTCTTCCATAGATCTGCTCGGAAGTTTGTCTCCTAGGTGACTCTCAATCCTGTTAAGCTGACGGTCAACACTAACCACCACACTTAAGGGGCACCATCTCAAGAGCCAGAGTGAGATCTCAGGACACATGCACTTCTGTGTCATGTCTGGCTTAAAAGAGGCCAGATGCTGGGTGGAGACAGGGTGAAGGGATTCTATCAGATGTGGTAATGACAGTGCTGAAGGCGTGAGTGTGAGCTCGTGGAGTCCAGTCCAGGAGTAAGGCTGAGCAGGTTGGAGAAGTGACCTCTCTAGAAAGTGGCACAGCATGATGACATGGCTTTGGGGTACAAAGTTTGAGTGGGCACAGAACACAAAGGGACCTCTAGAAGGTAGAGCATGAAAAAGAGAAGGTTCTAGACAAGGTCTTTGGAAAGTGAGAGCCAAGAGCAAGCATTACAGAACTTTCTATGACTATGGAGGTGGAATGTAAGGTCAGAGGAGTCAGTAATCTTAAGAGGGAGATCACCAGGGATACCCCAGGGGGAAGAAGAAAACAAGGCAGAGATGTTCAGAAGTCAGCTATAGCATTTATGGGTATAGACAGCCTAACAGATAGGAATCCTAATTTCTAGCCTGTCTGAGCCCAAAACAAGGATCTAGCCTCAGAAGGAAGATCCTGCACTCAAGTTGGAAGTGATGGATGTACAAGGGGTTCCCGACAGACGCAGCAAGTGACGTGACACAGAGATCTAAAGCTCAGTAGAGAGCACCATACGGGAAGCACCTCCAGTGTCGCAGAAACAGCACAGTGGAGGAAAAAGGATAGCTATCTCAGGGAAGGCACCTGCTCACAGTGTTAGTTTGGCCGCATAGAATCTGAATGTATTCAGAAAAATTCCTCGTTCGGAAGTTAAATCACATGGTAAGGCAAACTGGTCACTCCATCAATTCGTCTATGAGACTGTAGCTAATCTGTCAGTGAGAGTCTAGTTCTTCTGTGCCACACTTGCGATTGTGCCATGTGGGCCACAGAAGGTGGAGTGCACATTCTAAGGATACAGAGAATGCTCCAGAGAGGGAGACCCCATTCAGACACTCCATTTCCATCCATCTGGAGACTGACAAGCTTCCCAGAGGGCAACAGGGATGGAGTGGAGTTAGGAGGTCCTGCACGGGCCCCTGACATGCAGGAGTACTCCTGCCAATGAGAGTTCTGACTATTCTTGGGGACAAAGATGACTTTTCAGTGGTGGGCTACAGGGAGGCCATTTTGTTTCAAAACTCTGTGAGACTATCCTGTTAGCATCACCTAGATCCAGCTTCTAGTTTAGACCTCTCCTCTCAGGTGCGGAATCGCCATTGGTCTGAGAGACACACAGCACTTTGGAAAACCAGCATGAACTCCACTGCCCCGCTAGGGAGTTGGAGTAACAGAGAAAGGAATATTCTCTCTCTCTCTCTCTCTCCTTTTTTCTTCTTCAATATTGAATACCACAAGAGAAGGCCTGTAACTCCAACTTCCTACAAATGTGTTTAAGCTACGTCCCTGGAGTCTTCTCTCATTTCAGTGTGGCTACAATGGAGCCTCTATGTGGCCCCACTCAGTATTCTAACCGTGTCTCCGACAGGACCTTTCTAAATACTCAATTCCCCTCCCTGCTCATTCTCAGCTACACTCTTGTAAGCAGGTGGAGGGCTGGGACCAGAAAGAAGATGTTGCTTTTGATCAGTGTTCTTTTGTCAGCTCCTTTCTCCTCTTTGGGCATAGCTGACCAAGAATTACCTTCTAATGGGGGCTCTTTTCACAGTGTTAAAGGAAGCATATGTCTAAGACACTACCCTTTTAGAGTTTCAAGCCTCTGTTAGTCCAGTCTTACTGGACTTGGAGATGAAGTATTTCTTTAAACAAGAAGTAAAAGTAGCTTGGAAAGCTAATCACTGGAGACAGCATGTTAGCATGCATGAGGATCTCATGAAACAAATTATTTTAATGTAGTAACTGGAATATTTACTGCTAATTGTATGATAAGTTATTTAAATTTTAGGGAATGAAAATGAATAGCTCATACTTGCAAGCATTTTTCCCAGCCAACAGCTTGTAAGCAGAAGCCTCCCTCTTAAAGTGGACAAGGCCTTCTGGAAATTCTCAAGATGTGCTTTTCAAAAAAAAAAAAAAAAAAAAATCACAAAGGTTTTAAAGTTTTACACAGCTTGAAGTAAGAAACAAATTAATTCTGTGGCACCGTCTTTAGGAGTAACAATGTAACAGGTTAAGATATATGTTGATAATAGAGTAGGGTTTGAGCTGAGGGTGTGAATAAGGCCTGTGTGTATTTAGAAAGACAAGAGAACAGGAAACGACCTGCCCGGCAGGGTTAGCATAAAAAGGCAATTCTGAAATGGCAGACGTTGCAAACCTGAGTTATTAAATGAGCAAAACTGAAGTGTGGTTATCGTCAGAAATATCTACAAAAGACAGGAGATGAATGAATGTCACACATCTTTCTAGCCGTGTTCATTATAGTCACCATTTATTTCAGTCTTCATTTCTAACACAGCTTTTCTGATGCACCAATTAAGTGAGACCAAAGGAGACCTTTATTGCATTGCTTCCCCCCGCCACCAAAATTGTAGTTCACACATGACCTGAAGTTGCAGAAGAGAATGGGGCCAAAAGAGGGTTACGCAAGTATCCTAGCACCTTCCCTGAGAGAACGCCTTAGTGGTAATCACTTGCATCCTTTGTCTTCAACCATCCTCTCCGTCTATACATCTGGACCAGCAAGGGTAGCATGTTAATTGTTTTTGTGTGATTCATGGCTGGGATAAAACTAGGTTATAATAGTCATTATTAATAGAAAGTAGGATAAAATAAACAAATTCAGAATATGTGTCTTATGTGTTATCTAGTGCTACTGGCATGGTTCACATAGAATATGTAAAAAAAAAAAGTCATGCTTTATTGATATGTAATGCAGTATTTTCCCTAATAATATAAGTGCCCAAATATATCTGTGGCTCTGTCTTGGGAGAATGCGCTTTAAGGATGGTGGAAGTATGAGAATAAACCAAATCTGGCCTCAGTTTTCCTTTCAGGTTGTCAGTGATTTGGGGCTCACGGGGCTCCTCATGCTGGTGGGAATGGGTCTGGGGGGGTACAGTTCTCACCACACCTACGTTAGCTTGAGTCCTTTACCCTCATCTCAACCCTGTGTCTTCTAACAGAAGGCCCAGGCAGGCTGGTTTGGGGTGGTAGGTCTGCAAGCCCACTGCTACTTGAAAGAGAATGTATTTTATGAGAATCCCCTCAGAGGGCCTCCCTGTCCCCGGGGCCCACTGATGAGAGGTGATGACGGGTCCCTTCCTGCAACTCGCAGGGAACCTTTTCCCCTTTCAAGTGCCTATGTCCGGTTCTGCATATTTTTCTTTGTGGAGTCAGTAATAATTTCATGGCAGAGAACGCTGGTTTAGGAATACTGTAGAAATTGTTTGACTGAGGATTCTCTGAGTCTGTTTATTCTGAACCATACAGTCGTTTAGATGCAATTGAGTATCTCTGCGCACTATAAGATTCTCTGGCTGGATAAGCTGGCTGAAGTTGGCAAACTGGCCTCTTTGAAACTCTCTTAAACTTTAGCCCCACCCAATAAAAAAGAGGAAAATTACATGAGCACATTTCTTGAATAACTGTATTAACATACGGTTTTTAGTTAAAATTTATGGACATGAATAGTGAAAAACTGCAACTTGGATTTGCTGCAAAGAACTAGAAAACATGCAGACTTGCTGCAGGAAAAAGAACAGTTTCTTTAAAATATCACCTATTGTAGTTTTCCGCTTACCATTTCATGTTCAAACAAAGCAAAACTATTCCCTGAAAATTAAAGTGTGCTGTTAAACACTTCGTAGATAAATTCATATGGGGCTCATTTTCCTCAGGTGGCAACAGGGCTAAAAAGAAAGTGACTACAGAAAGGGATAAAAGGTCCCCTGGTCTGGGTGTTTTTCCAGACTCTGCCAGCAAGGCTGCGGTGTAAAGAATGATTCTTATGAGAAAGCGATTATTCACAGCAAGCCTCGAGTCGGTGTCACTGTGAAAAATTCTTCTCTAGTACATACTCTCAGCAGGACTAATAGATCTAAAAGAAAGGAAACAAGAGTTAAAAAGAACACTGTCTGCTTCCAGTGACAAATTATGTGTGCAAACATGATGGGCAAGCCCATTGAAAATGAAGAAATCGGTTCCGCAGTAAATCAAAGCTCACTCTGAACTGTGGCCTGCCAGTTGGCATTCACCAGTGGTATTTTCATTAAATGTGCACTGACTTCTCTTGTCGTGGTGTTGTGGACAAGAGCTGTTCTTTGCTAGAGGTCGGTGCTTTAGTCTTTTATCCTCACACTTTAAGTTATATAATGTAATATAAAGTACATGCAAGGACTAATGATAAAATTACATACTGTAATTTGAAAGAGACTCAAACACTGGTCTGTCGCCCTGTGTTTCAAAAGGCTATGGTCTTATATATTAGGTGAATGATAAAGGAAGCTGTATATGCTCATCATATACAATATATGTATATACAGTATCAGCCTGTATATACAGTATCAGTGCTGCAACACAGAACAGGATGAAAAACCTTGTGCTGTGCACAAAACAGCTTAAGCCAGCAAACCAGGGGCAGAGCACATACTTAGCATGTGTGAAAGTCCCCCCAAAATAATTAACGATGGATCCTGCACCCAATTTTGTAAACTTTTCAGGAAACAAATATTTAAGTGTTGATATCATTAGATCAAATGTATATCATGACTGTCAATTGGATTAATCCATTAACACTAGAGACATAGCATGGGTATATTTTCAATAAGCCCACTTTGTCTTCAAAGTTTATTTTCAATTCTCTCTGGCTTATATTGAGCGGGACTTTTCACTCTAAGGTTGAGAGTGTGCATAAAGACAGATAGATTTAATATAATCCTGTGGTAAAAGAGGTATTCATGGTGAGGCGAAAGCTCAAGCCGAGAGACTTACATGTATTTATTAAGACTGTGCCTCCAAGAAGTCACGGTCTTCATGTAATCCCTCTGTGACTCGGAAAGCCACATGCTGAAGTGTTATTAACTCGACATCCTATTTTAATTAACATGTTTTAAAGGGATTAAAACAAAAACATTAAGATTTAATTTTTCTTCTTCTTCTACTTATTAATAAGCTCAGCAGTGCTGGCAGGATTTTTTTTTTTTGGATATTTTAATGATCATAAATATCTGTCCCAGTTGCATCATATACCCAGCATACAACTTAACAGCTTCAAGTTATCTTTTGCCTTAACATGCCATCTGTAGGCATTTTCAGTAAATAACTTCATTGTTACCTATTTTATGGGTATTAGTATAAACAGACTCAGAACAACATAGCAAACAGCTCACCCTTGTCAAACTGGCTAGCAATCGAATCTTGGGTTTCTAATACTAGAATGCAGGTCTTCCTCCTAAAGCAAACATAAGTGGAGCAACATTCTCCTCTCACCTAGCTAAGCCCCCAAGGATACAGTTGGCACAAATAGAGTCAAATGCTGATTTAGGAGTAAGAAGCCATAAAAAGCAGACCATGTCTCTTTCCGCAATAACGGATATTGCGACGGCTCTTTTCGGGTTCTGAGATTTGAAGTCTATTGGTTGTCTCATTGGCTTGTGCAGTTGTGTCTTCGTATGCCTATCAAAACAGATGGTTGATATTAAAATTTTGGCTTAAAATATGCATTGAGACCAGCGGCGTGTATACTGGGCAGCTCGTTTAGAACAGGAATTTAAAGATCTATCTTCCGGATTTGTTTCAGCTCTGTCACTTGTATGTCCACAAATTCTCAAACAGGAGAATAAATTTCAAAAGCCCCTTGGCCTTCACTGCCACTCCCTTAGTGGCAGGTAATGTGCAAGGAAGCTATGAATATCACCGGTGTGCCCTGGGTGGGGTCCTGCCAGCCAATGCAGTGTGAAGGAGCTTTGGATCTCATGTCCTCCTTGTCACCAGGACGTGGGTTTATTCTGTGATGCCAAGTTAAGGGAGTACATAGGCTGGGGCAGACATCTAGAAAGCCACTGGGATTGTGTTAGCACCTATAAATACATACTGTCTCAACTGGGCACTCTCCTTTCCGCTGACAGAAGAAGGCAAATGAGAAGCAGGTTCCTGCAAATCAACTAAGTTCTGGAGTGTGGGATCTCAACCAGTCATGAGCCAAATGGAAGCAGGGTCCTTCACCTTTTCCATCTGTGGGCTTTTTTTGGGGGGAGGGGGACCACCTCTTTCTTTCCTCAGACTTTCTGAATCATAGATGTTCTTGGGAGAGTGGCTGTCTGGAATACTCCTCTTACCATGTTTTTCTAAAGAAGTTACCAAAATATCCAAGTTAGACTTAGAAGTTATGGCCAAAAGTCACCATGGAACAATCACTCGCTGAAAACCTGTCACTCCCATATACCGTCACTCCCAACACCAGTCAGCTGGAAAGGCCATCTGTATGACTCAGACTTTATATGAAGACAATGTGAGCAGATCCACAGAGGGGGTTGGTTTTGTGAGGTTGCCGGCTTGGTTGGTTTTCAAGGTTAAGTACTACTGATAATTTGTGAAAATTCAGCTCGATGACCATTGGTGTGGGTTCCTCTCTAATGTACCATGCTACACATGTCTTTTCATATTAAGAAACATAAGGAATACTTCTTTTTAGCAACTTGGAGATGGCAAAGGTCTCAAGCAAGTATCCATATTGTTCCATAGGGAGTTCCTATCTATGGGTGTAATTGTCTGATGGTAGATAAAAGAGGCCAGGGCCTCTTTTCTTAGCCTTGGCCCTTCCTAGCTAGTCTTAGTAGGTATTGCTTGTGTCAAGACATAGTAACACACGAGGCTGCCAAGATGGCTCAGCAGTTAAGAACACTCGCTGCTCTCAAAGAGGATTTGGTTCCCAGAGCCCACATGGCAGCTCACAATCATCTGTAATTATAGTCCAGAGGATCTGATGCCCTGTCCTGACCTTTGCGGACGCAAGGCACACCTGCGGCGCCCACACCTACACGCAGACAAGACTCAAACGTAAAAGTAAAATGAATAGTTTACTTAAAGGGGGCAAGAGCCGCAGCTAGCCATCCCTTGACATCTTCCGTTTTAACTCAGGGCAGGAAGGTATTGAAACAATTAGAAGGCAAGAGGGTTGTCTGTTTTGTTTTGTTTTGTTTTTTTTCTCATAGCGAATTTGGAACATTGACAAATGCAATTGGGGGGTCATAAGAATTGGGCAGGGTAACTCGACTTCTCCGAAGACGAAGAATGTTTCTAGCATTCTCGTAGTGTTTCCTTCTGTAAGTGCCTCAGCGTCTTCTTGGAGCCTCTGTTTATTCAAGGGCTTCTCCAAAGTTTGTGTTTCCAGGTTCATGTTCAGAGGTAGAGTGCATCAGTGGGCTGCCAGTGACGTCGTTCCGCTTGGCACTGATGATAAGCCCCATTGTAACTGTCTTAATTCTCTTTATTAATTTTTCTAAACTAGCTTGAATCGTGTGGTATATTTTTACATAATTATGGTAGAAGCAAAAAAAAAAAAAGCTTGGGGGGAAAGAACAACCACTACAGAATCAAAGCAGAATAAATATTTGCAGAAAAATTCTGCCATAAGTTAATATTTTGCATATGAGGCCCTGTACAAAATCTGAGTTATTCCCGGGGCTTGATCCAAAAGAACAAGGCTGTGGCCCACCCCTAGACACCCAGAGATGATGACGGATCAGAAAAAGGTCAGCTGGAGATGCCATGCCAAGAATAAGACAGAAAGGACCAAAAAGGCAGAAAAACAGTGCAGCAAAGTCCTAAAAGCGAAGGCCCGTTTGCTGATGACCATCAGTTTCTAACTCCCGTGGCTCTGTGCCAACTGCCCCCACCCAAGCTGAGTTCTGCGGCCCTCGTGTTGGCTGCTTCCCCCGCCATCCATGTGAGCACTTTACAGCCTCGCTCTGGGAGTGTTAGCGAGCTACAGATTGAGGATCAGTACTGCCTACGGACTTGCTGCTTACTTTATGTCTCTTAATCCTCTGTGAATCACAGTAAAGGAAGGTGGAGGAAGGAGAAATTTGGATTCTCTGATTGTTAGAGTTTATATGAAAGACAAGACAGGAGCTCATCAGGTTACTGAAGAGCTTGTGAGCCCATCCTCACACCCCAAAGAAACTGCTACTTACCTTAGTTCAGCTCCCGCTATTGAGAAGGTAGCTTAACCTGTGTTCTTGGCTTTCATATTTTTCCCACTTACAGTGTGCCAGTGTCAATGTGACATGCTAAAACCACACTCTTACCATATACAACCATGCTCTATATGCACTTTGTCACCTGGTAAAGACCCAGTAACTGCGTGTGAATGAGTCTCCTTCAGGATCATGGCCCTCTGACATGTCAATCATCTAAGGGCCTGGTGTTGACACAGAGGGTTGGGACTTGCACTGGATGATGGAGGCGGCCCATCCAAGCTCTACGCTGGAAGAAATAAACACAGCCACAGATCCCGGGGCTGCAGGTGGTGGAGGACACACTTCCCTGCTGGAGTCTCCTAGGCTCCAAGCAACTGACAGTGGTGGTCAGGTATCTATGTCTCATAAACTCGAGAGAGCCGGGAAAGACCGTGTGATTTGGAGTCCAGTTGCTCATAACTTCTGAGTCTTCGCTTCTCATCTAAACATTAGATTAGAACATTAAATGTTCTTGAGCTTACTCCCATAAACACCCTGAAGAAAATAGCCTTCCTTCCACTACAGGAATTCTACAAGAAATGGAAGCAAAGCATCCATCCATGATCCAAAATGTTCAGAACCAAAAGCATTTGGGAATTTTTCCTTTTTTTCCCCCAAAGTATAAAATATTTGCACATACACAATGATATAATTCATGAATATGACTCAAGTTAAAAAAACTTTCTAATATTTTTTTGTACACCTATTATGCTTAGCCCAAAGGCAGTGTTATACAGTATCCTTTTAAGTTTATTGGTGTTTTTGACTGTGGACCCACTGCCTGAGAAGTATAGAATTTTTCACATGTGGCATCTTGGCTCAAACAGTTGAAGATTGTAGACATTTTGGATTTGGGGTTGGGGGGTGAGGAAAGATCAGCCTGCTCAGGCACTGGTTCCTAATGAAGTGGTCGGCCATCGCTGTCAGGCAGGAGGGGGCTGCAAGGTGCATAACATAACAACACGGGACACTTTGGTAGCCAAGTATGGCAAGGTCAATCCTGGTACTTTAGTACTTCTGGGTAGTGAGGGACCAACTCCAGGATAGCGAGTGCCTATGCTTTTGTGAGGTTCAAATTTAGTAACGACTAATACATTTTTCTTAGCGAAAGCTAGGTTTGCGCTATTCTTATCCTCTCTCAAGACTATTTGTGCTATTTAGCTCCATAGGTAACTGGTCCAATTAAAATGTTACTTACGGGCTGGCAAGATGTCTCAGCAGGTAAAGATGCTTGCCGCCAAGCGGGGTGACTTTAGTTTGGTCCCTGGGGCCACAGGATGGAAGGAGAGAACTGACTCCAACAAGTTGTCCTGTACATCTATACATGCTCTCTTGTACCCACATGCCTGCATCCATATACATACATCATACACGCAGTACAAATGCAGTAAGTGGTTTTGAATGTTATAATTCTATATTCTGCCACTATCAAAAATGTCTTTCCCTTATGCAAATTTTCTGGCTTAAGAACTGGTAGCATGAATAACTTTTTTTTTTCCTATGCATATGGTCTATTTCCAACTTTATGTCAATTCTGATGTGTGAGATTTGGGGATCCAGAGAAAACGGGTCTCTTTACCAGTGTTCTCTCTTGCCAGTCGGGGCTGCTGGCTCAGTTCACTGAATTGTTTCTGTTATTTTTGAGAAAGAAAATAAAGGTTTGCCCAATAACTGCTGTCTTCCCTGCCCACCCCAAGGCTATTAGAAAGAAGAGGTCTAGCATGCCAGTCGTAGCCCCCAAAAGTTCTCTTGTCCTGTTGGCAGAGTTCAGGGGCCCCTTCCTAAAACGCCACCCTTTAGCTACACATTAGCTCCCTGCTACCTCAAAATTAGCAAAGACAAGCAGCGGTGGCCCATGCCATTCCTTACTAATGCCAGCTCCTCAGACTTCTGCAGCCTTAGCAGAAGGGGGCTCATTTGGACCCCAGAGATGTGGTTGGAGTCACCACAGGCAGAATCAACCTGTCTTTGCAAAGGTAGATCACACCTTTTTACCTCCTGCCCTGTAAGGGCAAAGAGAGCAAGGCGAATGGCCGTGCACTGGTTCCCTGGCAGAGCTCACTGTTTGCCGTGATCCCCGGACCCCAGTGGCTCTCCGGGCTCTTCCTTCTACCCCAGGAGCTTTTGAACTGACTGTTCCCTTTGCCTACAAGGGTCTTGCCTCAGAACTCATCGAGCATTGCTTCCATCCTTTGGCTGGCTGAAGGTGTTCTCCTTAGCATCCAGACCTCCCAGGCAGCGTGCATCCCTGTCTTCTTGTTGTGTGGCTACCTTACTCAGAGGCTGCTTCTCAGGGTGGGGATCTTTGTCATGTCCCCAACTATGTCTTCAGCATCAGAAGCAGTAGTGGAAGGAAGCTCTTCTTCACAGACATTGATTGCTCGAGAAGTGACCACCCTGCTAATAACCTATTAGGCAGCTCACGTGGGCAGAAGTACAGACTCTGAGTGTAGTTCTTGTAATCACTAGCTCTGTGTGCCCGCTCCTTGCAGTCGCCTCTAGGTCTCAGGCCATCGAGTGGGAGTCCTCCAGCCCTCAAGCTGCACATTAATGTGTAAAATATGCCCACTTGGCAGTGGCTCCCAGAAGTGTGAGTCGCATTCAGCAGTGGTTTCGGCTCCTCACAGCCCATCACATACTTTCTGAAAGTTCATTTCAAAAGAACATTGTCAACACGTATGCTTTTGGAATAAAAGCCGTTTCCCCCTTGGAATTCTGTATGCCCTGTTCTCTGTAATAAGCACCCAATTCAGGGTTTTCAAGACCTATTTTGGAACCTGGAAATGGGTTCAGTTTCTCTGTCTCTCAAGTTTATAGACTTCTTGTGGCTTGGAATTTTGTGTTGTTTCTTGGAGCCAGGGTGCCTTTGGCTTAAAACTGGGGGGTGATGGGGCTCTTAAAACAAGGCCTGGTCCTCCCTACCCCCAACCTAGTTATCTAGTTCTTTAAAGCAAATTTGGAAATTAAAGAGTAGGCACTCCCAACTAATAATGAACAGCTAATAGATTCTTTGAAAGCACTCCACGAGCTGCAGAGGGGCCCTGAAAGCCAGGGTGGCTTCCGAAAATGGAGAAGCCGACACATGGCTCCTGAGGGGTGTTGCAGCCTCTTAATGATCTCTCGGCTTCTAAGAATCTTTGAAATATTTTTGTATTTTATTTTGCATGTGTGTGGGTGCGTGTGGTGTTGCTAGAGGTCAGCCTTGACTTCACGCATGCTAGGAAAATGCTACCACGGAGGCGCACCACCAGCCCTGGAAATCACATGTTTGATAGGTAAAACAAAGCAATGAGAAGATGGCTCCTTACTCGCAAGTTCACAGTCTCAAAAGGAAATGGACCCTTTCCAGGGACTCTATATATTTGAGCTTACAGCACGACTGTGTCTCCTGTTGTTCATTAAACAATGATAGGCATTTTCCTTCTCAGAAGTGCGCCCATTTAAAAGCACTCTTGATTTGTGAAAAAAAAAAAATTTCTTTCCATTAAAAACACTCTACCGAATTCCCCTGATAAGGAGAATGTCATTGCTGGGAGATGGCTTTGCTTTAACCAAGTCACCTTGAAGGAAGTCTGCTCTGCTGTAAACTTTTAAGTAGCACTAAGACACTGAACAAGTCTTCACCTGGGGGTCCAGCCTGGAACAATGACTTTGAAATATGGCTAGCAGGAGAAAGAAAACAGACAACACCCAAACAAACTATAGCTAGCCATGGGCCCTCAACTCTGTCAGCTTACTTCTCAGAGGGTAGAAATTTAAAACTAAATCCCTTTAAGCCTTACAGCCTGCCTTCCAAGCAACCCTTTCCATCCTTGGCTAGGGAGTTCTTGAACATCCCCCGCCCACCCACCTTTTCACACATCCTTTCTTGTTTTAGCTCCCAGCTCCGCTCCACCGAGAGAGAAAAGCTCTCCTTTAGACTGCTGCGGCTTCCCTTCTCCACTCACCACATGCTGAAAAATAAAATTGAAAAAAAAAAAAATATACCAACAGCATAAAAATTGCATTGCTTGATAAGGTCCTGAAATTTCTTTTTCTGATTTTGAAACTTAAATGGCGTGTGTGCGCACATGGGTGTAGCTATGGGTCAGCCAGGACCTCGCACATGCTAGGAAAATGTTACTGAGCCATACCTCTGGCCCCAGAATTGAGAAGCCCTTTAGAGCTAGAATTATGTTGTTTAGCACACAACTATTTTGTCTTCTAGAGTAGGACTTAGTTGTTAATACCGAGAATCAAGATGCCCGCTCTGTTTTCTGAGAATGGCCCATTTTGCAAATGCTAAATTCACAGGCAGCGTATAAGGGCTCTGAGCCCTACTTTTCCTTTTTTCTTATCGGAGGTCAGAGACCTCCAGAGAGCCCAGGAGGGTTACAAGGTCAAAGGCTTCTCCTCCTTGGAACTTGCTACTTGCTGGGAGAGGGCTGCCTGCAAAATAGATGCCTTGGGAAGAGGTTGGGGGCGGGTCACGTTTTTCATTCTGAGAAGGAACAGCTGGTTTGAATTTCTTTCCACTTCTGTCTCCTGCTGCCTTCCTCACAAACCCATGAAGAGGAGGATTTGTCCAGAAAGAGCCAGCCATATGAAGAATCACCCCCCGCCCATTACTACAATGCTAGACATGTGCTGTTTTTGTGGCATGGGTGAATTTGCTAACTGGCAGAGAGGGGCTAGATTTTTACATAGTTAACTTTATCCAAAACCTGCCCGGGCCTTTGCCTGGAGAACCTTCTTCTAATAATAGTTTTTAACTAAAACTCTAAGGGAAATAAGTGTCCTAAGGTCCAGCAGCTTATAGGGAGACTGGGTAAAACGGCAGGGATGTCACCAACGTATTAAAAAAAACAAAAAGCCAAGTGTTCAGGATTACTTGTTTCTGTGCATCTTCCTTCTCTATTTCTAAATCACCACATCCTCATTTATTACCCATGTTGATGGAGCACGGCTTCTTCCCACAGTCACCGCAGGGTCTGGGGTTGGAGAAAGAGGGTGCTCACTCGGTTCACTTTGTAAACAGGTGCAGAAATTAGGCACCTATGGAGCTGAGCTCTGGGTGGGCCATGATTGCGAGCAACTAGGTGTTCTGAACAGGGTATACGCTGCGCCTGCTTACAATAGCATAATAAACTTTGTGCTTACCATGAATTTGTAATGCTAATAAAGCAGAAATAAATAAATAAACAAACAAACAAACAAATAAGAAAATAAATAAACAAACAACAAGAAAAATGTTTGGGGAAAACACACCATATGGCTTGATTACTTTTGTTTAGTTTTGAAGTCTTTCATGCTTTTTTTTTTTTAATCCTGGGCATGTGGGTGCATATGCACACATACCCACACACAGAGTGTGTGTGTGTGTGAGAGAGAGAGAGAGAGAGAGAGAGAATGAAACTCACATCTCTCAGATAAATGGTAAACCAGTAACAGATTTTTTTTGTCTGGGCTCCTCAGCTCTCTTGCCTCGGGCTGTGTGGGTGTGTGGCTCAGCAGCAATCAGAGGTCATAATTTCATTGGCAGTTAGCATCAGGTTTAATTTTTCTAGCATGTTGCGTTTACCAAAATGTCTGGTTTCAGTTATGCCAAGCACTCTCTGAATCAAGCTCTGAGCAGCATGGTGTGTTTAGGTACCTGAGGCCTTGTGGAACACACATGCTAATTGTTCTCAATCACTTTCCTTCCTAAACACAAGAATGTGTTTTCTGAGGCTAAGGCAACAGTAGTCCTTGATGACATTGCTTATTTCTTACAGAAAAGGGCCCTAAATACGTAAAAATGTCAATTTAACAAGACTGCCACCTACTGATGGAAAAGCATGCCAGTAAAGGTGTTCTTAAAATACCTGTTTTTTGTTTTGTTTTGTGTTTTTTTAAGGTGCATCTTAAAAATTAACACATACTATTTAACTTGCATCTTAGGAATGTGACCAAGTCCATATAGACGATGTCTCGTCAGACGACAATGGCCAGGACCTGAGGTGAGTGCCTTGGTACACAGGCCAGTCATTACTCTGTTAAGAGTTTAATTACTCCGCTAATTAGGATGAATTTTCTGTTCGATTAACTCTGGGCTTTTCTTGCATCTAAATAGCACCTATAACTTTGGAACAGATGGTTTTCCTGCTGCAGCCACCAGCGCTAATTTATGCCTGGCAACTGGTGTCCGAGGTGGCGTGGACTGGATGAGGAAGCTTGCCTTCCGCTACCGACGAGTAAAAGAAATCTACAACACCTACAAAAACAACGTGGGAGGCAAGTAGCTGATCCGTACCTCAGTGGGCTGGTCTGAGATGGTCTACATAAAGCCTGCAAAGTGCCGCTCACTCTGAGGCTCACACTGTTGGGTATAATAGAGTAAGGACGGGCTTCGCCTGGCTGATGGCATTCTACTACAATTTTGTGGCAAACATCAGGCCAGAGGCCTAGCTACCTAGTGCCCTGGTATGGCCTGCGATGACCTGGGGTGAGCAACTTGATCTCTCCAACACTCAGTGAACCTTCCAAGAAAGCCTTGTCCACAACGCAAGATGGGTTAAAACTTATAATTTTTCCTGCCCTCTGCCGTGCTAGCCTGAGTGTTTTCAGGGTGGTTGATAGCGAAGTCGCTGAAATATTGATGTCCCATAGTCCCCCAGCTTCTAGCTTCCTAGTTATTCCCTAGACTGGGCAGGAAGAAACATCATTTCAAGGAGTCAAACAAAATTCCAAGACTCACTGTCCCTGACCAGACCAAAGGCACTCAGGCACCCTAGAGCCAGAAGAGGAGTCAGCTCTACCTAGAGCCCATGGTTAGAAATGGTCCCCTGGAAGGAGGGGTGCTGGGAATGGCAAGGCACACTAAACATATATTTGTAACTGATGGATAGCTGAAATTGTTCAGCTTAAGGATGGTAACGGTCTCTGTAGAATGATTCTTCTTTAGGAGTCTGCATGGCATGTGGGCGAGCACATGGGTCTCATGAGCTTTCTACTTCTCAGGTCTGCTTGGCCCAGCTAAAAGGGAAGCCTGGCTCCAGCTGAGAGCCGAGATTGAGGCACTCACAGACTCCTGGCTGACCCTGGCCCTAAAGGCCCTCTCTCTCATCCACTCCCGGTGAGGCACCCGTGGGCATGGGCTGGGAAGTGGGCATTGCTCAGGCTTGCTTATCTTGAAGACTTATTTGTCAACAGTCTCCCTTTCTTCTCTGTGTTGTCATAGGACGAACTGTGTGAACATTTTGGTAACAACGACCCAGCTCATCCCGGCACTGGCAAAAGTTCTACTATATGGATTAGGAATTGTATTTCCTATAGAAAATATTTACAGTGCAACTAAAATAGGTACGCCTCTTATCCTTTTTTTTTTTTTTTTTTTTTTTTTTTTTTGATGCCAGTGTGAATGGAAAGGCAATAAATAAAGCTTGTTTTCAGAATTCTGGATGCAGCCGAAAAAGGGAAGAGCAATGGGAAACAGCAACTATAACCCATAGAGCTGACATAGAAATTTTTCCTTTACTGGAGAAAGTAAGGCCTTGACATTCAAGGTACTAATGACTTAACAACATAAATGCTGAGCTGTTGTATTTATTCTTTTAGATAACAAGCATTTTCTAAGCTGAAGCAAGTTAATACAAACCCAACCAAAGTGAAAATAAACAGTTCAGGATAGTTACCTCAATTTTACTGGAAATGGTTTTTGTTGGTTTTAGCTTCGTATGTATAAAAAAATTAACTTTTTTTTTTTTTTCCAATTCTGGGAAGATGGTAAAAAGAAACTTTCCCCTGCAGGACACATATTTGGGAGGGGCGTAAAGTTTGATATGAAATGTGCTCAGAGTATAAACTAAGCTCTCAAAAGCATGCACAGGCATGCACAATGATGCTTTGACACTCGCAAGCATGCACAGACACTCACAAGCATGCAGAAGCAAAAACAAGAATGGACAGACACCCACAGAGACACACAAATAATACAAACTAAGAAGAAAATGGATGAGAAGTACTGATTTGTTCTCAAGTGGAGCAAATAACTCTCTATGGTCCATTAAGACAAAGAAACATGAAAATGAGCCTCCAGCAGGCATGTGCTGGGTGTGGAGAACTGTACTAGTCATTTTGCATATCCATATTTCCATTTTACAAATGAGGAAACGCAAGTACCCAGGCTTAAGTTGTTTGTGTAGATGGCTCAGAGCCAGGCCTCAGATTACTCTGATCCAAATGCCTTACTCCAAGGAGACATCCTGGCTGTGTACTATTGCTTTAGGCCAGGAGGTCAGAGGTCAGTGTGGACCAGGTAGAGAAGGACAAATAAAGAGGGTTTACTGGGCAGATACCTTAATGAGATGAAGAGAGCCGAGAATTCCATGTCAAGGGTCTTATGCTTACCAGAAAGTGGTGATTGTGAGATGATGATGAGATGAAGAAGCTGGAGATCAGCCCTGAACATGCGTTGCTGCCTTGCTTATCTACTGTACAACAGAAAGAGGATGGTCATCCTCAGAGTGGAAAGAGGCCTGTTTCTAGCGGCTAACCCCATCTGAAGACAGAAGAGTGAAAGTTAGGCTCCCTCGAGTCTAACTTCACATTCCCATGCTGTCAGAACCCTGTATGTCTCACTCCAAGCATTTGCTCAATGATCACTGAACAATTACTTATTTGTTTGTAGTGTGAATTTCCCACCTTAACCTTCCTAGGGGCGATCAAAAGGATCAAAAGGGCTAAAATGTGTAGCATTCAGGACAGAACCCCCAAAAATGGTGCTGAAAGCAAAAAACAAATGAATGCCTGTGCATTGGAGAAGGCCGGTGTAGAGTTATTTTACAGGCAGCTGGGTCAGCGTTGCCATGATTAACCAGGAAAATGAGGTATACCATGACAGGGCCAAGTGGGAGCCTAGGCAAATTGTCCTGCCACCTTTGAAATCTGCCTATCTGAAGTTTAATATGGACTCGTGCTTTGTAAGCTAACACTTTTTGAAAAAAATAAAACTAATAGAAGTAAGCTCCTTTTAAAATAATCTAATGTTTTATTTTTGTAGGAAAGCAGGGATTTTGTAGGAAAGTCCTGTGACTATCGCTGATTGTGTCATCAAGTGAAATCCAATGTGAGGTCACTGCAGAGAAAGTGACAACTTTTTTTTTTCTTTTTCAAAATTTCATGCAAATAAAATATTCTTTATGACCCAAAGTTTGCAATGAAACCTATAGGTGACAGTACATGGGCAAGAATTTTTCTTTTCTTTTTTTTTTTTCCCCACCAAAACTTCACCCTTAAATAACCTTTGGGGAATTGGGGGATTAGCTCAGGAAAAATTAGCTAACCTGTGAAAGGCCCTAGGTCTGATCCCTAGCACTATGAGAAATAAAAAAGAACAAAGAAAAAACTGTTCACATTTATTTAGCAATCAATTTAATCCTCCTTTCTACACAAGTCAAAAATAATACAGCTTTGCAGAACATGTGAGTATTTTCCCATTCAGAGGAAAAGGGCTGTTTGTTTCTTAAAGCAATTTAAAATTTCACAGTTTAGTGGGCAACTAAAAGCATTGAAAGGCATCTTTGACCAGCGCTGGCCCGTATTACATTCTTTCAGATGCAAAAGAGAGATTTTAGTGCAAAATAAAAATATAAAGCAGACATTTGTTTAAGCAAACAAGCAATTTGTTCATGTGTATATCTGATCCTCATTTGAAGGAGGTGCAGGCCCAGCTCAGCCATTCACGTTTGAGAACTATAAACTGTCCCATTGTCCATTAAAATGACCTTACTGGCAGCAGAGACCTGGAACACCAATATCTTCTGTGAGAAGAAACAATGCCAGCATTAGCTGCAGAGATGTGCTGACAGCAGAGCCGCCAACCAAGCCCAGAGGAAGGCCTGACGTGGGAAAGATAATAGACAGATAACGGTGTTCTGTTACCTGTCTCCTGCTTTGGCTCTAGGAAAGTGCTTGGTTGAGCATGAGGTGGCCGGGTGAGGTAGCCACAGTCTTGCTGGAGTGCTCACACCCACGATGCTTGCAGTTTATTTTAAGAGGACATTCATGACACATCTTTAAACAAAGACATTAGGCTTTGTGTGTCTTTCTCTTAACCTGCAAGAGTTTGATTTCTTTTGCTAAACCAAATCCAACTTGGGTTGTTTTTTTATTATTATTACTCTCACTGATCTTGTATCATGTTCAGCTTGATATAACAAGTTTTTAAGTTAAAACAGGCTGCCAGAATTGCATATCTTTTAGTCTCAGCTTGTAGAAAGAGGAAAAGAATGTATTACTACAACACACTACACACACACATACACACACACACACACACACTAATGCACACACTCACACACACATATACACACATTTTTACAATTTCTTTGGAAGAAAGTATTTAAATCAGGGGTTTCTAACATTTTGGCTTTGAGACATGGTGTTGTTAAAGTTTATGCCTAAAAATTGTGCAAAGGACCTAGAAAACAACAACAACAAAAAGATAAAATAGAAACCAAGTTTGTGATTTTGTGTTAGGCCCCATTGATAGCTATCCTGGCAGGCATCAATTTTCAAAAGACAGCTAACACACTGTTCCTGAATTCATAACTTTTACCCTATTGTGATGTCCTCATATCACTCATGTGGCAGAACACATTTCCCTGGGTGGGATAGAGCTGGATCAGAAGCATGAACAGTGTCTGTTTAAAGATTCCCAGCATCATCAACATGGGTTGCCTGGCTGTTACCCTTTCTATAATGTGCTCTTACCCACTAGGAAAGGAGAGCTGTTTTGAGAGGATAATCCAAAGGTTTGGAAGGAAAGTGGTGTATGTTGTCATAGGAGATGGCGTGGAAGAAGAGCAAGGGGCAAAAAAGGTAAGCCTCCCTAGAGGGTGCTCCAGGCCTCAAAACTCGACTCCTTTTACCCATGGGAATTTCCTACCACAGTCCATGAAATGTGGAGAATTGTAAGCATGGGGAGGGTGCGCACAGAACCCTAGGGACACGAGTGAGATTTTCAAGCGACGGTTGGTCAGAAAAGCAAGCTTAGCATTGCAGCCATCCTCCAGAATACAAGTGACAAACATTGTCCTTATACCTCACATACAGGACAGACATGGTCAGGTGGCTCACATCTTGTTACCCAATCCTGATGTAGCCTTAAATCCTTTCAAGCATCGCTTTGGAAAGATGCTCGCCAGTGGTCCAAGCCAGCATGTAAGATGGATGAAATGACTCCCTGCCCCAGAGGACTTGCACCTACTTTTTATCATAAGGAGAGCACCTGCCTCTTGCCTGGAGGGCTGGAAAGGGGGAGGGGGTATTGAACAGGACTGTTAAAGCCTCTTGAAGATATCCCCTGTGGCCTCATTGTTGCCGTCTCAATTTCTGCATCTGCAATTCTATCATTCCCTTAGCAGAAACTAGCTCCTTTGACATCTCATTGTACATTTTTTTTTTTTTTTAAGCCGGGTTTCTCTGTATAGCCCTTGCTGTCTTATAACTTGCTCTGTAGACCAGGCTGGCCCAAACTCAGAGATCTGCCTGCCTCTGTGTCCCTAAGTGCTATGATTAAAGGCATGCACCACCACCACCTGGTGTCTCATTGGACGGAGGTTTTGAAGGACAGGACCCCACTCCTCATCCGACAACTCAGGGTCTCCACAATCTGATCACACCTTGCCTTTCTTGTCTGTCTCCCTCTTCCACCCAGCACTGCAGTCACATTCATCTAGTGACCTGCTGCCTTTGTCCATTTTCTGTTACAATGGCAAAATGCTTGAAATTGGTTATAAAGAAGAGGGATTTATTGGGCTACGTTCTGGGGCTAGAACTTTGAAGAGCATGGGGTCAGCAGCTGGTGAGGAATCTCTTGTTACATCATAAGATGGCAGAGGACATCTCCTGTGTGGACCCAGAACAAGAACTTTCTTCATCTTTGTAGAAAGTCACAAATGTCACATTTCTCCTTTTATACACACCTACACCGTGAGTTCAGTTTAATCCTAATTATGGCGTGCAATTCCCACCTTCCATTAATATCATCATAGAAAACTGAGGACAAATTCAAACCATTAACACCTACCTTTCACCACACCCAATCCTGTCCCCCAGAATATTTTCCCTTGCTAGAATCTGGCTTGTTTCTCAAAACGCATGCCATATATCTTGTGTTTTCAGGCTTTTCTTTATAGAAGTGCTCACTTGGGCTAAGAGTAGTGATACTGTGGTGGAAATAGTTTGGAGGCCAATCCAGGCTACATTTGATTTCCACCTTTGCTGTGTGTCCATTCTGTGACTTTGAACCTGTCTTAAGTCTTCCATTTCATTTTACCCTGTCCCCCCAATGGAGATAATCATAGCGCCTTGATCCTTGGCCTCTTTGACCAATTAGATTCGCTAAGACATGTGGCTTTCACAAAGACAACAAATGGCATCTGGGATCACACACATAATTATGAATGTCCGCTTTGGTAACTGAGTACGATCTTGGGGAGGAGATCTTTTGTTCAAGACACCATCTTCAACTTTCTTGTACGTCTCTCAATCTTGATACAGTTATACTCCATGTTTGTTCAAGAACATCCTATCATGAGATGATTAAAGTCACACCTCTCCCCACAAACTCATTCACAGGAGTCTATTTTCGCCACCATGATGGACACAGTGATTCAGTTCTGCTGCCTTTTCCCAGTCAGTCTTAGAAATGACCCACAAAATTCCAACTCTTAGATGTGACATTGACTATAGGATGTGGCATGTAGCAGCCTTTTCATAGGTCTCTCAAGGTGGCTTCCTTCACGTCTGGTGCAGGCACTGGCCCTACATCTGTCCCTGACACAAGATGCCACTGATGTGCCTGATGCTGACTGAAACCTCCACACCCTTGGCCTGCTAGTGCTTGCTAGGAGCAGCATGTAAACACTGTTGACTTCCTGTATCCCCAGCCACTAGCTGTGACAGTTGTTGGGTGCATCTGTCAGCGCGAAGTAAATTAGAATTCCTCAAACTCCATCCTGGAGGCTGAAGAAGAATGCTTGGTAGGAAATTCAAAGTCAAGTTGTCTTCCTTGGAAAGCTTCTAGAATTCCCAGGCCAGCCCTACACAGAAACTCCTAGTAGCCATAAGGCCTAGGAGAGAGCTGCACTTCTGTGCCATGTGGCTCAGAGTTTTTCACCCTGCCGTGGTCTGAGCCAGCTTTCCAACTTCCCCATTACCTGGCTCTTCCAAACTGTGATTTCTGGAGAAAGTTACCAGCCTGTGGCCTTCTAGTTTATGTTTTAAGTAAGATACAAAATTACAAGTAAAAGCCCAATGCAGGTGGGTCCGTTCCTCGGTCTTCTGAAATGTTTTTGAGATGGGTAGCACATCATGGAAAACAGAAACTCCTGATCCGATGCTACAGTTCAAAAAATGTAATAAGGCTTTATTTTTATGTCTTGGAAGGGCAGATAAATTTATCTCCATTTTTTGGACTTTTTTTAATATAGAAAAGAAATTAAGTCCCCACCATCAATTAACATTCTCTTTGAATTTTTACTTGTGAATCTTCTTACCTTTACTTTGATTTCTATGGGTAAATATATGTGGTAAGAAGGGGAAAAAAAGGAAGCTCCTTGGGCGTTGTGACTTGCCTGTGTGTTTAAGTGTCAATTTTCAGAAGGTTGGATTCTAAAACCTTGCGAAGTACAGAGACACTACCAGTCTAATCACCGAAAATGACGGACTAAACAGGCTTTTAAAGAAAATGTTTGAGCGCTTTTAAAGAAAATGTTTGAGCTAGCCTTTAAGTAAAACTAATATTTAAATAGTAAGTCTTTACCTATGAAGGAAGAAAGAGGGACCTGAGAATTGGTGACATGAAATGAGTATCTTCAGTGCTGAGTTATGCCCAGAAGGAGAGAATATTTAATATTTAACTTACCGGGGGAAATAGAAGAGTAGAAGGCCACAGTCTCACTTGGTAAGATAAATACACAGACAAGGTCAGAGGAAAGCCATGAATAAAGATGGCTATGCAGACTGTTGGAAGACCAGTGTTCAAGAGAGGAAATGCTGGTCACCTCTCAGACACTCCCTCCAATCCCTCGTTAAAGCTTCACAATGAGGCTTTAAAGAGGTTCCTCTCTGACATACTTGTCAGAATAGAAAATGAAGGCTCATCTGGGCTGGGTGATGCGGCTATATTCCCAGTGCTCGGGTCTAGGGCAGGAGGACAGAAGCTCAAGACCAACCCAGACTACAGAGTATGAGCCAGCACTCCTTCAAACTATAAACTCAAGCATCCCAAGTATTCTACGATTTCATTCTTAAAATGTTATATGGCTTGTCACAATGCTGGATAAGTTTGTTTCTTTGGTGGGTCACGGAGATAGAACATTAGTGTCTCCTTTCCCCTAGTTCTTCACAGTAATTGTGTTTTCACTCAGCTATTCATCCAGGCAGATGCCTGCAGACAGGACATAGATCTGCCCTGATAATCCTCTTCCTACTTACAAGGCAAATCATCCCTCTGATATATTAGTTTCCAAGTAGTTGAAATTACTAAATGGACTTGAGTGAGCACCCCTCCCCCATGAAGGTCTGCACATCAAAATCACGACAGGTCGCATTTCTTCAAAACCAGCTTTAACTGCTCAGCTGGCTTCTTTCTCGGTTCTCCGTGTTCTTTCAAGGGTCCTACAGCATCCGCTCTTCTTCCTCATAGAGAGGTCTTTCATCTGCCTGAATCATAGTCTTCGGCTAGAAAGAGGAGCTGTTTAAAGCCAGATACCAGTAAGCAACCCTCCGGTCGGTTATGCCCTTAAAGGTCCCTTGCTGATGCCTCTGTCTTCCTGACTCTCATTGCCAGTACAGTCAGGCTGTCCTAAGTAATTCAGTCTAACTCTACAATTGGTATCATAAAAGTACTTTCTTAAAAATGGCAAGCGCCTATTATTCTGTATACTGACCAAGATTTGATTTCAAAATTGTCCCTTTTAAACGGCCACTCCAAAACCTGCTGAGATCGAAAATTAAGCTGAGGGAGGCCCAGGCCAGTAATGCCTCATTTTAAACTCCAGAGAAAGCCTCTTTGGTTGGAAAAAAGAAAACATTTGTAACACAATTTAATTCTTTGTTTTTTCTTTCAGGGGAACACAGAGATTAAAAACTAAGTAAAGATTAGTTTATTACTGCAAAGGTGTTTGTTTATACTTCATGATTAGGTATTACCTACTAGGTCTTGGCTTTCTCGGCCTAAAGCAGTGGTTCTCAACCTGGGGGCCACGATCCTCTGTTTACCAGTGTCACCTAAAACCATAACAAAACCAGATATTTACATTATAATTCATAACAGTAGCACATTTACAGTTATGAAATAGCAATGAAAATAATTTTATGGTTGAGTCTCACGACTATATTAAGGGGTCACAGCATTAGGAAGATTGAGAACCACTGGTCTAAAAGGAAGTAGAGAAACAAGTACTATGTGGGTAATGCTGGGCAGTCAGCTTGGCCATTAGAAGAAGCAATGGTGTAAGGTCTTAGTATTTACAACCGCACAAGTGTTTAAACCTCTGTATGCAAACTGCCTGGAAATCACGTGCACACAGCACAGATAGGTTTTATGTTTTTGAAACACAGATGGTAACTCAGACTCTGCATTTCCTTTCCCGCTGAGCCATCTGTCCTGGCAGCTATCTGTACCAGCATCAATAATCCTTTAAGTGACCGCACCAGCACACTACTGTGTGAATGTGCTAGGATTTTACCAGCCCTTTGGGGCTGAGCGGTTAGGGGGTTCTAGTGCTCAGTGCTACAAGCAGATCCTCAGTGAGCATTCTTTGAGTACATTCCTGAAAGTGCAATATTTGCACCAGAGAGGAGATGCTCTTAGATTATAGGAGTATTTTTTTATTAATGCTTTTTTAAAAAAATTTGTGAAAACATCAGTTTCCACGTGAAGAGCCATGCACACAGCTTTATATATATATGTGTATATATATATATGTATATATATATGTATATATACACATATATATATAAATATGATGGATGTCATATGTAACCAGAAAGGAAAAATGCAGACTTTCAAAGGAAAGGAGATTCACAGAGTTGTGCCTGTAGGCAAGAAGAAAAGGAATGACATATCATTGTGTTCCCCTTGGGAGTCTTTAGATTGTGCTCCTCTGGGCTCTGTTGTCCACTTTAGCTTTCCCTTGTTACTGCCTCCATTTCTATCATCCACAGCCTGTCCATCTCAGTATCTGACCTCACAGATGAAGCCAGGGGTCCCCAGCCTCCGCCACCGGTGCATGTCTT
>NW_026587216.1:26086123-26136668 GCF_907164565.1 Psammomys obesus
CCCCGTGTCCTGCATACTAACCACCTCACAGCTTTCTCTATGACCAGCTGGTCACACCTGCAAACCTCCCTTTCTCTGCGCCTCCGCCCCGAATAGTTTTAACTGCCTTAGTCCCTGTGTTTTCAGGCATTCAGCAAGTTTTAGCCTCCCTTCCCTTTCATTCACCAGATAAAAATCTAAACTCCTAAGTTAATTCTCAAGGCTGAAAAGCCTCCTTCCTTATTAGCAAACAGACCATTCCAGCCTGATGACATTCCAGGCTAATTACAGAAGATGCTTCCTGCATCCCTTATCTCGCCACAATTGTGTGTCTTCTGACCGGGAAAACCCATTCCTTCCCACTGACCTTTCTAACTTTGTTTATTCTTCTAACTTGTGTAAACCTGGCTTGCAGCTGAGCCACTCTCTCCCCCTGTCTTTGCATTCACCTCCTGGTTCTTACCCTCATACTGCCTGAGGTTGAAATGAGATGTTTCGGCAGATATGCCTCGTCTGCCCAGTGGTCCTGAGCCAGGGGGGGTATGGTCTTATGTTATGAGTTAATTCTTGCTGCAGCTGTGGTGTTCGATAGGTAATAGCCTTTATTTTTAACCATAAACGTAGAAGCAACATGGAGTCACTTGTGCCAACTAATCAATTTACCCCGATACGCTGGAGCTTTGGGAAGGGGCCATAAAGGAACCTCATTTGGCCACTGGAAGAAGAGTTGAGTCCAGGCTTCTTCAAAGCCATGTGCTTCTCTTTTGCTCTTTGGCACCCCTTCTTGCCAGTTTTATGTGAGAAATATTTTAGTGGCCAAGAGGAATATGCGCCCCTACCCCCCCCACACACTTTATTGCACCCAGTTGTCCCCACTTGTGCCAAGTAAAACCTGCGCACTGTTACTTACTTGGGATTGTGTAATACTGACCTGATGCCCTCTTAACAAGAATCACTGGCCTTCTCTGCTAGACTCCATGCTCAGTTCACCAGCCACTTGACTGTTGACACTGCTTAGAGTCCACCAGGTTCCGTAAGGATCAGTTGCTCACCGTAGCAGGCATCACTCTCAGCCTTTCATGTGAGCAGATGGCGCCAAGGCTGGAGCTGCTGCTCCCAGGGCAACAGTCTCTAGGATCTGTCAGCTTTTTGGCATGCTTCTTCCAAGGAATGGTTTCCATGCCCCTGAGATGAGCTGTCTATCTCATACCATGGGTGTGTAGTCATCATTTGAACTCATTTCTGTATGCAGCTTGGCTGGAGTTTACTAATACTCTCCAAAGGAGTAGTGACGTTGCTGGTACCTCCGTTCTTGTAAACAATATAACTCAGGATTCTGTGAATAACTTTCTCTCTCTAGACCTTTGGATTTGAAATTAAATACTCTAAGTGTGCCCTACGCTGGCATCCGTTAATACATCTGTCTGGATGAGACCCTGTTTTCAGAACTACTTTCACAACCTGTGAAACAAAGTGTCTGTTTTACCCTATAACCATGTGTGGATGGAACCAGTGGCTCTTTGTTCCCCTTGGTTACCTTTGCAACGTCTGTCACTCATTTCATTCTCCACTCCACAGTAGCTTCCGAACTTGAACTGATAGAGGCTGTATATAAAGGGGACTTACCTGACATAAACACACTTGCCTCCAGAGCACTCTAGCGTCTGTAAGTAGTTTATGTGTTTGAGAAGGTGGATGTCCTAATGCTTCGGCTGATCTAAAGAGCCTCCATCACACTACTGTCATCCTGAAGTACCCACAGTTAGTAAGGGGATTAGAGATAAGCAGCAGCTTTCGAGAATGGATCACTGACAAATAACGTAAAGAAGGGTCTGGAGAGATGGCTCAGCAGTTAAGAACACTTGCTGCTCTTGCAGAAGACCCAAGTTTGATTCTCAGAATCCATGTGAAATGGCTCACCTGTAATTACAGGTCCAGAGGGTCCAGTGCCGCCTTCTGGCCTCTAAGGGCACCTGCACTTATCTGCACACACCCAAACATACGCACACACATAATTTAAAATAATGAAGTATGAAAATACAAGCTAACTACAAAAACAAAGTTTATAAAAATAGACACTAAGCAGGCAGTTAAATAAACAGCAGATTGAAAATAACAAATGGTTTTCTGTAAAAAATGATGTTTCTAGAATGAATTAAAAATCTGATAGTAAAGTGAGCGTGCTAAGTGGTATAAACCGAATATGTGCATAATTTTATATATACATTTATCAAAATATACAAATGCTTGCAAGGGTAATTTTGGAGGTAGGGGAAGAAGCAATTTGTATTTATTTACATAGTTCTATGGTTTTCAAGTGTTTTGCAATGTGCAAGAACTTGTTCTACTAAGAAAAAGGAAGAATGCTTTCTGTATGTAGTTGATCGATTTGCCAACGTCCCTGAAGGAGTGAGTCAGACTTTTCAGTGTCTGTAACCAGCACAGTGGGCAATAGGATTAGGAGTCACTCACCTGTGCTGTGCTGCCTTTTGTGAAGCTACACAGAAAGGCCACAAGGGTCAGGCAGGGGAGTGCTGTGGCACTTAGGTCTCCAACAGCCCAGACCAGGTAGGGCTCTATTTCCTCACCAGCTATTATTTAGATCTCTCTCCTCTCTTCCTTCTGTAGTTGGCTGTGATACTTAACACTGAGTCACCTTACACACAGCCTGACAGAACAGCCAGTACTTAACTTATTATCATCAATAAAGTGGCTTAGAGTTTATGAGGCCATGTGCTTATCTGGCTTTGCAGCCAGCCATAACTTTCTCACACATATAGTCAGTGTCTGTGAGGTTCTCCTTTATCTGTGCTCAAGCTACAGACCCAACTGAGTATCCTTCCAACTCTTCACCTTTCACACTCAGTTCAACCATCACTCTCTTCTTTGAGGTAGTTCCCTATACATGATAATTGTGCCCCACCCCCCCCCCCGCAACCCTTATTAGAACACTGATGAAATCCTGGGTTCAGGAATGAGAGGGTGAACCAACACCAACTGTGTCTCTGACTCTTTCATCCCTTGGGCCCAGAAACACAAAAGATAATCTTTGCTAAATAAGTAAATGAGCCATGGTAAAGACTGCAATCCAATAGTGCCAAAGGAGCTCTCCTTCTATATGTCTGCAGACATTTTAGGCATTTGTTTCTGGACTACTCTGTTATCAACAAGTAACAGGGAAATACAGATCCCTGTCATAGTATTGAGTCTACAATGTTCAATCTCAGAGAATGCAGTAAAAGGTTTTAGCAGATAATTTGAGCATATTAACAATATCAACATTGTTGCTAAGGATGTTAAATGATATATGCCATTATATAACAACTTTAAAAGCTCTCTCAGACTGGAAGCTCCCATTATTACCTACAAGTCTTTGAAATCTAGCTTCCGTGACCAATTTTCCTCTTCTCATGGACTTCCCTCAAATTCTTTTCCTCAGAACTGTAGTTGCAAATGACACTTCTGCCTCTAGATTATTGTGTGAGAGAAAAACCTGTTTTCTTGCAAAGAAAACAGAAGTTTGTTCTCAGAGGACGATTTTGCTGCTGCTTAAATATTCTTTCAAATGCTTCTGAGCAGAGGTCTATCCCAGCCACCAGGGAAAGAGGTAGCCTGTTTCCAGGACACTGGTCTAATCAGGTGTCCCAGACAATCCTGGCTGAACTTGCTTTGTTGCTGGACAGTTTAAACAACCGCAGACGCACACACAGCAATCTTAGATGCTCACTTACAGTGTCTCCCACATGGAACACTCACGCAAGAGAAAAGTCGCTTCATCTGTGAGCAAAATTATCTTTAGGAAAAAAAAAATATATATATATATATATATGTATGTATATACACACACTACCACCTAAGAAAAACTTCTCTACCCATAAATATAAGCTTCGTAAACTGTCAGCATTGGCAATCCACAAATGACACAAAGCAAAAGCACTACTTTCATCTGATAGACTAGGATCAGAAGGAAGGAGAGGAAGACCTCCCCTATCAGTGGACTTGGGGAGGGGCATTGGTGGAGAAGGGGGAGGGAAGGTGGGATTGGGAGGGGAGGAGGGAGGGGCTTATGGGAGGATACAAAGTGAATAAAGTGTAATTAATAAAATTTTTTTTTAAAAAGCACTGCTTTCTTTTCAGTGACTTTTATTTAAAGTTTGGAATTGTCACTTGAGGCACGGTGGAGTTGTAATTGGAAGAAATGGATTCTACACTCACACCATTGTTTTTGGGGTGGCGGGGGTATGTTTGAATTTGTGTTTTAAGTAGATGTGATGTGAAGCTGGCAATTTCTATAGTCCTGGAATGGAGGCGAGCACAGCAGTGCCTCTCTGAAGGATACGGGAGGGTTTCTCCTGGTCAGGGCTCCATCCTTACCATATGCCTGCCCTCTCTGCAGCATGCTATGCCCTTCTGGAGAGTCTCCAGTCACTCAGACCTCATGGCGCTGCATCATGCCTTGGAACTAGAGTACCTGTAACAGCCTCGTGCCAATTTGACACTGCACAGCTGCCCTATGGCCAGAGACAACCCAGCAGGCTTCAGCCTGCGTCACTGCTGGACTCCAGAATGTACCAATTTCAATATGTGGATACATGGCTGCTGCAGTCTTGACTGCTACCCTCTGGGAAAATGGAGGGCTGTGTGTGTTTCCTCAGAACAGCTGTCGACTCCGGTACTGTGAATGCAGTGAAAAGAAGCCATGAGAATGTCCTAGCACAGTGTCATGTGTCTTGGCTACATTAACTACATGGTTCAAACCTGTGAAGAAAAGACCTACAGACACTTTGGTTTCAGCAAATGTGACATAAACAGCATGGGCAACCCAGCAAACTTGATTCCACAAAAAAAGAAAAAAAAAAAAAAAGACTGAAATGTGTCTTCTGGACAAGCGTGAGGGTGTTTTCTCGAAGGTTTACTTTTCGCTGTCTCCTACCCAGGGCAATCTATACATCACTACTTATTTATGAAAAGACATTAAAAAAAAAAAACAGATTTGCTGAGGTAATAATTCACATACCATATAACTCACCAAGACAGACTTCTTGGCCTCAAATCGTTTGAAGGAACTATAAGAAATAAGCATAAGAAATAATCAACTAAAGGCCTTGGCCTGACCATAGGCAAGTACTTTGAATTGTAGCACATTGCAAAGTAGTTTAAAGTATGTCTAATTTAAACATGTAAAATGTACATCCTTGAGACAATCGTGTACAGAAAGAATTTTTTGGTGTAAATTTGTAATAATGGATGATTCTTTTACATTCTGTTTAGGGAAATGCTATTATGAGGTAGAAATGCCTTCCTAGGAAGCTCAGGCACGAACTCCTGCAGTGCCTTATCTAAGTATTGGGTATAAATATTGTAGATAATGGATCTTTTTGATAATGTCATCGAAGACCAAAAGCATGAATGTCAAGTGTCAACAAGGATTTTATTTTCTCAATCTTTTATCCCATCAATTTTTCTAATTCTTTTTGGGTGTGTGGATGTGTGTTGGTTAGAAGGGCCTTGCTAAAAATAATAGCAGTTTCACAACTGAAAAAGTTTAGAAGTCTTCCTAGCCTCCTCCTGACTTTCTCATTTCAACAATAATGTATTATATGTAACTACTTGGAAAAGAATGATTATTCGAATGCTTCATCCCACAGAAAGAATAGAGATGATAGATATATTTTATTAATAAAATTAACTGGAGCCTAGCAGAGTTTCCATGTGCTCAGAATGATTATTGTGTCTGGGTTTCTTGTTTATGTCAACAAGGACTTTGCCACATACCTGGGTCAGCATCACTTCTCATTACTCCTTCCACTCTTAGTCTTTCCATCTTCATCCAGAGAAGGTTCATTTCCCACAGTGGGTATGTCTGACCATCATCAGAAACATCGACGCTGCTTTCTACTTATGACAGGACAAACATAAACCAGGAGTGGGGGAGGGGAAACACAAATGAGGTTTCTCGTGTTATAAGAAAGATTTTTCCAAAATAATGCATTTGTATAGTCAGGAGTCTTTCTCACCTTGGGTTTTGTATTGCCATGATATTGCCCTTTGGATCAATTTTATTTAATATTATTAATAAGTTATTAATAATATTATTTAATATTGGGGGCACCAGGTTTGACCCAGAGTGGCAGAAAAACCACTCTACCTTTTGCTTTTCTAAAAGTCCATGTTGCTGCTAAAATTAGTCATTGTGAACTCTCCAAATGGTTAAAATAAATAATGAAATTTGTTTCCCGTCTAACCTGACGTAGACAGAAATGGACAGTTTTTAAGCCTCTTCATTTGATGTTTTTGTACTCCGCAGACTTAAAAGCCTTGAGCTTGGCCTTACTGTAAAAAGGCGTGTTGTGTCCACCACAATTGTGTACAGGTTTTTTTCTTCATTAATTTTTGTGTTTAACTTAATAAACTTGATTTGTGCAGTACTGTATACTCTGTGAATGTCAGTATTATCTTTCTTGTTTTGGTTGTGTGGAGGAGCTGAATCTTGTTTGCATTAGAACCCTGCAGCCAAAGGAAGTCATTCGGACAACCCGGTGATGGCTTTATCAGTCCTTTAGGAGCTGAACTGGAAGGCAACAGCTGTTTCTTTGATCATCGTAGGACTGGAGAATGGAAAAGCTCTTTATTTCCCAGACTCCATCAACTGGATCCTTACCTAAATTTATCTATGATAGAATAGAAGTAGGCATAAATTATCTTGGATTGCAGAACATAGATCTATCCACTTAAATACCCAAGAGACAGCAATATGAGGCCGTTTCATCAAAAAAGAACATTCGCAACGTACAACTCTGTGATTTGCCAGATTAATCACTGACAGGGGGCTATAAAACCATACAGCTAACTTTCTCTTGAGAGCCTAATCCGAGAAACACAACGTTCAGACATACAAATACATGACAACCAAACACACAGTTGTCTGACCAGCCTTGTGGTGTGGGTTTTCACGAACACTGCGCCATTTCACTTGACTAACTAGGTGTCTCTTCTGAAAGTGATGAGAGCCGAGGGGGAAAATCTCTGAAGATGTAGAGGTGGGAAATGACGAGATTATCAGGTCTCAGGTGAAGGAAGTATGAAAAATAAATGAAACAGGAGTTGTGCTCTCAGAAGATGAAATCTCCGCCACCTCTAACATGGAACCCCCAGTCTAACCATTTTAAGGACTCTCCTCTGACCAGTAGCTGAAGCTTGGGTTTCTAGTATTCCATAGCCTCTAAATACAGCCTATGCTGTATTTAGAGTTACCTCTCATTGCTGTAATGAATGAGACTTCAGTACCCCTGCTCAGTACATAGACCAGGAATCCCATTTCATGTTTGCTCAGAACATTGTAGCACTCTAGCCTCGGTCCAGCCACACCACAGCCAGCTGCGGCCCCTTATCCTTGGCAAAGCTCTTTGCCCTAATGTCACAAAGTTCTGGCTCCTTCTCTTGAATGGCTTTCCCCACCTACCTCTGCCTGTAGGGGCAGTCCACATTCTATCCCATAGACTTGCCATCCTCATGTGGCACTTCCCTACGTAGGTGAAGTGAGGGTGAGATGAGCTTAAGCCAATAACTGAACTCCGCATAAAGTTTGTAGAAACAGAGTGGACAGATTACTGAGGGGCTGAATACGATACACTCTGATTTAAAAGGCTCCTTATGGAAACCAAGTTTATGGATATCATTCTAAGTGAAAGAGGAGTCTCTCAAGGGCAGATACAGGGATGTCACTGGGTCTGATTTATTCTTGCAGTGATCATCCTGGCTGCTAAGTAAACAATTGGCTGTTGTGGAGGAAGAGAAGATGTGGAAAGGCCCATGGGCAATGGTCTGATTAGGATGAGGATGGTGGAAATCTGAAATCTGGGTTTGTTTGTTGATATAGCAATGGTCAGAGTGAGTAAGATGGTCCACTGAGGTACAGTGGAATGTGGGTACATATGAAGTAAAGGGGCATTGTCCATCTATACAATTGTGAAACATTCTAGGGGTTTGTAACCTTGATTCTGTGGGCAGACTGCCTGCAATGCTAGTATAACTAATCCACATTTAACTGTATTCTTGGTTGCCTAAAATGGGAATAACAATGAGCTATTTCAAGAATAATAAAGAAACACTAAGCTAATATTTATGAAGTGTTGGACCACTGCCTAGGAGATTTTCTAATGTTACTTTCTGTTAGACAATGTTTCTATACACATTTTTTTTTCGGCCCACATGAAGAAACAACTTCTTCAATACAGTAATACCCTATAGACATGTCCTGCATTGCTGGGGTTAGGCCTAAAAACCAAGCTGAAAAACGGGTAAGCCTTTGTCTAGTGGATGTAGAGAACTCACTAACACTCTTCAAAGGTCTCTGTGAGCAGTGTTGATGGAAGCCAGCAGTGGGCTAGCACAGGCTCCTGTAGACTCAAAGCATCGAGCTAGCCTGAGCAAAACCTGGCACAGAGGCGAGACTGACAGCAATCTAGATCAGAAGAGGGCTACAGCAGGCTAAATTGGAAAAGAGGTACAGTTAGCTAATAGAGCAGGAGCAAAGCCCTAGAACCGGAAGCCTGAGGCTTAAAGGATTGCTGAGTGTCCAGGAGACAGAAGAGGACAGGGTGAAATTGAGGGATGGGACTTTGTGCCTTTTTATTTCTTTTTAAACCTTAGTGTCTCAACCCCAGGTCTCAACTCATTTGCTTTAAAAAATTTTTTCTTCCAGTCAACATTTACAAATGTAAGGTAAGCAGACACGGTTCCCAGTAACGTTTTACATTTGTTTTTCAAAACATTTGCATGTGACATGGATGTTTCTCAATTCAGATGACTATAAAGGAGGCCATTTGCTTAACAGAACCTGGAGATGAGAGAGCCTGCTGGTCCAACTTAAGATGCAGAAGAAATTTCCCTGCAGACACTGTTAGCTTCAGCTGCAACAGTGTAGCCTAGCCACATGCGATGATGTCGTTTTCTGTCTCCCAGTACAATGCATTCCTAAGAGCACATCTTTCTTTCAGTGTCTCCCTGAGCGTTTCCATGCCCCTCCATTCTGTGCGATTATACAAACTGACAGGATGACTTGTGGCAGAAGAAATGAAAGGGTTTGTAATTTAGGAAACCTCTGGCCCCCGCTGACTGAAAGCAGGTTGTTTGTAAAAAGGAAATCCTGACCTCAGCTCACTGGCAAACTCTGTCAGAAGCAATAGAGGAAGGCGGAGAAGAAAGAACAGTACTGGGATTTTTATTGGCAACAGAAGAGAAATGGATGCTCTACCAAAAGGAGGAGAGTGCCCTGTTGGAAGACTAAGACAACCCCAACCCCTGAATGTGGCTACTCAATGGTGGGATCTGCTACAAGATCACGGCATAGTTGTATCTGTGAGCCTACTACTTACTGCTTGGGACAACAGCTACTACATCAACCGCCCAGAAGATGAGTTCCCGCCAGGTTGCTGAGGTGGGAGTCCTGTGCTATGGGCAAGGCATGGCCTACCCTGTATTTAGCACAGCTTGACCCAAAGCACCAAGACTCCAGACATGGACGATGTAAATCAGGTGTTGCATTAGTTAACTTCTCTCATTGTCTTGACAAAACACCTGACCAAAGCTACTTAAGGAAGGAAGGTTTTGTTTGGGGGTGCAGTTTGCACCTACAGGCAATCACAACAGGTAAGTCATGGTGGCAGAGGCATAGAGGCAGCTGGTGAACAGAACGTGATGGTGTTCACAGCAGGGAGCAGAGCAAGAGAAAGACTGATGCTCAACTTGCTATCTCCTTTTTCCTTTAGTGGAGGACCTGACCTAGGGAAATCTAAATGTCCTGCCTACACTTAAGGTGGATCTCTCCGCTTCAGTTTACCCAGTCTAGAAATACCCTCACAGACAAGCCCAGAGTTTTGAGTCCTAGGTGATCAGAGATAGCACTGTGCTGTGCTGCCTTTCTACACCTGGTCCTTGTCTTCTGCCTTGCCTCCACCTTCATGCCATCTGCCTGGCCACTGCACCCTGACCATTGAGCAACGCAACAAAGAACAAAGACCTCTGAGCATTGAGTTCTGGTCCCCAGAGATGCTCATTTGGCTACCTCTTGAGTGCTTTGATGAATGCCTGATTGAGCCCTGCCCATTATGCTAATTTCACCCATCCTGGTTGGGTTTGAACTTCCACCATTTAACAGCCGCTAGGGATGAATGCTATTGTTACCGGCCTGCAGGGCAGGCCAGTGTGTGAAGTGTACTTTCTAGCACTTTACCATTCCTTTCCAAGACATTCTACACAGCTTCTGAAGCTCTAATGATCCAACTCAACTTCCCCCCCAAGTCTGAAGGAGTTTCTCAGAGGCAGTGTTTCCCAACCTTCCTAATGCTGCAGCCCTTGACAGAGCTCCTCATGTTGTGGTGATCCCCCCCAAAATAAAATTATTTTTTTGTTGCTGCTCATAACTAACTTTGATACCGTTATGAATCATAATGTGTATCTTTGTGTTTTCCAATGGTCTTATACAACCCTTGTGAAAGGGTCATCCGATCCCCAAAGGGGTCATAGCCCAGCAGTTGAGAACTGCCGCTTTCAGGGGTCCTGTGCCCACGGTGTCTTCAGAGGTAGGTGCCTATCATAGGAATAATTGCAGTAAGTGGCAGCCTGTGGTGGGGACCGCTCTGGATTTCAAGGAGGTGGGTAAAATTTACAAAGAACTGTAATGTCTGATGGAAATCCTTAGAACACAGCAATGAATGTGCCTGAGAGAACCGAGTCCCAAAGATGAGGTTGTTTGCTCATTGTCCTATATGAAAGAAACAAAACAAAACAACAACAACAACCAAAACCAGAAGCTGACAGGTCCCCACGCCAATACCCACACCTCCCAGAGGCCCCTCAGTGAATGGCCACAGCTCAGCCTGAGCCTCACTGGAAAGGCATTCTTTGAGGTCACCATCTTGCAATCCTCTCTTTAGATTTTTACTACCATGTGCCTGTTTCCCACACATTTCCCATTAGTCTGCTGCCGTCTCCACATCCATGTCACTCATGTCCTTCCAGAGCTCTTGCATGACCCTCGCTGTCCCCACTCTGACACTCTGCCTGCATAGCAGCCTGAGGAAAACTCTTGCAAGATAATAGTTGCTCTCCTGGGTGAGCTGCTTGATTCCTATCCTGTCCTACCCTCACCCCCTCCAGCCTTTCCTCACCTGGCTTATAAAGCTTCTGATCCCTTAAGATGCTGGTTAGATCTAAATGTCTCAGCCTTTGCATGGGGCTGTCTACAGAGAGGAATCTCTCCACTTTGATGGTCACCAGCTTTCAGGTTGCAGCCGGAGTAGTGCAGCCTGCATGTGCCTTTCCAGACAGTCCATGCAAGGGATAGCTGCCCCCGATAGAGTCCTTCCTCAGACTTTCTACACTTTGTGGTATTTAGACCCCTGGTTGCTCTGTTATCATCCGCGGCTTTTAAGGAGGTCGAAAACTCCAGAATGGACAATGCTACCTTTGAATTCCCAGGGACAATGCTGGGCATGCTAATAGCTTCTCTGTTCATGAAAATAAAACTAAAGCATTTGTCTACTGCTACAGAACTTGAATTTGTAATGGAAAGCCCGAGGACACTGCAATGAGTGTGCCCAGAATGGGGAAACGAACAGTGGACAGGTAAGTGGAGACAATTGGGAATTGAGAGTGCAGTGTGTGGGGGAGATACTTCTTTTAAGTGTTCATGGAAGTAAAGCTTTGTGTCTGGAAAGAGGGTGGGGGACAAGGAGAGAAAATCTGAAAAACGGATGCGCTCTAGAGGCTGCACTAGGAGCTAGGGCTTTATCTGTTATGATGAAGCCCCCGAAGAATCTTAATCTGGGGGTTGACAGTTGGATGCATATTCATTTGATTTATGAGGGGGAAGTGGACCGGAATAGGAGGTTGCCAGACTTGTGGGAGGTGGCAGTAATAATCCGAGCATGACATAAGGAGAGCTTGTCCAAGGGAAGCCCCAGGGACTGAGAGGTGGAAGGAAGCCACGCAGCAGGTGTGCCAGAGGCTGTGCTGGTCAGGGAGGGGCAGGCGTAGTCTCTGGTACCTTTCCATTACTGGAAAGGAGCTGTGTGGAGACAGCCACATTCAGGGTTGCATGTAATTAAGTCAGGACCAATGGTATGTGTGTGTGTGTGCGTGGGGGGGTCTCATTCTAAATTGTCTCCCTGTTCCCAAACTGGAGGGCTTTGCTGTCTGGAAGTAATTTTATATCTCATTGAATGTGTGCACTGTGGTGAGCTGTATTTGGGGGGGTGGGAGGTGAGAATTAAGAAGCCAGGTTTCCCATATGGCTCCAGCAAGCAGCCTGAAACGCTTTATATATAATTGAGGAAATGTCACTTTGCCGTTTCAAATGGGAGAGGCTGGCAGAAGGAGGTAGAAAGATTGGAAAGCCTTTACACAGAGACCTTTATCATCTACCCCTAGTCACCACTGAAGTCCTAACCCAGACCCAACTTCAGCCATCCCCAGACTGGGCCTCAGGCCACAGCTACCCGACAGCATCCTTTCTTTGGGAGTCCCAAGAGCAGGGTGCTATGTCATTCCAAGTGAGTCAAGACTCCTCAGCAGAGGACCCCTTTGCACCAGTCGCTAGTATTAGTTTATATGCAGAAACCCTGCCTCAAACAGCAAAAGGTGGAAAACAAGAAAAGAAACAAAGAGAAAAGGAACAAGAAGAAAGGTGCAAAGAATTCTTCTAAACTTCCTTTAGTTCTGACACAGAGGAGGCCTGGCTAAGCACCGCCAGGTCGCAGGAATCAAAGCCCCTTTGAGCGTGAGAAAAGCCAGCCAGCTAGGAGCAGGGAGAGAAGAAGGGAGCCAGTGGCAGAGCAGGAAGCCTGCTACCTTCTGGCCCTTCAGAAAGGCATCTGTCACCACCTTGCTGCCCTGTGTCTCCCACTGTAGGAATCTCTCACTGAGAAATCACCACAGGCCTCATCACCTAGTTCACTGAGTGGTTCAAAAACACAAAGGCTTTCCAGAATTTCTATTCTTCCCGAAGTAGTTAAAATGCAAGAAGGAGGGGGACCAGAGGATGGAGGCGGCTCACACCCTTGCTGGAACAGATTTGTTTTGAAAAACTTCTGCCCTCGGGGCTTGAAAGCATTTCTTGGCCCAGTGGAATCAAGAGGTACCAGGACAGCCCCAGAACTGTTTCCAGCCCCCGACCTTGATATTTATTTGCAAAGCCTGACAGGAAATCGTCAATGAGGGTTCCATGAAAAACAAAGAAAAATGCAGGAATCAGAAAAAACAACAGACTGTTCTAAACAGCTTCACAAAGACATACCTTAAAGATTTTTCTTCTAAAGATGCCAGGAAAATAGTTCCCTTCCACGGTTTAACTATACAATACATACTGCAGACCTACTAAGTGCATATTCCTGGGCTAGGGGCCAAGGACACTCCTATTTCCCACTGAACGGGGGCGGGGTGTCTCATGATCCTGAGGTGAAGTGTCAGAGAAGAGTTTGGCTGCTTCTGTGGTGTATGAGAAGGACAGGAGGTGAAGTGCAAAAAGATGTCAAAGGATATTTTGGGAAAACTCATTGGACAACATGCTATTTAATCTGTACTTCAAAGAACAGGTGGGAGTTTTGTGGAAGTGAAAGAGGAACATGGGATTGAGGAGAACAGATAATCTAAATGGTATCAGAAACTGAGCCTTAAAATAACTCGGGAAAGCACGGCATTAGAGTACCTGACAGCCACTGATAACCATTTTTGCTACTCTTTCTGCGCAAGCATCCTAACACATAGAAAAATGTGTGCCATGCACACACATGCCCGGAGAGACAGCAACAAAAGGTTGGGAACTCAGGTGTCAGCAAGCAGCAGGTAGATGAGATTCAGTCTCATGTCACGTAATGACATTTCAGTGAACATCTGACCATGAATAGGACTGTGATCCCAGAAGGTCATATTGCTTAGTGATGACACAGCAGTCTTAGTGTGTACGAGTCACAGTGTTCTCACCGTAATGAAAACTGCCCCGCACTACACCCTCAGGTCATACACATGGGGTAACTGGTAGAGACTCTAAATGAGCCCATGATATGAACATGTTCTATAAATAGCCACTACTCAACTCTTGAACGATTGAGCCCATGAGGGGACACTGTCTCAGGGTGAAGGTCCTACAGCTCTAGGAGCCATATAGTCTGCTACTGGGTGGTGTTCATTCTGGAAATCATAAACCTCACATACTACAGATCAGAATTAACAACAAAACAAAAAACTGTAGGCCAAGGACTGGCTAGGTAACTTAGCAGGCAAAGACACCTCTTCTACCTTGTTCCATAAATTCAATCTCAGAATCTACATGAAGGTGGAAAGAGAGTCAACTCCACAAATCCTCAGCATCACATGTACAATTAAGCAATCAAAAATTATGGACCAATTAATAAAACATTTAAGTAATGAGAAATATGTCTGGAAATGTCTAGAAACTTTTCATGTAGAAACTGTTTTATGAAGGTGGAACAGGACAACAAATGGCAATGATAGAATTTATTTTTTTGTTCACTTTGTATCCTGAATGTAACCCCTACCTTCCCTTCCTCCGAGTCCCAACCTCCCTCCTTTTTTCCCCTATCCCTCCTCCCCTACGCCTCCGAAAGGGGAAGCCCTCCCCTAACCAACCTATTCTAGTACATCAAATCACATCAGGACTGAGCACATCCTCTCCCAATGAGGCTGGGCCACCAGGGGGAAGTGATCAAAAATCAGGCAACAGAGTCCTTGTTAGAGACAGCCCCTGCTCTCCTTACTAGGGAACCCACATGAAGACCAAGCTGCTCAATGGCTACATATGTGTCCATGCATGGTCCTTGGATGGTGCTTTGATCTCCATAAGACCTCCTGGGCCCAACATAGTTGACTTCATTGGTCTTCTTTTGGAGTTCTTATCCCCTTTGGGTCCTTCTATTTTGCCCCCCACTCTTCCAGAAGGCTCCCTTTGCTATGCCTAATGTTTGGCTGTGAATCTCATCATCTCTTTCCATTCACTTCTGGGTGGAGCCTCTCTGAGAACAGCTATGCTAGGCTCCCATCTGCAAGCATAGCAGAATATCCTTAATAGTGTCAGTTTGGCTCTTTCCCATGGGATGGGTCTTAGGTTGGGCCAGGCATTTGTTGGACATTCCTTCAATCTCTGCTCTGTCTTTATCCTTTGTATCTCTATCCCTTGTACATCTTGTAGGCAAGGTAAATTTCCCCTCCCTCCATTAGAAGTCCTATCTGGCTAGCAAGTGGTCTTTCAGTCCATGACCCATGCTACCATGAATCTTAGCCAGAGTCACCCCCATATCTTCCCAAGAGCCTACCCTGTTGTAGGTCCGCAACTTGTCTCCGAGATGCCCCCACCTTTGGTTCCTCTTCTCTCTCCAAGCTCTCTGATCTTTTGCCCATGCTCTTCCCACATCTGATCCCTACCCTCATTTCCTTCCTCATTCCTTCTCCTACCTTGTTTCCCCTCTTCATCCACTTCTACTCTCTATTCTATTTCTACTTCTGAGTGAGATTCAAGCATCCTTCTTTGGGACTTCCTTGTTGTTTAACTACTTTGGGTCTATGAATTGTTGTATGTTGTATCTTGCACTACATGACTAAAATGAACTTATAAGTGAGTATATGCCATGTATTTCTTTCTGGGTCTGGGTTCCCTCACTTCAGGATGATCTTTTCTAGTTCCATTTATTTAGGACTTACTTGATTTTTTTTTTTTTTTGCCAATAGTATTCTGTAGTTTCAAATTTTATTTCATACACAAATTAATGTTCAGCTTACACTTATAGTAATGTGCCAAAAAAGCTAGTAAGCATTAGAACTATGTTACGCATTTTGCAATATGATAATGTCAAATATGAAGGCAAATATAATTTCAAATTTCATGATTTCCTTGTTTTTATTGCCTGAGTAGTATTCTGTTGTGTAAATGTACCACAATTTCTTTATCCATTTTTCAGTTGAGGGACATCTAAACTTGTTTCAAGTTTCTGGCTCTTACGAATAAAGCTGCTAAGAACATAGTTGAGCAAGTCTTCTTGTTGTTAGGAGGAGGATCTTTTGGGTATATACCCAGGAGTGGTATAGCTGGGTCTTGGGGGTGTGCTAGTTCCAATTTTCTGAGAAAGTGCCAGATTGATTTTCAAAGTGGTTTTACAAGTTTACATTCCCACCAGCAACAGAGGAGGGTTCCCCTTTTCCCACATCCTCCTCAGCATGTGCACTTGAGTTTTTGATCATAGCCATTCTGATAAGTGTAAGATGAAATCTCAGAGTCATTTTAATTTGCATTCCCTAATAACTAAGAACATTGAGCATTTCTCTTACACACACACACACACACACACACACACACACACACACACACACACACAAGAAATGTGGTAGAATCTGGAAGGCTTCTAGGATGCCTTACTGCCATGTGCTGGTGTAACAGGCCTGAGACAGGGTTCTAAAATTATAATATTTCGAAATGCTTAACATAGTTCTAATACTTACCAGCTTTTGGGCACACTAATCAAAGTATGAGTTGAACATTAATTTGTGTATGTAGTAAAATTTGAAATTACAGAATACTACTGACAGAAAAAAAAAATCAAAGAAATCCTAAATAAATGGAAAGATACACTGTGTTCATAAATTAGAACAGATGATATTATACTCAACCATCCTCAAACTGATGCTGATTAAATTTTATTCCAAAGAAACACAAAAGAGTTAAGAGGATTGAGAAGATGGCTCAGGCACTAAAGTCCACGCCGCACAAGCATGAGGACCTGAGGTTCAGATCGACAGCACACACATAAAATCCAGGTGTAACAGTGCACAGCTGTAACGTCAGTGCTGGTGGGCAGAGACAGGTGGACCCACAGAGCACTGGCCAGCCAGTCTACCCAATCAATGAGCTACACGTTCAGAGAGAAGATTTGTCTCAAAAAATAAGAGGAACCATCTATGGCTTCCGTATGCGTGTGCACAGATATATACAAACACGTTCATGTACGCATGAGCATGTACACATTCATACAACACACACACACACACACACACACACCAAGCTGGTTCCTGAAAATAAACAAAGCTAGAATACTTTGATCCCAAAACTACTGCAGTGAAAATTGTATGATATTGACACTGAAACTGACCAGGAAAAAAAAAAAAGGCCAACAGAACAATCATTAGGGAAGAGCTATGTATACCTTGCCACTTGTTGAGGAGGAGGCAAGACAACAGAAGGACAGAGTTTTTAAACAAATGCTGTTTCAGCCAAATACCATGTGAAAAAAAAAAAAAGTCAGCCCTATTTTTTTTTTTACCATAGATCCTCTAACAACCATGATTGTGAATCCAAATGTAAAAAAAAAAAAAAAAATGCAACACTAGGAAAATACACGTGGAAATATATCTCAAAATTTCACAGATCCTCAAATGGACCACAATAACCACTTTAAAGATGAGTAATTGGATGATGCCAACACAAAAGTATTCTTCTTATCAAAACACAAAATCCAGAGAGTAAAGGGGCACTTGAGAAAAGATATTTACAACACACATCTGTCAAAATATTCAAAACAGAACAGAGGAAGAAGTAGAAAGCAATGTGAAATAGATGAAAAATATGTACCAAAGATTAAAAATGGTTCAAAGGCTTGCACATTTCAAGTTGTTGGAGCAAAGCAGGGCTAAGCTCTTTCTTTCACTCTTTGGCTTACCAGTTGCCATAAGGCCAGAAACCTTCTACACCATTCACTTCTGCCATGCTATAGGGGGTCACCATGGTCACAAGAAGCTGTTATTTAAGGATGGATTTGAGACCTTTGAGTCTGTGAGCCAAAATGTTTGTTCCTCTTAAGTTGATTGCTACAGGTGTTTTGTCACTTACAGGAAGCTAACCATCAGAAACTAATATGTCTGTGACTATATCCTTCTTTTGGTGGCACTTGGCCCTTACCGGGATCATCACAGTCAGATCACAAGGACAGATGCTTAATGGCAAACATAGAGGTAGTGTGAGTTTTGACCAATGTGTCATCCAACACAGTAGGTACTTCTTTCTCTGTGCTACAAGATAAATGCCTACCCAGAATTTAACAAACTTATCTGGTTTGGTTTAACAGCCTGAATTCCCTCTAGCTTCAATGTCAATGAGGGCAAGCTCCATGCCTCTTGGCTCTTTACAGCTCCAGCACATAGCATATGACAGAACTAACAATACACTAAAGTATATCTATGCAATGAAATATTGAGTGCCCATAAGTCAAATAATATGCTATGCAGCTATGTTCCTAAAGTTGTTTCCTGGTGAAAGAAAAAAATATCAATGCTATATAAATACACACACACACACACACACACACACACAAACACATATATATGGCCTTGTTGGAATGTCATTGGGGGTAGATTTTGAGGGTTCATATATATTTATATATATGTGTGTGTGTGTATGTATATATTTATATTTAAAAACAATGTACAAAAATCCATAGTAGAAAACTGGTAAGAATTCACCCCTCAGTATTAGTGCAGCATTGGTTTCAAGATTGTCTTTATACCAGGGTCCTCAGATACTTAAATTCCTTCTATAAATGGAATATTTGTGCATATAACCTGTGCATATGCTTTTGTATAATTTTGAAAGCCTCTAAAGTTATAAAGCCTTATAATGCCCAAGGCCAGGTGTATTCTATATAAATATTTATCATATTCTATTGATCAGTGAATGCCAAGAGAAATGTCTGTCTATACATATTTATAAATTGTGATTATCTTTGATGCAATTTTGAACATTTTTTTCTTTTTGAATTATTTTCTGCAGTTTTTAGTGAGCAATGGTGATTGGCCATACCATATATATATGCGGTATAGATATAGATTAAGATAGATAGATAGATATAGATATATAGCTATAGAGATAGAGATGATAGAAATATATTGCGGTGCTTTGAATGAGGATGGGCCCATAGCTCATATATTTGAATGCTTGGTCTCCAGTTGGTAGAAGTGTTTGGGAAGGATTAGGAGGTGTGGCCTTGTTGGAGGAGTGTCACTGGAGGTAGATTTGGAAGTTTCAACAGTCCGTATCATTCCCAGTTAACTCCCTCTCTGCCATGCACTTGTGGCTGAGGTTAACGTTTTCAGCACTATGCCTGCCTGCCTGCCTGCCTGCCTGCCTGCAGCCATGCTTTCCACCATGACAGCCATGGATTCTAACCCTCTGGAACCGTGAGCCCCCACATTGCATGCTTTCTTTTATAAGCTGCTTTGATCATGGTATTTTATCATGGCAACAGAAAAGCAACTAAGACAAATATATAGATACATATATGGACATGTTTCCATATAACTTCATATATGTGTGTATTTAGCTATCCTCAGTGAATCAGTGAGGCATTAATCAATTAATTTAGAAAGAGGGTCCCACGTCCCCCAAGATATCTTAAACTGACAAAGTAGAAAAAGGTAACTTTAGGCCTCTGCCTACCAAATGTTAGGATGAAAGTCATGCATTACCATGCCCAGTTAATGTAGCAGTGGAGGTTCATCACAGGGCTTCATGCATGCCAGGCACACACTCTACCCACTGAGCTACATTCCAGACCCAGTGAACGTATAAACAAACTTGATCGACAGTTTAAATCAGCACCAACTCCAACACTTTTGTTTATTTTATTAAAATAATTTCAGTGGTACTCTTAATGTTTAAAAACAAAATATTTTCCTATTTTCTAATCATTGTCTTTGGCATGATTCAGTTCGAATACAATGTCTTATGTTGAAAGGTAATTTATTTCTTGATTCTGCATAATTTGTGCCCAAGAACAATCCAAAGTATGCAGATTTTTCTTTTCTTTCTTTCTTTCTTTCTTTTCTTTTCTTTCTTTTTTTTTTTTTTATAATTTCTGTGATCCCCGCTTTCCTTTCCAACTGCCCAGCTGCGAGGCTTGTCAGTCAGGCCAGCCTCTGTGGAGGGAGCTTTCTTTGAACTAATAATTCCATCCTAGTTCCATTTCTGCCTCCGCACACATTCAGTGAGTGTTCACACACTGTACCCTTGACAAGTGCACCAGACTCGGAGGCGGGAGCTAGCCTTGTGCCCTGATTAGCCAAGCTAGACTCCAAGGCAGTGAGACAGACAGCTTCTGTAACTGCCTACCCAAGATCCTTCATGCCTGGAGCATCTCAGACTCTCAGGAAGGCACATGTAGCATCTGACCAATAAAGAGCAGTGTTTTCAATGTTCGCTTTAAAGCAGTAATACTCAGATCTCTGTTACCACAACAAATTAAATCAGGCATCCATATTTGCAAATGATGTGGGCTCAGGGCTTAAGAGGCGTCAACCCCTGCCTGCCCTGCCACAACACTTTCAGTCTTTAGTGAACCAGGGAAGCAAGAGACGTGAAAGATGGCCCTGAAAATGCCCTTTGACAGGACACTCTTAAGGGCCTAAAACCTCATACCAGGGTCTACCTCTTAAAGGTTTTACCACCTCCTAGTAGGTCCACTACCGAGTCTTTACCATGTGGGCCTGTGCCGGGCAGTGCTGGTGTTAAGTATAGTTGGAGGCCATAGTGCAGGTGGTTTCATGAACTTCTAGGATCCAGTGTACAGAGACAGTGCACAGAATGGCTCCCATTCCTCAATCCAGGGTATCTGAATATTTTTCCAGCACTAAAAGTAAGCGCCTATGGTAGGATTTCCACAAAGTGTAGAGCTACAATCAGTTGATTGTAAATGAATCATTGTAAAACTAAATGAATACATTCATGACTTCCACATGGTAGGGCGTGAAAGTTTCTGCCATGAATTCCTACGGGGTGCTGTGCTGCAGGCTGCAGCTGTGTGACCATCGGTGCCAGTTTGTCCGATTGTCAACTTGAATTACATAGGAGTTAAGCCTCTGGGCACGGCTATTGGGAATTTTCTAGATGCTTGGTTAGCTGAGGCGGGAACATCCACTCTAAATGTAGGTGGCAGCACTCCGTGGGCGGGGCCTGGGACTGGATAAAAGCACAGAGAGCAAGCAGAGCACCGGCCTCCACGTCTGCTTCCTGACCACGGCTGCACCATGACTGGCTCCCTCACATCCATGCTACCATGACTGCCTTACCATGAGGGCGTTGCCCTCCCAAACTGTGAGCCAAAATTAATCCCTCCCTCCTTAAGTTGCTTCTGACGTGTAATTTTCTCACAACAACGAGAAAGTAACTAACACCAAGAACTAATGCTGGCAAGTCCTGGCTTTCAAAGAGCCACACAAGACTAACGCAGAATCCCTCAGAATACAGAGGGTCTCCATTGCTATAGATCTATTTCCTAATCAAAGAGGTAGTGAAGGTTATCACTGGGCTCTGAACTAGGAAATTGAACCCCAAGTCCACCTGCTTTCCTGCTCTATGCCTCTGCCTGTACCAGCAGCTGGCCCTGCTTAGAACAAGCTGCATGCCAGACACCTGCTAAGTCCTGCACCTGCCTTAGCTCATCCCAAGCTCACATCCTCCTACCACTCTCATTCCCCGGCTTTTTATACATGAGAAAGCTAAGGCCAAATGAGACCAGAGAACATGCTTAAGCTCGGGTGAACTAGAAATGGTCCTGAGTTTGAAGCCAGGTTTCTGACCCCAGCCCCTAGCTCAACTTCTCATCTCTACCAAATCGCAATATGGTGTCACTACCAAATTGAATGTCATTGATCTTATATTTTTCTTTTCTTCTAAAAGATTTACTTATATTTAAGATTTTCCGTTTAAGTCATTGGACCACGTTGAGTTAATTTTTTTATATGGTATAAGATGAAGGTATAACTCCATTCAAATGTGGGTCTCTAGCGTCCTGGTTGGATTTTTTTTTTGGGGGGGGGATGTTTGTTTGTTTGTTTGCTTGCTTGCCTTTGTCAATTTACCAAAACCTAGACGTGTCTAGGAAGAGAGAATCGCCATTTGAGAAAACACCTTTATTAGAGTGCCCTGTAGGCAAGTCTGTGGGGACATTTTTGTGATGAAGGAATGATGTGGGGGTCTCAGTCCACTGTGAGTGCTGCCATCCCTGGGAAGATGGTCCTGGATGATATAAGAAAGCCAGTTGAACAAGTCATGGGAGGAAGCCAATAAGGAGCATTTCTGCATGGCTTATACTTCAGTTCCTTGGCTTTCCTCAATGGATTGTGACCTAAGATTCGTAAGTCAAGTAAAGAGTTCCCTCCCCAGGTTGTTTTAGGTCATGATGTTTCCTATGGCATTAGAAAAACAGCTAATATACCTCACGTTCTTAAGTGGTCTTGGAACCCTTGCTCCATAATCATGTGATCATATGTGAGAGTTTCTGGTCTAGCCCACTGGTCCACAGGCTTTCTTTATGCTATGCAAAATTAGCACAACAGTGCCATGCTATTTTGATGACTCTCACTTTGAGGTAAGTTTTGGCACACCACTTAGTTAGTCTCCCTGAGAGTCCACATAAATTTTAAGAAGGACATTTTCTGATTTAAAGAAAAAAAAATCTTTCACTGTTTCTGTGGCAAAATATCCAACAGAAACACAGGCCAAAGTATTTACTTTGGCTTGTGCTTTCCAAAGATTCCATCCATAGACACTTGACATTATTACTTCTAGGGCCTACAATGAGCTGAGTTCCATGGAGCATGTGGTACAGGAAAACATTTCACACCATGGTGGGCAGGAAGCAGAGACAAAAAGATGGAAGGTACCGGTACAAGGTTGAGTCCTCCTGGACACCCTCCCCGAGTAACCTACCTCCTTTAAGTAAATCCCACCTCCCCAAAAGAGACCCATACAGAAATGTCATTGGGATTTGGAAAGACTTCATATAACAAAGACATTCAAATCAATTTGCTAATATACTATGAGTGTTGGAGCCTACCAATCTTCCCTACCATTCTGCATGCATTTTAGGATTAGTTGTTTGTATTTTTCATCCTCACAAAAATCTACTCTTATATTATGTGCTAGCCCTACTCAGCTCGCTCCTCTGGAGGAATCAGGGTAACTAAGTTATGAACAAGCCAGTACTTGGCACACACTTCTGGAGGAATCCAGGTAACAGCATCAGATCATCACATTCTTGTATGATACCAACCAAGGCGTCTTAAGAGCTGAAACAAAATGAACTGAAAATAAACAGACCTCTTTGATGAACAGACTTCAGATTTCTCTGCAAAGTAAAACAAACCTGTCTTGGTTGGCACATTTCAGCTGTTTCATGATTATGTAAGAGCTACGATGGACCCAAAATAAGAGCTGAAGGTTTTCTCAACAGTTTAAACAAGTAGAACTTTCCCCCACCCACCCGCCTCCTTCAGTCTACTGTAGCTTAATAAAATCTAAGGGTGACCATCAGGGATAAGTGGTTTATTATTTCTAAGGCTATATTACCAGATGCATACTTATTGTAACTGCTCATAACTGGACATGGTTTATTCTATTTATAGCATTTAATGCTATTTTTTAAGTTTAAATAAACAGATTGAAGAATTGAAGTCTGCATGGCAATGTTTTTACATAATATAAAAGGTATGAAACACAACCTTTTCCTTCCTTCTGTGGAGTCTAATGAAACTGCCAGTTGTTTATTTTAGCACCAGACACTCTTGGCCTACAGAGCACGGGAAAGACACAAGAAAATCTTGCTTTGATGTTTCTAGAGTTTACTGAAAAGCTCTTATAAACCAAGATAGCAAAATTGCTCTTGCTGGTCCAGGGCCCTGTCTTCACTGTGCCCATTCCCTTGGCAAACAGTACTCCTAGTCCCAAAGGAACAGGTCAGCAGTGGTGGTGTGAGAGGAAAGAAGCCATTTTTATCTGGCCTGTGAGTTTTAACCTTTTATGGGACAGAGACATTTCCAAAATCTGATAGAATCTGTGAGTTCTGTAACTAATGTTTTTGGATTATGCAAACAGCAACACATGGTCATTACAAAGATATGGCATCAACAGGAGTAGGAGAGACTTGGGATATGAGGACCTATGCCAGAATCATCCTAAGTCAACTGAGACTAAAGGAAAGTGCCAGAAAGCATCTAACCCAGAGATGCTTAGGTTATCAATACCTCAGGGTTTGTTTGTTTGTTTGTTTCTTACCATGAGAAACAGGCATGGCATGACCCAAGTGGCTGAGGCTGTGCAAGACCATAGGCTGACTGTTGATTCAAATCCAGGAACTCACACGTGTAGGGACATAACGCTAGAGTGTTCTGGAAAGAGTCTCAATAGTCAGGAAGGGTGAGGAGAGGAATAGAAGAGGGAATCATCAACAAGACTCAGAGGCAACAGAAAACTTCAAGTGGGGCCAGGCAGACAGTGGATAAAGCACAACTTGTGCAGGGCATGCTGTGAGGAACTACTCTTAGAGTCCTAGAGGGGCAGAGCTCCTCGGAAGAGAGATGGATGCCTTCTTCCCTCTTTGCCTATCATTGTACTGCAACAATGGAATCCAAAGGATTAAAATGTCCCAGGAGTCCCATCCATGAAAAAAGAAAAAGCAAAGCCCTGGTATGAGCCAGAGAGAGAAGAGATTTCACAAAGTTCTGATACCTTTCCAGATAGTCTGCAGCAGAGACAAAGCTGGGATGGTATGGGTGAGACCATACCTCAACTGGGAATGTTCACTCATGCATATTTGTACTTAAGTATAAACTCATATGAGAACCTAAAGATACATCTGTGGATCACTGGGACATGTTGTTTGTTCCTCTCCAATGTGACCACATTGAATTAAGTCCCCTTTTTCTGCTTTTTATGATTTCTCATCTCTCTAGTTAACTTATTGGGGGGAAAATGGCTAAGTCTAGCTTGTTGGGACTATGTGAGCCAAGGAATTGAGCCTAAATACTCTGGTGACTATAATAACTAGGGTTCATGATATAGTTTCACAAGCAGTGAGATGGGGCTGTGAGGAAGCCTTAGGCTTAAGTGACCAGAAAAGTGACATAGCCACATAGTGACTGCTCTGGGTGCAGCCAGAGCCTGGCCTACTGGTGTTGTAGGTTGGGCATGGTGTTTTTCCTCCTGCCCTGGAAATAATGACTCATGAGGCTAATTAAATATTATACAAATACCTAAGCTATATAGCTAGCCTCTTCTTTGACTAGCTCATAACTTAAAATAACTTATTTATACTAATTTATATTTTGCCACATGTCTGGGTTACCTGAACTCAGGTACCATGCATCCTGTCCTTTTCATATCTTTCTGGCTAAAATTTCCTGTGCCTGTCTCTATCCCAGAATTCCTCTGCCTAAAGGATATTCTGCCTCCTATTTTCTGACTAAGCTATAAGCCATAATTTTTTTTTTTTTTTGGGAGGGGGGCTTTGTTTTGTTTTGATGGTTTTTTGTTTTGTTTTGTTTTGGGTTTTTTGTTATATTTTAGGGGTTTCAAGACAGGGTTTTCCTGTATAGCCTTGGCTCTCCTGGACTCGCTTTGTAGACCAGGCTGGCCTCAAAATCACAGAAATCTGCCTGCCTCTGCCTATCCAAGTGCTGGGATTCCAGGAGTGCACCACAACGGGACATAGTTGTTTTTTTTTTTTTTTTTTCGTTTTTTTTTTTTTTTTTTAATTGACAAGTGTCATGTCCATACAATACACAAGAGATCCCTTCTACATGCTGGCCTGACATATCATTGAGTACCCCTAAAACATGAGTGGGGCTGAAGCTTCTAAGAATCCATGCTACTCAGGAATAGAACTAGTTCTATGAGAACCAAATGGGGCAAAAGAAGAAAAAAATGGTGCTGCTGGTTTGTAAGCATATCCTCTTAAACCTTGAAAGCTACCTCCCTCTCTGGTCAGTAGACAGACATGCCCATATCCAGATAGCAGTCACCTCAACAAATTCAACAGTATCAAGTAAACAGAACACAGTTAAAATGAGGGCCAGGAAGCTGGATCAGCTTGTCCCACTTAAACATGAGAGAACTGTACTACCCAAGGATACTTTCTCGTGTAATGAGAATGCTCTCTCTCCCAACTGTTGTCCAGCATGGAGGCATTAACCTCTGGTGGCTGTTAAACATCTGAAATGCCACAAGGGGCTGCCTGACCAGAGAGTGTGCTTCTAGAATGAATGAGGAGTGTATTCAAGGGCATCTACAGATTACTTTCTGTAAGCAAAAATGGCTCCAAACTGATTTTTGTAAAGAAGATAAATCCATGAAAGGAAACTGGTGGGTTAGTCAAGGCTGAGTTTCTAGGATGCTATTTGAGTGTCAGTATGTGTGCCACTACCTCTACTGGTAAGGTAGTTAAGTTTAGCAGAGGTAAGTCAGAGGCTTATATGGACCCGTAAATTATCTCCTGCATTTCTTTTGCTCTCACTATTACTCAGGCTGAGGTAAAGGACCAGCAGGGAATTCCAAAGCTCTCTCCAGCCTGAGGGGAACTTGTACTTCCTAGACTTATTCTGTAAAAAGCAATTTTAAAGCTTAACACTGCCCTTGAGCATATCTAGATTAGTGAAGAGGCCGACCACCAAAGTCTTATCTTTTTGTTTTTATGAAGAGATAAGTAAATGCCTCCTGTTTGTCGTCTTCCTCTCTCTCACAGAGAGACAAGGGCTAACTGCAGGGCCTGGGACTATTCTGGAAAGTGGAGGCTTACTCCCCAGTTCTTGTGGTTCTACAAGCCCTTCCTTCTGGAATAATTAGAGAAAGGCTACAGACATGGAACCTGCATGCCACACTAGTCCTGGTGCCCATTTTGACATTTTTCCCCCCACGGTTTGGCTCAAATACTGAGCAAAACACAAGAACACCAGAGAAAAGGAGCCAAGCAACAACCATTCTGTTGTTGGATGTTATGTCATTCATTAATGAGCCTGCTAAGAAAAGAGGTAAACAGGGTGAAAGTCACAGGGACTGGGGACTGGAGCCTCTTCAGACAACCACCACAGTGTTTCCTGTCTATAAATGAAGATAAAAGTCCTTAGGAGAGACTATTTGCATTAAGAGATTTAGCAACTACGTGTGGTGTGTGGCCTTATTGGGGTCCGTATATAGAGTAAGTAAGTGAAAGAAATAATTCTAAGAATAATAGGAATGGGAGATTCACTGGGTATTAGTGATACTGCAAGATGCTTATGCATATTTTTAGGAAAAGCCCACATTTTTTTTAAAGACTCATACTAAGATGTAACCAAGTTCTAGAATTTGTTTTCATATACTTACCAACAAGGGACAGAAGCAGAGGAAAGAATGAGAGAAGTAGAGGAGGGAAAGAAAAGAGAGTGGGAAAATGGACAGTAAGAAAGGAGGAATTAGAATCTACTTTGGATGAGTTATTTCTTGTTTTGTTTTGAGACTGTCTTGGTATGTGATCTAGTCTGACCATGAACTCATAATCCTCCTGCCTCTATTTTCTGAATCCTGAACTACAGGATGAGTGTCACCATGCCAGTTTAAGTAGCCAGTTTATCTAAAACCTTCCCTAGAATGCATTGCCATATTTAAAACCAAACCTTCCCCAAACCCTCTCAAGTATGAACCACACAGGATGCTGGCTCCTGGTGGGAGTTACCTGTAGGTATTACATATTCTCAAATCAATCACTTGACATTTTTACAACATCACAAAATCTACACCTTTGCTCTAGCCTAAATCAACAACAAAGCACCAGCCAAGGCTACATATATTGCAGAAGCCTTGTAAATCAGCAGTTGCCTTTCGGCTCCAGGGGCCTCGAGGTTTGACCAGCTGTTCAAAACAGTAAAATCTCATTAGTTCAATGTCCAACCACTCACCAGTTAGCCTCACTTCAAAGTCATAAGAACCCAGAATCCAGAGAGAGAATAACCAGGAAACTTCTGTATTTTTAAAGTTCATTAACAAGCTGAGAATTTGACTTCTTGTCAATACGTAAAATGAAATAGCATGGCATTAAAGGGGCTTTTCGCTTTAATCACCCCCCCCTTTACTTTTATGAGAAGACGTTTTTGTTTCCTCTGTTGCAAAAGAATTGGTAGGTTTCTGTGCCCCATATGATCAAGGTGAGAAATCAGATGTTAAAGTCATTTACTGTTTGGATGTCCTGAAATTCTGACTAAGCATCACATTGACTGGAACACCAGGCCAGAGGAAGAAGGTACAGAGGAACGTTACGGAAGACCAGGTATTCTTCATCAGCATTTTAATGAAATCAGACAGCAACAATCATCCAGGAACATGTCACAAAGCACTGAAATGGTTCTTGGCAAGCAAGCGTGTTGGCCACCAAATTCACTCTGACATCTATCAGTTGGCAAAAGCAATGGGGGATGAGCATGGATGGGTTTATTTGGGGGTTTTTACTTTTCCTGGCTTGGGATCTGGAGCTAACTCGATCAACTTTTACTTCAGCCCCAATTACATTCTGATTTTTGGTGAATGCTAGATGCAGAAGATATGTCTTCTAATGTTTTCTCATTTTGTTCATGATCTTCATCCACCCAAAGAAAGCGCTATAGAAATTTTGGGGATTGTGTGCATTAGATTAGGGCTTAAGAAAGAGGGGAGCCATCAAGGTACGAATGAGGTAGGGGATGTCGGGCAGCGAGCTTGGCTGTATGTCAATCACTGTTGACCAGCAATAAGTGTCTCTACAGCAGTAAGTGCCTGTTTGTCACTATGCAAAGCCCACCTATTGGAAATAAACATTGGAGACACTATTTGGAAAGCGGTATCCATCAGACACCTGGCCACATCAATAAATCTTTCCTCAAATGTGTTGTCATTCAGGCCCATGTACAACCTGCTCTTAAGGCTTGTTGTCAGATCTTTGCAATATTATTGTAAGTGAAGCCTGGCAGATCTTAACTTTAAATCTGAGGAAAACAAGAGAGACATCAGAGCACTGGTGAGGAGGAATTTAATCCAGCCACATGGCTGCTTTGGCAAGGGATCACATCCAAAGACCTAGGTCTGTGTGATCTGGCTGAAATACAGACGTGCCCGCCCTTAGTACATACCTTTAATTTCTCTGGCTGGAATATAAACATGACACACCTTTAATACCTCTGGCTGGAATTTAGTACATACCTTTAATCCCAAACAATGAACTCTAATTGAGGGGCAGACAAAGTGACCAATCATAAAAAGATTTGACAAATGAGTCAGAGATAGGGTACACCCAACACTCAGGAAAACAGACAGGAAAGAGAAGCTACTTAACAGTAGCACAGAAAGAGAGAACAAAAGAGTTCATGGGGATAGTATAGTAGAGTTTGGAATTACAGTAAAGCTCATTGCAGTTCAATGCAGTTCAATTGAATGCAGTTGAGTTCATGCAGTTCAGTTCACGAAGTTCAGAGACAGTTTTTTTTTTCAAGCAGAGCAATTCAATGTCAATGTAGAGAGGAGTTTTGATCTAGAACAGCTGAGTTGAACCAATCACCCAGAGTTCAGAAAGAACTAGAAAGGGTGAGCTTATTCAGCAGAAAGTCTCAAAGGCGGAAGACATTCTAGGCCTAGGTTAACAGATGGAGGCCGTAAGTTGAAGCCTTTAAGGTCTGAGCTTGCAGAAGATTAGGTTGTACAGACACTAGACACTTTCAGGCCTAGGCTTAGGTATGGTTATATAGAAATGCTATGGGCTCAGCCCAAGCCATGTATTAATAAATCTTGGGTATGGCTCTCATCTCATCCCCTCCTCTGAGGAGTGAGAGTCATGTATTACTTGGGAAGCTTAGTGGTTATGGTGCCTTTCTATTCAAATGAACACTGGTCTCAGTTACAAGGTTTCACTAGACAAAAGTTTGCTGTAACATGTACTCTTTCATTTTGTAACCTACATCATTTGCATTGGAATCCTGTTGTCCCACAGTAAGTGTCAATAGATATTGCTTGGATGAATAAATGATGTCAGTCTTGATTAACTTTTTGTTGGCAAAGGTAAGCCCCATTTGCCTTCTAAGGTCAAGTACAAATTTCTTGAAGATAATTCATTACTTTTAATCATGTTTCTATTATATGATAACATTGTATGAACTCTAAGGATAGTATTGTTTTCTTTTTTTTCTGTTTGTTTGTTTTGTTTTTTTGTCATGGGAAAGGCAAATACAATTGCCACAGCAGGCACAGGCAATTCATCTGAGAACATTTTGTGTTCTCTAAAGAAAGAACACTGAGCCCAGCACAGAAAGCCACTGTCTAAAAATTAAACTGAAAATTTCTGTAGAACAATCGGTGCTCACTGGCAAATTTTCCAAATTACTAGAATGGTTTTGGAAACCAGACCAGAGACAACATTCATGTACAAAACTCTGCCAGCTTCTCACATAAGCTTTTAACATCACCCTCTGCATTTGGGACAGATGAATGGGTAATTGGAGGCCTGTGGAAAATATGAGTAGTGGGGTTATAGATTCTTCTTTGCTGCTCACGTATCTCCCACATTCTAGGAGAGAAGGAAATGGCTTGTGTAATGTCATGCTGGTGTTAGATGACTATTGTTGCCATGTTCCACTAATCACCTCGGGCAGATCTGGGTGGGGATTTGGGTTCTCCAGCCAAGGGAACCACAAAAGTCACAAGTACCTCATGTTTGGTTCCCCCCTCCCACTTCTACAAATATCCAATCTGGACTGAGCACCAAACATATACATGTCCAAAAACCCCAGCTTCCTCTCTTTAAACCGAATGATGTGCTTAACAGAAAAAAAGGAAATGAAATTAAACCAAAGCAGGTTTCCGAAAGCACTGTAGTTACTGGCCAACTTAAAGTCTCCCCAAATGTTAATAACAACCTATGATTATATCCTGGGTAAAGGATCATCCAAAACAGAAGAAATCAGAAAAAAAAAGACACAGTAGGCCAAGATATTCCTTGAAAGGGAATCCCAGCCTTGAACCAAGTAGCTCCAACCAACCTGGCAGCAGGAAAGGGCAAACACCCCCCAAGAGGGGCCTATCAAGCCAAAAAACCTATTGCCACACCAACCCCCTAGCTTAGAGAGATGAGAAGAGTTCAGCAGAATAGGAAGCATGCAGCTTCTTGCCCAAATGTGTCCTGAATTCCTCTAACAAAAATTGATATTCAGATATTTCCAGGCCAGTGCTGATACAGAACATGAGTTGACCTTTTTTTTTTTTTTCCTTTTTTCCTTCTTTCTTTTTAATTTTTTTTTTTTTTTCTGGCAGGCATGCTTTCTTGGGGCTAATACTATGTCATCAGTCACTAGCATTTTTATTTATTTACACTTATTAACTTAAGTATACCTAGCTTTTCTGTCTCACACTGCTCCGGTTGATTGTTTCTGTAAATTTAACACAAGTCAGAGGTATCTGGGAAGAAGAGTTCTCAACTGAGAAAATGCCTCCATAAGATTGGCCTTAAACAATTGTACCCTCCATTGTCTTTATCAGTGATTGATGTTGGAGGGTCAAGCCCACCTCTGGGCTGGTGGTCTTTCTTGCATAAGAAAACAGGCTGAGTAAGCCCTGAGAAGCAAGCCAGTAAGCAGGGTGTTTCTATGGCCTCTGCTACAGTTCCTGCCTCTGGGTTCCTGACAAGAGTTCCTGCCCTGACTTCCCTCAGTGATGGAGTGTGACCTGAGAGTTGTAAACTGAAATAATCTCTTTCCTCCCCAAGTTGCTTTTGGCCATATGCTTTATGACAGCAATAGAAATCTTAAAATTCATGCTGAATAAGAACGGTTCCATAAGCTCATATATTTGAGCTGCTTAGTCATCAGGAAGTGGCACTATTTGGAAAGGATTAGGAAGTGTGGCCTTGTTGGAGGAAGGTGTGTCAGTGTGTGGAGGGGTGAGGTCTCAAAAGTCCATGCCAGGCCTAGTGTCTTTCTCTTTCTTTCTATATTGTCTCTCATGCTGTGTGTCTCTGTTTCTCTGTCTCTGTGTGTGTGTGTCTTTCTGACTCTCTCTGTATATGTCTCTGTCTCTCTCTCTCTGCAGCTCAAGATGCAGCTCTTAACTACTTCTTTAGCACCACTGTGCATAATGCCGTGCTTCCTGCCATGATAATGGACTAAACCTCTGAAACAGTAAGCAAGTTACGCAATTACATGCTTTTCTTTATAAGTGTTGCCTTGGTAATGGTGTCTCCTCACAGCACCAGAAAAGTGACTAAGGCACATACACACAAATCTCTGATATCTATTGTTCCTAATATCTTTTTATCTGCCACGTATACGTTTTCCTGTAAACGTATAACACAGAAATATCAACACAGAAAATTCACTTATGTCAAGCTCAAGACTGACAGTGAGAATTAAAAAGTGGAAGGAATTCGATGTTTAATTCTCTAAGTTTGTCATATTTGACAAATGTACAATATAAAAAACCAAATCACATCTGAGTTTTGAAGTGTTAAAAAATGTTAAATCCTACAACTTGCTCCGTTTGTTTACTGACTAAACTCCAAGAGCAAAACTATGTTGTGCCCAGTCACTCTGCCTTATTTAAATTTCTCCTTAAGGTAGCTGGGAGTTCCTTTAGATATTCAGGTTCTGTATGTAGATAATGTGCTTTTTTTGTCCTATGGTATATTTATGGGACAGATGGCTCTTCATGTTAGGATTTGGTGTTCCTTCCATTAGCAGCAAAGTTTTAATTGTCCATTCTTCTGTTCATCCGACAAACATTTTTAAGGCACCTTTAAACGTTTTTGACCTATGGTGTCAAAGTTACTGTGTCCCATGCTCAGAGGGTAAGATCTCCAGAAATCTTACGTTCTCAACGCCTAGAGACAGGTAAAGAAAACAGTGGGTATACAGACCTGTAAGTCAGGGTAAGAGAATCTCTTCCCTGGAAGTATAAAGAATGCTCCAACAGCTCAGAGAAAGAAAGCAGAGGAAACCAGTTACCTAAGTGTCATTTTGAAGGTAAAGGAGTAAGCTCCTGAGCATATGCACTGAATGGGTGCCTATAAAATCTTGCAACACTCCTTGAAAGATATACTGTCATTCCTCACACAGAAGACAAGTTCCCCAAGGGCAAGGAACACTTCTGTACACAGTAGGTTTTTTTTTCTCCAATACCCAGGACAGTACCTGGCATGTGTTTAGTAAATGTTTATTGAAACGAATAAAGATTAATAATGACTTTGGTCACGGGGACAATTCAGTGGTCACAGACAGTTGCTGATTACAGGCAGATTCTTTTGATTCCGTTATTTGGCCAATAAAGAATCTGTCAGCTCTGAAAAAACAAAGCAATGCGTTGCTTGTTCCAGTTTTAAGTTTATTTTTATTTGAGAGAAACTTCCTTGTCTCCTCCCGATTGTTCTGCTTTGCGAGCAGCCAGGAGGGCCAGCATTCGCTGAGAGATAACAAGGTTTGAGGGGTTTGAGGCGCGAATTTCCTTTTCTCACCCTGTTTCTCCAGCAGCTTCCCAGCTGACTGGGGGTGCCCTCTGCACATCCTCCAAAATGTGGGAATGTTTCCCTAGGGCTGTGCCTGAGGATTAACCACAGTTGGGAAAGCAGCGTTAGGAGAGATTTCGATGGGCCCACAAAGTATTAACACAATGGAATGTTTAGAAAATCATGTAGCTTGGCTCCATGCCTCAGACTGGCAGGGCTCGGTTTTGAAGTGACTGTGATGGTCCCCATTCCAATGGATCATAGTCCAGTACTGTTCACAGCCTGGGAAAAGCCTTTATGGGAAGAGAACAGAAAAGAAAGCCTGGAGAATGCTCACATCAGAATCCGTGTTATCCTGGGGCCAGGGGCCAGACCGATGTGGTAAATATCTAAATGAAAAGTGAGATCCAAAGAGTCTAGGGGCAGATAAAAGAACAGTGACCGTCTCTCCTTTTATGGCCTACTTAGGACTGAACTGTCCTCATTGCTTTTCTCTCAGACTTGTTTATAGACGTTAAACGACAGAGAAGACCCTTTTATTTTTAAAAAGGTTCTTAATGGAAAATTCATTTGATCACGTTTGAGAGGTGATTAAAGTTAGGTCAAACCTTGTGATCTCAAAGTCATCTTAATTAAAGATCCTAACTTTTGCCTCACAAATGTGGCATGCCAGAGAATGGTGTTTTCTTTAGAACTCTTAATAAAGTCATATTAATAATCTCTTACATTCAATCACATTTGGTACTTTGTAGGTTCCTATTATGAGCTATTGCCTACTCACTGTGCCCTATGAAGGTCATAAACCCAACATTTTAACCCCCAAAGTACAGATAAAGCCATAAACTCAGTATGAAAGGCAGATGAAAATAACCCCTGGACCTGCTGGCTTTGAAGTGTCCTGGATCAAAATGGGAATTTCATATGTAGGGAAAAGGAAACTGTGAGAAAAAATAGACTTATTGATTTGTTGATTTTATAGTATTGGTAATTTGTAGTAGAGATTTCGTACACATTATTTCACTCAATCCTGCCTTCAAAAGACACTCGATCATCCCTCACCGTGGATGATTTTTCTCACCCAGAGACAATGAGAAACTTGGAAACTCAAAAGGGATGATCCTAGAAGGTTAAAAAAGCCATCAATTAGTTCCTTTCCCCACACATTTATTCATTCATCAACACATATACTGAGACCTACTATGTGTGAAACAATGGTCTAGGGCTTTTATAAACACGGTCACCTTGTGGCATTGACTAGGCTCTGTCTTCTGGCACATTCCTACAGAGACTCCAGGGGAACAGCCAAGTGTGCTTAAGCTCACAAGTGGAAAGGGACTATAGGTTTTCAGTACATCAAGCACTCGTCAAGTGTTTACAAGAGTGATTGCCAAGATCCTCCTGTGTAGGAACTGTGTAGGTGGAATCCAATGACAACACCCGGAAGACCTGAATTTCTTAATTCACAGTCCTGCTCTGAACCCCAGCTCTTAGAGAAAAGATAAATCAACGGCATAGCTGTGAGTGTTCACATTGAATTACGTACATGCATGTTGTGTCTGTAACCCAAAGAATCAAATGACCGTGATCGAAACTTAAAATGTTTATATATTGCTTTAATCTGAATTCATTTCAAATTGGTACTCAAAAAACACAAAAAAACCTGTAAATATATATATCTAACAGGGCACCATGGATTGCTACTATACACGTATACACCATGTAATGTTTAAAGCAGGGTAAACATCCTATCTCCTTGTCATTTCTATCTACTCTGCTCTACAATAAGCTGTGTTATATGGACATGATTAGTTACAAGGCTTTGTGCAATCCTGCCATTAGCTGCCTCTTAGGGAATTCTCAAAGTGCCATGCTACCACTCAAATATTTTTTTTTCTTTCTCTCTACCCTACTTTTTTAAAAATGTTAATTGATTTGCTCCATGAAATCCCCTGTAAAATGGCCAGATGTTGTAAGAGAATCTTGATAGTATGGGAATTCAGCAGGAGACGCCAGCAGTACAAAACGCTCCTCAGGTTTCTCCAGCTTTCAGCTGAAAAAAAAAAAAACAAAACAAAAAACTGAAGGCTCCCGCTTTCCATGGGATTAAATGGAATCTCCTGGATTTTCACTGGCAGTGTCTTAAGAAAAGAAAACCTATTCACCACTTACTTCTGCCACTAAGCATATGAAGCAGAGGTTTGTACACACAGAAATCACCCCGGGAGTGTCAGCCAAGAGACCTAGCTTCGTTCTGAGCTCCATCACTGTCCAGCTCTCTGACCCTGGACGAGGCGCACGTTCTGCGACTCTTGCTCTCCGCTATGAAGATAAATGTCTAACATGGCGAGCGTGCGTCCGATGCTGGTGCTTGTGCTTTGGCCAGTACAGTCTATCAGGGAAAGGGATGCGTGTCAGTCTACCCAAGGGTGAAAGTAAACGCCCTAGCAGGCATTCTGTTCATGTTCCACAGGCCTCCGGTCACTCACTCAGCTGAGCTACTATGTATGTGTTAACAGAGTGTCAACGGGGTGTTTTATTTCTCTAGGACCAGATTTTTAATACAGGATAAATTGCCTGGGAAAGTAAGGCTGATTAAGGGGCCAGGTCCGGGGTTGCTGCTAAACACTACATAAGAACCAGAGAGTCTGAGTTTAAAACACGTAAGATGTTGAAGAGTTTCACTGAAATGTCAAAATTTCATGACCAGAAGAAAAGAGAGATGCCGAGAAAGCCAAGGTACCTAGTTTGATAGAGTAATGCCATGGAGACTTTTTTTTTTTTTTAATTGAACATGCATCATTACAGCTCACTGGGTTCTACCCTTCCCACTTTCAGTGTAGGCACCCAGAGTAGCAGTGGGGTCTCCTATGTGAATGCAGGTTTCCAGGCCATGTCTTGCTCTCCTGCACAACACAACACTTTTGTACATAGAAGACACTCCTCTCTCTTCCTCTTTGTTACTCAGAGGTTGATTCACCTTTATGATGAAACAGAGCTCTTGTTTGTCAGGATGCCGTGTTCAGCAAAAAGATCCTAATTCTAGCAGCAGATGCATCAGAAAACACACATAAATGTGTGTGTGTGTGTGTGTGTGTGTATTGTGTGTGTGTGTGTGTGTGTGTGTGTGTCTTTAACACAGACATGGATGCCTCACAATGGACTGGTTTTAACCAGTTTTTACACTGGCAACATTTTGCTGAGAAACGTTTCATCAGTAATGGAACTTGATGCCCTGGTAGTGACAGAACATGGCTCTCTCAAGTTAGAAGACACTTTTACCTCTGCAACTGGGGTTAGAAAGCCCTTTGAAATACACAAAGAACTTCAAAAAATAGGAGTGCAGGGCCTCAGGGAGTACCGCTAGTTTAAATAACACATGAAAAGTATTTATGAGCCCTTTTTTATGAGGTGGTCAAAGAAAAGACCATCCAGCGTGTAACATAAGACTGGCTGGAGAAGAAAACATTTTCAAACCACATTGGAGAGTTAAGCACGAATGGAATTTTATTTCAGTCTCTACTGCTTATTTAAATTAATGGTGTTTTCAGATGGGGCCTAAATGATAATGCAGATCAAGGTGAGGCTTGCCAGGAAGAAAATATACTAGTCTATTATTCAAAGATTGTTTCTAGGTAATGTTGAAATAATGTGAAATATATAGGTTTAGCGAAAGGGAGCTTCCTGGAAGGGGTGTGTGGTTGTAACATACCCAAGTCCATTTTGAATCCTGTGAGCTGATCATTTTGCTCAAGTAAGGGCTTTGGAATGACCGTGTTCAGCAAATGTGGAGCTTGTCTATTGCCAATATGGACCAAACCATCGAGAATCTCACCAGGTGATAGCAGATGGTATGAACAGCTACAGAATGTCCTTATGCCACTTCTCAGTATACCAACTGACTTCTCTGCAGCACACATGCCTGGGCTCTCTTTCTTCAAAGTGGTTATGGGTCTGAGCTAACACCCCAGTCTCCTTTCTGGACCTCTCTTTGACCAAGAGCGTGCCCTGGTGTGCAACAGCTGGCAAAGGTTATGGGCTATAGAGGCAGCCACAAAGTAGAACAGAGATAACTGGTCCCTAGAGGCACTAAACTGAGGTCTTTGGCCCCATTAAATCCTTGTATTATAATGAGCATCTGCCCGGCGAGTTGTGTCAGTAACAAATTTTACCAGTAAAGTATCAAGAGTATTAATGTAGTAAGTCAATAAATGAATGCTAACTGTTCTTTCACTCATTTGTTCCACAAATACTGACTGCCCACTGAGTATATCCTACGCTGCCCCTAGGCCATAACCAAACTTCCATATATCCCCACAAAACTGCTTTTTGAAGAATACAAACACAACACGCTATACCAAATCTACAGTTAGTCATTCCTGGATCTGAAAAGAAATCCCCTTTCTGTTTAATAAATTAAAACAAAACCATCAGATCATTCACCAGTATTCCTCCCCTGACAACCGGAGCTTCAAGTTTAAAATCATCAAGCCAAGTTACATATTTTATAAATCCCATACTTACTGAAGGTACCACTGAGTTCAACTTAGAGAAGAAAACCCGAAATCTTAGTTCATCATCTTTATATCTACACAATAGCTGTAAAATATTAGGGAGGTAAGGAAAACGGAAATCAGGATTGAGGAAACTTGGTTTTCAGCAAATTCAGTCTAACTATTAAATTACTTTTCATTCCTCTTCCTAGAACCAAACCACATTGAGTATAAATTTCCCTTTAAACCTCCACTTCCTTTTTTGCTTGCTCATCTGCCTTCCTTACCCCAGACTTTTGGTTTGTGGTGGACAGGACAGCGATGAAAATGATGGATGTGCATCAGCAGTTGCCTTCTGCCGACTTAGAGGCTGGTGCACAGTGTGGCTTGGCACACACATCTCCCACTCCTGTGGTGCCTGCCCTCAACTTCCCTGTCCTCTGGTCCTCCTAGACAGAGGGAATAGTAGTTTACCAGCAGGGGAGAGCATTCATCCTGTGACTGCCTCTATGCAGGACCACTGGATACTGGAGAAGGAGGTGTCTCCATTTGACAGTTGTCAAGCCTGAGCAGAGGTAAATGGTCACATCTTTATCCAAGGGCTTGGAATAAGAGACCTTCTAGAAGGCAGAGGCCAAAGTGTGGTTTGCTTTAGTGAAGAGGTACTCTGGGACTAAGGAGATGTCGTGACAGCTCAGTTAGGAAAGTACAAATCCTGCAAGCATGAGGACCTAAGTTCAGTTCCCAAAACCCATGTAAGAAAGCCAACCATGGTGACAAACATCAGTGTAAGCGAGGAAGAGACACTGAGATGCTGGGCCATTTTATTGATAGTGGCCTTTATCATGGTCGATGGGGCTGGAGTCTCAGCAACTGCTATAACAATTTATCCCAAAGTTCACTAGCCCAATGCCACATGGTGGGAGTGGGTTTCCCAGCCATATTTGACATAGAGGAGCTTTTCTTTTTTTTATTTTAATTAACATGCCCCACAGCTTGGCAAATGGTTTTCAAGCTTTCCAGTGTGTTTGTTTTTTTTTCCCTCATGACAAACCTATGAATATCCCATAGCTGCTTGATTAACTGAAGGCCGTTAGACTCTGCTCAAATTCTTCATTGTTTCTCAACAGCCCAATCCAAATGCTGCCTCAGTTTCTCTGGATGCAACTAGGTAACGTGGGTTACCCAGCTGTAACTCCACTCGGATTGTTCCAGAGGCCCGGAAGTCGTGACATGAAATCTAACAGTATTTTTCCATCAGGCTACCCCAAGTGGTCCTCACAGGGAGGTGACAAACACTATCTATGCAGGCAAGCTTCTAGCAGTATCGATTTCTGATCAATGCGACTATGAAAAACAGACACTGTTGCTCTTGCTCCTGGCTCATCTGACAACTAAGTCTGAACCTATGTTTCTTACATACAATTTCCTGTTTATAGATATTCCATAAGGAAAAGAAGAATTCCAGTTCCTACTCTTAGCCACCGATTGGTCCTAATTCAGACACTATGTTCACATAATTCAGAATGCACAATAACATACCTCTTCTCTGTGAGGGCTGTAGTCGGTTCTAGGATATTTATGTTTTATAGGCAGGGTGGCTTCTGAGGCATCCAGAGACTACTGAAAACAGAAGCACCCTTGAATTTTCCATAATTAATTTTCAAAGAGAGACATGAATCCCTCAGTCAATGTCTCCCAATAGTTTTGAATCCAAACATTAAACCAGGCGCCACTCTAGAACCTGGGGCCATTCTTCTTATAGAGAAAGTGATTGCATTCTTAACATATAAGCATTTTGTCAAGATCTCGGTAGTTTCCTACATCCAAAAGAACTGTCGGTTGCTTGGAGCCCAGCAACTGTCCTTCTGTATTGATGCTATCCAGACTAGCCCTATTGACACATACAGCATAGGGGAAATCATCTCTTATGCCTGCTAAGATATGTTAACATAAAGCACAAAGACCTTAGTGACGTGGTGTGGTATTGGAAGAAGTGTCAGAACTGAAGATGAAGAATGGACATGCAAAGCCATTGGAAGGCTTTGACACGACCAGTCGATGTCTCCACAGCACTTCTTCACACTCCCAGCAACCCATTTCCCCAAGCACACACATCCGTCCTAGTCACTGGACAGAGAGTTGTATTAACATCAGTGAGCATTTATTATGCCAATTATGACACCCACAAACAATCTTTAAAATAGTAGAGAGCTTAAGGCGACGGGTAATGATTTTCATTAACTCTTATGTGTTAGATTTTGAGGAAATGAAGAATGCTGCAAGAATTGCTGATTTGTAAAGTGACCTTGTACTCACACTGAGTTCTAACTCCAGCTATCTGGCTCAGTATTTCAGCATCTCACACCAGCTTCCTAGTCATCGAGATTCAGCAAACTGGATGGTACTCAGGTACCAAAATGTCATAGTCGAACTGTCATCTTTTTTAACCTTAAAGGAAGTTGTAATTATGTGCACTATGAGGGGAGGGGCTATGTGCATGTGTGGACATAGGGGCTTGCAATACCCAGAAACGGCTGTCAGAACTACTGAAGATAGGTTTATGGGTTCTTGTGAACTATCTGACACTTATCTGTGGGTGATGGAACTGAGCTCAGGTCCTCTGCAAGAGCAGCACTTACTCATTCTTAGCTGTGGAGCTTTCTCTCCAACCCCAAAGCCATCCGTTTTAGCAAGTAATACATGCTAATAAAATAATGCCTATAAATGTAGAGACGGGAGCCTCTACACATGCAATAAGTAGCAAGCAATATTACATTTTTAATTCAAATTACTTCACTCTTCTGTTATTACAAGTAAACTTCTGACTTAAGAGAAACTTAAAGCATATCCCTACTTTTTAATTTGACCATTAGTAAACACACACACACACACACACTTTGACTTTTAGTCACTTTCCCTCTCTGTCACCCTTCCTTCTCTCCCATTGAAACTCTTCTCTCCAAAACAACAACAATAACAAACACCGCTTTAAGGTCTTTTTATATATATTAAAAAAAAAGGCCTTAAAGACCCCCCTAAGTTTAACTATGGGTGGTTATATAAGCATGAGTAGGGGGGATTATTTGCTGGAATATGGACACCTTATCAGTGGCTATACCACTAAAGAAACTGATATACCCTCCACCAGTCCCCATCAATTGCCACAGTCCCTCAGGGAGGGGCAGGACCTCACAAGCCCCTCCATCACGCATGATAAGCCAGTGACAGGTCCAGCTTTGTGTGGGATTTGTTTAGTTACCCCCAACTCGTCAATGATTTGAGTGCAATGGCTGTGTCATGTTTCATGGCACTACCCTCTGGCTCTTCTACTGAACCCCCTCTTTCCTGAGCCATAGAGAAGGTTATACCGATGTCCAGGTTAGGGCTAGGCACTCCACAGTCTCTGCACTCTGCACAGTCTCTTCACTTTGGCCAATTTTAAGTCTCTGTATTAACCTCCACTCACTACTAACAAATTTAAAAAAAAAAAAAAGCTTCTTTGGCGAAGGCTGAAAGCTTCACTGACTGATGGGTATAAAAATGAATATTTGAAAGTAGTTTTTGCATTTAGCAAAACAACAGCTGCCACTGCTTCCTGGGGTTTCTGACTTCCCCAGGCATGGCGCTTTTCACCAGGTGTCCAGAATTAGGCATAAATTACGGCCTAGGGCTTGGGTCTCAAGTCCATAGATTCCTATTTTGAAGACTATCTTGAAGAAATCATGTGTGATACTTGTACTAAAAGAGTGAGTTATGTTAAAAAGTACTTTGACCTCACATACAATGCCCATACTGTCATGCCATTCTAATTAAGACAGGGCAGAGGCCGTGCCTACCTGTGTGGCTAACTAAAATGGAGGCTCAGTAGTGTGAAGTCTGTCCCTTCCTCGCCTCCTAGAGCAAAACTGTGCAGCTCCACACATGGCTGGGAAGTAACGTGTTGTATCTGGGTCACAGGTCTGCAGTTTTCAGTAACAGAAAAGTCTCCACCATGATCAAACCTCTTTCTTCATGCTGAGCTCAAATTCTCTGTGGAAGACGGTGGCCCAGCATGTACAACGAGACTCAGGTTCTTTATTGTTACAGTCCTCGTTCCCCAGATTGGACTTGTTAGATGAAGCTTTGAATCGATTGCTTACCAAGTATGTCTGAGATAATAAAAAGATTGTTTTACACTTCCTATGTATGTCCAATTTGCTGTTACAGGGCCAGATTCCAATCTCACAGTCAGAAAATGCGGTGCTCAGGGTGGCAGTTAGAATTCTGTGACTGTATTTCTCAAACCATAAATTGACATGTGGTCTGACAAGCATAAAGTGTACTTCTGGAGACAGTGGGATAGAATATTTGAAATCAGAACTGGAAAATTTGGGACATATGAAGGCTATAAATAGTGGGCAGAGACTGGGTTGTTTCCAGCAGGGCTCAGTTCCTACTGAGAACCACATAATTAGCCAGCCCCCAGTTGTCATACATATAAATACTGGTACATGCAAGAGGCAATTTAAACCAGCATGGTAAACAAGACATGCTCGTGCCAGAGGCCTGCCTGGCATACATGCCTCTTGTTCTCATAGCTCTGCCAGTTCATGTGCAGGATAAGGCTGCTCTGGAGCAACTGACTGTACAGCAGGGGAATAAAATAGGCAGCCTTTAAGAGCTAACCACACACACCCACTATGCTATGTCCACCATGTCCACCGACAAGAAGTGATTGCTTTTAATTGGTATCTCCTCCTCTTTCGTGAAAGAGCCAGGTAGAATTATTTTTACCCAGTAAGTTTTCAAATGTGCATACTTCTTCCCAGTGAGAGACTTTATCCTAACCAAGGGTTCCAGAACAATATTCAGATTAGAACAAGACAGAGGTTGTGCTAGGGATGTAGCACAGTGGTAGAGCACTTGGCCTAATTGAGGAGAGCTGAGCAGGGAGAGTGTGTGTGTGTGTGTGGGGGGTGGTTATTACAGGATGCAAGCATTTTGCAGCGCCCTCCTGAAGAAATACTTTAAAATTATTGCCATAAAATACAATACCATTGAAAACCATTCTAAAGACCAGAGAGAGACTTTTCCAATGCAGAATAGCAGTGAACAAGAACTATGTGGGACACAAGTACAAATTTATCAGAATAAGGAGGAGAACAGTCCCACTGATGACTGTTAATCATAACCGGCTCATACCAGATCATCTATTCTCTCCAAGTCTTACCAGCCGCCATGGCCATCTCATCCTTCCCCTTTCAAACACATGGAAGTGAAGAGCCAGTAAGAGAAACAAGCCCAGCATCATGAACTTTCACTTGTACAGTCCCAAATCAAATGCACACTTTTAAACTCCAGGCTCCAAATACAGATAGGACATTCACAGCAGGAGGAACCACATTCCCAGCAAAACTGGAATAGAAACTCTCCTCCCAAGGCCAGTTCTTCCTCACAACACAAGCATCACAACCATAGAAGATGTTCTAGAAGAAGCTGAGATGGCTGGGCCCCATCCTAGAATTTCTGATTTAGGGCTTTTGGATCCTGAAGACACTTCTCCACCCACACTGGCAATTCCATTCACACTTTCTATGAGGAACTTCTTGACACATATATCTGTATCTCGCCAAATTTCTGTTCCTTTCTCCAGTAAAAGGACTAGCAACTAAAAACTATTGTTATTTTTTAGTGTGTGCTGTTTGCTCAATATAAACCCACCTCTGAGAATCATTAACAATCAGTCAAATGTCCCCAGTTTTTTAGCACTTTGGGAAATCTCCAAAATATCTTGAGATTTTTTTTTTATAGAATTCCAAATTGTTCCATAGATATTTTGTATTGAGTTGGTGTCTAGGTGACACATTCTTGGTAATTAGAACAAGCCAAATTAGACTGAATCAAAACCAGGTTGAAGAGCTCCCTTTGATTCTCAGCATGGCTAACATGAAAAAGCTGGAGGGGAAAAAAAACAGAGAAGGTGTAGATGGAACTGTGTAAACATTATGCAAAGACGTCACAAACACAGCTCAATCGGCTTTCTGTAAGCGTCGTGTACATGTAAACATATGGCCCATATACTTAACCTAACATCAGAGCCTTTCAGAATACAAATACAAATTACTCAATAGAGGAAAACAGAAGAGTCAAGAAAAACTCTTGGGTGGGTCCATTTCCAAAATCTTCATTTGATCATCATTAGTGTTGCTGTCATGGAGATGAATATGAAAAAGAAGCGAGACAAAAACATTCAGGTCTCATATTCCTGAATAATCCAGATCTCAGAAGTTGCCTAGTACTTCATGTCACAAATGTATTTGAAAACTATCATTTGAGGTGTTAGCCTAGGTTGGGGACTTGGCAAACAATAGCTGATGTGTGTACATGTCTGTACTCTATTCAGAGACCTAAGTATCATCTTGTCACCTTCCCCACCTGATCTAAGTCACTGTGCTACTAAATAAATTCCCTTTTATATCAGAACAATGGCATTTGTAGGTCAACACCACACATTGGAAAACACTGCCAAAGGACCATGATAGTCAAGTAACGTGATGCAAGCAAAAATGACTCCTTCTTCAACTACAGTTTGTTTACATGGATGAGTGAGGACATTGTGTGTCTGTGAATGTAGAGGCCGGAAGTCAAGCCAGACATCATTCCTCAAGAGCTGCTTGCCTTGCATCTTGAGGCAGCAGAATACTGGCCTGGAGGTCACCGATTAGACTATCAGGCTGAAAAGTAAGCCCCAGGCATCCACCTGTCTCCACATTCCCAGTACCAGGACTGCAAGTACACACCACCACTCCTGGCCTTTCATGTGGGTCCTGGGCTAGACTTTAGGTCCCCATGCTTGCATTTTTGCCAACTGAGCTATCTCAACTGCCCCAGTCTCCAAAGTTTTGAAAGAACAAATCATTCATTCCTTTAATATGAGAGAGAGAGTAGAAAAAGCAGAGCCACAAAATTAGAAAATTAAGGAACTGTACGATTCTTCTACTGGGTAAATTAATTTTAAAAAATACATAGAGATGTTCTCATGATGACCAAAAACTGTTTCTGACTTGCTTCTGCTGATCAGAAAAAGCACACAAAAGGTTTGGCTTCGATGGCTCAAGTTCCCAACCTGAAAAAAGTGGGTGAGAGAGCGAGAGAGAAAGGGGCTGTGGGTAGATGAGACACACCACATCTGTACTTTACTTATGCTCTAATTGCAAACTAGCCACAGTTATTACATCCTGTTTTATGTGCTTTATATGAGTCAGATGCGGAATCCAGTGTGGCAGTGGTTGCTTTAACTCTCTAGAAACTTGAAGGCAGCTTAGAACTAAAAGGAAACAAAAGAAATTGGCTTTAAGAATTAAATGTTTTGAATATTTCCCTTCCTGATTTGCCTCGTAGAGAAAGGGAGCCGGGTCTCTCATCAGTGGAGTGCTTTCAAGTGTATCTAACCACAAGCATGTGGAACACCATCGTTGAGGACTAGATGTGCAATTAAACGCCGAATTACACTCAGGCAAGCACTCATTCTGTCCTGTGTGACATTACCCTCAGAAAAGCACACAGTAGCCTTCTGAGTTGAGAATGGGTTCCCTAAAATTATTAAGTACCCTGCCAATACAACCAACTGTGTATGCCCAATGAGGGGTACAATTTTCAGGTCAAATCATGATGCTTAGCCTTGATACTCTGACTGTCTCTCCAGAACTTGGTACCAACAGGAGCTTATTAACTTGATCCCTTTGTCAATCTAGGGCTCCAGAAGAAGTGTTGGATTTATTATCTTTTATCTACCTGAGAGATGGCTAAGGAACAAAGACTCAAACCTGTGTGGTCCTTTCCTCAGCAATTGCCCTAGCACTGTGGAGAAAGGTTAGTGGGGTAGGGAATGAGAAAGGACAGATAGCCACACTTCCTTTCATTTTTCTCTTTCCAGTGCAAATCCTGGCCAGGCCCCTTTTCAGTCCATTGAATAGACATTTCAGGTTACCGAGACAGACCCCATGGCTAGGACCCCACAAGTCATCTTTATATTGCACTGTAGGGGAAGGTATTAGAGATTCTGTATTTGGAAGTCATGGATTCTGTCAAAAGGTGTTATACAGTCCTTCCAATTTCCTTAAGTAATTGTTAAGGTGGTCTATCTCAGTGGTGAGACAGATTGATGAGAGAGCCAAGTGCCCATAGCTATCTAGCCTCATACTACAGGGCAGCCAAGAAGGGCAGGGAACAGCAACGAGCAAGACAAAGAAGAGACATTTTTGAAGAACCTATACTGGCAATGGAAGGCTATGATGTACCTTCCTGAGGTTAACTGAGGAGTCAGAGGCAAGGGCTTTAGTGTCTCCAGACAATTCTTCATGTAGGATTCACTGATGGTTATACAGAGGATTTAGGGGCATACGCCAAGAGAAAGAGTGGAGAAGAGATCAAACGAAATGGGGCAGCCATGGAAGGGGTACTTAATGAGGCAAGTATTAGGGAGAGCATGGGAAAACAGAATTGGAAAACGTGAGTACAAGGAAACAAAGATCCCTCCCCCAACAGAACAGCAGAAGATGATGTCAAGGAGCTCAGGGCTGGCTTGGAGAGTGAGGGAACAAAGTGACAGTACTGGGACCTCCCACTTCGACTTTTACAGACAAAATACGACATATCATGTTTGATTTTAGTTGTTGATGTTGGCATACAAAAAAAAAATCAGCTGATTAAAACGATTGTGAGGAGGAGGCCTGGTGAAGGGCCTGGGACTTTGGACACTGCTTCTGGGGACTCTGGGCATCTTTTAGCTGGCTCTGCAGATTCCAGCATCTGCAGTGACGTGTAAGTGGTTTCAGCTGGGGGAACACAGCACTGCTGGAGAAGGGTTCCTGCGGGCACAACAGTCCCCTGCCTTCCCAGTTTGTTTACTGTCTTCCCTTTTGTTTGTCCAGGCTGCTGCACTTCTACAGCCTTACTTAAAGAAAAAAAAATCAGAACGAGGCTGCCTAAACACGTCCTGCCTACCTCTTATTTGGCCTGCAAGCAGAACTTTCAGCTGTTGATATTCTGGGCCATGCCATGCCACACAGCATGGCCTCTCACTGGCAGAGCTGCTCCCACGCTGTGCTGGCACAGGTCTGTCCAGTCCCGTCTTACCAACACTATCTTTGCCTTTCCAGATGAGCTCTGTGTGACACTGTCATGAGTCATGAGCAGAAGTGGTGAAATGGCAGCCAGAGTCCCAGGGAGAAATGTGGTGGTAGCCATGTATAAACAGGCAGCATGAGGGGAACAGTTATGATGTGATCTGAAACAAGGCTGTGGACTTTATTCTTCTCATCAAAAAGATACCAGCCTTGGTATGTGGGTATTGATAACATGGAAAGGATCAAAGACACTTTCTTCAGAGATGCTTGCAATTGTGTATGATAACTTAGGGGAGAAGGGGCAGGCTGTGCCATAGTGTTGTTTATGTTATCAGTGAAGTAGTAGGGAAAACCCTTTTTAGGGGATCTGTAGAGCGGAAGCCACTGTTTATTAGAGGATATAGCCAGTTTATAGACGTTCCCCAAAAGCAAACTGTTGAGTCATGATAGCTACAGAGCTTCCATTGAATTGGAGAAAATTTGCAGCTGAAGCTTCATTGCGTTCTGGGGAATCTATCTCCCCAGGGACAGTGTTCCCCAGGGAAATGCTAAAGTGAGGAGATCCGCTGCGTAGGAAGACAGAGCCCTGAAGAATTGTGTTGTCTTGAAACTTTAGGTATCCAAAGAGCTGAGAAAGACCAAGAAAAGACTTGGGTTCCTGCTGTGCATGGAACAGATATTTCATCAGCTTATTTTCAGTTTTCACAGGGAGACACCAGTACTCTTGTTATCCACAGCATGCCATGGTTCCGATCTAAACCCCTCCCTTTAAGTCCTCATCTCTCTCCCGGAACCACTCAGTAGGTTCCTGATGATCTCATACAGTATTCCCTCTTCCTCATGTATACACATTTCAGAGTAATCTAAACCACAGCCATTTGCCCAATAACCTCAAGATTTAAAGATCTCCTTTCGACCTAACAATAATTGTAGTGGCCACTAATTGAATTCTGGCTTTCAACTCTTTGCTTTGATGGCTGTCACTCTCATAATGATCATGTAGGTGGCGTGGCTATCATCTGGGCTCTCCCCCTAAATGACTAGAGGCAGTAGCTTTCCTGTTCACAAGCAAACTTATCCCACTTGAAAGTTAGAGGTCCCTCTTGACTCCCAGACCGCCTCATTGAATAAAGCAAACAAATAGCAGCAAAGTTCTCCTTCCTTGGCAGTTAAGACCATCCAGAATCCACACTCCATACATATTTCAGTTGGATCCCCACAAACTGTTTTTTTTTTTCTTTTGATCAAAACCAAATGACACAAAGTTCCTTAGATAAGCCCAGGTCCACTCCAGGGCTCAACTTTGTATTCTGGCCCCACCTCCAAGAACGTTTTATCTCATTTAAATTCTACTCACTAGTTCAAAATGTAGAATGATAAAACGTTACCCTTTCCACCACACAGTCCTCAGAACACTCCTGTCCCACAAGTACACACGGCACAAGTGACTTCGCCCTTCTCAGACCTCCCAAGGAGCCCTGAGATACTCTGTCATGGCCCATGACATCATCTGGGCTAGACAACATTTTGGAAGCCAGAGTTCTATACTTTTTCACTTAATACTTCAAATGCAGGGGCCCTGACTTCTCATGTCATAGTATTATTTACAGAATTGACGTATTTAACCAAAGGGAAAGAGGGCAGAATGACCTGCCAGGGGCAGATATTCAAATGGCCTACTGTTTTTTGTTTTTGTTTTTTGTTTTTTAAGAAGATTTTAATCCATTTACCTTCCTCTGACCACCAGCTTTTGCAAGAAGAATAGTGTGGGCTCCATTAGCCTCCAGATAGGACTATTTCTCTAGCTGGTACACTGGCTATGGTTAATAGTCATTTTCAGTTTGACTGGATCAAGAAGTGCCTAGGCAATTGGTGGAGCATACTTCTTCGTGTATCTGTGATGGCATTTCTGGAGACCATGAGAGGGATCCTGCCTCATGAAAGGATTGTTTCTTTGATGGATTCATGAAATTATGACATTATTAGAAAGTAGTGGGAAGATAGGAAGTGACACTAGGTTAAGACACTAGGTCACCGGAAGTGTGTCCTTCTAACTCTGCCATGCCTTGGCCTCTTCTTGTCCTTTTCCTTCTTGTCCTCTTTCCTCTGTTTCCCATCTGAAAGGAGGAGTCTGCAGCCACTGTCTATTTCCACTTCCTTAACATCCTATACAAGTGCATGGGACTGAGGGACAATAAAGAGCCTGTACCCTCTGAAGACGGGAGCCAAACTACATCATCCCAACCTCAAGTTATTCTGTTCAGCATTCTGTCACAGCTATTTGACAAGTGCCTACTATGTACAGCCAGAGCAGACATCACTCTCTTGTTCTCACAAAGGTTCTTACGAGCTACACATGGCTGTGGCTTGCATCTCGCACTCCTCAAAGCCTAGAATAGCTTCCGTTTTCCCAGTGCTTCATCAGCACCATTGTTCACATACTTCAGGGCACAGTCCTTTTAAACAGGTCTGCCTCAGCTCCGATGGCTGATGCATCATTTGGCGAGCACATTTCCCCAGGAATCTAATAGACACCATGCCCCCATCATTACTTGATTTTGTGGTTCTAAACAGTATCACCCCAAAGGAGCAATTTAGAAGTTAGTGGCTGTGGCTTTAAGGGTCTCACAATAATTAGGCATATTATAGACCTTGGTGAGAAGAGTGACAGATACTTGTCCTTTGTGGTGTCTGGGGGCCCGTGCTACACAGTGGAAAATTGCCTCTTACCCTGCATGACTTTCAGATGTTTGGCTGAATTTCATGGAGAAGGACAGCTTACACACACTTACGAAAATACATTCCGATTTCCTACTATGTGCTAAGTGTTCTTTCGGGGATTCAGGACGAGCAAGATTCCCTGCTTCCTGGAGCCCATGGAAACATTCTATGAGCATGGAATATAGCTTGATTTTTAACAGACAGTACTTTGGTGCTGTCTGAATATCCAGTGTTTTCCTGAAATGCAACCACCATGCAAATCAAGGGAACATGGTGTGTTTTTTGTTTGTTTTTTTTTTTTTATTCCGAGGGCTTCCAAGAATTATTCACTGTATCAGAAAACCACATCGCTAATTGTATCAGTCATAATAACAGCCACACCACCAGTACAATGTGTCTGTCGAATCCAATTTGATAGCTGCAGCATTGACAAGGTACGCTGGACAGGTCACACACTTTCCGCCTCCCTGTTTCTCCTCACACAGCTATGTCTAGGCGTTTATATACAGGGTTTGCAAACATTCTTTAGCTCCAGCTGCTTTTCAGACTCATTTCTATACCATCTTGCTGTTGTTTTTTAATGTGTGTGAGGCTGGCAGTATTATTCATGAATCTCATCTTAAGACGAAAAGTGGGATATGAAATTGCTTCCTTTACCAAGAAATTAGAAATCAATTGCTTAACAAAATACCCGACTTGCTAGGCATCAGTAGTGAAGACTAATAAAGTCTAAATCACAGTCTAATATAAAGTCTGAAGACAGTAGGAGATGTTTCAAATTCCTCACTTTCTAAACTTAGGGTCCCCATCAGATTAGTGAATTTGAGGAACACTATCTCCAGGAACCAAAACCCCTGAAAGTCTAGCCACAATAGATAGATAGATAGATAGATAGATAGATAGATAGATAGATAGATAGATA
>NW_026587216.1:26136678-26253413 GCF_907164565.1 Psammomys obesus
ATAGATAGATAGATAGATAGATAGATAGATAGATAGATAGATAGATAACAAAGTACATTCCTAGTGAAATAATGAACACAAATTAACACACACATGTACACACACTCACACACACACACACACATACACACACAGAGTCACTTTGATCTCAAGCTAAACTGACATCCTGGAAATCTCATATATTTCTACTTCGATGGAGTAAGTTATAAAAATACATTCAGTGTTGACTGATTATTGGTTAAACCAAAGTGCACAGGATAACTCTCATGCTGTTTGGGAAAGTTTCAGGGCTTCATAGACACATAGGATAAGCTGAACATCCCTCTGCTATGCCTTCACAGACCCAGGACTGCTGGATTAGAGAGAGAACCCCAGCCTGCCTGGAAGAAACAGAGCAAAGGGAAACAATGGTATAAAGCAGCAGCCTTGCCTCTGCCACTGATCTCCAGACCTCCTGCAGGAGTTTTGTTCTGCATCAGTCAGGGTTTAGGCAGAGAAGAAAACCAGCTACAGATACAACAAGGAGTTGCCATATGTGGTCACCAGGGTTGGTGTGGCAAGGCAGTCTGAAATGCATAGCGCAGGCCATTGGGAAGGGCAGCCTGGAGGCCAGGCCATGAACTAAGCTGCTGTCCACAGGAGGGATTTGTTGCTCTTAGGAAAAACACGTATCTGAATCATGCTGCTGTGTCTTAAATATGTCTCCCAAAGTTGTGTGCTGGAAAGTGAGCTCCCAGTACGGCAATGTGGGAAAGCGGCATCCAACAAGTGATGAGGTCATGAATGATCTCCTCTCATTAACAGACAAATGATATCATCAAGATGGTGTGTGGATTGCCATGAGTAGATTGTTATCCAAGGCAAGTGTGGCTCCCTCTTGCTCTCACGTTCACTGGACCTTCCGCCTTCTTCTGTGATGAACCATGTCAAGGCCCTGAGCAGTTGCTGCCACCTTGATAGTGTCAAACCTCCACAACTGAGAAAGAATTTTCTATCTTTTATGAATTGCTCAATCTGTGATACTGTGTTAAAGCCATAGAATATGGACAAAGACATAAGCCCACTCAGACTGTGGCTAGTAACCTCCCTTATTACGGGTATGTAGGTATAAGGTTATTGTGTAATTCAAATGCTGATTTCTGTATCCTCCATATTTGGTTGCAAGCCTTGTTCTGAGACTCTCCTGTCTTAATGTTGTATAAACTGGACTCCCCAATGTTATGCAAGTGATTAGCTTTCAGCCAATCACTGAGCATGGCAGAGAACGGGGCTGGACTTTCTGCCAGCCAGGGGAGGAGAAGTTAGAGAATTCAGCCAGGGGATTGAGCTGTGGGCCCAGGTCCAGGAGACACCAGGATAGAGAGCTCAGTAGGAATGCTGGCATGTGTTCTGGGAGGAAATCAGATTAAATTAGCCTAAAGGGTTAACAGTAGTGTAATAATTGTTCACTTCTTGGGTTGTGAAAAAGGGATAGTTGTATGTACTATTACTATTGTCCTTACCTGTGACAGTAACAAGGTCCATTTGACATAATCCCTGCAGGAACAGGCATCATCACTGGCAACATTACTGAGAAGAAGCTGATAATAGCATCAGGGTGAGGACCATGACTCAGACAAGAACAGCTATCAGGTTTTGAGGAATAAAAAGAGAGTGAAGAAATTAATGTAGTACTGAGTGGTGTTGAAACAAAAATTATTGATAACAATCTATAAACATTTGTTCTTATAGCACACATAAGTTTAATGGTCATCCTTATCAAGGAAACGTCTGTCTGTAACAGGCAGAGACCACTACAGAAAACCACAGCCGTTCAACGTGCAGAGTTGTGAAACCCAGTCCCAGTGGATACATCTACAAAACACTTCCACCCTACGACTCAGGAGATGGAAGAAAGGTGGGAGCCAGAGGATCAGGGAGTTTGCAGTAAGATTGTGTCTCCACGGAATACCAGGGGCTATGGCCATAACGTCTCAACGACATGACTTGCCCAAAGAAAGCTGGAAGGAACAAAGAAGATACCAATGAAGATGCCAAACCGCAGGGGGAAAAGCCCCGGAGGCCTACACAAAGAGCTACAGGTAGCTGAAGAAAGCTGGGAATGGGGTAGGTGGCCCTACCCAGGGAAGGGCACACCGACTGATTGTGCCAAATGCTCAGCCCTAGAAACATACACACGAGTAACATGACATGGACTCAGTCCTTGACATGTGTGCATCCACCAACAAGGATGAAAAAAAAGAGGTCATACGTTTGGAGGAGAGTAGGGAGGGGTATATGAAATAATTTGGAAGAAAGGGAAGAAAGAGATGTAGTAATTAGTATACAATCTCAAATACTAGCAAAATGGGGGGATTCATAATTGGTTGTTTCTTACAAAGGAAATAGGTTCTTGGACAGAGAGACTATAGTGTAAGCAGCCTGATTATTTTCTGAATGTGCATACAGAGGGTAAAGATTCCCTTCAGGGAGCAAAGCTGATGCTCACCCATGCAACGCCCCCATTTCACCTTTATCGGTGAGTAATTTGAGTTATGAGCAATGACCCCTCTCTCCCTCTTCATTTGCCTCCCTCCTCCAGCCAGCAGAGAGAACTCTGGGTAAAAATGGAGAGGGGACTGGGCATGATTTTTCAACATGAAGGCTTTATGAGGAAACTGGATGAGTGGAAATGAAAGGAAAGGACAAGTCCCACAGAGAGGAACACACAGAGATCCTGAGAGAAAGGAAAACCAAGAGACTGGGACAGAACTGAAGCAACCTGGGCATGGAAGGTGTGTGGACGGAGCCAGGCCAGCAGATCCTCACACAGGCAAGGCAGAGGCTGTAGACTGAACGCATCAGAACTCACAGAATTCCCTGAAAATATAGCCACTTTATTATAAAAACTAATTTAACTATAGTTGAGTTATATATTATCAACATATAAGTATCTTGTTATACATGCAATAATCTTAATTTTATAAAGCACAACGTACATCATGAAGGCCAGCTAGCATCAAAGTACCAGCTTCTCCATAAGTCATGGGAGTAAAGCTTATATCAAATGGTCTCCTATTTTTTAGTTCCTATGATAAGCATGCTGCTTTTTCCATCATCAGGGAGAGCAAAATCTTCCCAAAAGACAGCCACTAGCCATATCCCACCAAGCCAATGTTCAGAACAGTGCTGGCTACTTAAAACCTACTGATTTCAATTTGACATCTGCTCAAGAACAACTCTCTATCCATAGTTTTCATTGCTATATAAGCCCCAATATTCCTCAGGGCCTTTGTTTGCCATTTAATTCTAAAACACTCCCGGCAAATAAAGGCATGACCAGCAATGTCAGCATTTTCTCATCTCCAGGTAGAATGGGCCGGTAAGTTGAAAGGGCAGAGACCTGTGTTTCCTCTGGACTCTGCTAAAGAATTCACAGTGCGGGCCCCTGCAGGACACTGCCCTGCTATAAAAGGAGAGCCATGAGCCAGACTGTCTCCCAAAGGCCACTTCTGGACTGATATTCTTCCATTTATGTATTCCTCGGGGGGGAAGGAACGGCAAGCAGGCTGAGTCCTGTCCTCGTGGCCGCTCGATAGAAGTCACAGGTCCTGAGAGCCCCTTTTCTCTATTTTATCTCACCCCTCAGCCCACTTTCTCTTGACAGTCATTTGGCAGTAAAACTTCCTTTTCTTTCCCAACACTTCAGCAAATTCTGGCTGTTACTCATATACTTCGAGTCTTATTTGTGCTGTTTAGCTCTGGCACTCAATGGGGGTCTAAATATTTCCTCTCTTCTCAACTGCAACTTCTTCCAGCAAACCTTCACACACACACACACACACACACACACACACACACACACACACACACTCACACACACCCTGTCTTGCTGAGAGCTTGGCTAGCCTCCCCGCATGGTCCTTGCTGCTATTTATAAGTGCACGTGGAGCCGCGTCCAGGCTCACACTTTCCTTACAGATCTGAACGCCTCCAAATCTTAATGCTCTCGTATCTCCTTTCAGAAATGCAGTCATTTGTCCTTGGCTTGATTTTTCCCAGAACTGACTGGCACAGGAAGCCCTTTTGGAAGGGCAGTTGGCACAAAGCTCGATTGGCAGGTTTGGGGCAATCATTTCAGTTACACTTTCATCTGCCAAGTCTGTATTCCCTGGTGACCCAGTTTGAATTTTAAATTTCCATCAAGACCACCTGCCTGGTGTTAATTAGTTATGGTTTTGTATTTTATATGCAAACTTATTTTCCCATCCATGAGCCGGCACGGCCCCACTGGGCTTCTCCTACAATTCTGCACAAGCAGTATTCTCAGCTGACCCAGAAATATGCTGTAGTGAGGACAGACAAGCACTCACATGTCCAAGGATGGGAATGGGGATGGCAGGGTTCACTCCAATCCTAGCAAAGACCGCTTGCCTCTATTTTGGTACTTGTTTTCTTGAGAATGCTGAGTTTGCAATCTGGGGCAATTCTTTCTTACCCTACATCACACATGAGCATTGCCTTCGCTAGTAATCAGCACAGCAGGAAAGGACACACACATACAGTGTCTGATGCTATTTTAGAGACCTCTGTCATTCCCACTCACCTGTGGATTAATTGCTGATTAGTATTCCATTGTATAAATGTACCGCAGGGGAGGAAGACTAACTCAGTCCTCATGTGAATAGATGAGCTGGGGTGTCTGGGGAGGGGGCCCTCCCCTATTCTAAGGAATGGGGCAGAGAGGAGGCAGGAGGGAGGGTGGGACTGAAAGGAGAGGAGGGAGGAGCCTATGACCGAGATGTAAATTGAATTAATTAATAATAATAAATTAATGATTACTAAATCTAATTGATGAAGGTTCCCTAATGTATTTAGAACCAAGAGAAGAAATGGCCTTTTTCCCGCCAGCATGAAACCATTAATATATGAATGTTCCTTTCTTTTAGTGGTGTGAGCATGTCAGAAGATACATTATGACTAGATAACCCAAGACTGTACCGTACAGTTTTCATTCAACTATCAGTACTAAGAGGAAAACACATTAAAATGGCAGACACATCTGCTCTCGAGAAAAAGAAAAGGGAGATGACATTTACATATGAATGAAATGGGGTATAAGAATCCAGTTTTCCATCACAGGTTAAAAAAGCAACAACAAAAATCTGAATCTGAGAGAGTCAGTCATGAAGCAACTGTCAAAGAAGAGCTTGCTTCGGAAGGCTCACTGTGGCTCTGATATTTGTGGCTCCTCCAGATTTGTATGTTCAAAACGTCTTCATCTCTATGTGACATCAGGTGGTGGTCTTCTGGAGCCCATTAGGTTACGAGGGTGGAACACTCATGAAGTGAATGTGATAAGTGCTGTTAGAGACTCCAGAGAAAGACCCAGCACTCCTGAGTTATGCCAAGATCCCCATCTACAGGCCAGGGGGTGGGCCCCTGAGATGCTGAACGAACCTTGGACTTCCAGGTTCCAAGGTTGTGAGTTTACATTTATGTTGTTAATGGGCTGTTTGGTTTGTGGCATTTTGTTATAACAGCTTAAACAAATGATGCCAGGGCACTTTGTTTTTCCACCAGTTGATTTCCATATGATTTTAAAACAACATTTAACTGCGATAGAAAATTCAACCTGATATTGTTCTCATTTGTATATGTGCTTGACTTGTCTTATTGCATCCAGAGGAGTGACAAGAAACGATATCTTTTTAGAAATGCTGCTGTTGCATCTGATTTTACACCCTACCATGCCAGGGGCTAAATCCAGAGCTAAAGTGGCTGAAAAGACAGGCTATGGAATTACTTTTCTGTTGTAATTTAATGGACAGTTTTGTGGGTGCTAAGTATTAAATGGTTTTAGGAAATGATGGAAAACACCAGTCCCAGGAATCGGAGGGATTCCATTTCCCCTTTTGTCCCTATAGACCTACAAATATCAAGGGATTAGCTGGCAACAGGAAAAAAACCATTGGCCAAGACAGCCTGGCCTTCCCCACTGGGCTTCCACCTGCATACAGTCCCCAGAAAACCTTTACATGATGGAAGGAAAGCTGTTGTGGCAAAAGTGTGTAACATCACTCACCTGGAGCCATGACAGATTGGAAAAAAAAAAATCTAGTTTGGTACCAGATGACAAACGCAAATGCACATTACCTAAAAGCAAATGCATCATGTAAGTAACATCGTCCATATCAGTTTTCAGATATCAAGAATACTAATTCATAATACATATGCTAGACACTGCCTATCTTGAAAATTATGTATTCTTCTAGAGGTGATGATAGAGTTTTCTAAGCAGTTCCTTAATACTAGGTTGCTGCTTGGCCATAGCGTTGGCAATCCCTAGCACTTACATACATACAGTCGTACCCTTCCCTTTATCAGAGTTGACATTCATCCCTTTGGTAAGACCTTTGAAAAAGCATTACAGGAGTGACTAGAAAGATGGAGTTTTTAGTCCTCATTGTGTGACTAACTCTTCTCATTTGATCACAGTTCTCAGGGCAGAAGCACGCTGCTGTCTTTCATGGTAAGGTGTGGAACGTCGTTCTGTGGCCACATGCCAGGTACCATCGTCTGATTCATCTTTTTTTTTTTTTTTTTTTTTTTGCCATTACCTCCCATACCAAATTACTGCATTCTCTAGTCCACTGTCTTCAAACCTTTATTCGCATCAGCATTTTGCACATTCTTCATAAGCGCAGTTCAATTTCAACTCTGATTTGGACTTTGAGATGAAAGGAGTCTGCTTTGCTTATAACCAGGCCAGGCAGCTCAAGCCAATAATCCCAACATCTACAGGCTGAAGCACGGGTGCTGTACGCTGAGGCCAGCCTGGGTTACCTAGCGAGTTACAGGGTGCCAAAGGATGGATAGACAGCAAGATGCATGATCTCTCTTTTTGAGACTCAGCACATTCGATCTTCTCCAGGGCTAAGACACCCCCCACCAACGGACCTCAAGAAGTCACCCTGAAATTCATGCCCATCTGAGAAACACTGAGGGAACTCACCAAGCTGAGTTTATAAATTTATGTGTGTGTGTATAAATGTAAGAGCAACGATTAAAAAATAGTTACCCACAAAATTAAAAGAAAGTAGGAAAAGACAGAGTGGGGTTGGAGGATGGAGAGGAAGGGGGAAATGATGTAACTACACCAGTGATGTGTGAATTTCTGAAAGTATATTTAAAAACAAGGAAACTCTAAGCTACATAACAATTTACTCAGCATTAATTATTGATAAAAAAGGAAGAGGAACTAGAACATACCATTTAAATGTGGATAGTTATCTAACAAAAGTTATTATCATAACATCTATATAGTTAGCAATAAGGAAGAGGAAAGTGAAAGAGGACGGAAAACGTCATTCGCTGTAGATAACAATTCTTTCTTAGCCATGACTAGTTAGCTGGAAACAAGCAGAAGTGGTGAAGGAAATCATGAGAGCATTAAAAAGCATTGGAACTTAATATCTGGCAAGAATTTGTGAGTGGGAAGCAACCTAGCTTGACCCTAGCAACAATTATACAGCAGTTGCTGCAAGGTAACTGATTTGGGCATTAATATTTATATTTCTGTAATTTTAATTCTGTTTTATATAGTATCTATCTCCAAGTTTCTAATCATTAAATATTTGCATCTCCATAATTCTATTTTTATATCAAAATGAAAAGTAAGTGTTGCTTCAAATCTATCTTCACCACATTGAGGAAGATGTCCTAGCCATTGTGCTGAGTGACATCCAAAAGAACTGTGTGTACCGACCTTTTTACACAGGTAAAGCATCCGGGGCTGAGCCATGTCAGCAAGCTTTATAGATGGGCATATCAAAGAAGCAAGAAGCCCACAGCGCCATAATGAAGCTCACGGGAGGCAATATACTTTCATTGTTTATGTTTTGATATTAAGTGACTATTATCAGATGGGCATTAAGAATTGTTTTTTAAAAGAGAATGATTTATCCATTACAAAATTTTAAAGTATGTGTCCCTAGCTGATGATCAATATTATGTTTCGTAAAAGCAGCATCTTCTTGGGGCCTCAAAACAAACTAACCCAATGAACTTGAGCAGCTGAGTGGATGAATGTATTTAGGCCAAAGAGTACTTTTTCTCTAATATTATTTTCTTTTTTTAATTTTTAATAAAATTTTTTATTTATTATAAAATTTATTCACTTTGTATCCCAGCAGTAGCCCCACCCTCAACCCCTCCCAATCCTGCCCTCTCTCCCTCCCTCATCTCCTCCCATGCCCCTTCCCCAGTCCACTGATAGGGGAGATCTTCCTCCCCTTCCATCTGACCCTAGCATATCTGGTCTCATCAGGACTGGCTGCATAGTCTTCCTCTGTGACCTGGTAAGGCTGCTCCCCCCTCAGGGAAGAGGTTATCAAAGAGCCAGCCACTGAGTTCATGTCAGAGACAGTCCCTGTTCCCCTTACTAGGAAGCCCATTTGAAGTCTGAGCTCCCACAGGTTACCTCTGTGCAGGAGTTCTAGGTTATCTCTATGAATGGTCCTTGGTTGGAGTGTCAGTCTCAGGAAAGATCCCTAGGCCCAGATTTTTGATTCTGTTGTTCTCCTTGTGGAGCTCCAGATCCTTCCAGGTCTTTCTATCTCCCCCTTCTTTCCTAAGATTCCCTGCACTCTGCCCAAAGTTTGGCTATGAGTCTCAGTATCTGCTATAATACCCTGCTGTGTAGTCTTTCAGAGGCCCTCTGTGGTAGGCTCCTGTCTTGTTCCTTGTTTTCACCTTCTTCCGTTTATGTATATTCCGTTTATCTTTCTGAATGAAGATTGAGCGTCTTATCCAGGGTCCTCCTTCTTGCTTAGCTCCCTTAGGTGTGCAGATTTTAATATGATTATCCAATGAAATGAAGATTTCCAATGCTTTCAATGTTGTTTACAGTTTTTAATGTAAGGACAAACTATGTCAGAAGAATTACTGTGTTTTGTAAATATCCCAAGAAGAGTTTAAAAACAATACACAGTACAACATTAAAAATTATGCCTAATTGACACAAAGTAACCGTCCATATCTTCCCTGTGAAATATGGCATCTATGTATGTGCAATGATTAGGACAGGGTAGCTGCCATATCCATCACCTCAGACACAGGTCATTTCTCTGTGTTGAGAATATTCAAAATCTTCTTAAATTACTGTTTTGCAGTACACAATGATATAGGTTCAATGTTTTTTTTTGTTTTTGTTTGTTTGTTTGTTTGTTTGTTTTTATCTTTTTCATACTACTCATTTAAGCAAAGTTGTCCTTACTGGCCACCTCAGATGCCTGTGGCAGGTAGCCTCCTATCCCACTCCATCTCTCCTGCTGCCTCACTCATATATGGAGCTATTTTAAAAATAACTTTTTATTGATCCTTTATGAGTTTCACATCATGCACCCCAGTCCTGCTCATCTTCCCATTCCTTCATATCAGCCCTCTGCCCTGGCAACCTCCCCCTAATTCCCAGGAAAAAAGAGAGAAAGAAACATATCTCACCATGGAAGCTGTAAGGTGTCTCAGTGTGTCATACAGTATACCCCTTTGTCCAAGCATCTTTACTTGCAAATATTCATGGCAAGGAGTCGTTGGTCTGGTTTGAGGCCTCTGGCTTCTGTTACACCATCAATACTGGATCCTCACCTCACTGGGACTCCTCTCAGAGATCCTGCTGTTACCCTGTGTCATGGAGATTAACTTTAGATCTGCAGGATCTGCTCCTTCAGGAGCTCTAGCAGTTCTCTTACATAGGGTAGACTTTGGGATGAGCCAACTCAGAGCCCTGGATTGGGGCCTAGGTGGTAGCTAAGTTGGTGAGCCCTCCAGCTCTCTTGTACCCACACCAGGGCCAGCTCTCCAGCAATGTCCCGGCTAGCTCACCCAGTGAGTGCCACAGCCAGCGAGGGGCAGAGCCAGCTCTCCCACTCTCATGCCCTTGGGCTAGCTCACTCCCTGCATGGCCACAGACCCAGACATGGCCCTCAGAGGCGGCACTGCCAGGACTTCACCGTGGCCTCCGTTTGCAGGGCAGGCTGTTTCTCGCTACCGTCTCCAGTTCCATCTCTTTTCACAGTGCTCTTTCTCTTCCCTCTCTCCACCACATACTTGCTCCAGCCACAGGCCAGCCATGTGGAGGCTGCCACCAGAGGCAGCCAGGCCTCTGGGTGTCTTCCACCTCCCCAAGCCTTCCCTGGTGGCGGGCAGGCCTCTGTGTAGCTGCCCTCTCTTGGTATACAGAACAATTTAGACTGATAAACATTGGCACCGGCTGAACATCTGTAAGTCAAATTCTGAAATCCCAAATTTTCCTAAATCTGAAATTCTTTGAGCTCCACAATGAAACCAGAAAGATACAATGCCATGACTGAGGTTGAGCATGGAGTCATTGCCAAGATGTGAGCGCACTAAGGAGAGGCTAAAAATTACCTTCAGGCTCTGTGTACAAGGTACATAGACATGAAATATGAGTGAATTTGGTTTTAAACTTGGATCTCAGCCCCAAGATGCCTTATTATGTATGTATAAATATTCTACACTAAAAAAAAAAAACTACTCCTCTGGGGATTTTTGTATCCATCAGTAACTAAAGCAGTAAATGGCTAGAACATAAAGGATTCGACAGCAGGCAAATGTCTTGTTTGTCTAAGAACCAGGGAGACAAAGTGTCACTGTGATCTAAGCACTATTCAGCTGTCAGAAGTTTTATCCCAATTAACTATGTCATATGGGATACATCAAAACCCTTGAGCACCTTACATTCCATTCATCACTTCCATCACCTACATAAAGCCTTAATCAGGCTTTAAAATTTGGCCCAAACTCTGGGTGATCTTTCATTGCGAAGAACTTAGTATGTATTTGCTCATGGTGACAATTCAACACACGCAGGATCTTTTACTGTCTTTTTTTAAGCCGAGGGTTTTTTTTTTTTTAATAGACATCATGTCTGCAGATTATAAAGCATAAAAGCCCATTTCCTAATTTTTTGATTAAAACTAAAACCATGATTTTAATCAGTTTTACTAGTAATCAAATGATTTTCCAGGAACCTGGCCCAAATATTCTACTTAATATATACAATCCACATGATCTCCATAAAAATCCAACTAATATGTTTTATGAATAAAATATTGGTACAGTATTTCTTTAAAGCCAAAAAGTACTTTTGTAAAAGTCACTGTAACTAGAATTTAGGTTGTTTTCAGCATTTCCTTAATTAGTCCTCCAGTGGGCTGGATTTATCTTTTTATGAAAGATATGAGCAAAATATTTGAGTGATTATAAACTCACTGAGAAGGTACTTACATGTTTTTTCCAGTGATATTTAAAAAAAAAACTTTAAAATTTATAGCATTTACAGAAATGAAAAGAAACCTGACCATTTTTTAATTTGCTCAAAAACTAAAAATCAGATTGGATGCCGCTTTGAAATGTGTGTGCGCATGTGTTTGCCAGGCCCTATCTGCTTGTCAGCCAACCAAAGCTCCAAAAATGTTATCCAAACTTGATTAAAGACAGGTTCCTCCAAACTGACTCTTTCAAATGTTCATAGAAAGGACATGGCTTCTTTATTATTGTTTGAAAGAAAGGGTACAAAGCTAAACTGAGGTGAAAGGTTGGGGCTGCTTGCTTTCTTTAGAGAAACAGCTTTCAACCCTGGGTTCTCATGGGAGCACATTCTCCCTGACACACACCCATCCACAAAAGGAATGGGTGTTTCTCACCATGTTCTAATTCTTAATCGTATCATTAAACAAATGATGCCAACACAGCTAATACTCCTATAGCATCATACTGAGTCCTAGACATGCAGACATGGAAACCCCGGTAATGTGGTAATATCACAGAGCATGTGACAAGGAGCAGAGCAGATGCCTCAGAGGCTGCAACAACTTCATTGGGCAAGGTGTCCTTGGATGACTTTAAGAGCCACCAGCTGCCTGAACACCAAGGCATGTAAGAGACACAGGATGCACAACCCTCCCACCCCAGAAGGTCACACCTGGACATAAAGGGCAAAATGTCCACAACCCACCTAACTTAAGGAACATGCTGAATCCCTTAGAGTCCTTGGATGGAGTTACTGCAGATGGAAAGGGTGACAGGTGAGGCCTCTGCAGCTCAGATGATGAGCAGGAGGAAGAGGAGGAGGAACTGTAATGCCAGGATCACGAGACCCTCAGAGACCACCTGGAGATGACTTGGTGCAATAGCAAGAGAGCTTTATTACAAGAGCGCTCGAACTCGGGACCCAAGTCTCACTGACAAAGCAGTAGAGAAGTGGGACCCTGAGCCCTGAGAGAGCAGGGTTTTTAAAAACTGTAAACAGGGGGTTTCCATGACAGCAAGCAGGGGGGTACATGTTTCCATGAGAGAAAGCAGGGAGGTTCATGCCTTGACATTACAGAATTGGGTAAAAGGCATAGGGGAGAGGCGACCATTTACATAATCACAATTGCCAGGGTAATTGTCTCTATTTTTTACTAAACATTTATTCTGTAATATTTCCTGGAGGCCATTGCTTGGAGAGCTAACTTTGTTTTCTGCCAGATACACATTCTGTGATATTTCCTGGTACCTGAGCTCAGCTCCTGGTCACGATGGCTCCTTATTTCAAAATGGAGTCACCCAGTCTAACTTAAACTCTTCAGAAGAGAATGAGGAGGAGGAGGATCAAGTCTAACAATCTAGAGAGAACTCTATGACTGTGTGTCACCATTTGTCCCTCCTTTATCTGTATCCTAACAACTCCTCGCTACCATTGTGTCTAGAAACCCATCCTTCCCTTTTTTGTTTCTTAGATCTTACACCTTTGCTTTAATCACTTTCCCTCTGTATGTTATATCCCCTCTATATTTTAATGAAGTGGTTTCTTCTTGTCTAGTTGGGCCTCAAGCGGTATGAATGGTATAAATAAAAGCTGAATATTATGAGAGAAAAATAAAATAAAATACTGGAGGCCCGAAGTATAAACTATTTTCCTAGTGACCTATACTAAAAAAGAAGAAACACTTGACCGCTAGGAGGGATGTGGGCCTTCTCACTTGGTTTGGCCTCAGATAGACTAAAGAGAAAAGCCGCGTCTGTAAAGAGCGAGAGGTTAGAGAAGTAGAGAAGTTTAAGCTCAGTCAACAGCACAAAGTCCTGGATAAGATGGAAGACTTCAGGAGGCCTCAAAGAACCTACATCCTGGACTTGCCCCTGGAAAGAGCATGAATAGAGGGTAAACACTCTGCCACTGTTCAGAAATGTAATCCAGAAAGAAAGGTGGGTGAAGTTTTTGGATATTTTGTATTTGTTTTTGGCTTCACAGACATTATCAGGATGTGACAAGCTGGAGGAAGATGGGAATGCCAGATGACAAATCTCCTAAGGGGCTGATACAGAAGACCATGTTGAAGGAGAAAATGGAGAATTTCAGTGGTGCCAACCCACCTAGTTTTATATTTAGATTTCTCCCTTCTCTTCATATTCCAGTTTCTTCTGGTAGCAAATATTCGAGACAGTGCTGGAGTCTTGCCATAGAGGATTGGGAAGATAGAACTGCAGGAAGCCCAGGCAAGGGGGTGTTTGGAAGGTTCTCCAGGGAATGTGAACAGCAAATCAAACAGAAGAGGGGTCCAGGGTCACTGAGGCCACCAAGACTGGCTTTACTGCAGTTCTTAAACTTTGTCAACCTGTCTAAGCCCAATGCCCCCAACAAAAAATAAAGTAGAGAAAGCATCCTTGAAAGAGCATGAGGTAGATGAGAAAACATCTGTGGAACATGTGATCCAGAGGCCGTCACAGAACTCAGCACGGGGCAGCAGATGGGAAGTCCCCACTGCTCAGATCTGCTGTAGCCACACCCTGAAGCCCATTTCCAGCCCAAAGAACCTACAAGAGGAAGTTAAGTTACTCGAGATATAGCCTGAGGAAAATAGTGGGCCTCTGACATCTTCCTCCACCCCACCTCTTACCCCGTTTTCCACCCTCTACTGTGATGTGGTGGAGAGCTCCAGCCTCATGTTTCCACGATGATGTATTGCCTCACCACATCCCAAAGTGATGACCAAGCCACCATTGGGTGAAAATTCTGAAACAGTGAGCCCACAAAAACTTTCTTCTTTGCAAGTTGTTTATCTCGGGTATTCTGTCACAGTCACGGAAAGATTCCTAGCACACGATCTTTATTCAGTGTGAAGATCTGGAAATCTCTTTGGAGATGGGTCTCCACAACATTTTGAGATACCCCACGAAATAATTCATCTCAGATCTCCTCCGGCTCTGAGATACACATAAGATTCTGATTCTAGTGAGACCTGGGCTATTTTTTTCTGGGTAGGAGAGAGATATGAGAAAGCCCTAAATCTAGAGACCACATGGATCTTAAACCTCTATAGAACTATGGTGCAGACAAGTCAGCTGGAGTTCAAACAAATGGCCCTTCTTGGAAAGAACCCTTCTTGGGACAGAAGGCTCAGGAGAGGAGCTGCTGGGGGGAGACATGGGGACAGCTAATATACTCCCTAACAGAACCCCTCTCAGGCTAACAGTGCTTTGGCTCTGACAGCTCTCGTCTAGCCCCCAGCCACTCATCTTATCACTGGCTCTCTTGGCTCCCCTGGTTCTCGTTTCTTTGCTTTCTCCCTACAGATTCCTTTTTACCACATTGCTTTAACAGATGGGAAAAGGCCTCACAGAGCTGGCATCCCCAGATGGGTCAGGAGATAGGAAAGACATAGCAGCCTTTTTGTTTGTTCGTTGTTTGTAGTTTGTTTTTGTCTTTAACATTGTTAAACCAAAAAACAGTGCATCAAATGTACCCTTTGGAAATCAGCTATGTGTTTATTTTATTCATAAATAAGCACCTTTGTTCTGTACATTTCACTCTCTCCCCTGTCATCAGTGCAGAAGAAGCAATACCCCCACATCTGAAGCCCTACCAAGGAAAGACTGCTAGTGGCTGTCTCTATGCTGTTAAGGAATCTCAGTGCTATGAAAATGACAGCCATCATTCCTGCCTCCCAAGAACCACAGGGAAACATGCAAAAGCCTTAATGAAGAGATGAAGAAAGGGAACTGGTAATTGATTGTTCTGGCTAGGGGCTGAGACAATCAACAGAAGGGCTGTGGGCCAAACCTCCTTCCATGCTGGAAATGCTAAAAGCACCACTCAGAGCCAACAAATGCTGTGTTCCGAGGAACAGCGTCTTTAGGGACAGATACGTTACCCATCCGCGGGCATGTTTCATCTTACTGCTCATTGCAGGGGAGTTAAAGGAGGCTTTGTGTGTCTGCTTTCCAACAGAAACTGATGTCTAGGCTCAGGAAGGCTGAGCCAGCCCTGAGCCCCCGCAACAGACAACCTACCCACAGACAGTGTGTGCACAGGGAGACATACTTGCAGCCCTTCAGGCCTTTGGGCTATTTCCCTACATTTTGTGTTTACTGAAGAGACAGGCGAGTGTCTTGAACAGAGGCTGGAAATTTGTGCCTGGAGCTTTGCTTTTATTTCCTTGTTTTCCAATTCAGCAAAGGCAGGATGGCCTTCCTTTAAAACTCCATGGGCCTCACCACAAAAACAGCACTGTATAGAACCAGGTAATTGAAAACTGAGCATGACAGTTAGGCCCCTCCTTACACAACACATCCAGTGTACACAATACGTTTTAGTCATCTGAATAAAATGGAACATCTGTTTGGCTGTTTTAGCATATGATACTGAAGACCACTAGGACATCTGGGAACACGGATGGAGTCAGACCAGGCCGGGAGAAGCTCTTCCGGAACCTTAGCAGGTCACTGTGAGCCTAAGGAGATGCAATTCAAATCCTAGCTCAGCAGGAAGGGGCTACCAGAGGTAAGCAGGTACCTTGGAGGCCTTGCAGGGGGCTCAGCTGTGTGTTGACCTCTATCACCTGCGGCAAGCTAATGGCTGTAAAGACACTAACAAGTGGAAACACCTAGAGCAGTGCTTCTCACCTGGGGGGTCGCGACTCCTTTCACAAGGGCCACCTAAGGCCACTGAAAACGCATGTATTTACATTACGATTCACAACAGTAACAGAATTGAGGTGATGAAGTTCCCACAGAAAGAATTTTACGGATGGTGGGGCTCACCACACATGAGGGAGTGTATTAACGGGGAGCATCGTTAGGCTAGTTGATCACCACTGTTTTAGAGACATTGCTTACAAGCCTCCTCATGGGCTTTGTTAGCTTCAACACCTGGTCTTAAAACCCACTAAACTAAGCAGCGTGCCATGCGTCATACCAAGGCTTGCAACATTAATGCCTTCTTTTCTCTTATTCCTTCGTACTGGAGAGTAACAAAAACAAGCAAACAAACAAGCAAGCAAACAAACAAACAAAAACACCTTACAAAGCCAGTCTGACCCCGCTACTAAACCCGCAGCAATACCCTTTAACCAACATGCTTCTGGACTAGCGGCAGAGTCCCAGGTCTTCTCTTCCCTTGTCTCCTAGGTAACAGGTTGGGGGGGTGGGGCTGGAGCCACAGAGCTGCAGAGCATGAAGTCAGCACGACTGAATTTAATTTGTCTGTGGCCATGGGACAATACTGAAAGGGTGTCCTCAGTCACAGGCCTTTCTGATTGTTTCTGAAGAGTAATTTGAGGAGAGTTTCTTCATAATGGTGCCCCTTTCACGCAGCGGGCACTTTCGAATCCCACCTGTACAGGAGGGAACTCTCTAGGGATTTGTGCTCCCCACGCCTTCCCTTTTATCTCTGCCTCCTTTCAGTTATTTGAAAATAAAATAGTCTTCCTAATGCTTACTTGTGAAAGCGGCTTGAGCTGCCTTGCTCTGACAGCATCGTGCTAATTTTTGAACAATTTGCTCACTGAAATTCAATCTCTGAGAACTCTAGGTTCTGCTTTAAAAAAGAAAAAAAAATCTCCTAATTTGTGGTCAAGAAGATGCAAAATTGGTACAATATTAAATTAAATGTTGGCATTTCCTCCATGCTACTCAACTAGATTATATCCATGCCATACACACAAACAAATTAGGCTCTATGTGTTGTTTAATTTCCTTAAACAACTTAAAGTTGCCTCTCTCTAAGCATAAACATGAAGCATTTAGCTGTTGTTCATGTGATTATATATTATAAAATTGTCTAGCCATATCCGTTGGCATATGCATGTTTCTCTCTCTTCTCTCTCTCTATGTATGTGTGTGTGAACTTTAAATTGAAATAAGTATCTCTGTTTTGAATCACAGAATCACACTGTTTAAAGTCATATCTCTAACATGCATCCACAAATTAACGTATCATAATTTAATAATGCTTGTGATACAAACAGCTTCAATGCCCAACTAGCTGGCTTGTTAAATAAACTCTAACATGTCTATATGACAGAAAGTATCCACTGAGAGATAAATGACTATATCAACATTCTATACCAGGAAGCATCACAAAGGCACACTGAAAAGTACAAAGAAATAGATATAATATCCTATTTTTTTTTATACCACATAGACTCAAGAATTGGTCAGATTCACAGCCATGACTCATCAGTAACTGCATCATGAGTAATTTTCACTTATCTGTTCCCAACGCCTTTCCTAACCTCCAAATTTTATTTAAAATATGTTGAAAATTGTTTATTCTCAAAAGTAATTATTTTTTAAGACTGGGACCAGAAGAGGTTTTATCCCAGCAACAACAGGCCTGTCCACAAAGAGTACAAGCATGGAACAAACTAATGGAGTTAAGGAAACCTCAAAGGTTAGGGATGAGTTGGCATCTGTGGCCAAGTGAGAGATGAATCCAGGCTGTGCTAAGCAGGTGGGAAATTGCTGCATTACTCGGAGACAATTCGATTATGGGAGATATAATGCTCCTTTCGGTTCTATATTTTCAGATAGCCCAAGGCATTCCTTGGATCACTTTCAAGGATGAGAGTTTAAAAGCAGCAGGTGAAGGGTGTCGTGAATGGATTGTGCTTTTGACCTCAAGAAATTCTGCTTGTCAATATCATAGCCATTTTGATAAACTGCTATGTGTTTCATCTGTTCTATAAATTTTTTTCTATATGCATCATAAAACAATCACTCAATATTTACAATATACTTTATTTCTTAAAGTATCTGCTTTATAAAGAAATGTGTATCAAACATGTAAGAGAGAAGAGAAGGAGAAAGTACAATTGTTAAAAGTATTTAAAACTAAAAGTGAAGGGAAAACAAAATTTAAAGCTATTAAGATACCCACGTATAAGATTACAATGCTGTAAAACATGCCTACACAAAAGAAGCCATAAAATTATACTTTAGTTTTTCAGTAGCAAATGCCATGACCGAAGCATAGTCATCATTTTAATTCAGAATATTCCTCAGATAAAGTTCAAAGTGCAGTAGAAGCAGAGAGGGCAGAGGGCAAGTTGTTCCCTAGAAACTTAGTAAGGACCATGAGGTGGTGTGAGAGATGTCCTTGGAGCCAGTGCAAGTACATGCATGCTTTCCAGAGCTGTTTCCTTTACTGGTCCAAACAGGAGCACTCTCTTGACCATGTGTGTAAGCATTACTTTACACACATTAGGAGGGGACAAGAATGAACCCAGCATTCCACGTTTGCAGTTCAGCATTCTTGCATAATCCTCAGACGAACATTTGCATTTAGAGACGTCTCTTCCCCTTTCATGGCTGCACTTGGGATAATTTATCTTTTCTGTGTTGTGAAAGCATACACACTCAGTAGAAACTATTGAACTGTCTCTGCTTGACAATAGATAGTGTGATACTCTCTTCAAATGCCTAGCTGCTCATCACCAGTCATACAGTTCCAGGAGAAAACACCTGCTACACACACACACACACACACACACACACACACACACACACACACATCCTATTGAACTCTGTTAAACTAGGATGTTGAGTAGGCTGGCAGAGTTGTTGGTGTTTTCAATTTACAATGACAGGCTCATCACACAACCTAATCATTAAGCTGAGGGGCATCTCTTCAGGGATGTATGGACTTCAGTTTTTGCATATTCCATTATTCTGCTAACAAAACGTTGTATTGTAGTCAACCTGGTATGATAGTCTCTAATTCCAAGTTGAAGCTGCTATTTCAACTTTACCGTTAAAAGCAGACCATATATTTTATGACAATATACTAGGTTGCTATCCTTTTCGTTTGTGACTTTGTTTATTTATTCAATTAGTTGAAAATCAATTCAGTGAATATGTACAGAATGCCTACTATTTCCCACAGGCTAGTTTGCATCCTAGAAATCTAGTGAGTACAATCAGACTTGGCCACTGTACTAACTTCATGTAAAAAGCAAGAAAATCTGTACCCTATTTTCTTGGCCTGGGATCTATCCTGTGCATTATATGGGAGCTTCAACCCTCACCTCCTACATCTAAAGAGCAATTACACCTATTGTGACAATCAAAGCTCCAGATGTTGTAAATCACCACTAACATAGAGGGGATTTTTCATAAGTGTGATTAATCAGTTCTGAGAAAAGATCTGCAGGACATTGGAAGAAAGTATAAAAAAGAGTATACTGGTGTGGTAGCCTAGGAAGACCTTGAAGAAGTGATGTTTAAAAGCTATGAAGGATGGGCAAGCAAAAAAAAAAAAATGGGTACTCTGAAGAGAACTAATATCTATGGTGTGTATACAGACTGACTAACCTTTCCTTTGAGGACTGTTCTCATCCAATTCTAAAACCTTCTATGTTTTCTTGAAGGAAAATGAAAAAACAAAATCTGCCAGAGCCAACTAAAGTACCCTTTGGAAGATGAAATTCTGGATTGTCATTTCTAGGATCAGAAAATAATCCCCTAGATAGAACCTGAGTGGAATTTCAGTATAAGATAGCCAATTAGGTATTGGGATGAGTAAATTGATAAAAAGATAGAATCATTATTAGGTATTTATTAAGATAAATGTTTTTATTTAGAAAAGAAGCATTGGGCAAAGATTTCTTGCGTTTTCCCATGTTTTAGCCAGGCTCCTGAACTGTGTAAGCCTATGAGTGATTTACAAACTGGTTTTAGTTAAAAAAAAAAAAAAATCCTAGGTAATTCTGATGTCTTCTTCCACCCCTAGCCTGTCTGTCCAGCATAAATTTTGTAAGTCCGTTTCAACAGAACCCCCCCCACACACACACACACATACACTATAGTGAGAATTCAGGATTTTTGTTTCTTTTAAAAACACAGCAACATAAAAATATGTTTTCGTTTTAATCCTAGGTATGTTGATATGGAGCTACTTTGCAGAAGCTGACTAGGATTTGCCTCGTGCTCAATTAGAGGAGTGATTTTGCTGGCTGCAGATGGTTTCTGTGATTGTGTGACATTTGGAATTCCGGGGACTTTTCAGAAAGTATATAAATGCTAAGGCCCCAAGAAGTGTCATTGGTGGTTGTTGGTCATTTGAGGGTAGGAGGTTGTTGGTTAGTTGGTTGTTGTTGGTTGTTTTTTTGGTCACAGTTTCTAAAGTAATTGTGTGCAAAAAAGAAACAAGAAGAAATTACATATCCTGATGGTGAAGATCAAACTTGTCCCAAGGAACTCAACACCGCTAAACTACAGGAAGTAGTCTAAGAATAAAGTTGTCCCCTTTCTGATTTTACTCAGGGATCTCTTTCTTCTCTGCCTTTTTTTTCTCTCTTTCATCTAGTGTTAGGAGGTTGAAAGGGTAGAATAAAAGAGTGGAGAGGGGTGGAAGAAAGAAGAACCCAGAAAGTAGCAAGCGCCAGTCACACCCTGCCTTACATAGATCCTCCTCATGATTTTCTAGTCACCGACTCTTGTCCCGCTCCTCCTTCTCAGAAATGAGCTTGCTCCATAAATGAAAAAATAAAAATGAAAATAGCATCATACATTAGTGACTACCCTTTAGCAAGTGTTGATGAAAAAACACTTCTTTCCACATACGAAACAGAACTTTCTGCAAAACTATTGTATCAATGAAAGTTAGACCCATCAACTATCCTGCTATCATTACGATGTCACTAATACGTTGTTTCTATTACTATAAAATCAAGGTCTTTGACAGCATGAGCGCCTAAGTGCTCTACTACATTTTCATATTTTGTGGATTTAGATTTTTGTAGTCAGCTTTCGCTGTCAGCTTGACATGGTGAAGAGTCAACTGAAAAGGAAGTATCAGTTAAGGAACTGACTGGCCTGTGGACATGACTGTGAGGATTGTCATAACTTTTCTTGATTTAAGAAGCCCCAGCCTACTGTGGGCAGTGTAGTTCTCTAGGCTGGTAGTCCTGAGCTTTGTAAGAAAGAACTGAGCATAAGCCTAAACGGAAGCCATTCAGTAGCAGTTCTCTCTTTCTGCTGTACTTCTTTGGGTGTGATTGAGTTCTCCGGCTGGAGGTAATGTTGCATTAAATACCAAGCAGGCCTCCTCTGAGTTGCACTGTTATTTGTTAGGACTAAGCTATAGAATAAGCTTAGGTATCTATTAACAGAAAAAAAATATATAGAAAGTACACACAGTAGAATATTTTTGAGTTATAAGAAAAAAATGAAATCATGGCATTTGTAGGAAAATGGATAGAACTTGAAGATAAAATGTTGAGTAGAATAAAACGTGTGTAAAATGAAAGGATAAAAAAATGAGAGGCGGGGAGAGAAAAAAATAACAGAGAAGGAAGGACCTGAAAGTAGAGGGAGGGCACTAGATCTAAGAAGAGGGAGGCCTAAGGGATTGAGAGTTAAGGCAAGTAAGGCAGAGGAGAGTGTAGATGCGATCCCAATGTGATATATGCTTGTGCGCAAATTCTACAACGAAACCCATTAACTTGCACAATCAATATGTGTTAACAATTACAACAATACGAAACTGACACCCATAAAGTCTAATTATTCAAAGCCACAGATTGAATTTAGACAAGGGTCACATCTCCACATGCTGCGAACAGAGGTGTTGTAGAGGTGAGACCCGACAGTTCCACAACAGGCTTCAGGAAAGGAAGGTTCAGCAGCCGGAAACCGCGGGAACTAAGAAACAGTGTAACACCCCCGAGCAACAGACGGAAAGCGAAGCTCGACATGCGGCCCTCCAAGAACACCATCATCTACTTCAAATCACAGTAACGTATAGAAAGTAGGGCCATTTTCCCTGTTCCATGATGAGCAGACGGAACCCATGGGATCTTGGAGGGTGGATTCCAACACTGGAAGGCAAGGCTGGGATGGGGACCGAGAACTGGCACTTCTCATCAACTCCAGCAGGGCGGCTGCTGATACTGTCTCCACGCCACAGACCACACTTAAAAAGCAAGGCCATCGAGCACTATTGCATAGCCTAGTGAGTGACGTAGATCCAAGTACAAGTTCCAAGACATCTTCCCCAGAGATGCTAAGCCCTAGGTTTCCTTTAATGATAAGAGTGCCAGGTCACTCATCCAGGGGTCAAATGATGTAAAATCTGATAACTTGGACTAAAATCCTGACTCAATTATCTTCCAGCCATAGAAAAGGACCTTGAGAAAATTACTCATTTTCTATGAACTTTGCTTCCCTATCCATAAAAATGAGACTAATTGGGGCCCGTGGTGGTGGTACATGTTTTTAATTTCAGTGCTCAGAAGGCAGAGGCTGGCAGATCTCCATGAGTTCAAGAACAGTCTGGTCTACAAAGCAAGTGCCCAGTCAACCAGAGCTAGAAAATAAGACCCTGTTTTTTTTTGTTTTTGTTTTTTTTTTTTTGTTTGTTTGTTTTTAATTGAGCATAGCAGTTATTTCCTCATTGGCATATGCTGTGAGTCAGGCAGGAGCATCTCTGGAAAGCATCTATGATATTAAGGGAACAGTTACTACAATGGCATTGATGTAATTACAATAATGCTCCTTTAAATGGTGAGAAGCTCAGACACAGAGAATTAATTCACTTATTCAAAGCATGCTCTTCAAGATGTGATTCTAATCCAATGCCAAAGCCATGCTCATTTTGCCATGGCAGATTTCACATACCAAGCTGTAGTCAGCTCAGCTGCCTTTATGGAAAAAACCCAAGTCACTCTTCCCTCTGTCCTTACTCTGCTATTCTGTCAGTCTCCTGCCCTAGGACTTTGACCTCAGCCACCAACCTTCCACACTGCTCCCCATTCCATGGGATCTTGTTTCCAGGGCTTGACCTCCAGGGCTCTCCATGGACCCTCTGGTTCTCCTGGTCACGGTATCCTAGGGTAAAGTGTCTCAGTCTGTCAGCCAGTGATAAAGGCTGAACTGACCTCTGTCCAACCAGACAGCCTTGCACATAAAGAAGATAAATAGAAAGCAAATGGCATATAATTTTAAAGATGTATACCTAAGTATCTTTGGGGTCTTTGCATAGAGCACAGGCTCTGTCTTTTACTCTTCTTGGTCCTTTAGGAAAAAAAAAATAAAAAAATAAAACATTCCTTGAGAGAATGTCAATCATAGCTGAAATACATCCAGGAGGGAAAACTCAAAATGGAATTACTTACCCATTGTACTCTAATTCAATGGGGGGAGATACAAAATATACTGTGGCGGTAACAGACCCCATAAAATACATGGCAAAAAAGCCACAGACTTACATTACTACTGCTCTGGCCGTAAAGCTATTTCTTGAGGGACTGAGACACTTTAAAATGTTGGAAAAACTCAAGATCCTAAATAAGCAAATTGTTTTAGCATTTCTGTTCCAAGCAATAACATTCAGTGACTGCATGGAGATTATTTTCAATAGGGATTTTTATGGGAAAACTGTAACTGGAAATAAAAGGAATACCCAAGCCATAAACATGACGTATCTCTTGTTGCCCATGTTGGTGATGACACTGAATGAGATCTCCTAGCAAAATAAGAGTTATGATGTGTGGCGTCAGCATAATAAAATAAGACTTTTCCCTCTTCAAGGTCAATCTTGAGCTTCATAAAGATGTACAGGATTTCATAGCCTGAAAACTATGTCAAAGGGACTGAGAACCAGATGGCAAGAGGTTTTACAAAAGGATAATAGAGCCTCATGCCCCTGCCTTAATTCAATGCAGCACAAATCATTGTTTTAAACTACTCATTTCAAGTCTTTTAAAGAATAAGTTTGTAGACATAAGTTCTCTTGCACAATGTGTTCATGCAGGGAAAATCACTCACACACATGAGAGTTAAGCTGTCAACTTAAACTGTCTCCATGGCTTGTTCTGTTTCTTTGTCAGTATGATCAACTTTATAAGTCCATTTATGTTACTTAAGCAGCTTTTAGCCTCCATTTACATTTCACTACATTAGTACAAAAAAAAAAGGTAGGACACAGGACTTTACAGAAATAAGACATCTCAGCTATGAGAGTTCACTGTTCGCCTTAGATTTTTTTCCCCACACTGCCTCACTTGAAAGCCTGTACCAGTCATTCATAAGCTATTCTAACCTGAAACAAGACCCTAACTGAAGGGTCATTCTCCTCATCTGTAAAATAAGGGGACTAGTGAGCCTCTCTAACAGAACCGCTGCCATCACTCAGCAATATAATGGATACAAGATCTAGCAGGATAACTAATTGATAACCACCCCTGCTTTTTTAGGTGTATTTATACAGATCACACATCATGCCTTTCTCTCCCTTACTAAGTGAACACTCCAGAGTTTTCCAATATCTCCTCTTACTGAGAGTCATGCTGTTATCACCACAGCATCACTGCTCTCTCCATCCAACCAGACCTTGAACTCCCTTTTCAGATTCTAGCCTGGTGAGTCTCCCTAACTTCCTCATCCCGGCAGTCTCCTAACCTGCTAGATCTAGCCTGGGTCTAGTCCCACATCCAGAGCCCCAGTAGGGTCTGCCCATCCTTGCCTGCATTGTAGCCATCCTCTCACCAGGATCTACAATACTTGAAACCACTCCCAGCTCCCTTCTGCTCCACAAGCAACACCTCCACCCAGATAGGCTCCGCACTTCCTTCTTGAGGGTTCCATATCTGCCCCTGCCTAAACTGACCTGCCCTGCCTGAACCACAACCAATCTCCAAGCTTCTGCCAGCAACCTCCCTAACCATCTCTAAACATCAGGTCCTTACCACATCACCCTCAAACTTTCCACCCTGCCAGATCTAGTCTAATATACCTAGCAAAATTATCTTGAAGGAGAAAGAAAAACTCTTCAAAATATAAATAACAAAACTAAATAACAAAAACTAAAGAGAATACAATAAACAATATGCCAGGCTAAAGAGAGGAATGAGTATAGCAGAGAGATTATGCACAGCAACAGGAATCCATAGTTATTAAAACACAAAGTACGACTGAGGACACAAACAACAAAACCAAAAATCAACAACACAACAGCCCAAACTAACTCACGCGTTTCAATTATATCTTTATATATAAATGATCTCAATTCTCTAATCAAAATATACAGGCTGACTTAATAGATTAAGATACAAAATCCATCTGCCTGCTGTCTGCATGTACCAATCTGAACTTTAACGATTGATAGTACAGTAGAGGAAAAGTTCTCTAATCAAATGGAAAGAGGAAGCAAGCAGGAATCACCATCCTCCTATTTGACATAATAGACTTCAAAATAAAACTAATCAGAAGACAACCACTCTTGAAAGCAATCTGGCGCTTTCTCGGACAACTAGGAATAACGCTTCCTCAAGATCCAGCTATACCACCCCTAGGCATATATCCAAAAGATTCTCAAGTACACAATAAGGTCATTTGCTCAACCATGTTTGTAGCAGCTTTATTTGTAATAGCCAGAAGCTGGAAACAGCCCAGATGCCCCTCAGTGGAAGAATGGATGCACAAATTGTGGTATATCTACACAATGAAATATTACTCAGCAATAAAAAACAGGGAAATCATGAAATTTGCAGGTTAATGGTGGGATCTGGAAAAGATCATCCTGAGTGAGCTATCCCAGAAGCAGAAAGATGCACACGGTATATGCTCACTCATATAGACATATAATACAGGATAAACCTACTAAAATCTGTACACCTAAAGAAACTAATCAAGAGGGAAGACTCTTGCTAAAATGCTCAATTCTTATCCAGAAAGGCAAAGAGGCTGGACATCAGAAGGAGAAAAGACGGAACAAGTCAGAAGCCTGACACAGAGGACCTCTGAAAATCTCTGCCCTGCAGACTATCAATGTAGATACTGAGACTTATGGGCAACCTTTGGGCAGAGTGCAGGGAATCTTAGGAAAGAAGTGGGAAATAGTAAGATCTGGAGAGGACAGGAACTTCATAAGGAGAGCAACAGAATAAAGAAAAAATCTGAGCACAGGGGTCTTTCCTGAGACTGCTATTCCAACCAAGGACTATGCATGGAGATAACCTAAGACCCCTGCACAGATGTAGCCCATGGCAGTTCAGTATCCAAGTGGGTTCCATTGTAATAGGAACAGGGACTGTCTCTGACATGAACTGATTGGCCTGCTCTTTAATTTCCTCCCCCTGAGGGGGAAGCAGCATTACCAGGCCACAGAAGAAGACAATGCAGCCACACCTGAGGAGACCTAATTGACTAGGATCAGAAGGAAGGAAAAGAAGTCCTCCCCTATCAGTGGACTTGGGGAGGGGCATGCAGGCAGAGGGTGGAGGAAGGGAGGGATTGGGATGGGAGGAGGGAGGGAACCACAGGGGGGATACAAAGTGAGTAAAGTGTAATTAATAAAGAAAAAAAAAAGAGGGACACCTGAATCTAACCAAGGAAACAGTCAATAAAGAAGACATTGGTAAATATATATGCAGTAAGCTCTGGTGTGCCCAGTATCATTTTAAAATGAACCACTAGATTTAAAGAGAAACATCAACTCACTAATAGTATCAATGCCCTATTTCTCCAAAACACTGATCATCTGGACAAAACTAAACAGAGAAACATCAGAATTAATTGACATCATGCACCCAATAGATTTATAGCTCTACAAAATATTTTACACAAACATTATAAAATATTCATTCTATCAACATGAGAAGCTTTTCTAAAATATAGCATATCTTGACACACAAACAAGTCTTTACAAATTCTGAAACATAAAAATAACCTCCTGTATCCAATATGACCACAGTGTAATAAAACTTAATATTGACAGCAAACAAATTTCTAGTACATACACAAATTCATGGTGATTAAACAACTTATTACAATGATGAATGGGTATAAAAAGAAATCAAGAATTTTTTATATTCATGAAACTAACTGAAAATGAAAACACAACCAAATCTCTAGGACACACTGAAAGCAGTATTGTGAGGAAAATTATAGCTCTAGGTGGAAGCAATAAAAAATAAGAAAGACCACAAAAATGATTTAATGATGCAACTCAAAAGTTTGGAAAAATACAAACAAACCAAATCCAAATCCAGCTAATATCAAGAAACAATAAAAATCAGAGAAATCAATGAAATGAAAATAAAATAAAGAAAACAGTACAATCTAAGAGCTGGGTTTTTTTCCCCGAAAAGTAAGATCCACAGATGTTTGTCTCAAGTAAACAAAAGAAAGATATTTTCAAAAGTACAGAGGAGGGGTATAGGAGGAGAAGAGGGAAGGAGGATGGGACTGGGGAGAGGTGAGGAAAGGGGCTACAAAGCTGGGATACAAAGTGAGTGCATTTTAATAACTAACTAAAAAAATTACAGAATCAGAAATGAACAGGGAAACATCACAACAAACATCAAGGAAATTCAGAGAATATTTTAAGAACCTGTTTTTCATTAAGCCAAAAAACCTAAAAGAAATGAATACATTTCTAGATTCAGCCAACGTATCAAAATCAAACCAAAAGAAGTGGGAAATAGTAAGAGCTGGAGGGGACGGGAACTCCACAAGGAGAGCAACAGAACAAGATAATTTGAACACAGGGAACTTCCCAGAAAATCATATTCCAACCAAGGACTATTTGTGGAGATGACCTGGAACCCCTGCACAGGTGTAGCCCATGGAAGTTCAGTGTCCAAGTGGGTTACATAGTAATGGGAAGAGGGACTGCCTCTGACATAATCTGATTGGCCTGCTCTTTGATCACTTCCCCCTGAGGGGGAGCAGCCTTACCAGGCCACAGTAGAGGACAATGCAGCCACTTTTGATGAGAACTGATAGACTAAGATCAGAAAGAAGAGGAGAACCTCCCCTATCAGTGGACTTGGGGAGGGGCATGCATGCAGAAAGGGGAGGGAGGGTGGGATCGGGAGGGGAGGAGGGAAGGGCTTAGGGGGGATACAAAATGAATAAAGTGTAATTAATAAAAAATTAAAAAAAAGAAAAAAATAAATTAAAAATTAAAAAAGAAATACCTAAAAGAAAAAAAAATCAAACCAAGAAGTCAACAACCTATACAGACCCATAACAACTGGAGAGATTGAATAGTAGGGGGAAAAAAGTCTTTCAGCTTCAAAGAAGAACCAGATGAGTTCACAGAAGAATTCTCCCAGATATTCAAAGATGTGTAGCCAATACTTAAACTATTAATAAACAACATTGACAAAGAGAAAGAAACAGGAGGAGTATTCCCAAACTCCTATAAAGCTATTATCACTCCAATACTAACTGAAGGCAAAGGCACACAAAAAAAATAAAACCACAGGTCTTCTTAGTTAGGGTTTCCATTGCTGGGTCAAAAACACCATGACCTTTTAGTTTGATGTTGGCTATAGGCTTGCTGTAGATTGTCTTTACTATGTTTAGGTATGTGCTTTGTATCCCTGATCTCTTCAAGACTTTAAACATGAATGGGTGTTGGATCTTGTCAAATGCTATTTCGGCATCTAAGGAGATGATCATGTGGTTTTTCTTCTTCAGTTTGTTTATATGGTGGATTATATTGACGGATTTCCATATATTAAAACACCCCTGCATGCCTGGAATGAAGCCTACGTGGTCATGTAGATGATATCTTTTATGTGTTCTTGGATTCGGTATGCAAGTGTTTTATTGAGTATTTTTGCATCAATGTTCATAAGAGAGATAGGTCTGAAGTTCTCTTTTTTGTTGGGTCTTTATGTAGTTTAGGTATCAAGGTGTCTGTGGCTTCATAGAATGAGTTTGATAATGTTCCTTCTATTTCTATTTTGTGGAATTGTTGGAAGAGAATTGGAATTAGCTCTTCTTTGAGGGTCTGGTAGAATTCTGCACTAAAACCATTTGGCCCTTGTCTTTTTTTTTTTGAAGGTAGACTTTTGATGACTGCTTCTATTTCTTTGGAGAATATAGGACTATTTAATCTATTTACCTGATCTTGATTTAATTTTGGTAAATGGAATCTATCAAGAAAATTTGCTTTAAATTTTCAAATTTTGTGGCATATAGGCTTCTGTAGTAAGACCTAATGATTGTTTGGATTTCCTCAGTGTCTGTTGTTATGTTCCCCTTTTCATTTCTGATTTTGCTGATTTGGATATTTTCTCTCTGCCTTTTAGTTAGTTTTGCTAAGGGTTTGTCTATCTTGTTGATTTTCTGAAAGAACCAGTTCTTGGTATCATTGATTCTTTGAATTGTTTTCTTTGTTTCTAATTCATTGATTTCAGCTCTGAGTTTGATTATCTCCAATCATCTACTCCTCTTGGGTGTGTCTGCTTTTTTTTCTAGGGCTTTTAGGTGTGCCTTTAAGTTGCTTGTATGAGATGTCTCAAACTTCTTTCTGGAGGAGCTTAGTGCTATGAACTTTCCTCTTAGCACTGCTTTCATTGTGTCTCATAAGTTTGGGTAAATTGGGTCTTCATTTTCATTGAATTTTAGGAAGTTTCTAATTTCTTTCCTGACCAAGCTGTCATTGAGTAGAGAGTTGTTTAGTTTTCATGTGTATTTGTGCGTTTGTTATTTCTTTTGTTGTTGAGGTCTAGTTTTAGGCCATGGTGGTCTGATAGGATATAAGGGATACATGCTGGAGAGGATATAGAGAAAGAGGAACCCTTCTTCATCGCTGGTAGGAATGTAAACTTATACAACCACTTTGAAAACCAATCTTGTGCTTTCTCAGACAATTAGAAATAGTACGACCTCAAGATCCAGCTGTAGCACTCCTAGACATATATCTAAAATGTGCTTAAGCAAGTTGGGAATGATATGGTTTATCTGGCTTACACTTCTATCAAGAATTTTTTTTTTAGATTCCTAAAACTAAATGAAAATGAAAACACAACAACAACAAAAATTAATTGTTGTTCATTATTAAAGGATGTCAGGAAAGGAACTCAGACAGGGCAGGAACCTGGAGGCGGGGCTGATGCAGCAGCCATGGAGGGGTGCTGCTTACTGGTTTGCTCTCTATGGTTTGGTCAACCTGCTTTTTTATGGAACCCAGGACCACCAGCCCAGGCATGGCCCACCCACAATGGGCTGGTCCCTTTCCCATCAATCACTAATGAAGAAAATCTCTTATAGCTGGATCTTAGTGGTGGTATTTTCTTAATTAAGGTTCCCTCCTTTCAGATTATTCTAATTTGTGTACTGAGTTGACATAAGACTAGTCAGCACAAGGCCAATATCCCTAATGAACATAAAATAAAAATTGCTCAGCAAAATACTTGCAAATGGAATATAGACATTCGTCAAAATGATTATCCACCATAATCAAGTTGGATTTATTCCTGAAATGCGGAAATATTCTAATGTACATAAGTCAATAATTTAATAACCCACATAAATGGACTTAAAGACAAAAATCATATGATCATTTCCACAGATAGAGAAGAAGCTCTTTACAAAATATATCTTCATGATAAAAACAAAATGCTAGAGAACCTAGGGCTATAGGGAACACACCTGAATATAATAAAAGCTATATAGGAGAAATCCACAGCCAAAGTCATCCGAAATGGAGATAAATTCGAAGCAGTCCTACTAGAGTCAGAATCCAGGAATGTCCATTGTTTCCACTCTTATCAATATTGGGCTCGAGCGTTAGAAGGAGCAATAAGCAAGACAGGGACATTAAAGGAATACAAATAGGGAAAGAAGTCAAACTATCCCTATTTGCAGGTGATAGGATAATATATACTAGAGATCCCCAAATTCTACCAGGAATTTATATAAATGGTAAACAAATTCAGGAATGTAGCAGGATACAAAATCAGCTTGCACTAATCAATAGCTTTTCTCGTTTTATTAATTAAAACTAGATTTTCTTCTATCATACATCTCAACCACAGTTTTTTCTTCCCCACTCCTCCTAGCTCTCCCAGACCCCCCCCCCTTCTCCCTTCAGAAAAGAGCAAACCTGCTAAAGAGGAGAGCAAAACAGGAATAAACAAGACACAATAAGACAGGGTGAAAGCCCTTATATCAAGGCCGGACAAGACAACCCAATAGGAGGAAAAGAGCTTTAAGAGCAGGCAAAAGAGTCAGAGACACTCCCACTCCCACTGTTAAGAGTTCCACAAAAACACTAAGATAATAGCCATAACACACCCCCAGAGGACCCAACTTCAGTCTCTGTGAGTCCACATGACCCCTGGTTAGTTAATATGTGAGCCATATCCTCCTGATGTCCTCCATCCCCTCTGACTCCTACAATATTTCCTCCCTGATCTCTAAGAGGAGGGACCCAATGGAAACCTCCAACTTAGTTTCTCATTCTGTATAATGTCTGGGTGTGGGTCTCTTCACCCTCTCCTATTTGTGCCAGAGGAAGCCTCTCTGTTGACCACTAAACAAGGCTATACACTGATCTATGTGTATAGCAGAATATTATTAGGAAGCATTGATTTTTTTTTTCCAGTCATGTTTGGTTCTACCCTAGGTCTCTGGCTTTTCTATTATATCAAGAATAAGCATACAAAGAAAGAGATTATGTGCAACAAGGACATTTGTTCAACCATGTTCGTAGCAGCTTTATTCCAGCCAGAACCTGGAAACAACCCAGATGTCCCTCAGTTGAGAAATGGATACAGAAATTGTGATACATTTACACAATGGAAACAATTCAACAATTAAAAACAAGGAAATCATGAAATTTGCAGGCAAACAGTGGGAACTAGAAAAGATCATCCTGAGTGGGGTATATCTCAGAATCAGAAAAACAAACATGATATACACTCACTTATAAGTGGATACTAGACATATAAGAGAGGATAAACATACTAAAATCTGTATACCTAAAGAAGCTAAGCAAGAAGGAGGACCCTGGGTAAGATGATCAGTCCTCACTCAGAAAGACAACTCTGGACAACTGTTGACCCCCTTCTGCCTCTCTTGGTGGGTGTACTCGAGATTTTTTTTTCACTTAAATTTTATAACATGTGACTGCTTACAATGTTTTCCAAGTTTATCCAAGCTGTGGGTTGTATCTGAACTTTGAGCTGGCACATCCATCTTTTCTGCTCTTGGACATTGATACTCCTTATCTCATTCCTCTCATACCCTGATCCTCAGGCCTTTGGATTATGACTAATCACTTATCCCACCTGCCCCTTGGTCTTCAAGTCTTCAGATTCAGACTGAATTCCACCAAACTCTCCCAGTGCTCCTCCTTCTTTTGTGGGACCACACAGTTTTCATAATTGTATTTCTAATTCCTAGAACATGCTCTGTTTGCCTAGACAATCCTGACATGAAGTATAAAACTCAGACTATTTTACCAACATTCGTTTTTAGTTTTCAAAGGCATAAATAAATGGAAAGACTTCTCATGTTCATGAAGCAGAAGACTTGCTACCACAAAAGTGGCAGCACCCCTCAGTGGAATCTAGAGAGTCAATAAACCCCTTATCAAGTTCCCAGAAAATAGCACAGTGATACTATCTATAATCTGCAAGGAGCTGCATTGCAAATGGAACAGCCAAAGCAGTGCTAAGAAAGCTCCCCGTGGAACTCTGATATACAATACAGTGTGATGCAGTTCTATGGATCAATGGAATACAAGTGAGCTCAAAAATATATCTGAACTTCAGGAAAAATTGGGTGTTTGTTTGTTTGTTTGTTTTTCTTTGAGAATGGCAAAGACAAATTGTGCCCAGACAACTGAATATCTCCATGCCAAAGAAGCCAAACCTTTCCTCACCCCTTATTAAAAAATGTAAAAACAACTCAAGTAACAGACACAAACAAGAGCACAGACTATAAAATGGTAGAAGGGAAATAAAATAGTGTTAAGCACCCGTGACTTTGCGGTAGGGTGGCTCCTTGGGTATAGCATCACTATGGGAAATGGATGGAAAACTAGATAAATCTGATTGAATATAAATGTAGACGTTTGCTCTTGGATGAATGTCCCGAACAAGCCACGGAACGTAAGAAGACATTTTCAAGCTATATCCTGATAAGTCACTTGTTTCTTAACAAAAGATTCTGAAACTGCTAAATATGTACATGTACAAAGTAAAATCTGGAAGCCCGTAGGGAATGGAAATGTGGCTTCTGCCTCCCCTCCTGGGGGGTCCTTTGACAAATTGACCCAAGACAGACGGAAAGAAAAAAAATACAATTTAAAGTGCAGACACGTGCACAGAATAACACAAAAAATATAAGAATCAAGAGCCAAGGGGCTGGAGATTATCTGACATTTTGAGCTACAAACAGAAATGGAGCTTGAGGCATCCTTGGAGGTTCGGGGACAAATTATGGGAAAAGGAAAGAAGATGAGGATTAGCAAATAAATATTTCCTTATTACACAAATCAAAGTGACCCAGGTGATACATTGTTCGGATAGTACTTTTTTATTTCAGTCATGGCAACACCCTCAACAGATACAAACTTCTCTTTGTGAAGTGGAGTTATTTATTTTATTTCAGACAGTGTAAGAGGGAGAGGAAGGGTTTTACCAATGCTGGCTGTTTCTCAATTTCTTACTCAAAGCTCAAAGTAACTGGATGCCTGTATGGCAAACTTTGGGTTGGTATACTCTGGCTTCCTACTATCATTTTTTGCAGCGTTGTTTTCTGAACCCCCAAACCCACTTCATAATAATGAACTCAAAATGGTCCATGAACCCATGCAAAAGCTATACAACTCCTAGACGGTGACACAGGGACTGTGCAACCCGAGAGTCTGTGATCCTTCTTCACAACCACTGTTTCACTTCCCTTGCTGTGGCCTTTCATTTCTTCCCTGCTCTCCTTAATTAGTCAACCATTTCCCAGAAGTCCCAGCGAATAACTCTCCTGACAAGTTCCAAGACAAGACTAGAATGACTGCTCCCAGCCTTTCTCACCCTAAGATCTAGTGAAGTGAGGCCTCTGACCAAGAGGCCCATGTTCCCGGCAGCCCACACAGCGGAGGTCTCAGGTAACAGCCTCAGCTCCAACCGGAGCTCCTCAACTGGCAGACCCTCTGTCTGTCGATTATAGGACCTAATTGTTTCCTGCTTTATCTGGGCAGAAGACTAAGTGTGCAGAGAACAGGGTGGAAAAGTTAATCCCACTGAAGGAGAGTGAAGGCCAGTACCCAAATTTGGTTAGTTAAATTAAGCAAGCTGTATTTTCTATTATACAAGGCTCTCCCCAAAAAAGTGGGATTTAAAAGAACAGCATGGAACATAGGAGAAAGCATGAATCCCATGCCTCCCTGGAGCCTGGCCTAGAAAAGAGGGCACTCAATTTTCTGGTGGACTGTCTGATATAAATGAACAAAATTGCAAAAAGAATACTTCGGTAGCATAAGCTTTGAAATCTGTTATGATCGCCACCTCATGTCTGCAAATGACCACAAATGAATCGTCTCTTACTGTGTTTGCTAGATTTCAACAGAAGCACTGCTGCAGCACCCTGGTTGACTCTCTCTAGAGATGGGAAACGCCTGAAAGAAACTGCCTCCTTGCTCTGAAGCCTGGGCTCCTAAGGTCATAGGGATACCAAATGCTTTGTCCGTGTGTGAGAGAGACAGGATCGCAGTACGCTATGCAGTCCCAGCTGACCGTAACTTGCCAGGTAGACCAGACTAAATCGAAGGCATAGATCCACCTGCCTCCGGAACTCTGGGATTAGAGGCATGTACCACTACAAACTGGCCCATTTTCCATACATATACTGGGCCCTTAACATAATATATACACACATATATATACACATATGTGTGTATATATATATATATATATGTATGTATGTATGTATGTATGTATGTATATACATATGTTCAACGTGAATTGTCAGACCACTTGAACCTGTCTTGAACCATCTTGAACCTGTCTTTCTAAAGAGCCGTGCATTGAGAAGACCAGTTGATTTTTCTAAGGTGGAAGAGCCAGAGCTTCAGTGACTTATTTGTAACACATGAGAAGTATGTGTCACCCACATTTCCTGGAGTTTAGTGCAAATGGCATTCCACCGAAAGGAAAATTCAATCACTTTCAGAAGGCAGAAAGCGGCCTTCCTGGAGAATAGAGAGTCCTGCTCAGCACTCGAGCAAGATGAGAAATCACTGTTCACAATCAAAAGCCATGTTGAGAATCATGAGTGTTTCATACTGTGTCCACCAGAGCGGAGAGTTTACAGAAGCTTGAACCTTCCTCGTGACACTCTCTATACGTAAGCCCGTGCCCATCGGCAACGTGTGCTACCATTCTCTCGTTCCCACAGACTTCTCAGTCTCAGTCTGCCAAGCTTGGCATTGCGCTAAAGAGCATGCAAGAATAGCATGTGAGCAGCTGACTTCACTACTGCTTTGGCAGGACCTTACCTGCCTCTTCAGGCTTGCTCTCAGCTTGCCACAACAAGGAAAGAGAATCAACGCCTGTTGATCTGACATTCCCTGGCGCCGCGTAGATGCTACCACAGCTGCTTCCCACAGCTGCTGCTTTAGCCCTCTGCTCCTCAGTCATCCCTTCTCTTCCAGCAGGCTCACATCTTTCCAGAAGATAAAAGAGTAGCCCACGTTTCTCTTCCACACAGTTTCGCACAGACTCTGCCTACCATTTGTTTTTATCAAATCTGTCTTTTATCTCCATACTAAAGTTTTTCAGAGACAGCATGCTGCTCCGTTTAGTCTATATATCCCACTTTCTCCCAGGCTCTAGAACAATGGTTCTCAACCTTATTAATGCTCTGACTTCTTAATATGGCTCTTTACGTTGTGGTGACCCTCACCCATAAGGTTATTTTGTTGCTCTATAATTTGCTATTGTTGTGGATCATAATGTAAAAGACTGAGATCGTCTTAGGCCACCGTTGTGGAAGGGTCATTTGACCCCCACAAAGAGGTCATGACCCACAGGTTGAGAACCTCTGAGTTCATCACCAACTGCCCTGTGTTAACTCTATTGACACTGGCTACAGTTAACATTAGTTACCGTCCTAGCCAGGATCCCAGGCCTCTTTCAACATTTTGTAGACTCCATGCCAGTAAAACTTGGCCAGGCCCATTAGATGAAGAAGTTGGAGGAAAGAGCTGATAACTAGGAAATTGGCATTATTATAGTTCACACACACACAGAGAGAGAGAGAGAGAGAGAGAGAGAGAGAGAGAGAACATTATGAAACATAAATAGGTAAACTAAAAAGAAAACTTCCCATCACAAAACATGTCCAGAGAAATTCAATAAGAAGTGAAAGAATAGGAACCATTAAAACAAAGCAGTCAGAGCAATGACGAGCAGCAGATTCAGTTGAATGGGGAAAGAATGTAACTTTACAGTAACATGAGAATCAGATGGTATCTTAAGGAAATACGGCTTGCTGACATGATTATAACCTTCCTATTTTGACTAAGTCCTTGTCAAAGGCAAGGACCAGCTTCCATTTATCTCCGCATTAGACTCTAACCTGAACATGGCTGGTGAAGCATCAATAAGTAAATGGGTTTTGAAAGCTAGATGCACCTGTGTCACTCCCATAACATACTGCCATCTGGACACAACTTTTGTGAGGTTCTTTTAAAGTCATAGGGTCACTCAAAAAGAATTTAACAGTGTGTTTGCTCCCATGTCAATGTTTTCTTGGTACTTTGGAAGCAATCAGTAAAGTTGCTGTGTGTATGTGTGCGTGTGTGTGTGTGTGTGTGTGTGTGTGTGTGTGTATGTGTGTGTGCTTTACTAGAAAGCTGTAATGCTTCCCATCACCTCCCCCCCAAAAAAAATTACAGTCATGTTAACTAACACACTGTCCAACTTCTCAGCACTTATGAATGTCATGCAAGCATAGGAAAATGGGGCATTGGCAATATCACAAATAAAATGCTGACTATGTAAATATAGCCAAATCTCTATCATTTACACAAATGGATTCAAATTACTGACATATGTTTGCATGTGGTCTTTCAGGTGCATAATAAAATGTTAGTTGGTGTAAATACCAAGTCAATTTTAATAAATACTGTTTGTGCAGCGTCTGTATTGTACTATATGCTCAATACAAATCCGTTGAACTAAATAAAATTACAAAGTCACAACGCATACACCAACAGAGCCAAGCAAAGGTGCTAGTAATATATCTTCTTAGACATTTTGTTGAAAATATAGTGTCAAATTCGAGTGTAGGTTCCACACTGATCATCATGTTCACCAATCAGTCTGTTCCAATAATGTGTCAAATGGTGTCTACTTTAGTCTTTCTGATTCAAGCGCTACATCCTAAAGAGGTACCTCGATGTGCTAAATGTTATTTCCTTGTGTTATTTCCCAGTGTGTGTGGTTCAGATTATTTTTGATGACATGATTAAGTGGCATTCCCTTAACTTTTACGTACCTTCCACATTGAATATTAAGGGATCTCCCAAAAGGCTCATGTGCTGAAAGCTTGGTCCCCCAGTTAGTGGTGCTACTGAGAAGTGACTGGGTCAGCAGAGAGTTAATTAATCCACTGATGAGCTCACAACTGGGTGGGCAACAGAAGATAGGAGTCCGTGGGAGGGATGGGTCACTAGCAATTTGCATCTCTGAGGTGTGTGTTCTCAGACCCTTCTTGTTCTTTCTGCTCAGCGAGATGAGACCAACAGCTCTGCCCTTCCCTCTGCTCCCCCGACAAGCATGTCAGCACAACAAAGGCTAACAAACAAGGTACGAGATCACACACTATTCCAAAATCACAACAGACTCTCATTTAGAGATAGCTGCAGCAGGCTTTATTAGCCCGGCGTTACTAATGTTCAAATTACAGAAATGTCCTTATTTTCGTCCTTATTCAGTGAGCATTCTTTGGATAATAATTGGCTTTCCTTGTACACCAATGTACACTTACACTTGAACAGGCTCTAATTTATAAAGTACGGCAAGGAGCAACATGTATGGGACCAGGGTGTCTGTATCAAGCCTTGCTGGGGCTTAGAGTGTATGTGTAACAATCATAGTTCTAATTTCCCAGTAGTAAATGGACACTGTGGTTTATTATGAATAAGTTACTTTCCCATTCACGTTTGTTCATTTGCTGGGGAGCCACCTGGAGAGGACCATCTTACAGCATCTTGAGAGGGACACTGTTCATTGTGAGCTGATACATAGGGTGCCAACGACAGGGACCATTAAAGCTGGGGAAAACAAAATAACTGCAATCACATCATTCGAAGACATTCCCATCAAGGAACAACGAAAACCAGTGTGGTACCCCGTTATGTTCCTTACCACGCAGAGGAACCCAGAAGAGTGGAATCTAAGTGCTGAATTAAGCAGAAAGAATGAAAAGGAAGAAAGGATGCAATTACCTAAACTGTTATTGATCGATTGATCTTTCTTAGTTTTGACGTAGTCATAGTATATTTTGCTTTCAGGGTTACTTTAGCAGTGATAGAGCTGTCATTTTAAATTGACAGCTTACCTATCTCTAGTTTGCATATAGTTAAGTTTCTTTTACATACAAACTCACCCCACCCCCGACACACACACAGAGGAAGTCTGAAAGAAGATGATGAGAACTCAAAATGTTTTTCAATTTTGAGAAACGTGGATTTAGGCCTCATTAGTAAAATCTGGAAAGTAACTAGGATTCTATCATCTCCCAAATTTCACACGAGTATACATGCTACTGCAAGTAGGAAGTTGATTAACATACTGTATATGCTTACAGTCAAGTGGCGGGTATTATCCCTAGTTGGAAAAATAATTTGTGGATCCATCATGATGTGTGAAAGCTGGATGGCATATTCTATGCTTGTGAAAGTCGCCACTGCTGAAGGAAGTGAATGAGTATTTGGACTCTTCTGGGTGACTTCCATAATGACAATTTCAATACTGGAGACATATTTTCAACCAAGGTTTCAAAGTGGATTATAACTCTAATCTATTCATAAATAAAACTTACACGACCATCTCCAAAAGAAGCAAATCATGTCCAGAGTCAGCAAAATTTTATTTGTTGGAGTTGTTATTCCCTGATGAAGGCCATAAATGGTGTTTTCATCTTTTAGAAAAATATACAGTCGATGCACAGTTTTCTCTTTCTTCCGCCATTAATCACATAGGTTTTGTCAATTTTGCATGGATTACAATTAACATCTGGACATTCTTGAATTCTACAAATAAACACAAGCAAATAACTAGGCTATCACATCACTTTCTATTCTGACATTTTAATAAGTAGATGTATTTTAATTATTTATGATATATCATAACATGCCAGTAAATGTTCTCTAATGCTTTTTGTAAAGGCAATGAAGTCTTGATAATTTTATAACTATCAGTCCTTGCTGCTAAGTTGTTCCCTAAAATGTAAAGTGATACCACTTATCGAATCATGAGAATTAGATTTTTGGATCAGCAAAGTTGGAGCCATCCCAAGGTAACTATTTCTGTAGCTAATTAGCCTAGGAAGAACTTCATTTTGTCCTATGCTAATGTCATTGCTCTTACATTGCTCCTTAGAACGACCTTCCTTTCTAAACATTTGTCACTCATAAAAGCCAAATGTCTATTTTATCTTCATTCCAATGACTTGCATTTTGGGAAAAAAAAATGCTCACTCTCAATCTGCCAGTAATGGAATGAGTCACTTTGGACAAATAATTTCAATTTTCTAGGCTCTTGCCATTCAAATTATAGTTCGATTCTCATCTCTAATTGGTGTCTGACATTAGGCACCCAGATTAGTGGTTCTGACTCCATGCCTACCTATTCCCAACACTATGATTTAGGCATTCTTGCCTGTCTACACCAATGTCCCTGACTGACATGATCCCCCAGTTTGTTTTAAGACCCTCACTCTCAACTGCTTTAGTTTGCTTCCATGACCTGCCCAGCGTTCATTCCTTTTCTATTCTGGACCCTCCTTTCCTAAAGAGACCTTTCAGGGCCAATGCTTATTTTGGACCCCATCTTGTGGAGTGGGAAGAAGATACGATGAAAAAAGAAAAAAAAATGCACACACACTGTGAATTTTACTTGATTTATTCTTTACATTCAATTTCAGGGCACTTAGACAATTATATTGATAATAAAAATAAGATATAAAATTATCTAAATGGAGATTCATTAGGATTTGGTTGAAAAACTAGTACTTAAAATTAGTTAAAATCCAGTTGCTCAGATACACTAATATGATTGCAATTGGTTTTTTAAAGGCAGATAGCTGACATCTGCCACAGTGTATCATGTAAATACATAAAGGGCATAAAAAGCCCTTACACCATTAGAATTCCACACTGGAAAGGATGTCAAAGCATGATAGTTTACATTCACATTTTTATTTTCTCCTAATACCACACTTTCAAAGTAGCGCCTTGTTTTAGTTGCTTTTCTTGTTTCCGTAATATCACACCCAGACAAAAGCAACTTAAGGGAGAAAAATCTTATTCTGGATCACCGTTCAAGGGCACGCAGTCTGTCAGGGCAAGGATGTCAAGATGTTAGAAACTTGAAACAGATGGTCCCATTGCACCTACAACCAGGAAGCAGAGCTAAAATTCAGTCATTAATATTCAGGTTTAAATACTTGTCTGTCTGGCTCTGAATGTTCACTAAACTAGATTCAGAGTCTTGGGTGCTACCACTATGAACATGTTCCTTGGTAGACAACTCTGTAGGTGGTGACTTGTTTCATCTTCTTGATTGCATGTATGAAGCTAGAGAGACGTGTTTTAAGGTCTGACCACTACTCATTTTAAGTTCTGCCATTAGTGATGACAGGTCACAATTTTGTGTCCCACGAGAGCTGCATCTCAGCTTTGGTGCCAAAGTTATGAATAAAATAAGTAAAAAATGATTACTATTCATTGACTCATAGTTTTTTGCACAATCCTTGTTTTTCAAATAATGAAAAATGCATAGAGATGATTTGGTAAGTTGATTCTCTGGGCCTTTCCCCTATTGATCAGTGGCTCATCTTAATCATCACAATCACTTTATTTCCATTGATTTCCTCCATGATTTACTAACCCCTTCCTCTGTGATACCTTATGCAGTACGGAAGTAGTAGGATCTCTAGGATATTCATGACCTAGTCATTTACACTGTCATTCAGAAGATGATTTTTTTAAAGTCGCCCTGATAGTAGACTTAGCTGTGATAATTCCTGGAGATGCTGGGATGACAGTTTGAGGGGTGTAACACACATTCCTTACCTTCAGCCTAACTGCATTACCAATTCTCTAGCAGTTCAAATATAAAAATCTGAAATTGTTCTGGGAAGACAAATACCTCATATATATATATACAACCATTCTCTTGCAAAGTTACTGCTTCCTGAACCAAAACTTTGAACTGTGAACTGTGTTTTGAAGCTTTTGATGCCCAAGACATGAATATTCAGTACCAATGTATAATTTCAGTTGGCACCCAAAATATTCTTCCTCTGTTCAAATTGGTTCTGCTTGGCCTTGGTTTAAAATTGGCCAGGGAAATTAGAATTGGTTGGCTTAATTTCCAAAAATAACCATGCCACGTGCTCGAAAGGTAGTGGTGAAATGAAGTTGATATTTCACAGCTGTGCTCACTAAAATTCCTCCTCTCAGAGTGAACCCGTTTTACACACAGAGTGGTGCTCAGGCTGTGATGTGCACACACAGGCATTTTATGAAGAGTTGACTGACCACCCTGCGCCTGACAAAAGGCAATGAGCTCTGTGGATGGTCTTCCACAGTAACAACCCTAGAACACAAAGCCTAGTGGAGGTGGGAGGAGGGAGAGGGCGAGAGAAGAAAAAAGGAAGAGACTGATTTTTATTTTGATGGTTTTTCTTACAACTCAAAGAACATTAACTAATATAGAAGTCTTGTTCCATTTTTCCTTTTTGTTGTTCTTTTGTTCGTTTTTTGAGGCAGATTCTCTCACACTGTAGTTTAGACTGGCCTCAAACTTATGGTAGTATGTCTGCTATCCACACTTCTTGTCCGGTTTTTTAAAGAAAGTCCATAACACTAAATTTTGCTGTGACAACTCCTTGGTGCAGAAAAATCATCCCCATTTTATATCAAGGAAGTTCACACACTGCTAGCATTTTATATTTCAATCAGAGAAGAGGTCCACTTGGGCTTTGAGCTCAGGTCAAATTGGTACCCAAGCTCATGCTTTTGTTAACACCTCACTCCCAATATAAGGAAGCAAAGCTTGGTCCAGAGGACCATCTGGGTGCCTGACCCTATGGCACCTGGTTGGCATGTGAAGCCAGTATATGCACCAGGCCAATTGGAAAGCTGGAGCCAGCACCTTAAGCAGCAGAAAGATGCAAAGCCTCTTCTTGGCCCTTGAAACACAATGTGAACTAATAACAAAATAGCAAAATAAGTTCTTAAATGTACACAATATATGAGTGATAATTTTTAAATGAAATGTAATGGTATTTTAACCTACATGAAACTATGCTGACACAAGTGCACAGTTTACCAATACATCAAAGAATTAATTACTATACCAAAATAGTATGCAAAAGGCAAGACTCTAGTGTAGGCTTTGATTTTTTCAACAAATCTACTTTATTTAGGGTTCTTAAATGCTTCTACCTCCCTTCCAAACCATTGACCAAAGGTAGGGGAGAAAGCAGGTTATTAGGAAAACAAGGTTGTAAGACCTTTTTGGACATAGTTCCTTAGAGTGAGTCCATTCTTTGTTTGTCTGGATACTAGCAAAACAGTCCAAATGTCAACACCAAACAGCAACATGAATCAGCATTATTCAGCAGAAACAATAAGACTCCACTGAGTGAATCTGAATGAATCAGTAAAAGCTGAAAGACCCAGTTGGATTGCCCCAAGAAGTTCTCTGCAACGTTTCTCTTGGGGAAGTGAAATGTCGAAGAAAGACCATCAAGGTGATCCAAAAATCGTTGTCTCATTGTCCTTGGGCTTCTATGTACCTCGTTTCCTCAGAGTCCAACCATGGGTGTTTTCAGCTGGCCAAAATCATACCCCTCACACAAGAGAGCTCACAGCAAAACATCAACAGCCTCCTCCCAAAACAGCTTCCAGCAAAACATCACATGATACATCTGAGTCTTCAAAGAGACCAGAAACTTCCACTTCTAACAAGTTCTAGGCAAATACACTGTCAAGAGCAGATACTTCAGAAAATGCCGCTAAAATCGTTAGTTCTCACATGACCACAAAATTTTTCTTACGACTTTCTGCTCAGCATTAACATTTTTAAGCACGTTCAGACACTTTGTGCCCTGACAACAGTGTGTCCAGGCCATGACCTCATTAGCACAAATTCTAAATTCATGCTATTTAAGGATGTTTTAAAAAAAATATTTTTTTATATTTATGGTTGTGAGCCTAGCCTTTAACGGCTGAGCCATCTCTCCAGACTCTAACTAGCAGTGTTTTCAAAGCAAAGACTCATGACCAAACCTTTGGCAGAGTACAGGGAATCATAAGAAAGAAGGGGAGTTAGTTTGATGAGGAAAGGATAGGAGCTCCACAAGGACCAAATATATCTGGGCACAGGGTCTTTTCTGGGACTGACATTCAACCAAGGACCATGTATGGATATAACCTAGAACCTCTGCTCGGATGTAGCCTGTGGTAGCTCAGTAACCAATTGGTTTCCCATAGTGAGGGGAACAGGGACTATTTCTAACAGGAACTCAATGGCTGGCTCTTTGGCCTCCCCACCCCCCAAGGGAGGAGCAGTCCTGTTAGGCCACAGAGGAGAGCTTTGCAGCCAGTCCTGAAGATACCTGATAAAACAGGATCAGATGAATGGGGAGGAGGTCCCCCCTATCAGTGGACTTGGAAAGGGGCAGGGTAGAGATGAGGGAGGGAGGGAGGAAGGGACTGGGAGGGAATGAGGGATCGGGACACGACTGGGATACAGAGTTAATAAAATGTAACTGATAAGAAAAAAATAAAATTCAAAAAAATTTATTTTTTTATTAATTACAGTTTATTCACTTTGTATCCCAACTGTAGCCCCCTTCTTCCTCCCCGCCCAATCTATTCCTGAACTGAGGGGCATCTGGGTTGTTTCCAGCTTCTGGATATTACAAATAAAGCTTATACGAACATGGTTGAGCAAATGTCCTTGTTGTATAGTTGAACATTTTTAGGATATATGCCTTAGGAGTGGTATAGCTGAATCTTGAGGTAACACTATTCCTTATTGTCTGAGAAAATACCCGATATATGAAACATTTAATCTTGATTCCTGGCCAACTGAATTCTAGAATGTAGTTAATGCTAAGAAACCAGGAAGGAAGATCACCTATAAAATACCTAAAATAACATGTTCAAGAATACAGCAATGTTCTCCAAGTACTATGGAAGCGAATTGTTAACATATAGAAATGGACAGATATAATTTGGAATTTATAAATAAACAAAAGCATTAGTGGCTCTGACTGATTGTGCCAGGTACTTAAAAGGTTTTCTTCTCTGGCTACCCTCCTCAGCCACACTGTAGAAGAAACCCAGGGTTTCACCCTTGCTCAGCAAGCACTTTACCCCCAAGCCACGCCTCTTGGCCAGATTACAATTTATTTAAAGTTTAATTTTCAAGTCTTGTAAGAGCTCTATAGTTGTTTCAGCTGCTTTCTGTTTTTACTTAAATGGTATCAACTGTTTAAGGAATTATGTATCATGCTCCTGCCTCCCAACTTTGCCGAACACAACACTTGGTAAACAGCAGACTAGAACTATCAAGTAAGTTCCATCTCCTTTCCTACAGTACTTCTAGAAAAATATACCCAGAAAGACACTTTATTAATGACTAGACTCCTGAAAGACAGGTGGAAGTTCCCTAGTATCCTTCATGTCCACAAAAGGAGCAGGCCCAGATACGCTGTAGCAGTACAAAGGCCATCTTCATTTCTGCCTTCTTCACACCCCTTCATTTTATCCCAGTTAATTGAATAAAACATGTAAGCCAGGCAGAAAGGTGACTATAATTTAATTTTTCCACTAAGTTTAATTTTCATTCACATCATATAAAATTATACTGCACTAATTCATTATTAATCATGGAATCAATCAACAGAGGTTGAAAGTCAAAGCTAATCAGCTCATTAGAGATATTTTATGCTCCTATTTGACCTCTTCCTTAAGATTCTTCATTCAAAACTAATTTGTCTGAAATCTTTACCCCTCTATCCTGGAGATGGCAGGCTCAAGGGTTCTCGGAGTGTGTGTATATGGACCCAAAAGTACACACTGCAAGTGACTCAAGGGCAAATGGATCTGGGAGCCTCACCTCAGCTAAATAGGCTCTGCCACTTTGAAGCCATCTGATGAAATGACTGTTTGCTAGCTCCAGGTAACCTTGCATTTCTTTCTGAGCCCACCAAGTAGTTCTAATGAAGAAGAAAAGAGGCATAATTATGTGTATATTGTCCCACCCCTGCGCACACACAGCAAACCTGACTTGTACAACTCCACTGCGATCTCTGTATAAAGATACCTGTCTCTGTTCTTTGCAAGCACATCAGAGGAAGGTGTTTCATTAGAAATCACCCTCTGACAGGAAGAAGTTAGGGTCAGAGTTTGTTGCTCCTGCTACTTGTGTTTTGTTTTATAAAGGAGGGTATGAAGGACTTGACACACTGGATGATTTTTCACTAAAAGCAAGCTAACAAAAGTAAGTATTTATTTATCTAATCCTACATTTAAAATAGTGGGATTAAAAAAAATACAGCATTCTGCTTACACATTTCAGTCCACCCCAGTGCCTATTCACCCAAGCTCAGCACTTAGAATAAATGCTATGCCAAAGGGTCCTGCCTGATGAAGCATGGACCTAAACTTAGTTTGTCAAAGCAATTAGATTTGATAGCTTAACTAAAGTTATATAAAAATCTCCTAGTTTTCGAGCTAAGAAACAAACATTTTTTTAAATAGACATTCCCTAGAAAAAGTCATTAAAATGCACACATTTTATGCCTGTTGCCCATTCCCAGCACCTGTGCCCTGACGCTGCACGTGAGGTCTCCGGGACACAAGGTGGGTGGCCAAGAGAATCCACAAGGCCATTGGGGTTGACCCCAATTATCTTTTATTGTAAATGGGCCATATGTCAAATTCCAAGAGAAATTGGAAACATTTGATCCATCTCCTGTCCTAGATTGATTTTAGGAGTTCACATTCTGTTCTTTCAGGTCCCTCATTTAGGACACTTTGTGCTTTAAGGAGAAAGCGTACTTGCCTTTGTAGGCTGAACAAGGTTGCAGCATTAAGAATTCTTGGAAAAGAAGAGAATTTAACAGTCTATGAAAACACAGAAGAAAATGACCACACACAAAATTTAATATAATTTTTATACCACGCATTCTCTGTACCAAGTTTCTTCATTGGAATCTATATTTGCTAGGGAGAAAAAAAGGAGAAGAAAAAGAAATTGCATTACCATGTTCAGCCATGATGGCTGCTTCAACAAATCTCTCTATTTTCCCAGGCAAATCTCTGCTATCTTCATGCAAACCAACACAAATAAGTATCTCGCACATGAAAAATAATACCCTGGTGAGCCTTTGAGGTATATTTGGAACAATGTTGCCCTAAGATAGACAACTAAACCACCTACAGGACTTTGATTTATTCAAAAATGAAAATAATATTAAGCCAGCATGACCCACAACCAAATAGACGATGCATGCATGACTCAGGACAATGTGATTTTCATAAAACAATTTGCCATTACAACTAAACAGTATAGCACAATAGTATGTTCATGCCCATTCCCCCAGCACCAGGTATCATGAATCTCAGTGACTTCATGCCCGCGTGTAAGTTTTAGCCACATATTACTGGGTAAGGAAGCTCCCCGAAAAGCAATTCCTTTGACCTCAAGTTAAGTATGGAATGAGCTGTTCATTTTATTATCTAATTTGAAAGAGTTTTGTCAATTTCACGAAATGCCTCTACAAGTTCAGAATTTGTTGGCAAACAGTTTATTAAATGTGTTTTTTTCTTTTGTTTTTTTTTTCTTTTCTATTCTTTCTTTCTGTTTTGGAGCCTGTTCTATGGACATTAACCCTATAAATCGCCTTAAAACCATGTGGCTACTTTTGTATTCATTCAAACATTAGCAAGCCATTAGTTCTAGAATCAGAGTTCTCATTTCTACTCTACAGATGACGTAAACGACTGCTTCCTGCAATGGGAAGACAACACAGAGCAGCAAAGGGAGGGGACAAGAAAGCACTAAGTAGCTTGGTGAGTGAAAGAGAAGCTGGCTGTAATGGAAGGAAAGCAGAGCCCTGCTCGGTTCCTATTTGACCTCAGGTGCTACTTAATTTTGAATTTTGTGTCATGATACTGAAGAAGTGATGAGAGGTAACTGTCAAGGTAATGACCCCCAATGCCCTTTGGGTGCCCTTGAGTCATTCCCACTCGTATCCACTGACTGCTTCCTCACTGTTCCATGCTCTGTTCCCCTCAACTGACCCCATCTCCTTTCTGCTATGCATTTCTTCCACTGTGCCATCCTGTAGGCTTCATGAACCCACAAAACGAATCATGGGATGCTCAGAATAAACAGCTGAGAAAAAAATGTAGTAACATTTAATTTACCTTAAAATGTGTGCATACACACACATACACACACAGGCACACACACACACACACACCACCCTCATGGTCTTTCCACAGTAAAGCATTAATAAGAATGAAACAAGATCCTCATAGTATCAGTGGTCATTAATGATGTATTCATTACCAAGATATATAAGTGTGAGATTGATCATGTATCTCTATACAAATCTAATTAAAATATTAAGTAGCAGGAATGCATGATTAATTTATTTTCCTAAACAGGCTGGCATTTTTATTAAGAAGTTGTTTCTGTGAAGGGTAATTTATTAAGCTGATATAGAAGCTTTAGCCAAGTGAGTTCATCACAGTCCTTATGCCAGCTCTTTAAAAGGAAAACAAATGAAAATATTAATTTCATTAGAACAATAATGTAAACTGGCCATCTTTGGGACATAGAAAAAAGTAAAAATTGTTAATTTCCTATTGGTTTATTCATTCAGTCATGATTTAAACATGACCTAGATACATATAACATTATATATGCTTGTACAAATATAAAATACATTATATTTAAAAAGCAGTTTCTGAAGACTTGGGGAGAGAGCAAACTCTGTTCCTACAGCCATTGCTGTCATCTTGACCTCCATCACCAACCACTTCACGGACCCAGAGTTGGCATTTGGGGTGACCTAAAAATGACCGAATTTTTATGCACATAAGAGTCTTCAAAAAGCTTCTCTTACATTCTGAACCTCAGAAGCAGATTCCATGCTGGGAAAACATCCCTCAGTGGCTGTAAGAACCCTAAATTAGAAGCTGATACTCTGGGGTATGTATCCACAATGATTCAGCATGCTGTCAGGGAAGCCCGGGCTATTCCACAAATGACTCCATGTTCAGGATCATTCTTTTTGTAGCCATGAAGCGGGGGTCCCTAACAGATTTATACACTCAAAAACTATTGCTCAGCATAAATTAGTAAAATGAGCAAAACAGTTTATAGTTAATGCAGTCATTATTGGCATACCAAACTTTTAGAAGCAATATTATTTATTCCCTTAAGATCAAGAGACAACTTGTTTGTAAAATGTGAAATATTCTATTTCATTATTTATAGTAGACTAGAATCTTGTATTATTTTAAAAAATGGGCTAAAATGGGAAAAATACAGAAAGAACATGGAAAAGGAAAAGGAAGAAGAGGAGGAATAAAGAGAGAGGGAGGAATGGAGGGTGGGAAGGAAGGGGAAGGAGAGAAGAAAGGGGGAGAGAGGTAAATTCCAAATAAATTCCAGAATACATTCTTTAATGGTCTCTGTTTTCTTAAGAAGAATTGTGTCAAACCTGTAAAGCTGTGTATAAACATAAGACATGGGGAGACCCAGAGGCGGCACTCTGTTTAACCCAAGCTCCAAAGGCTGGGATTACAGGTATGAACCACCACAGTCACCCCAATGTCTTAACTGTATCTTTATAAATACACTTTAAAATTTTAATGGATACATAAAACAGAAATTCTATACTTTACTTCATTGCTATTTTGACAGTCCCTTAGAAAAATAAATCCTGAAGTTCCCCCCAAACACACTGCAATCCGCTTCAGTTCAAAACCCAAAGCACTTGCTGAGCTCCTGCTGTGCTCTGGCAGCATTCTTAAGGACCAGGCAGGTGAGAGAAGTGAGCAAGATTTCTTATGAGCCATTTGGTAAGGGAGAGAAACAGCAGGTAGCTTACGCCAAGTGAAGCATTGGACCCAGGAAGTGGAATGATGAAAGAAGGAAGAAAGCAGGTTAAAGCCAAGGTATGAGAGAGAGCACATATTCTGTGAGAAGAAATTGGATGTTTCATTCAGCAAAGAATTACCATCAGGCTGTGTGTGTGTGTGTGTGTGTGTGTGTGTGTGTGTGTACATGTCTGTGTGTGATGTGTGTATTCACTCTGCTGTTTAGTTGTCTTGAGGCCATCGTTTTTGTTGCTGTTCATTTAGAAGAAATACGTTGAGGTTTGAATTGCTCCCTACATTCAAGTCTAAGCAGCCTTCTTAAGCATTGATGAGACTGGCTGTGGGTAGGCATCCATGTGTAGAAGGAAGTGACATGAAGCTGGGAGTGACGCTGGTAGGGAGTGCTGATGGTAGAGAGGACAGCTAGAGACAAATGAAGGGACAACTTGTGTGGCAGCAGCAGAAAAACAGAAGAATGGGGGAAAATGAAACACCTGTTCAATGGCTTACACCGGAGGGTGCAAACATCTTGATTTTGAGCCCTAGGCTGGGACTATCTGAAGTGAGATACAGGGGCCTTTGAAGTAGATTTAAAGGGAACAATGCCCTCCATTCAAGAGGTTAAGAGTAAGGCAGAAACAAGGCATGCAAAACTGAAGTCTTTCTATAACAAGAACGAAATACACCGATGAATACTTGTCTCTGAAAGAAATATGGGGACAGAGGGGATGGGAGATTACCTTCCTGTTAATTCTGTATGCTGAGCACGCTTATTCCAGGGTACACAAACCAAAGTTTCCCCTGACTCATTCCCAACACAAACACCCTTCTTCTATCATTGCCCCACCTGACATATGTCAGACACCCAGACGAGAGTGCTTACAAGTTACCTTTCGCTTACCTTTGTCCCCAGACTCTCCCTGGAAGTATGCTCCACGTGGTGCTCTTTTGCCAACCCCATCCCTGAGTCCGGGTCTTCACTACATCTGATCAGACCCAGCTGAGCTCGGCACTCCTGCCCTGCTTCATTGTCAACGTCACTTCTCAGCGCTATCTTTCTAAGGGGTGAAATTTATCCCATCTGGGACCCACCTCAAACCCTCTGCTGACTAACTGCTCCAAAGACAGCCAAAGACAGCGGAGCGTTGCATAGATGCTGCTGTTTCCTGGGTAAGTGCTGGTGGTCCAGTGTCACTTCTGGGAGCCCCTCTGCGATGGTTAGTTTCAATTATCAGCTTGCTGGAACCTAGACTCAACTGGAAAGAGTTTCAGTGAACAGACATTCTCTCTTTGCTCTTGACTACACGTGTAATAGACTAGCCTTTAACCTGGAATTTTGCACGAAAATAAACTCTCCCTGAGCTGGTTTTTTAGTCAGGATATTGTTGCAACAGAAATGAAAATAGTAAGATTCTGTCTTACTTCTTCTTAATGTTCTCTGCAGAGCTCTGGCCCTGTGATCAAAATGCCATCTCCTAGATCCACAGGAACTGTAAGAAGTCTTAGGTGAAGCTAAGGAACCCTAAGAAGCAAGCTTAAGACCAATTGGCAAGACTGATGATGGGATCTTGATAATAATGGTAGAAGGTAAGGACTGGGAGACCTAATGTGATATTGCCCAAATCCCTAATGGGCTACAAGAAAGGCTTGGACCAGCCAACTCCCAACATCTCTCCAGATGTGCCTTGACCCATTCCCCTTGCTGCTTGCATTCAAGGCTAACGAGCTTTGTTGAAGAAACCTGAAGGTCTCTGATTTATGGAGCTCCCTCTGACAGAGTCATCCTTGCTTATCGCTGACCCACAGATAAGAGCCATGTAATCGCCATAGCAGCCTCCCTCCTACAGGGACCAGGGCCTAACCTCGAAGGCCAGCTCCTGAGCTCTGCATATACTCCCCTGGAGCCCCTGATTTTCTGCCATATTCCTTAATGTTTTCTGCACAATAATGCTATCTGCTCTCTGGCAGTTTACAGCTGTGGTAGATCTTACTAGTTAACCAAGTCTTACTACACCTTGTTGAAAACACTGTTTTTGAAAACATCATTAACGACCTCATTCTGAATTGCAGCCCTAAAATGGTTTAGGCTGACCAAGCCAATAATAACCTGTGGCCAACCACAGATTTCAGAAGGTAGAGGCGAGCTGCTGACATGTGTCCTTGTTACAGGCTCAAAACCCCCAGAGGAGTCTCAGGAACAGCAACAACATGACACCGTCCATGTTTCTAATTTAAATACTTCGTGTAATCATGGAACTAGCATGTCCATAAGTGGGGTGATCATGTGAAAACCGTGCCTGGACATTTCAGAAGTCCAGATAAAGATGAGGGAGTAACCCAGACACCCAGGTCTGCCGCAGTGGGAAGTGTTATCGCGATGCCTTCTCTAGCTCGTTATAGTAGACTGACTAGCGATAAACACAGGTGGCTGGAAGTGCTGAAGCCACAGACCAGTAACAGAAAAGGGGAAAAAGAATTGTACAGTCTGATCTTCCCAATGCAAACGTTGAGCGCAGTACAATAGTGTGAAAGCAGGAGTGGAGGTGTGGGGGGGGGGGGGGAGGGGATGTTAGCTAGAGAACAGCAGCATCTGGCTGCTTCAGAACAATACCAGAACAGCTGTAATCGTACCCAAATAAAGAATGGGTTGGATTTGAGTGTAAGAATTTCTTCCAGAGGCCTTGGGGTTTTTGATACCAAAAATGAAAATTTTATACACATGGCCTTGACAGTGTAGAATTTTGTATAATCACGAAATTACAGTTCAAACAGCATTGATTCTGCCTCCAACCCCCAAAGAACAGCTAATGCGAAGACAGGTTGTCAAAATCATTGGCTAACCTACCAGCACCAAAATTTTACCTTAGGGTTCAAGGGTTGAGTGTAGTTTGTTTTCTGAAAGTGCCATTGAGTTGGTTTCTAACAGGAACTTAAAACCTGTTAGGCCTCTGGTGATGCCTGAAAGAAAAGTACTATATACTAATATCATTGAGTATCACCATAGCTTCCGTCACTCATAGAGGTGAGAAACAGCTGCTTCACCTTTGTGAATCAAAAACCTCAATTCTCTCGAATCCATAGCTTTTAGAAGCCACACTTTCTACCTGAAGAATTTATTTCTAATTTTTGTTCATAATGTGCATCTATTTTCTATTCATCTGCTTGCATTTACCAATTTTCATTTCTAATGGTATTTAAAATATTTGGGGGGGGGGAAATACAGGACACATCTTTGTCACCTAAGGGAAACATATCCACAGAAGTTGGTAGCATACTAATTTATCAATATCTAAAGGTATTATGAAGAAGCTGTTTGAAAATTTCAGATTAGTACCAAAGTTTCATTCATTCACAACATGATTGATTGCGTATACACGGCAGAAATGGATTCAGATTTCAGAATACATGTTACTTTATATCCCTCAAAGACAAAGTACATTTGCACTCAATATGCATTTACAGGATAATATGACACAGGTGTGGCGATGCTAGAACGGAGACGGCCAGCCATAAAGAAGAAAAATAAAGGCTTTCTTCTTGTGAAGAAACTCAGATTTCAGAATGGAGTTCTGAATTTGGAAGCAGGAAAATAGCCAAGTGTGAAAGATGGTTTTTACATTAGGGGGAAGCTTAGGCAACCAAAAAAAAAAAAATCTCACAGGCCAATATCTTAGCAGGATGGCTAACACAGAATTGCATTTATGGCATCCGAGATGCTGAGTTAAGCAATAGAAGCCCCAAAGACAGGTTGACTAGGAAGCTGCTACCCAGTGCTGAGGGGACAGCAGAAGCATCCCAGCACTCACACCCTAGCCTCCCCTGTGACTACCATGTTAAAGGGTAAGGTGTTGTTACGGAAGAAGTATTCAAGACTGATATAAAATTTGAAGTGTGTCAGTATTTATAGTTCACCCAAATCATTTTTATATCATTATTTTATGCACATGCTTATTAATAATATTACTTCACATTAATCTTCAAAACAGAGCTCATAGGTTCTTAAGACCTGTTCACTCACCATACATGTTAGTAACTGCAAGATGGAAAAATAAATCATATCCACAGATTAAAAATACAAACTTCCAGTGGATTTTGCTGTCAAGCTTAGACACTGAATATATCAGAGAACCTATTTCTGAAAAGCATTGTAGTTGGAAAGTGCCAGGAAGCAGTATTTGAACTAGAAACAAGCACATACTTGTGAATGGCTCTTACGGGGATAAAGTAAAAGACACACAGAAAACCCGCTTGTCAGTGTACCGGAACAACCAGTGCAGAAGTCAATAATGATGGCGGGGACAACAATGAACAAGTGGTAGCACTCAATGGGTTGCACATCAGGTGGCTTTAAGTTATTTAGTTATCGTATCAAACCTACAAGGTACATACCCTAGAACATGTGTTCCCTGAAAGCGTTCAACTTCATGGTTAGCCAGTTAAGACCATGGGCATTGGAGTCAGGCTAAGTTAGTTTTCATTACTCTACTAGATATCTGGATGAGCCTAGACAAGCTAGTTAGCCTTTTTGTATTTTTGTGATTCTTATCAACAGAAGAGGAAGGTTAAGGAGAAGCAATCGCTACTATTCATAAACTGTCTAGGAGAGTGAGGGACTATGTCGAACCTTCAAGCATGATCACCATGGCAATTATCACTACCTTAAAGAGGTAAATCATATCACAGTTAATGACGTCAACTGTGAGAGGTTCCAGAGCTTAGCAAAGAACAGGCAACTAGCAAGTGCTAGAGTCAGGATTTGAGTTCCTGCAGCTGGAAACTACGCATAGCTGGAGCTTCCAGACATATGTTACCATGGACATAAAGTCTTCATCAGCTCTTCATAAAGAAAAGGTTTGCCTTTTAAGAGGCTGAAGTTTACATATGATATGGCTATTGCAATTATTCATAAATGTATAGCTGTATGCACAACTCCATACATAATTCTGACTCATATTTTAGGATAACATCACTGCTTCGATTGATTAAGTCATAAAATGTAACATTCAGATCCTGTTTTCACCAGAATCCTTTTTCGTGGCCATTTTTTTTTCTCCTGTCAGTGCATGCAATCTCTGCCCTGTTTCTCTGTGGAATACGAGATGCCTAGAATATCTTTTTCACATCTAACACCCTTTTAGTGGCACAGGAGCCCTTTACAGCCTTTACCTACAATGCAGAGTGGGAATCTCTGAAGGCAGTGTAGCTAGACAAGTAGTCCAAAAGAGAAGAGACTAAAGAAAGTAGCTTGTGTTGGCAGCAGTGGGGCTAGGGAATAGGAATCTATGAGATAAACAGTGCCGCCTTCAGTACTCTATACCATGGCTTTTGCTGGATGTTAGGGTGTTTGCGGAAAGGTGAACCTTTCTGAACCTGTCCTTCAACTTCCTCACTATGCGTCTCCATGTTCCCTTACCTCACTTCTGCAGTTTGATTTGACCCTGAAGCTCCTCTCACTTTTGACCTTTCACCCCTAACACTGTGGCTTAACTCTGCAATAGACAGTAGCTCTTTAGTAGCATTTGTTTTCTGACACCCATGGAAGTTCCCTTTATATCCTCATCAGCTTTCAGCTTCTACCTCTTTGGAGAAGTAGAAGGATCATTAAAAATTCTTGAATTCCTCCTCCTCCTCCTTCTCCTCCTCCTCCTCCTTCTTCTTCCTCTCTTCCTCCTACTCCTCCTCCTTCTTATTATTCTTGTTGATCCTCCTCCCCCTCCTCTTCTCTTTGTAGCTCTTCTGTAACCTACACATACACAAATGTACTCACTGTGTGATATGCAATGTGAATATTAGTATTGGGGATTGGAATAATAGAGCCTACCTTTGCCTCTGCTAGTTATCAGGGGACTATCTGGCAAAATGCTGTCAACAATGCAGACATAGTCCATGTGTTCATTGTTAGTCAATAAATTCTGATATTCTGAAAACACAAAAATGTGTTCATAGATGTTTCTGACATAGTGCACACATAACAATTTGCAGAATCTATTTCCTAAACAAAAGGTTTCATAGATTTCACAGCAACTGGCCTTCCTTCATGTTGACTTGAACTGCCTTAGAATTACATAGAACACTTTCTTTGCCTCCCAGTGAGTTTTCTCCGAGAATGGGCTGCACATATTTCTGATATCTTGTCCCATAAGAAGGACTGTTGGTTGGTTGGTTGGTTGGTTGGGTGGGTGGGTGATTGGTTGGTTGATTGGTTGTGCACTATCTTCTCCTCATAGACTTACCTCCATGGACAGCGATTGTCTGCCACTCAGCAGTGTGAGGATGCCTTTCCTACTAGGCACATCACTGGCCACAAACACTTCCCCTTCATTGCTATGCCTGGAGCAGCCTACACAATAACTGGAGAATAGAGGTGCAAATAATTATAATGTAATATAAAGAAAGGAGTGATAAGGTATTGAAGTTTGAGCCTTCAGAGCTGCATTACCAATGGCAAATGATTTAATCTCTCTGAGCTTTGTTTTCTTTTCCTGTGAGAAGGGCATTTTGGGTTTTTATGAGAATACAATCCATTCTATGAGAATAACACAATACCTGTTTCAAGACCAGCAGATGAGAGTTACCACTCCATCTGCATAATTATGGAGTAAACGTGTATCTCAAAGCCAGAGACCTATTGTATTTATTACCAACAATTTTTCATGAAAATTTTAACCTTACAACATTTTTCTGAGGAGGCTGGCTGTCTATGGGAAATAACATTCCAAGGAGAAACAGGCAAGAGTTTAAAGTCCTCAGGAATTTGGAGATAAGAAGAAAGAGACGAGAGTTTAAGAAGTTAGATTACAGGGAAGGCTTTGGCTGCTTTCATAAACCTATGACTGAGTCAGAAAAATCATAAAAGAGCTGCAAGCAAAAGAGCAACAATAGCTCCCACAATTTAATAGGTCACTCCAGATCCTAATGAGTTCAACTGAAGAGGCAAAAACCCAGGTGAGGGGAAAAGATAGCAGGGATAAGAGTGGCAATAATGGGGACTAGAAGAAATAGATTCTGGATCATTTTAAAAGCAGAGCCAGCACAACCTGCTGATGAATTGGGTAGATGTATCAAGTCAAGCTATATATGTATACACACACATATCACATGGGAATTTGTCTGGTAGATGCCAAGTTAACACATCACAGACACATGCACATTAATGTTTGTTACAGCACTGTTCATGACACCTAAGTGACAGACGAAATCTAAGTCTCCAATAACAAAGGAGTGAATAGGAAAAGGATGTTTCTGTACACAAGAAATTTGATTTCAAACGTAAAGAAGAATGAAGTTACATCATTTGCAAGGATATAGATACAACTGGAGATAATCAAATTGGTACGTTTTCTCTCATTTGTGCTTCCTAGATTTTGGTAAGACACATAAAGTCATGAATTTGCCTATAATGTGACATTAGAAGCGAAATAAAGAGGAATGAAGGAGGCAAATGTGAGAGGGGAGGGATAAAAGGGAGAGGGGAGGGGAAGAAACAGGACAGTGGGGGAATCTTTTATCATACAAAGTATACCTGTAAAATTTTAAATTAAATGGATAAATAAAATAAAAATTAATGCCTACAGGGTTTGCAATGATGCCACGGTAAGAATGAAAGAGCTGGTTCCTGAAAAGATGAACATGAGGTCACCCACCAGGTCACTAGGAAGCAGGTGAACCGCAGCACTTACACGTGTTTAGAAAGCAACTGGAATTGAGTTTGTCTGCTCCAAGATAGGCACGGTGGCACGCGCCTGTAATACCAATACAAGGAAGGTAGAGTTCACTCTCATCTACACAACAAGTTTGAGGCCAGCCTGAACTGTTAAGACCTTGCTCAAAAAGGAAGAAACAGGCAAAGAATGGGAAGAAAAGAGAGAAAAGAAAAGAAAAAAAGAAGAAAAGAAGGGAAGGGAGAAAGAAGGGAAGGAAAGGGAAAGAAAGGGAAGAGAGGGAAAGAGAAAGGGAAGAGAAGGGAAAGAAACAGACGGGAAAGGAAGAGAAGTTGTTAGATTCAAAAGTTTTGAGTCTTTCCTTTCTCTCCTGCAGTGACTATTACAAAGCACTATTTTTCAATAAAAAATATCCACATAGCAGACAATTCTATCTGGGATACTAAGACAGGTCTCCAGAAAAAGATAGGGCTTGATAGCCTGGTTCCAAGTTAAAGCACTTGCCTAGAATCTCCAATCCCTGAATGTGGGAAGGAGAGGAGGCCAAGAAAGACTGGATGCTGTTATAGCTGGGTGAGATAGACCATAGTGCCATTTTGATATGAACAATGTGATGAGGAAAAGTGAGGGCTCTGAGGACACCTGCTGCTTATTCTGGTGTGTCTTCATATGCACATAACATGTGTGTCTTGAAAGAGAAACCTAAAAGGATGTATGATAACATGAAAAACTGTGAGTGTCATGCATCACAACTACATTTCAGGCATGTAGACACAAAGGAGAAGTCAAAAGCAAGGAGGTGTTGCTGACATGGTCGGAATTTTTAAAAGAGCAACTTTGGCACATGCTGGTAAGGTTGTAAAGAAAGGGGAATACTCTTCCATTGCTGGTGAGAGTATAAACTTGTATAACCACTTTGGAAATCAATCTGGCACCTTCTCAAAAAACTGGGAACAGTTCTACCTCAAGACCCAGCTATACCCATCCTGGGCCTATACCAAAACAATGTTCCACCATACAACAAGGACATTTGCTCAACTATGTTCATATTAGCTTTATTAGTAATAGCCAGAAACTGGAAACAACCCAGATGTCCCTCAGCTAAAGAATGGAGAAAGAAACTGTATTACATCTACACAATGGGGTACTACTCAGCTATTTAAAAACAAGGACATCATAAAATTTGCAGGCAAATGGATGAATCTGGAAAAGATCATCCCAAGTGAGGTAAGACAGACATGGTATATACTCACTTCTAAGGGAATATTAGTCATACTTTCCAGGATAACCATACTAAAATCCACAGACCTCCCTCAAGAACCTAAGTAACAATGAGGACCCTAGGGAGGATGCTTAATTCTCATTCAAATGGGCAAATAGGATAGACACTAGAAGAGGTTGAAGAGAGGGAACAGGACAGAAGCCTACCATAGATGTCCAATGTGAGACTCCACCCTGCAAAGGATTGAAGCAGATGCTGAGACTCATAGTCAAACTTTGGGCCGAGTGCAGAGAGTTTTATGGGGTGGGGGGGTAGAATAGAAGGACCCAATAGAAGGAGCTCCACAAGGAGATCAACAGAGCCAACAAATCTGGGTACAAGGGTGCCTGAAGAGACTGATGCACCAACCCGAGGACCACGCATGAAGAGGAGCTAGGGCCCCTGCTCATATGTAGCTGACAGGCAGCTCAGTCTCCATGTGGGTCACCTAGCAAGGGGATCAGGGGTTGTCTCTGACATGAACTCTGCTGCCTGCTCTTCAATCACTTCCCCCTGGAGAGGTGGCCTTACAGGCCACAGAGGAAGAGGATGCCAGCAGTTCTGAAGAGACTTGATAGTCTGGGGTCAATTGATAGGGGAAGAGAGTTTCCCCTTTCTAAGGACTAGAGGACAGGGATAGGGGAAAGATGGAAGAAGGGTGGGACTGGGATGAGGCAAGGGAGGAGGCTATGATTGGGATGTAAAAGTGAATAAAGTAATAAAAAAGAAAAGAAAGAAAAGGTTAATGTTGTAATAGAAAATGATGGAGAACCAGAAGATTAGAATCGAGGAAACCAATAAAATCATCTAAACCTTCATTAGACTAAGACTTTCTGCTTCTTTTTCCTACAACACAGAGATGGTATAATTTAAGAAACACTTGGTAGTGAGCTAGACAAAAGTGAAGCTGGAGAAAAGCCAAAGGGGTCCAACTTGTCTTAAACAAGAAGTGGGTGATAAGATGCAAGTTTCCATGGAGAAGATAAATGATGCACAGATTTTGTTGAACCGTATTTAGGTTGTTTTGTTGTTGTTGTTGTTGTTGTTTTGTTTTGTTTTGTTTTAATAGACTTTAGCAATTAGAAGCTGGAAGTCCAGAATTAAGACTCATTGGCACATAGGCAATATCATGATCAGCAGGGGAGACAACCAGAAGATGTCTATGCACAGAAGAGAAGGCAATGTTGCAAATAAAACAGAGAATGGGTCCAGGGAGTGGCAGAAGTGCGGGAAAGCAGGGGAGACATTTCAGAAGTAAGACTGCTGCCCATGAAGGTCATTGCATCTGGAGAAGCCGACCAATGATGGCCTTACTTACAAGGTTCCAAGATGACAGACAGGTCTCTGTGTGCTGAAGAGCAGGTCACTGAGGGCTGAGAACTCAGATTTGGAAAAAGAAGAGGATGGGCTCTCTTCCCAGCAGAGATGGGAAGCCTGGAACAATTCTGCCTCATCTCTGTGCTAAGAGAACAATTAAACCCAAAATCTCTTAAGGAAAATCTTGCTCCTCCATGGTCCTGGTGGACCATGAGTAATCTGGACAGCAGCTCATGGGGTGATCACAAAGTCACTTTTTATCTAGGTCCACACAGTAGATGAAGAACAGCTGCAGCTGAGATTTCTTCCTTGGGCAAGGCTCCTGGCCCCAACAGGAACTGTGTGCCTGCTCTGCCTCCTTTCCAGCTCAGCATGATCTAAGATGAAAGGCCCATACAGCATTTACTTGAAGGGTCAAAGTCAAATGGAAAAATTTTTCAATAATAAAATTCCAGCCAAGCCAGGAAAGCTTAAAGCCCCAAGGAAAATCTCGAAGGCCAGTTCAGGCCCAGAGTAAAAGTTGGATGAACTGGGACAAGGTTCCCAGCTTCATTTGCATGGCCGCCTGTGTTTCTGCAACAAGCAACCTGAGAAAGAAAAAGCCACCACATCGCCATGTCTTCCAAGCTGGCTGACTTTCTTTGCTCCTGGAAGATGTTAGGCATTAATAGTGGTAATATACAGATTCACCGATACTGGTGACATCTAGAAAATCATCCATTTTACATAGATGTGACATTTCTCCATAGAATGCTGTGTGCTACAGTACACTTAATTGTGTACATTTAGGGTTTGTTAACATACTGGGATCTCTTGCATTAAGAATCCCATTTTGCATCCTGGAGGAGAGCCTGGGGCACCCCTATTCTCTCTCCTCTCTCATGCACAGACAGGCTAAAGTGATGAGATATTCGCAATTGTTTTTGCAGTATCGGAGTGTGGTTTTCTTCAGACTGGCTTGCCTTTACCTATTTCACAGCTCGCCAACACTTGTTGTTACAGGAAGGAGGAAGTGCTCTTGGGAAACTCTCATGCATTCCCACCTGGAATTGAACGATGTCTTCCTTGGAATGGTCAGAGCTCTTAGCCATTGTACCTCTCAAGATAGTTTTCATTTAATACTTTATATACATTTGTACAATTAGAGGATATCTAGCTCTCTGTGCCAACCTCCAAGAGCAGAATAGAGAGATGGGGATCCCTTAGTCCCTTTTCTTGATGCAACTGGCCTTTTTGCAGTCACCCTGATACGATGAACCAGCTGGGTGAGTGTTTCAAAGGTATGGTTTGCATGTAAGCCCTTGCCTCTGGAATCAGGCCATTTTGCACACAAAATGACAGCCTCAGGTATATCAGGAGCATGGCTTATACGCTTGCTATGAATAACATCTCAAAATTTCTCTCACCATTTTAAATAGGAAGCCCCAAATTTAGTAAGGTCATAAATGCCTGTTTTGTAGCCCAAATATGCAAAGAATTAAAAACCATTTAACCATGATTCATCTGATGCTAAGGCACATGACCAGCTCATTGCATCACTGAAAGACATGTCATTAGTCACAATTTACACACTGACAGCTCAGCAGAAGAACTTTCAAAGTCTGTGATGGACATTCAGTCTGGTGAAGGCAACTGATGACTGCCCTTCTTAGGGGTTCTAAAATGCGTGTTTAGTTTAGAATAAACCAGATTGGGTATTTTCAATAGCCATAACCAGATAAATGAAAAAAGAAGCCACTTTAGAAATTATGCCCACGACACAGGAAAAGTAGGTTCCATTTAGGAGTTTATGAGAATAATGGGAAGGTGTTCTCTCCACATCTGTAACTCAGTTTGGACAGCTAAGTTTTAATCATGACTACAGAGGATTACACCAAAGCCTGCTGGCAAGATTTAAGAAAATGAGCAATAACACCAAGATACAGCCAGTGCCTGCTCCTGGCCAAACCCAGTGCTACATGCCTTATACACATTCTGGTAATCCTTGCTCTAGCCCTTCCAGGTGAGCATTTTTATCTCCCCTCCACACAGGAAGGAACAGAGCAGTTTACTCAAAAGTCATAACGTTTGCAAATGTACCAGAACAGCTGTTTGGGGATTTGTGTGAACATAGGTTCAGAATACCCCTCCTTCCAAAATGACGTCAATCTCAGTTCTACTCTACTGTGGGTCTTCTGTATAGGTCAATTTATGTTCCCTACCGAAACTGAAAACACTGATATCAGAACATCCTGTTTGGATGCTTGATTCCTGCATCCCACCTCCCCGACTTCACTCACCTCTTGTGGTTTTGAAATTTCTACTGTAAGTTAGTGCTATAGCCAGCTGAATACAAATAGACACTGAGAGACTGTTTTGGAAAACTACCTGGCATTTTTTTTTTATATATATATACTCAAAGTTCTTGAGTGAACAGGGCCGGGGGAGAAGGAAGTTGGTTCCAGTTCTCAGTAAGCAGGGAGATCTCTTTGAGTCATTTCAATTGCCAGATGACGGTAGAAGTGGTGTAAGGAGAGGCAGTAATAAGAAAAATGTCACACTGGGTGGCCACGTGAAGGAGCCTGCAGTTGTGCTGAATGTAAGAGAGAGGTGGGGGAAATCAATAAAAGAACACACAGACAGACTTCAGCCATGGGTCGGTTGGTTATATTAGATATGAAAATTTTAGGGCAGTTGTAAAACAGGATTGTATTCTTTGGTCACATCATCAAAGCTGGTGTCACTCACCTCCTATAATGAGCCTCGCACACTCTAGGGCATCTACGTGAGAAGCAATGTTACAATAGACGCCATGTTATAATAGGCCAACACTGTGATTCACCGCTGACACAGCCTCCAGTTTAGTGAGCTGCTGAGGATGAAAACCTCATCATATTCATTCTCTTATCACTGCTCAGTGTCAACAGTGGACCGGTTAAATAAATGTAGGCTTTCAGAAGTATATGTTGAGTTGTTCGGAGCAATTACTGGTCACTTTAGAACTTCTGAGACACTCCTCAGAATATCAAAGAGGGGTCCGCAGAGTTCACGAGCAGAAGCTATTAATTCCCGAATGTAATGGTTAATCAGTGGTTCTCGGCACCTTGACTTGATTTAGAACTACCATGAGGATAATCCCAGAAAGGTGTAAGTGAGAAAGGAAGGCCCACCACAGCACTGGCTCTGCTCACTTTAGAGGCAGCGCAGGTGTTCTTGTGCCTTCAGAATCCTGAGCCAATTTGATTCAAGGACCAAGTGCCTCAGCTCTGGTACTTGTTCAAAACAAACTTTCCTGTCTTGTCCAATATCTATAGAATCAGATTATTGAGGTGAATCCATAAATCTCTAGTTTTCACACTTGTGTATCACTGATCTCTACTGATTTCTGATGAGACTATAGAAATGTCTCTAGCAGTAATAAGCATTTATTGGGGGTGGGGTCCATCGTGCTTGTGTTACCTTGGACTAGGAAACCTGACCTGGGAGGAAATAAGAAGCTAGAATGCTGAGGATATAAGGCAGGAATTTCTACCCTATGGGTTGTGACCCCTTTAGGGGGTCACATATCAGAAATCCTGCCTATCAGATATTTACATTGTGATTTATCATGCTAGCAAAATTACAGTTATGAACTAGCAATGAAATAATTTTATAGTTGGGGGTTGCCATTGATTGTGTTTTTGAATAAAGTTACTTTATTCTAATAAAATCACAAATTATACAGCTGGTTTAAAGAAGCCACTCGCTTGCCCACAGTCCAAACCTCCAATCCATTTCAGTGAACTTCTGTTTAGTTACGATGGCCATTCTGAAGCAATGGAGCTTCACTTTAGGTTGTATAATTTCACTATCAATTACTTAATTTTTCTATGGGTTTTGCTACTTCGGTACCTAAAAAGTTGAATGCGTTTATCCACCGTGAATAAATAAAAAAATAAAAAGACTCGAAATTAGGAAAACAGAACAAAACAAAATAAAACAAAAAAACCTTGTGACCACTTTGATGACTCATGTGTTTAGTTTTCCATCCTCTTTCACATCCCGGAGTAATTTACATGAAATAGTTCAGAGAGTGGCTTGTGAGCAGAGAAAACTAGACTGAACTTCAAATATGTCATGCTAAAGTAATACATCATTTGCTTTCAGTTTTCTAGTGACCGTACAGTAACTAGCGTAAATAATGTCCTTAATATAGTGATCTTATTAAGAAAATAATACAGTAGCACTAGTGAGTCGTCATGGCAGAAAGCAATTAGCGTAGCACTGCTGAGTCCCAGGATTATTGTCAAGTGCTATGCTAGGAGCTTTGCTGTGAAGATGCCTAATAACCCTGAAACTTAGACATGATTGCTTCCTTTTTTTTCAAGCAGGAAAACTGAGATTCAGAAAACCATGTGACTGCTCTGGGGTCATGGAAGAATCAGAGCATGTTTTTCCACCAAAGAAAGCAGGTCCGAGAATACACTACTGCCCTCCAGACTCAGCGGCTGCTCGGGCTCCTGGTCAGCCTGCATTGCTATTACATCACCCTTGAACATTGAGGGAGAATGAAAGCCACAGTGGACAGAGGGTGGGCAGGAGGAGCCATGGGGAAAAGTCATCGTCAGCATTTTGAGCCAACTTTAATGGTTGAAGGAAGTCGAGGCACCCAGGACAGCTCTCCTTGCCCTTGGCTGCTCTCTGGGCTCACCGACCTCCTGCCACCACTGTCTGAAAGATTTCCTTTCAGCAGCTTCTTCAGCTCGTAAGCACGCAGGAACAGCTGGACCACCTTTTTAATACCTGGTCCTCATACGGATTCTAAGTGGTGTGGGGGCTGTGTAGGAAGGTGGCTGAGCTCAGATCCAGCCTAAGGCTATAGGGCTCCCTGCCAAGTTTTTACCTATATCAAATCACTCAGCAGGCTTAAGCATTCTGCCTCCACCCCAAGGAAAATACTAACATGATTTAACTACAGCTCAGAATTCCAGTAGGCACTCACTAAATGTGGCCTTCCATGCATAGACAGAAGAAAGTCATCTGGCTGATCTATGCCTCCCACTGACAGGCACATCTCAAAGCTCCATTCACACAGCAAATCTGGACTGATTAAATAAAGTTTAAATGGATTTGGTATAAAAGATAGGATTATGGGAAACTCACAAATTCATAGATACAAGGTCTCAAAAAGAAAAAGAAAAGAAAACGTCTTACACAGCTGAATTACATCAACCAGGTTAAATAATTTTCTTTTATAAAATCATTATAACATTTTGCTCATAACATCTTCTTGGACTTCATCATTTATTATATTCAGCAACATGAAATGAGTAAAGGGTGTTGAGCTACTAATGGAAAGAGAAAAGGGAAAAATCCCTGAGGCAAAGGATAGGGGAGAGAACTGTGTGAAGGGGGAGAGGGGTCTGGAAGAGACCATGTTTCTTGCTAGAGCTGTGAGACTTCAGGCTGTGAGGTTATAGCTTGCAGTTTGTCTGTGATCTCTTGCCAAAGTCAGATGATTTAGCAATAGTGAGAATAAAGCAGCAACTTACCTTACAAACTGATATGACAGGGAAATCACTTTACAGTACTTTCTAGCAGACAATGAGATATGAAAAGATAATGGCCCAGATTTGTAATGGAAAGGTATCCCTGTTTATACTGAAAAGCTAGGGTAGAGAGCGGGGCGGGGGGGGAGGGCAAAGAACACAAATGGGAAACAAAATCAAGACCCAAACCTCAAGTTAGTGTCAAGTGCATCTACTTAGAAAAGAATAGGCAGGCATTTCGGCCAATGGGAGCTACTGCTTTAATTAGGATGGCCTAGTAGGTTGTGACTTCAAATGAGCCTTATGGTAGTTGAAAGAGGAAGATGCTGTGGGTTTGCTACAGCAGGGGTGGGGGCAGGGAGCAGGTGGCGGCCATCAATTTGACTGCCTCCTTGGGAGGACGGTGTAAACCATGTTGTATGCTGAAGGGTAAAGCATGTGAGTAGATTTAAGGAGGTGTTTGATGCTCCAGGTTGTTACACCTAAGTGTAACACTTAGGCTCACCTAAGTGACCACAGTGAGAAAACTCTTCAAAACAAAACTGCAGATGAATGCGCCAGCTCAGCTCCACAGAACCTTGTTCGGCAAGTGGATGGGTAAAGGGCAAAGGATTAATAGAGATGGGGACACTGGCTAAGGGACTTATATAGCTGAATTCTCTCTCAGTTTTTTTTTTTCCTAGATAGTAAAACATTAGTATAGACAGCAGAATAAAGAGTTGCCAATACTTGCCCAAAATTCATTTCAGTTTTTTGCCTTGCCCCATTTTTTTTTTCAGGATGGGTTTAATGGCTCATTTTTCTAATAATAATAATAATAATAATAATAATAATAATAACAATAACAACAGATTTTCCAACCTTTTTTTTACCTTGGGGAATAATCACATTTGAAATAGTTCAGAGAGTGACATATGAGCAAAATAGACTGAACAGAATTTCAAAAAAAAAAACCCTTTGAAGACTGCAATGAGGACATGAGTGTTTTGCCCTTCCCCTTGCCCTTTAGACACAGATTAGGCTCGAGGCATCATAACAGGTGAGGTTATGAGGGTTATGAGGTTAAGAGGGTGAGGTCAACAGATATACACTAAGGATGGAGAAGAGGAAGCCCAAATCCTGTTTCTCATGAAGCTACCATGATAACCGTGGACCACCTTCCTCCCCCCACTCTGCCTCCTCCTAAGAGAAGCATGATCTCTATTTAAGCAAATGGGCCCCTGGGGAGTAGAAGAAACTAGGGTGGGGAGCCTCTGCTAGCCACAGCTGTGTAACTCCACACTTTCTTGCGTATAAGGCACGTATTTGACAATTTCCTGTGCTCTGGCTACACATTAATTCTAATGGTATAATAAGTCTCAAAGAGTCAAAATGTAAAATTTCCAAGCAGGGTTATGTTAAAAATGTCTGGAAGTATCTGATCTTGTTCTCTCAAAGGTAGCTAGCTATGCATCTAAAGGAAAGAACAAGAATATTAACTCGAAGGAGCACTGTGAGGGTTCATTTCCGAGCGAGGCCAGGTTGAGGTGTGGTGCCTTGCTGGGGCTTACAAGTGGCTTGCCGCCTCTCTGAATTTCTTCTCATCTTTATGATTACAGCTGAAAAAATATTTTACTCCGTGTTTCAGGAAAATCAACCATTTAAGGATCTAAATCTTTCTACTAATCACACTCAGAAAACCTAAAAAGCTATTTTAAATAGTTAAGCACAACTGAGGACGTTAGGTATTTTTCAATGAAAACATATGTATGGGGGGAAAAAAGGATCAGAATTCCTCCAGAGACTTGAGAAGTTATTCTTAAAGCAAATAATTTCTACTAAGGCATTGTATAAACAAGGAGAGAATCTTAAAAAGGGAGACATTACTGTAAAGTGGTCTGAGGACTTCGATTTTATTTTACAGGTTTGCATTTTAAGATTGCATATTTGTGGAAATTAGAAAGAAAATTCAAATAAGTTCAAGTAAGTCTTCTGAACTACTCTCTGGATCTTTGGGTTCAAAATATGGATTCCCTGAGTTTTCTCCATGAGGTTACTGCAAGTACCACTAAGGGACAGGTTTGGTGGAGACCTTACTTTAAGAACAACCCAAAAGAGGAGTAAAATGTTCAGAGATATCTGGAGAGGTGTCATCATTGCCTTGCTCTTCTTCGTCCCACATCAAATAAATAAAGTCCTTTATTGATGCTGATACCAAACATCAATCCAATTCTACAAAGCTGATAGTGGTAAGATAGTAAGATATAAAGAAAAATTCAATTCCTAAAAAAAATCTAGAAACCATTTGAAACCCCCCCCACACACACACACACACTGACTTAAAAGGGTGGAGGTATAAACTCAAATAGACACCTCTACAAAGACATAAAAATGGTGATCAGGCATTATTCCCAATATCACTAATCACTGGGGAGACACAAATTAAAACCAATGTGAGCTATGACCTCACACCTGTCAGGATAATTAACAATCCTGACAAAAGACCAGAGTTAGAAAAGGTGTGAAAGGAAAAGAAAACCCATATTTAGTGTTGGTAGCAGATTCTTCCGATTCTTCCAAAAGTTAAAAATACAGCGGCCATGCGATCAAATAGTTCCACTGACAGAAATTTAGTCACACGGATTGAAATGAGATGCCCTGTGCTCGGGACCAGACTGCAGAATGAGACCATTACAGAAAGTCACAACTGATCAACGTACAGAGAACAACTGACCCAGAGGGAAAACTGCAATCACAAAATATTATATGAGAGAAATCTATTTTTAATTTTAAAAAGTATAAAGTGATTGAGGAAGATATCCTACATCAACCTCTCGTTTCCACAGCGTGTGCATGTATGCATGTAGGCACACAGCAGCACCCAAGAAAACATGCATGCACATAAACCACATGTACATACAAAAATGTCACACACAGACACGCACACTCACACAAACGGCACCAAGCCACAGTTGATACCCTAGAGCACAGCTCCTAAACCCAAGGCTCAGGGACCATTGTGGAAGAGATGCTTATTATTCCCTTCTTGTTTACACAGTGTGTGATAACCGCTTTCTGCTACAGCCTGATTACAGCCTGATGGTGACTTGACCTCCACGAAAACACAGACAAAGGAACTAAGTTGTAAAAGAGACCAGAAAGTTGATCGGTTTTCTTCTATTTTGTTCTTCCTTCCTTCTTTCCTTCTTCCTTCCTTCCTTCTTTCTTTCACTCTTTTTCTTCTTCTTTTTTTTTTGCGGTGTTATTATTTTGTTTTGACTTCTCAAGACAGGGATTTTCTGAGTAGCCCTGGCTGTTCTGGAACTTGCTCTGGAGACCACCTTGGCCTTGAACTCAGAGATCTGTGTGACTCTGGCTCCTGAGTGCTGGGATGAAAGGCGTGGGCCTCAACTTCCTGACTTGTTTTTTCTAGTTCTAATTTTGTCATGGAAATTTTCATTTTTGGGCAGTGGATAAGTACATAAAAACATATTTGATGGTGAAAATGTAAAATTCAATGTGAAGCTTCACTGATTCAGAATGGCTACTTCCTCCCAACATGCCCTACCCAGCTTGCGCACATGAGTGTGGTGTGTGTGTGTGTGTGTGTGTGTGTGTGTGTGTGTGTGTGACTTTTTGTGTATACATGCAGCATATGTACATGCATGTCTTCATGTGTGCTGCTGTGTACATTCATGCATATGTGCTCATGCTGTGAAAACTAGAGGATGATATAGGACTTCTTCCTCAAGCCCTTTACACTTTTTTTCCATTGATAATTTTTTTATATAATATTTTATGATTACAGATTTCCCTCTTCTCCAAGTTCCTCCCTACCTCTCCTTCCCCTGGAACCCAGATCCTTTCTGTCTTTTGTTAGAAAGTGAACAGGCCAGGCATCTAAAGAATAATTTTAAGAGATAGTGAGATAAAAACAAGAACAAGCAGGTCAGAATAGGGCGTTTATATTTTGAGAGTGGGAGTCTCACTACGCTCCCCGGGAGCAGTGACTAGTCACAGAATCATCCCACAACTGATCAACACCAGAGTTTTGACCTGCTGCATTTCTGACTGGGGCAGATCATCCCCTCTTCCCTGGAGACTGCCATCCGTATTCCTGCCAAACTTAGTGTGCCCATCCGATCTGCATAGAGTACTATAGCCTAGAGCTCTTGGACTCTAGCAGCCCTCCTGCCTCAGCCTCCCGTGTAGCGAGGAATACAGGTGTGCACCACCATGCCTAGCTCCACCTCACCTTTTGAGGTGGAATATCTCAGTGACTCAGAAGGTCACCGATCCAGCTAGGCTGGATGGCTAGCAAGCTTCGGGGGATCTGCCTCCCCAGCACTGGGCTGCAGGTGTGTGCTCACCCAGTTTGGTAACGTGCTTGGTAAGGATCCAAACTAGTGTCTTCATTTTTGCATACAACAAGCACTTTATTGACTGAGCCAATCCCCCTCTCTCCCTAGCCACATCACCTCCTGAAGTCCTCATAGTGTCTCTTTTGGATGGCATTTGCAACTTCGGAAGAAAAGAATTAAAGTAGGTGAGCCGCTGGAAAAGCAGCTGGTCTTCCCTTCCAACACAGAGCAGGAACACACCAGGTCGGAGGGAGGTTGACTCTGAAAACAAGTGGGTCATGGATCCTGGCATGACAACCGCAGGATGGAATTCTATTCCTACAATGAACTGTGACTGGAAGTTTTGGGGTTAAACTCTTGCTGTCCTGTGATCTCAGGAGAGCAGTCATAGATGGCCTTAGTGAACGGCTTGCAAACAGCTGAAGACCAAAACCAACCTCATGCGCATGGGGTATTCGGCATTTGTGTCCCAAGTGTACTTGTGCTTTAGACTGATTCTGCTTTCTAAAGATGCTTTTATGTGCTTGTTCTGACTAAAAGACAGTAATTGACCATGTCAAAGATGATCTGTGCTCTAGTGATATATCGATGTATCATCCACATATGTCTGTCTGTCTGTCTAGCTAGCCAGCTATGCACCTATTTTTACAATGACTATTATCTTATAACTCGCATGCTAAAGATGACACTGAGGCATGGCACCTTCCGCTGTCTCCTCAGGGAAAGGGCAAGGCCATCCTGTTTCAGCAGTCCAACACAGCTCTGCCTGTAGCCAACGGAGCTTCTGGGATGGGAGGGGCAGGTCACTGAGGTAAGATGCTATGACCAGACTGCTCTCACAGATTCGCCGCAGACCCTGGAGAGGAGGGCAGAGTCAAAAGACTAGCTGTCTGTTGGCTTTGTAGACTGGCAGCGAGGTTATTATCACTCCCGTGCGCACCCTGAGAGACTTCTGTGAAAGTTAGTTATGGAAGAAACTGTTAGTTACACAATGTACTCCCCCCTCCCCAATTTCTGTACCAAAGGATTTTTTTCACATGACATTTTTATATTTATGGTAGAAATTTCCATCAGGATACATTCTAGTAACCACAAGTAAGACTTGCTTTTGGGGTTTGGAGTCACTCATGTGGGTAAAACCCAGCATTTGTACAAGCAAAATCGAGGGCAGTGAGGAATGCATTCTCATTCCACTAACGGCGGAAAAATCCAGCTCATGAGATCAACATCCCCACAGTGGCGTCAGCCTGGCACTGAAGGGGCTGCGCCATGTTGCCTCAGGCAGAAAGCCAAGAGCAGGTGTCTTTCCTTCAAAAGCCTGTTAGTGCATTCCATGGCCAGAATTGGACCACTTACAAATTATTCCAGGGAACGGAGTTATTTCTCAAATTACCCACATGTGGAGATGGCTCCAAACCGGGCCGTGGCCTCGTGGGATGACTGCCACCACAGCGCTTTTCGACTAAGTCCAAAAATGAGAATGTGCTATTAACAGAAGAAGAATTCTCTAATTTCAAAACAATTCTTTTTCTCCAAAGAGAAATGATATGCATGTTTAAGTCAAATCGTTTAGCTGTCCTTGGCTCCCTTATTATCTTTCTACAACCTTTTGTCAACTACAACCTAAGAAATATTTTCACATCTGCAGACAAATTCTGAAACACTGTGATCCCTAAGATGTAATTTTAAAAATTCGTTTAAGAGTTCTTTTTCTCCTTTGGGGCCACTGAGTTTCTCCCCTTCCCCCCCAAAAAAATCCTTGATTAGAATCCAAAGCTGCTCTCAAGGTTCCTGTACAAATGGGACCTCAACCAGTGACCAATTCTGCCCAGTTCTCCAGCCAGGAAATGGCCATTAACCAACTTTCACCCTCAGTCCTTCCAAACATATACTTTCAAATAAATATTTCCCTCTTCAAGAAAGAATGTCAGTGTTTCCCAAGGAAGCTTTTTTCCTGCATACGACATTTTTTCAAGAAGCAGAGGATCCAAACTTACCACAAGTGTATCTTGTGAAAGCTGGACACACTATAATTATGCATGACTTATGGAGTGCTTTAGGCAGCAGTGTGCGTAAGCAAAGAGGGGGGTTCTCAGCTGTGTGACTCAGGGTCTCGTGGGGAGGATCACAAGTTCCAAATAGGTAGTAAGCACTTTGAAGAAGACAATAAAAGAACAGAGTTCTGCTTTCATGTTAGCTGAGCACACCTTAGATTTGTGGCGAAGATAGAATTTGAACAGCAGTATCATACGTATGTCCTCCTATATATGGGGATTGAGGACTTTTCCGAAAAAAAAAAAAGTGCCTTCTTAAAGGTGTTTAATGTACTTCGTTATCACTTGAAATTATTTATTATATCCAAGAATAATATATATCATATAACATATATAGTGTATATTATTCTATATAATAAGTAGAATTTTATTATATTATATCACAATTTATGTGTAAGACATTAAGCATATTATGTATAGCTCTTCTTAATAATATGCATTTAAATGTACATATGTAGCTAAACAAAGAATGCATACATACATGCATGTGTATACTCGTATCTGTGTATGAGCACCATGTTACAGCATTACACAATTGTGTGCATAAATACAAGTGTATTTATGGATACTGAAAAACTGAGAGGAGACAGGGATCGCTCCTCCATCCCAGAAGATGTATTTAGCATGTCAGAGCATTAATCATGAATATAATGGGCCTTTCTCCATACAGAACCATTTTATTTACAGCTCAGTACAATCACTTACTACTGTTAGGAAAATGCTTTTCTGAGGAGAATTATCCATTGGTTTAGATTAACTCATTTTCATAGGCACTTTTGTCATTCTCATCCAGAACATATTTTTTTTTTTCCTTGTTAAACTAATGTTTCTCAACAGAGGCCAATTCTTCTTCCACTCCCAGGGGAGCATTTGGTAACATCTGGAGTCATCCTGGTGTGAGATCAGCAGGTAGAAGTGCAGAGGTATTGACAGCCTCTGTGAGCCCTCTCTGAGGTCAGGATGCTTCCGATCATCACATTGCACAGATGTGCACGATCACCCCTGCAGTACTATTATTAAGGGGCTGGGAAGATGGCCCTGTGAGTAACATCCTGAGTTCAGATCCCTCGAATACATGTAAACCCAATGTGATGAGATGGGTAACAGAGACATCTCCAGAAGTCTGAGGACAAGATAGGCTGGCAGGCGACTTTATCTCAAGCATGGTAGAAGGTTAGGACTGACGCCCGGGTTGTCTTTCTGCTTACACACACAAACACACACACACACACACACACTCACTCTCACACACATGCATGAACGCAGACACTCACACTTGGAGAGGAATTTTAATTCAGAACATGGCTGCTATGGCAAGAGGTCACATCCAAAGATCTTCTAGATCTGTGTGACCCAGCTGGAATACAAATACACCTTTAATCCAGGAGACAGGGGCAAGCAGATCTGAGTTAAAGACCAGCCCGGTAGAGAGCAAGTTTCAGGTTAAAAAAGCTTAGATCCAGGCGTGATGGTCCAGGCCTTTAATCCCAAACAATGAAGTTAAAGTTAGTTTGTAGGAGGAAACTAACATGCCCATGTTTGAAAGGGATGTCTAATTGAGTGGCAGAATGAGAAGAGAAGGGAGAGGAAAGAGAAGCTACTTAAGGGGAAATATAGAGAGTGGAGAGACAGTTTCACTGGAACAGTAATAGAGAGACAGGTTGCAGAGAGAGAACAAACTAGACTCAGGTGAAGATGAGCCAGAGAGTGAGAAGGAGCCAGGAGATTGGGGCAGATTGCACGAGTAAGTTTGAGGCCAAGCAGAGCAATTCGGGGGCCAAGAGAGAAGTCAGATTGAGTAAATCATCTGGGAGAGGAGTTTGAGCCAGAACAGCTGAGTTGAACCAGCCAGCCAGAGTTCAGAAAGAATTAGAAATGATGAGCTTAACATTCTAGGCCTAGGTTAGATTGTACAGAGGCTAGAAGCTTCTGGGACCAGGCATAGGTTAGCAGACAGAGGCACTAAGCGTCAGAGACAACAATTAAAATAGGCAAATAAAAATTACTTTTACATATACTCAAAAAATATTTTTTAGCTGAGCTAATGTTGTTGATGCAGAAGACTTTTCTCAGTGACTGTACTCACTGAGTACAGCCCTTTTGTTGTTGTTGTTGTTGCTGTTAGCCTGACACAAACTAGAGTTTCTTCTTCCTCTGGGAAGGGGAAGCATCAGTTGAAAAATTGCCTCCATCAGATAGGCTTGGCAGGCGAGTCTGTTGGGCACTTTCTTGATCAGTTATTAATGTGGGAGGGCCGAGCTCACTGTTGAAGGTCCCACCCTTGGGCAAGTCATCCTGAGTTGTATAAAAAAGCAAAAGTTTATTGGCATGCTGCTAATGATTCCCTCTGCGGTATCAGAAATGTTCACAGTTTGCTCTTTTAATTAGAAGAAAAGAGCCAATGTGTCAATTTCCTGGACATGCCATTATACGTGTCCACAAACACAGGCAGCAAGAAACAACAGAAATTGTCTGTGGGTTCTGAAGGCCAGGGATCCACAAAACCAAGCTATTCACCAGGCTCCTTCTCATGTCATGAGAGGAGAGTCCTGCCTTGGCTCCTTCAGTGGGTGGGTCCACCTCACCCTGCTTTGGCTTCTAGCTGCAACACTGAGATGTTTGCCTGTTTTCCTGGAGGGTTCTGGCCTTCTGGGTCATCTTTTCTGGCCTCTTATAAAGCAGGACTCATCAGTTTGTGGCCAGCAGGACTACATTTTCTCAAGGTCCTTACCCATATTGCAGAAACTATTTTCCAGGTAAAGTCACACTCCCAGGATTTTGTACATATTGACACTCAAAGTCGCTGCAGACATGCCAAGTTGAAAATAAGCAAGGTGTTTTCTCAAGGTAGGAAGTATGCATACCTTGACTTAGCATATCTTGAATTAGTTTGATAGTGTTATTGAAGTTAAGAATAAATCAGCTCTGGCTCTAAGCCAACTAAAAATAAAAACCAGCTCTCAGAAAATGTGGTTTCAGGGAATGCCAGAGAAAAATAGCAACTTGCCTCCCAGGTAAACAGCATGGAATATTCCAGGCAGTGGAGGCTTCGGGCAATTTAAAGGGTGTGCTCTTCCACAAAGCCTGTCTCAAGTCTTCTGTCTTCATTGTCTCTTCAGGGAAGCTAAAAAAATCACGGAACTCAGATGCACTTGCAAAAGAAAATGCCTGAACACAGTCATGGATCAGGACTTATCCAAGTTCACAGTCACAGTGGCTGTCATTGTCAATGTTGTACGTCTAGACCAATGTTCTTTCTCTGTTGTGTTATGTCAGATTTTCTTTCTTCTACTTCAAACAAACCATTTCTCACAATCTTTATCTCGACGGCATAGAAAGGATGCCATTGTGCACTGAATGTATTTTTTTTCTATTCTGTAAGTGGGCCATAACAATATTCCTTCAGCAGACTTTTTTTTTTCCTCATTGTAGTAGAGGACAGATGTTCAAAATCAGAGAGTCAGCGTGCTTCAGGTCCAAATAAGAGTCTTCACTGTGGCTCACTGGTGTTCCCACATGGCCTTCTCTCTACGTCTGTAGAGAGGGAAGGAGGGAGAGAAAAGGGAAACAACAATACTGCTGGATTAGGACCCCACTTCTATGACTCATTAAACCTGAATGACTTCCTGACAGTCCTGTCCACAAATATCCACTGTGAGGGCCGTGGCTAGAGCTCTCAGCGTGAATACAAATGTGTGTAGCTTGTCTCCTGTTACTTTATATCAATAAAGAGGATCCCACATTTCAAAAGCACTTTCTCAAACTTTGCGAAAATTAGGAAGCTGAAGTTTACAGAAGCTGCCGACCCTGGCCAGCCAATCGACTTCTATGAGCCCCAGTCTCTCCGTTAAATGAAGCAAATCAGAAGTTATAAGGATAAACAAGATGAAAACGCACTTTGGAAAAAGTTTGCTAACGAACACATTCTGTTTCTCCTCTCTCCATGTTACGTCCTCAACATCCAAGATGACTTTTGTATTGCTCACCTTCAAATACTGTCCTCAGAAAGCACAGACAGCACAAAAATTCATGGCTTCTAATAAGGTCTAATGCTGTCGCATGCTCAACTGTGTATTCATTAGTTGCTTGAACCCTGAGTAATGAAAACAGCCTAACGTGGCATCTGTTCTCACATGCACTGGCTTGACCAGAGGAGAGTCAGCTTTTCTTGTATATATATATATATATATATATATATCTCGGAGGTAAATACCTAGAGGAAAAACATTATAGGTCGGTTATCACCTTTCAAGTACTTCAAAAGTGGAGTGAGCATGCTCTCCTGTCATAATGAAACCTGTTATTTTTTATATTATCTAAAGCTTGAATAAAAAATATTAAAACTAGTGGTTTGTCCTCCCAGCAAACTTAATCATATTGTGTAGCATCAATCTGTAATAGATCCTTTGAGGTTCCTTACCGTCTATATTTCTCTTCCTCGGGTGATGTCTAAAAATTTATAATTCACACGTCTGGGAAACAAACATTATTACTGCATTATTTAATAGTGTGTGGTAGTGCATGAATGGCGAAAGTAAAAAGATGTAGGGAGGAATATAATTGCACATCTGTTCAGAAAGATGCTCCATTCTCGCCCTTCCACTGCTGTGAGTACACGTTAATTAATAGAACAATCAGAACAGCATGAATTCAACCTAGCTTGAGAACTGAGAAATACGTTATTTGGAATAGGATGGGCCAGTTGGATTTCAATAGGTAGCATTATTTATCTTGTGACCTGGGGTAAAAGCCAGGCTATACCTTCAGGAGAACTTGTCCCAGAAGTCACCAACATTAAAAGCAGAATTTCAGTGGAACAGAGAACACCAGTAAACATGCCTATATATTCCATACATAAAAGAGTTGCCAAAAGATTATAAATTTCTCCCCGCCCCGGGCCAGTGTTTCCTAAGCTACAGTAGTTTGTTGTGGGGTTCTGTTGGTTGGTTTCTTTTCTTTATTTCTCCTTTTTCTTTTTAGTCACTTCCTCTTACTTTCTTCCCCAAGATAAAATACAGGAAGCCCAATTCAGAGCAGCTAGTAAATTTGGTTATTTTAAGAGGCCCACACTTCCCCTCCTCTATCCGCTCTGCACAATTCTTCTTTACCCACCCCCATTCAGGGGTATGGCAGCCAGCTAGAGGACAAAAGTGACCTTGGGTTTAAGTGGAGGGTTTAGCCTTCCTGGGGGGGCTCTTATTCATATGAAGCTTCCTGTCTTACTACTCCTGTGAATGGCGTAAGTGTGTGAGGAGCCAAAACACCAGGAAAGCAAATCTGTCACACACTGGCGCCCCTCCCCAGACTCCTGGGACACCATCTTGCCTCTGGAAGCTATTAGTCATCATCCTCCAGTTTGCAGTTATCACAATAAATTTATTATTTTATTTGACAAATAAGTCTGCAATTGACCTTTCAAGATTAGAGAATTTAGAAACATGTGAGGTTAGAAAAGATGCTAACCCTCATGACAGAAACGACGACCGAGCCCCACCTTATGGGACGAAGACAAATGAGGTGTGTTAGTGTTAGGGCACATCTGTGACTGCTCACACGCCCGCACGAAATTATCCTGGGAGTCCAGGGGAGAAGGCGTGTGGTTTCCACCCTTCGGATGGTGGAGCCTGGGACAAAAGGGCAGTGTAGTCGGTGGACAGCACCACAATTTTAGGAAACATTGAAATTGCACATAGACTATTTTCCTGTTAATAAAGAAATAAGTGTTTTTTTTTTTTAAATGTATGAGAAAAAAAAATCGCCCTGCTCTGGAAATAGCTCGCTATTAGCACCTGGCTTCGTGGCTTTCTGGATATTCAGATATATTGGCCCCAATAAATCTCACTCTAAAAAGACCAAATCTGTTACCACCAACTCCACTGTAGAAAGTTAGGCTAAAAAAGGTCAGAGCCCAATTTGAATAGGCTTCGGTGAGAAAGGATACTGGTCCCGAGGCTTAACAAAGACTCTGAAGGTCTGGAATGTTTGCCATTCTGCTTTCCCACCACCAGGCTCATGTGTTGAAATCCCACTTCTGAGGGATTAGAAGGTGATGTCTTTAGGTCTTTAGATGGTGATTAGGATATGGGGTTGGGAGCCTCAGGAATGGGTTTAGTGCAGCTGGTCCTTTCCACCTAGTCAAGGAATAGTGAAAACGTGGCCACATGGGAAGCAGGCCCACCCCAGACCCACTCCTTGGACTTCCCAACATCTAGATCTAGAAAAAGTACATTTCTGTTGCTTCCAAGACATTTGTCATAGCCATCCAAAAATCTGGGATGCTGTCCCATGTATTCTTTCTTCAAAATGGCTCACCTGGCAGTTAGGTAGATAGACACAGAGCTATGAAGAGTAACAATAGCAAGAACTATTATATCCTCTCAGATTTAAATCTCCAAGGAAAGAAACTTCGTCAGATGCATCTATAGAAGAGAAGGGACTGGTTCCAGGCAGCTTGTGTAGTTGTCTTCAAACACACCACTTTGGCCAGGAAAGACAAAGAACTCTAGAATGCGAGATGCTTGGGAAATGACAATGTTTCTTGCCTCTCTAAAGGTAACTGTGGCGGCTTGGATGAGACGTTCCTGTAAGTCTCAGACATTTGGATACTTTGTTTCCAGGTGGTGGTTGTTGAGAGTTAGGAGGTGTGGCCTTGCTGAAGGAAAAAAAAAATGCCACTGAGAGGGGCTGCTATGAGGTTACAAGCTCCTGGGACTGCTTCAGGTGGGTCACGTGAGCCCTCAAAGAATGACTGCTGGCCTACCCAGAATCACTGATACTAAGTCCATGTTGATTTGAGCCCCGGCTACAGAAATGAAAACACAGTTCTACCCACTACAAGGCATGAATCTCGTTCTTGCCAGTAAAGAAAGCAAAGGGTCTATTATAGATTAATGATACCTCAGATGGCTTAATTTTGTTGGTGTATCTGGAGGACAAACCACCAGTTTACTATTTTTTATTAAATTCTTTATTAGTACACAAAATGATGGGTTTCATTATGACAGTTCCATACACACGCATCCCTATTCTCAGCTCTGATTCCCTTCTGCCATCCAAAATGGTCTTGACCAAGCTATTTACACTTTCCAAGCCTTGGTTTATTGACAAAATAGGTACAAGAACAAGAGTAAAGACTGAACAAGCATATCTCTTGGCTGCCAGATGTTGTGTATTATTTTATTTGTATAACATGACATTTGAACAGTTTTAATAGGAAGAACTCTCTCAATTCCTTCTCACAGAGAAAGAAAATATCCCCCAGTTGTCCTTCCTACTCCAGACAAGTGGAATTCAGTAGTTGGAAGACAAGCCCCACAGCTTAAATGCAGTGTTCATTGCTGAGCATAAATGCTTTCACTTGAGGCCATGAGCGAAGGCACTAAAGAACCCTCAACAGATGTCCCAAGGCCTGATGACATCATTGCTTTGGCAGTGAAATGATCCGATCGCTCCCTGAGCCTGTGATTTTAGATATTGAAGTTGGCCAGCTTCATTGTGGATGTATTGTGCCCAGAATCTGGGGAACAATGTAGGTTTTACAACCTACAATAGATGCTAGGCTGGATGGCGGAGACTGTAGAGGCCCTTGACTAATCTGAAAGAGCCAGCAATCTCCAACTTATTAACAGAACTGGCTTCCCAAGATCCTGTCAGCTGGAGAGAACTCTCTGTAAAAATTAAGACATTCCGTCCCCGAAACATACTCTAAAAGACAAGCAGACTAAACAATGGTGACACAGGACCAACTCTCTCCTTGCCAGGTAAAAGGGTCTGAGGGCTAAGTCTAACTTCTGTGCTAACTGATCTGTTAGCAGAGATGCTGCACTGTTTGTTAATGGGGAGAGAGAGCCCTGCTTCACACTGATTTTCAGTTTTAATGTGAGTTTAAACAGTTCCTGGGCACAGCCCTCCTTTCAAGCCACTGGAAACATGTCAGGGGAGACAATAAGATTAAGAATCTCAGAAGGTTTATGCCCCCTCTTCTCTGCACGCATTTTGAAGCTGCGCCAGTTGCTAAGTGCACAAACTTTTGGCAGAGCAAATCACTTTGATATAGTTTTCCCAGGGTTCAAAAAGGAAAAGAATAAAACAGAGAACTTGTGACTTCAGGGGGAGCAAAGGTAGCCAGAAATGTCTGAGGCAGGTAGCTCATCTTTACATCTTCTACCAAAGGGAAGGCTGCCACTGTGGGATGATTTTGCCTGGTCAGCGGCTTCTGAGACAGCAGGTTTGAGGCCTGTGGGCATTGGCTGGGCGGGCTCCCAAGCCTTTGAAGGTGAAGCAGAGGGCAGCTTCTGCTAGCAAAGGTTGACATGCCAGGTTTTTGTTTAATTTGGCAACATCCCTCATTTTGGAAAAGCATTACTCTGCTCAAACTGGTTCTTCAAAGGCATTTGGGTTTTCTGTAGGGATATTTCTCAATGAATGTAGTCAGACAGAAAAAAATAATAATTGGTGGTTTTCTTTTGATTTTATTGAAACAAACAGGATGTACCTAAATAAAACCTTTCACTCACTAGATCCTAGCTACCTTGGTCATGGGGTCATTCTTTCAAGGACTACAGTTTTCAAAATCTAGATTCAAGTGTTGACGAACAAATGGTATGTAAAGAGGATGAGTTTAAATATTAGCCATGTCCCTCTTTCTGAAACAAGGTGACATTTCCAGGCAGCCAGCCTTGCCTCCCCATCTGAATAAAAGAAACTGCAAGCAGAGTGACAAGTTTTGGATGGTGTACGTCTCTGGATCTTTTCCAAGAATTTGAGACGTAGGAAATAAAATTCTTCTTCTGGTTTTGATGGAATAGGACTGAGGCCAAGAAAATAACAGCATAAGTCACAGGCCACCCTGCTGGTGTACCTACTGGTGATATCATAATTGGAGCTGAGTCTGAAGCCTCACAGGAGCTCAGTGATCCTTCTCACTCATTTCTCAGTCAACCTGATTGTTTTCTTCCCTCTCTCTGCCTGTTTGGGAAGAAACAGAGCATTGCCTTGCCTTATGGGAATGTATAGCATCTGTGTTCCACAGATAGAAGGTGAGAGAAAAGGAAAAGACACCCCCTGATGTCTGTTCCCATGCTGTAGGCGGACGGGTCAAATAGGGGTACCAACTGGCACAGGCTGACCTTGCTTAGATGCACTCCTGAAGTGACACACCATAGCCCAAGCCTGGCCCGTCTCTGCACGCTCAATACAATACTCATTTTCTTAACCGGCCTAGGGGCATCAGCTTCTAGAGACTATGTTGAAACAATTACCCATTTGGAATGCAATTTATTAGAATTTATTAATAGTTTACTAATATTTCTCATATTATTATAACTCTTAAAACTGGAGGCTAGCAAGTCAATCTTTTTTCTGGAGGAAAGGGGTGTATAGGAGTTATGTGTTAAGAGCGGTGTGGTGACTGCAATGTCACACAACACTAGTACGAAACAGTGATAAACGCGTTTCTAGGACTAGTTCTCAAAGAAAACAGGAGGAAAAATCACAGGCCCGGACGGGAAAAACGTCCCAAATTAAGCTGATAGTCTTTTGCTGCTTTTCTTTTTTAATATTTGGTGGTGGTGGTGATGGTGGTGGTGATGTGTGTGTGTGTGTGTGTGTGTGTGTGTGTGTGTGTGTGTGTGTTCATGCATCTGCAGGTTTTCACATACAGACACATACAGACACACACATGAAGAGGCTAAAGGAGGACATCGGATGTCGTCTCTCACTGACACAGATGCCCAAGTTTTTGTTTTGGATTATTGGTCAGTGAGCTACCACAAAGCTCTACTCACCTGTGCTGGACTCGTTGACACACATGGTTATGCTTAGCTTTTAAGTAGGTGCTAGAATCTGAACTCAAGTCCTCTTGTTTTCCCAATAAGTAATCTTACCCCCTAGAACAGTGGATCTCAACCTTCCTAATGCTGCAAACCTTCAATACAGTTCCTTATGCTGTGGTGAACCCTTAATCATAAAATTATTTTGTTGCTACTTCACAACTGTAACTTTGCTGCTGTTACAAATCATAATGTAAATATCTAATATGAAGAATATCTAAGATGCAAACCCAAGTGGGTCATGAAACACAGGTTGAGAACCACCAAACCAGACCATCTCCCTCCTAATTTTTTTTCTGGAATTCAGATAAATCACCACTACCCTTTAATGACAGTAAAATAATCTCCTTAAACATATGAAGCGTTCCATGAATAGAATCCAGCGTGCCTTTCCCGCAAAGCAACAGGCCACAAAGCAATCTGACGGTGCCGACAACCCGGTGAAACCTAAGAGGCAGCCTGCATTTTCTCTGGCACAGGGTGCTAAGTGCTTTGTGGGCGGCCTACAAATTAGATTCCACACAGAAGACCTGGTTCTGCTGGTGATCAGATGTCTACCTTGTCCAGAGTGTGTTGTTCACGTCCATCTTCATTTCATTAATAAACAAAGTAGTCGCGTTATTATATTTTCATATATATGTGCATGCTTTCACTGTTCTTTTCTTTTTTCATCCTCCAGGTCTCTCATCTCCTCTTGTGTTCACTTTTAGAAAGCGGTATTTCCCAGCCCAGCTTTAATGTTTGTGACCTCGACTACATATATTGTATGCCACACTCTTTTGCTACCAATCAAGGGCAGAGTGGTATGTGCTTTAGCTACTAGTGGTTCGTGTGTCCATCAAGTTTCATTACCAAGGGAACAGCTTTGATTAATAATGAAAGGTAGAAGATTCCAGAGCATCTCTTCCATCCACAAAGGTACAAGAGGTGACCCAGGCCAGAATCTACTAAAAGGCTGGTATAAATGAACCTGAGCCCATAAGCCAACATAGCCAGAACAATAAGAGGGGTTTCATAGAAGGGATAACTTTGAAAGTCAAATGCATAATTTGGGTAATTCAATTTCTCCATCAACTTTCCTAGTATCTAAAAGATACCACAGAATACTACCAAGTAAACATAAAAAAATAAATAAATAAGTAAATAAATATTTTCCCTCTCTCCCCCTCTTTTTTTCCCCTTAGGGTAAACAAACTTAATCATGGGAATTTCTGCTCGGTTACAATGGAAGCAATTATTAATATTTATCATGCATTTGAGGCCTCACTACATGTATCATAGCAAAATCTAAAAGAGCCCCACAGCCGTTACATGGGTTAAGTACTATAACTAACTCCAGCAGACATTAGGGCGAGGAAACTGGGCAAGGTGTTTCACTTCTGTATGCCTAGAGTTTACACAGCTTGTGAGTAGAAGAGCTATTGCCTAAGCCCAGGAAATCTGGCCCCACAGCTGGCCTGCTTAACTGCTCAGCACTATGCCTCCTCAAAATTTTACACTATAAATACTTGTGTAATTTGGCCTGACCCATTATGGCCATTAATATTACCTCCATAAACTCGATTGCTGTGCCAGTGTTTCTCTCTCCTTTTTCTTTTGAGAAAAAGAAGGAAAGTGTAAAATTAGAACAGCCCCCCCCGCTCTGCTTCTCAGTGAATGACTTTATTATCATGTCAGCCAAGATTGAAATTGCCAGTTCAAAAAAAAAAAAAAAAAGTTCCCACCACCCACATTACCTTCGTTGTTAATATTTATAACATGTGGGGAAGGGGTTTAGAACTTGGCTTCATTGTTCCAACACAAATTCAAATTTATCCAAATTGGCTAAGAGGTCGTACTCATAAGATCCATTCCTCAGTCGCAGGCCTCTTGCCAGTGTGTCGGAAAGAGTCTCAAAATCTGAATGTTATCAGAGAATCTCTTGGCTGACTAGGAAGACCCAAGTGTCAAATGGCTTCCTGTGATACATCTCCAAAGTATATAACTCCCTCACATCTGGATGGTCACTGTAAAGAGGAAAGGCCAACCTAGAGGGTCTGTTCGTATTCTTCTATGAAAGTTATCAACTTCAACATAATGCAGAGGAAACCAAACCCATACCTCCAGAAATATTTAGCAACAATTCTTTAACACTAGTACTTAAATTTATGGATATGAAACCCAAAATTTTGGTCTTGATTAAAATGGTAAGAGTAAATTTTTTCCAACTTTTCTGTTTCTCAAAGATGTTTCCTGAAAACAAAGACAAGCCAGTATCCGTATCCGGATGATTAATCAATAATCAATCACTGAGATACCATAAGAAACAGTAATCAAATAGTAGGGTGCTTTTCTGCTCTTCTTTCTCTATGTATCCCAAAGGATAACATCAAAGGGGGTTCTGTTGCAGGAATAAAGACCTCTTCATTTTCTCATTGATCCTCCAGTGTCTAGGTGTGCAGGAAATATGGATGAACTGCCTCTGTCCTGCCTTCCAAAATCATATGCAGGAGAAGCAAGCTGCCCTAACAACAGCCTCAGTAGAGAATTCCATTGATAGCTTTTTGTGTAATATTTACTTATTCCTATGTGCTCTTCCACTGTCCATCTCATAGACTGTAAGGATGCATATGTAGATATATATATATGTATATATATATATATACATATATATACATATATATATATATATATATATCTCCTCACATTTTTTAATCATCTACCCTTTACATCAAATATCTCTCCCTTTAATTTTGGAGAAAGACATACTGTCCTTTTTAAAATACAGATAAAAATGAAGTAGATATAGAATACCACTCTTCAGATAGAATCCTAAGACACTAAAATAATAGAGATAACACCAAGTCTGCTGCTGACCTAAACAGCACATTGCAGTTTAAAATCTGTTTTCTTCCATGCTCCTCATCTTATTAAACATTTCCTATTTGTCTTCTATGTGTAGTTAGATTGACAAATATATCATGACCTCATGCTAAGGAGTATGTGATTGGGCAGCACATCCAACTACACCCCATTATATGATAAGCGACTCAGCTCATAGTACACAAGTGTTTCAACATGAGCAAATCTCATACACGTCTTTTTTTAAATTTCTATCTTTTAAAATGTCATGTTGAAAACCAAAGAAGAATCTTAAGTAAGATGGCTTGGGTCTGTAGTCCCACTGAGTATAAATATATAGGCATGCATGTTCTTTATGAAATTGATGCACCGCTTTCTACAATCTCCATGGGGCCTGACAGTGGGATAAGGAGCCCTTTCAGCAGTGGGGATGTCACTAGACGCAAACTGGGTGGTACTTCTACTCCATGCTTCTGCCTCAGTGCTGGGATCAAATCTAGGGCCCCTTCACACTACACAAATGTTTCCACTGTGGACTGTCTCCAGCTGACTTCCGCTCCACTTCTGAATGAGGCTGCCATCTTGCAATGCCCAAGGCAGTTCACCTCATGTCTAGGCAAGCCAGTTCACCTCATGTCTATGCACTTAGCTCTGAGGATTTGAACAAATACTGTCTGACCACAGCCTCTGTTATCCCAACTTAATCTTTTGTTTCTTTTTTTATTTTAATTTTTATTAATCATAATTTATTCACTTTGTATCCCCCCTGTAGCCCTCTCTCTTATTCCCTCCCAATCCTACCGTCCTTCCCTCATCTTCTCCCATGTCCCTCCCCAAGTCCACTGATAGGGGAGGACCTCCTCCCCTTCCATCTGACCCTAGCCTATCAGGTCTCATCAGCACTGGCTGCATTGTCTTCCTCTGTGGCCTGGCAAGGTTGCTCCCCCTCAGGGGGAGGTGATCAAAAAGCAGGCCAATCAGTTCATGTCAGAGACAGTCCCTGTTCCCTTACTATGGAACCCACTTGGACACTGAACTGCCTTGGGCTACATCTGTGCAGGGGCTCTAGGTTATCTCTATGAATGGTCCTTGGTTGGAGTATCAGTCTCAGAAAAGACCCCTGTGCCCAGAATTTTTGGTTCTGTTGCTCTCCTTGTGGAGCTCCTGTCCTCCCCAGGTCTTACCATTTCCTACTTCTTTCATTAGATTCCCTGCACTCTGCCCAAAGGTTGGCCATAAGTCTCAGCATCTGCTTTGATACCCTCCTGGTTAGAGTCTGTCAGGGGCCCTCTGTGGCAGGCTCCTGTCCTGTTCCCTGTTTTCCCCTTCTTCTGATGTCCATCCTCTTTGCCTTTCTGAATGATGTTTGAGCATTTTTGCCAGAATCCTCCTTCTTATTTAGCTTCCTTATGTGTACAGGTTTTAGTATGATTATTCTATATTATATGTCTAATATCCACTTATGAGTGAGCATATACCCTGTGTGTCTTTCTGCTTCTGGGATACCTCACTCAGGATGATCTTTTCCAGTTCCCACCATTTACCTGCAAATTTCATGATTTCCTTGTTTGTTTTGTTTGTTTGTTTGTTTGTTTGTTTTATTGCTGAGTAGTATTCCATTGTGTAGATGTACCACAATTTCTGTATCCATTTCTCAGTTGAGGGGCATCCCAACTCAATCTTAACCCAAGCATGGACACAGCACCTCTGTCCCTCATTCTTTTAACCAAAGCAGTCACAGGTTCAGTCGAAGGTCATGGCGGAGTAAAGCTCCAAGCAGAAGGATGGAGAAGTTGTGTTTGTAGTCATCTTTAACCTGTAGAACCTTTGGTCTGTGTTCAGGAAGAAATGAAGCAGCCAAAGAGGACTCTAATAGCACAGGTAACTGTTCACTGGGACAGGGTAGAATGGGACAGGGTAAATGGGTCTGCAGAGAGGTGGCTGCTGAGACACACTTAGCTGTAGTTGTGCCTCAGGCTGCTTTGGCCTAAAACTGTACTCTTCAGGCTCACTTCGAGCCTCTGCACAGCACAGATATGTAAAACGAATTCTGTTTCTTCAAATAAACAATGGATAAATTTGTGTGTGAGAGAGTGTACATGTGTAAGGGTTTGTGCGCGCATGTGTGTATGTGTGAGTACTATGTATACATGCACCTGGGTATGCATGTAAGCCTATGGGCTTATGTGTGTGTGCATGCGCATGTGTGCATTGTATGTGGGTGAGCGTGTATTATCTGAGTTCGTCCATGTATGATGCATGTCTGTGTGCATGTGTATTTGCACACGTGTGTGTGTGTGTGTAGGAGAGAGAGACAGAAAGAGAGAGGAGAGAGAGAGAGAGAACTCAGGTCATCAAGCGTGGCCGAAGTGCTCTTGCCCTAAGAGCCATCACATAACTCCCCTTTCCAGTGTCTTTACACTATAGGGCCGAGTGGGAAACACAGACTCAAGAACAGGAAGCCACTGTTCTCTTCATCTGCTTCACTTTTGCACTTGGTGTTTTACATTCCCAACTGACTTGGAGAGGAGAATCTGAAAACATGCTGATCGTCATCGGCTTCACCTTGGGGGGGGTTTCAAAATCTACATTCCCATGGTATGTTCCAGGCTGTGAAACTATGAATCAGTGTCTTTGAATGGTGTGTGTGGTGTGTGTGTGTGTGTGTGTGTGTGTGTGTGTGTGTGTGTGTGTACACGAACCCACAGAGCCCACCAAGTGATTCATATCTTTACTGTTTTGGTAGGAACCACAATTAAAAATGCTTATTGTTTAAAAGTTATCATACTGTTTTTATCATTTTCAAGTCCTCATCTGTAAAACTAATATATATAGAAAGTAGTTTTCCTCATAACAGATTGGTTTACCCAGTTGCCAAGGTTACCTGCCTATGGCATTTTGACTAAAGGTAAATATAGCCTGTTCCAAATGCTTTGCTGTTGCTATAATCTCCCTTAAGTAGTGTGGAGCTAATTGTGATGGAAAACCGACGCACATCACCAGCTGCTGTGCAGCTCATCCTAGGCCAGGGCCGCCGACTTCTCTCCAAAGCCTGGGCTTGCTTAGACCAGTTGAGAAGGACCTAACTGCCATCCTGTCGGAACCACATGCAGGCATGAACTGGTAGCTAACAGCAACTCTATGCTCAGTGTGCCTAATCCCAGCTCTTGGTGCTGCCAAATCCAGGCACCCAAGGAGAACATAAAAGCCAGTAGGCCGGCATCAGGCCAGCACTGTGCCTGCCAGCAGAAAAAGAGAGCTCAGGAGAAGCAACTCCCATATCCCCATCTCACACGGTGTTTGGCCTGCTGGGGTGAGAGCCAGATTGAGTTAGGACACTAAGCTGTCAACAGATGCATGTTTCCTGAGGACTAATGCGAACACCATCTTTCAGTGCCTCAGTGTCCCCCAATACAAAATAATATCTGAGGCCTAATGACTCCTAAGGATGCTATGAGGATGAGAATGATAACATCTGAAATGTCTGAGAATAATGTCTGAGAACTGTATAAAGCTCGGGTATCACAAACGTCTTCCCCAGTTGGAGGGATAAGACAGCAAAGGTAGCCTGTTTAATGATTCAGACATGCACCAACCTAAACACTGTTTTACTTTGGATGCTGGCATTTTAAGACAACACAGTGCAAAACATCATCAATTAGAATAATAATAATAATAATAATAATAATAATAATAATAATAATAGTTCTTCCTGCTTCTCAGAAGCTGGCCTTGCTGAGCAAGCTGTTTCCCATAGACTGTCAGACAGCAGGCAGCAAAGTTTCTTCCTCGGCTGACAGCCATTTCTACAAAGCCATGTGTTTTTTTCAGAGTAGCCTATGGTGACACGGCAACCCAGACATATGGAGTCATTATTCAGCCGACACAAATTTGACACTTGAGGGAATTTATTATATTTTGCTTTGCTCCTGGTGCCTGAGAGGCTCTGCCACTGTCTCTTCATAGAGCTTGTCACAGATGTTGATGTATTTTCCTCCTCCACAGCCAGGTTTTACTTCGGAAACTGATACAACTTCACGATAGAATTTCTAGATGAATTATTCACGCATTGCATGCTTTCTGCACACCGAAGCCTGACGAAATCCACACGATTTCATCAACAGTCTTCGTAATCCTCTTTCACTAAGCGTTCTCTCCTGCTTTTAAGTGTTTCGTTTATTGCCTTCGTAATCACAATGTTTTGTATAAAGTATTTCATAGTTGATAGCTTTCTTAAAATACGTCCACAGTATTTCACATCAATGTACAGTAAAGCTACTGGGGCCATGAGATGAAACTGATCCAGTCCAACAGTAATAAACCATATGGACCAAATTCTCATCAGCTCAGCTTTTGCTCACTTGCAAAAAAAAAAAAAAAAAAAAAAATGGAGAAACCTGAAGTCAATTCTACTTGCAATGATTTATAGAACAATTCCTGAGCTATCTCAATGTTTGTTGTTTTAGACAGAACGGGTCTCTCTTAATGCTAATACCATGTGTGGAGATGGGTTTTTAATTGAAAAGAATTTCCAACATGATGGAAAAGAGTTGGATGAACTCATCACTAGCCTCGGAGTAAAGATTAATGTAACAAAAACACATCAAGCTGCTTTAATACCTGGAAAAGCTGGACGGAAACCTAGAATGACATTATGGGCTGTGGAATACGGGAGTGAATAACCTTAACAGGACACAGTAAGCCCACTGAAGAATTAAGAACCGTAATTACAGTTTTTAAAGCACCCTGCCCTGGTGACCTTTAAGATTTAAGACTTTGCCTCGGGGTCATTTCATGACCTAGTTTTTGTTTGGTTTTCTTTCATCATATTTTTTTAAACTCCCAACTGAAATAAATTTTTGACATCATTCAGTCAAATCCAAGTGTCTGGAAAGTTCAGCTCTTCCCTCTCTCTGACTTCTTTGTACTTTAATGAAATGCTCCAGGACACGTTTTCGAATGAGAAAGCTCCTTTAGAATTCGCTTTCCATTTACACAGCACTGACATCCTGACTTGTTCCTAGAACAGATGGCTGAAAAATTGCACAAAAGCACAAAGGAAGATGAAATTCTAGCTAATGATTATTACTATCTGAGCAAATATAGGCTAACTGCAGTCGACTTCATTTATGAAGCTTTGAGGTCCATCCATGCATAACTTCACCATTTGTTGTCGATGGTCCTGGTCTTGTTCAAATCTCTAAGATCCTCTATCTCAGTCATGTTTGGCTACAGGTATCCACATGCCCGAATTTACCCCCTGACTGCTTTGAAATATGTCTCCTATTCAAACTGTGTGGTGTTTCTCTGTCCTAGTCCAAGATCCACACTGTTTGTGGAGACACATGAAATCTGGTCCATCTCACTTTCCAGCCTCAAAAATGGCCACACATATCTGCTCTTCATCTTACTCTGCTTAAAAATCTTTAGTACCTTTTCTTTAGAATTAGGTGAGACAGATATAGATGATAGATTGATGGACTAGTGAGTCGGGAGGCTAGTCTTCTTCTAACATTTAAAAATATCGGTTTATTGAATCGCCATAATAGTTGTGCAGGACATTAGCTCTCATTTCCCCTTTTCATAGATAAAGACAGAAGTTAACACATTTGTTCAAGGTCATCTGGACAGAGAAGGATGGAGCCATTGTTTTAACCCAGCTTTTGCTCCGCCAGCATAACATGTGGCCACATCCTAGAATAAGTAACCCCCGTATGATATTTTATAGTTTTAAATATTTTCAATTTACTTCTGATTTGTCCCATCTCTTCAGTCAGATCCTGATTATCCCTAAGTTAATTTTATTTTACCACATTGTGGTATAAGAACCCCTCTTTCTGCACACTACTTTCCTGTGCCTATATACTTCCATGCCCTGCTGCTTGTGATGTTTCTGTTGCCCGGCCTGCTTCCCATTTCCTTATCTTCAACATACATATATCAAGACATATAAATCATAACATTTAGCAATGTAACACATAAATTTCTTGCAGACTGTGACACAGCTCCTTGAGGCAAGCTTTTTTCCAGCTCATAGCAATCTCCTCTTTCTTTGCCCTCTCAATAAACGTGGAAAAACAAGCCAATTGACTACTCTTTCTTCCCCAAACCACCTCAAACAATTCCTCTTCCTCCTCTTCTTCCTCCTTTTCCTCCTCTTCTTCTCCCTCTTGAAGCTGATTCTTACAGGTACAACTTCAGGCTGTGTCAACTGTGCGTTCATGATGACCAAGGTGGCTGGATGATGTATGATCATCACATCCTACCTCACAAAGTTGCCTCTCCCCAAAGCATCAGAGTTCAAGTTCCTCAAAGGCAGAGCCTTCCAAACATCTCCCTGTGTTAAGAGAACCTGTGCTCATCAGTTTGTGCCAGTTTGACCCAGACTAGAGTCGTCTGGGAAGAGGAAATTTCAATAGAAGAATTGTCTCTCTAAGATTGTCCTAAGGACATGTCTATAAAGTATCTTCTTGAGGAATGAGTCACATGGGACAGGGCCCAGCCCGTGCCACTCCTGGTCAGGTAGTCCCGTGTTGTATAAGAAACCACGCTGAATAAACCATGGGAAGAAGCCGGTAAGCATTGTTTCTCCAGCTCAAGGCTTAGCTTCTCTTGATGATGGATGTAACCTCTAAGCCAATAAACCCTTTCCTCTTCAGGTTGCTTTTGGTCAGGATGTTTTATTACAGCAACCAAAAAGCGAATGCATATGGCACTATATATTTTCTTTCATCCATCCATCCATCCATCCATCCATCCATCCATCATTTATTCAAGATAGTCTCTCAACACTGACTATGCTGGTCTTGAGCTTCTAGACACAAGACAGGCTTCCTGCTTCAGCCTCCTAAGCAATGCCAACTACAGAAACTTTTAATACATTAACATACAGTTCCCTTCTGTTTCTTACTTGCTGGCTGTATCTGTTAGTTTTGTTTTCAAACAGTATTGTAATTCAGTGAAAACAGGCCTTGCTTCTCTTTTCCTTGCAGTTTTTTATCACACCAAGTACAATACAATACTATACAATCAATCCTCCACTTAATGTTTGCTGTGCGAATGAGTGAGTTATTAAAATTACCACAGGAAATGAAGATCTGTGGCCTGAATTGCCAAGTGTTAAAAATGGCACCACTCAAAAATATATAGTCAACCACACATTAAAAAGTACTAAGAATAACTCAATATTTCTTGTACGGAATGGTTGCATTTTCTTCTGAGAATCCATATGTTAAAGTCTCTCTCTACGTTTCCCATGTGAGCACTTAAACTCAGGGCTCACGGTGTACCTGGCTTCAAACCAAGCACATTAGTTATTTTGGAACTGCAGAATTAATAGTCATTCTCCCACTTGCAGATCTACCTCAAATAAAATTATATTTCATTTGGATTAAGGGCTATAACTCATAAACCCAGCTTCAGGGAGCTCCACCAACATGGGCCTGGATCATGCATCCCACTGCTGGGCGTCCAGAGTGCACTTGGTTATAAGGACCTGGCCGCCCTGCTACACAGAATGTGAATAGAGAAATAGTCCTTTTCCTTATGCTGTAACTAAGACTGTGTGGGGACAAGAGGACTCTGAGGCCACAGGCCAAAGCCATGGACAAATATTGGAAAGCATTTTGATAATTCAGAGAAGAAACTGAAACTTCAGAACAGAGGCACAATAGATAGTTATCAAATGTCCCCAAACTGTAAAAATGGACTGTTGGAACTTAGTTTTATGGAAAATTAGGCCCATATTACTATTTCTACTAAAAAAAATGGGCCTATTGTTTAACAACTGTCTCCGTGTGTGTGTGTGTGTGTGTGTGTGTGTGTGTGTGTGTGTGTCGCATGTATGTGGAGGTTAGAGGTTAGTCGTTTGTTTTAGCCGGTCTCTCTTCATCATACATTTTTTGAGATAGATTCTGTCACTGAACCTGGAGCTTTGTGATCCCACAAGGCTGGAGAACCAGTGAGCTATCTCTGCCTCCTGGTGCCAGAGTCACGGATGCATGTTGCCATATTCAGCTTTTAGGAGGGTGGTTGGCAATCTGATCTGTGTCCCTTAACAAGCATTTAGCTCATTGAGTCATCTCCTATCCTATTATCTTAAAATAGAAAAAGGATAGACAGGAAACCAGGCATATATCCTGATACATACATACTATAGTATGGAATACTATTCAGGTCTAGAGAAAAATGAAATCATGGAATTTTCAGGTAAGTGGATGGAAACTAGAAAAGACTGTCTTGAGTAAAATAACCCAAATCCAGAAAGATGAATGTCTCATGTTCTCTTTCATCTGTGGTTCCTAGCTCAGAGTAGTTAAACCCTGTATGGAGAAAATGTCTCTTTTTCACAGCCAGAGACCATGACAGAAAACTGCAGAGTTGTGGCTCCTGGTCCAAACTGATATATCCACAACACAACTCCTGCAGTTAAGGCCCAGGGATCACTGCAGCAGCGAGGGTGGGAAGATTCTGAGAGCCAGAGGAACAGAGAGTTGCTCGACATATCAGAGAAGCTGCACACATGAAGGCTTTCACCACCCTGGCTGCCTAAAGATGGTCTGAACAAGGGAAACACTAACAGACATGCGAAGCTCATGAGACTTAGCCCTAGAAACAGAGAGCTGTAAGTAACTAAGGAATGCTGAGGGGGAGAGAAATAGTCTAACCCTGCCCTCCAAAAGAATGACCATGGATTTAAAAGAGAGCAAAATGGGGTTATGTGGAGTGTTAGAGGGAGGGAATAGATAATTGTATTATAATTTCAAAAAACATGATCTTTAAAAAAATTTAAAAGAAAACCTTTTTTTTTTTTCAAGTACTAAGGGACGCTCAGCCCAAGCAATATGACATGACAATAAGTTGAAAGGCCATGGCTTCAGAAACAAGCCTGCCAGACTGGAAGGAGATAGAGAAGAAATATAATTTTCAAACAGTTTTCTTTCTTTTTTTATTTAATTATTTACTATTTCATATATTACATCTAGAGCACAGTTTTTCCTTCCTCCCCTACTCCTAGTCCCTCCCCTCATATCCTCTCTTCCTCCAATCCACTCCTCCTCCAATTCCCTTCAGAAAAAGTCAGGCCTCCAAGAGATAGCAATCAAACATGTATATTGCATTGTGATAGGGACAAAGCACATCCTCTCCTGTTGAGGCTAGAAGAGGCAGCTCAGTGGAAGAAAAAGAGTCCCAAAAGCAGACAACAGAGTCAGAGACAGTTCCTGCTCCCACTGTTAGGAGTCTCACAAGAAGACAAAGCTACACATCTGTAACATATGTGCAGAGGGCCCATACAGGCTTCCTAGTGGGTTCAGTCTCTGTGAGCCCCTATGAGCCTCAGTTTGTTGATTCTATTCGTTTTCTTGTAGTGTCCTTGAACTCTCTGGCTCCTTCAATTCTTCCTCCCCTTCTTTCACAGGATTCCCTGAGCTCTGCCTAATGTTTGGTTGTGAGTCTCTGTATCTGTTTCCATCAGTTGCTGGATGAAGAAACTTTGGTGATGATTGGACTAGGTACTGATTTATGAGTATAGCAAAATAGCACTAGGAATCATTTCATTGACTTTTTTTTTTGCCAGTCATATTTGGTTCTATCCTTTGTCTCTAGGGTGTCCAGCCTCTGGATCCTAGCCCTCCAGGCAATGGGCTCACTCTCATGAGTCTCAAACTGGATCATTCATTGGTTGGCTACTCCTACAATCTGTGTGCCACCTCTATCCAAGCACATCTTGCAGGCAGGACAAATTGTAGGTCAAAGGTTTTATGGCTGGGTTGGTGTCTCAGTCCCTCCACTGGAAGTCTTCCTGGTCACAGAAGATGGCCGGTTCAGTCTCCATATCCTCATCACTAGGAGTCTTAGGTAGGGTCACCCTCATAGATTCCCAGATTCCTTTGCATTAGGTTTCTACTTCACTCCTGAAATGTCCCCCTATTCCAGTTGTCTCTCCCAGGACTCTCACCCTCCATTCTCTCGCCACATGATCCCAGGTATTCCCATCCCCACACACCCCCATTCCATCTGAGATATCTATTCTATTTTCTTTTCCCAGGGAAATTCATACAGTTTTATGTCTTGAGCTAGGTATATGAAGAAAAATCAAATGGCAACAGGTACCTTATGTAGCAGCTGTAGAATAGAATCAAATAAGTCATGACCTGGTTCTGCATCAGGTAGAGAATGCCTGGCTCATCTCTTTCCAGCGATCCCTCCACAGTGCATTTGAGAATTTCAAGCATCTTTTCAGAGTGGAAGAGGCCATAGAGACAGAACCATGAACTGTGTTTGTACTGCAGTCAGGTTAAAGGCCAGTATTTGACATCGATGGCTCCCACTTTAGAAGTTGTCTCATGTTTTATTGGAATCCAAGCTAATGGCTTTTAAGTGACTCTACACTGAGACAAAACTTGTTTGGCAATTTAAATACGTATTTCCATTGTCAAGTGAGTAGCTCTTTACATTGGCATGACTGTCATTAAAACAAACAAACAAAACAACAAACAAACAAAAAAAAAAAGACTTCGGGAACTAGCCATTTGTATAGCTATTAATGGCAGTTACAGAACCTGAAGAAGGCTCCTGCCCTCCATAAGTCCCAAACCCATAGAGAACACAAATAAACAAACCAGTCTTAAAATGAGAGATGAGTGTATTTAATTCAGTTTATCAGACACAAAGTGAATGTATCTACCTAAAGTGATAAGCCCAGGAATGCCTATTAGAAGGGCTGGCCTTGGGCCTAGGCAGTGCAGGGAGGCAAGATAACTTCACTCATTGAATTTGGTTACTCTGGAGGCACATAGAATGGAGGGGAAGGGCATGCTTTCAGGCACACAGTTTGGGGTAAGAGAGATGAGCTCCTTGGGATAGGGGAGGTTAGCTAGCTGTATGTATACAACGCACAGCAAAAACATGCTGGTTGTGATTGCCATAGTGCTCTGCATCAAGACACTGCAGTCAGTCAAATGGAAATGCCATGGCCTTTATCTTTCTCCTCTGCAATTTAATCAGACAGTAAACATCACACGTATGCTGTCCACATCACAAGACAAGACAGGATTTGGGTACATGTTGGAATCTCTAGTTTTTCCAAAGACAAGAAAATGGCCTTTCCCACAATCTGTCCCGTTGATGTGATTGCGCAAGAGACAGCAGTGTACACAAATCCTTTAAGTAGGTTTCCCTACTTGTCTGTATCTGGACAAAACCAACTTCAGGAACAATGTAATTACCCCAATAGAAAGAGCAAGAGACAAAACTTCACATCTCTTGGTATTTGTTGGAAATTCCATTTAGTCTTGCTTTATAACCAAATAGACTTCATGTTTGAGGCCATAAGTTTCTTTTGCAGGAAACTTATTTTTACAGCTTTTGTAGACATTTAGATATGAGAAGTCAAGGGAATCAACCATAACTTGAAGGTGTGCCAAACCAGTGAACTAGATTTATAATTCACTTTCAAGACAGTTCCTCACAGGATTCTAGTTAAAAGATCTAACAAGCACGTTAGGGACACTTGGTGAGGCAGTTTCTCTAAATATTAAATCACAAATACTGGGGTGTTTCACTCTGACCCATGGAGACAATGGTTACTTCAAAGCATTGGGTCCAGCTCTCAAAGACGGTAGATTCCGGCCTGAAAAGCAACCTTAGCATAAATGAGCTGGCTAAACAGAGCAGCCACAGGTGTGCAGAAGGGGCACAGATATCTGAAATACCATCAGCTGAAGGAACTACTTCCCTCAGAAGGGTTGAGAACCCTTACCCAATCCTGCACCACTACCCTTTCACACCCAGGCTCAGGTTGACCTTCAGGAATAATTCACTGAACATACTGGCACTTTCATTTAAGGGAATGCTTTGTTTCCCTAAATATCTTCCATATCACCAAACTCTCAGTGTTTATTTTCACAAGCATAAACGGTTATGCATGAGGATTTTGAGGTTTCAGGACAAGAATCTTGCGCTCTCTCTCTCTCTCTCTCTTCTTGCTGCCTGAGAATAAGGATGTAAAGCTCTCAGCTACTCCTCCAACCTCCTACATACCTGCCTGCTGACATACGCCTTGCTATGATGATAATGGACTAAGCGTCTGCAGCTGTAAGCAAACTCTCAATTAAATACTCTCCTTTCCCTCTCCTCTCCTCCTCTCCTCTCCTCTCCTCTCCTCTCCTCCCCTCCCCTCCCCTCCCCTCCCCTTCCCTGTCCTCCCCTCCCTTCCCCTTCCACCACACACATCTTGCCCCATTGTATATAGGCCTCTACTCCCTGTTGTTCTTTCTGCCAGTTCATTATGGTCCCTAGTATCTTGGCTATTTTCATCAAATAAATTCTGATGTGACTTGAATGTAAAATATCTCCATAAGCTCATATGTAAGCATGCTTGGTCTTTTGTTGGGCAATGTTTCCTGCTTTTATAGACAGCTTAAAATGTGAGTTTCAGTGGAGGAGGTAGGGCCTTACAGTGCTATAGTCTGAGCCTGGTTCTAGCCCCAATTTTTCTGCTTTCTTATCTGCCTAGATATGAGAAAATTACCCCACACTCCTGATACAATGGTTGCAAGCCACTCCCATACATGTTCCTTTCCAGCCATGATGTACCCTCAAATCATGAGCCAAAATAAAACCTTCTTTCCTGAAGTTCTTATCAAGTATTTGATCACATTGATGAGAAAAATAGCTAACACAGAAAATTAGTACTAATAGTATTTTCTTATCCTCAAGACACCATCCATATTGCCCCAAAACAAAATCTGAGGTTAATCCTAATTAATCTTAATTTACACCTAGTAATCTGATGTTAATCTCTTTCCCTGAGACCCTATTTCCCTATTTGAAACTTTCAGTGCCACTTTCCTTACTAAGCTATACTGTTCCTCAATTCCCTCTCACTGTAAATCTGGATTTACAGCAATAACCTTGCTTGGATGTTACACTGTCTGAAATTTCCTCTCCCAAACAAATGAGGACATCACTTTTGAACTCAGCCTCATTCAAATCAGGCAGCCAGATTCTTCACCAAAATGTAGACTTTACACCCTCTGCCCATTTCTGATGAAGTTTCTGTTACCTCTGCATCTGTCTGAGCCCAGATATTACTACCCACACTTCTATCCGCACTATGACCTTCCATTCTAGGAATTCTCTAACCTGCAGTTGCAAATTCTTTCAATTTCTCCCTGCCAACCAATTTTAAAGGCCTTGGCTGAGGAAGGCTGTAACAACCCAATCCAACAAACAATGAATAGCCTTTGTTCTTTCTGGAACAAAGCAAGAGCTACTGAAGTGCTTGCTGAGTGGAGAGAGGGTATAGAACAGGCAGGAGAAGGTAATTGTAAATGCTACCTATGGCCATGCAACCAGGTAGATGAATTATATAAATAAGGATAATAATCATGAGAATTTCCTTTCTATTTTGCCAAGAATATGTTTATAGCACACCGGAAAGCTCTAGAACAACAACAACAAAAAAAATCAAACACACCCAAGAGGAATAGAGAGCAGAAAATAATCAAACTCAGAGCTAAAAATCAATGAATCAGAAACAAAAAGAACAATACAAAGAATCAATAAAACTAAGAACTGGTTCTTTGAGAGAATCAACAACAAAATAGACAACATTTAGCCAAACAGACTAAAAGGCAAAGAGACAGTATGCAAATTAACAGAATCAGAAATAAAAAGAGGGACATAATGACAGACACAGAGGAATCATTAGGTGGTCTTACTTCAAAAGCCTGTACTCCACAATATTGAAAACTCTAATTAAAATGGAGGATTTTCCAAAGTTAAATCAAGATCAATTAAACAATTTAAACAGTCCTTTATCCCTAAGGAAATAGAAGCAGTCATTAAAAGTCCGGGGACAGATGGTTTAGCACAGAATTCCACCAGACTCTCAAAGAAGAGCTAATTCCAATACTCCTCAAACTATTCCACAAAATAGAAACAGAATTGCCAGACTCATTCTATAAGGCCATAGCCATCCTGCTACCTAAATCACACAAAGACTCAACAAAGAAAAAGAACTTCAGACTAATTTCCCTTAGGAACATGGATACAAAAATACCCAATAAAATACTCACAAACTGAATCTAAGAACACATCAAAAACATCATCCACCACGATCATCTAGGCTTCATCCCACAGATGCAAGGATGGTTCAATACACAAAAAATTCTTCAATGTGATCTACCATATAAACAAACTGAAAGGAAAATAAAAAACACATGATCATGTCATTAAATGCTGAAAAGCCTTTGACAATTCAATACCCGTTCATGTTACAGGTCTAGGAGAGATCAGGGATACAAGACATATACCTAAACATAATAAAGGCAATATGCAGCAAGCCAATAGCCAACATCAAATTAAATGGAAAGAAACTTAAAGCAAGTCCACTAAAATCAGGGACAAGACAAGGGTGTCTACTGTCTCTATGCCCACTCAATACAGTACTTAAAATTCTAGCTAAAGCAATAAGACCACTAAAGGAAATCAAGGGGATACAAATTAGAAAAGAAGAAGCCAAAGTATCACTATGACATCTAGCAGGTGACATGATAGTATACATGAATGACCCCCAAAATTCTACCAGAGGAATCCTACAGCTGATAAACACCTTCAGCAATGTGGCTAGATCCAAAATTAACTTAAAAAAAAAAACAAAACAGTAGCCCTTTAATATATAAGCAATAAATGGGCTGAGAAAGAAATTAGGGAAATCCACTCACGCATATATCATAAAGATACAAAATATCTTTGTGTAACTCCAACCAAGCAAGTGAAAGACCTGTGTGATAAAGACTTCAATTCTCTGAAGAAAGAAATTGAATAAGATATCAGAAAGTGGGAAAATCTCCCTTACTCATGGATCAGTAGGATTAATATAGTAAAAATGGCCATCCTACCAAAAGCAATGTACAGGTTCAGTACAATTACCTTCAAAATACCAACACAATTCTTGATATTCATATCCAATAAACATTCAATCTATAAATTTTCAGCCTCTAGAATTATTAAATTCATCCCTTACAAGCAGGGCTTTCTTTCATCAGTTGCTAAAATGTACAGGGTACACTAATTTGGAAGAATAATGCAATTATACAATAATACAATTCTCCACAAGAGAAAAGTTACTGAAATACACGCCAATTTATTTTAACTATTAACTTCAAGGATAATTCATGACATGAATCTTTTATTCATTGTACTCTGGAAGACATAGGAGGTGATGATGTCAGACTCTTGGGCAGTAGTGAAAAGCGTATGCTAATGTATTCTAGAAAGTGTTTGGAACTGTTTGTTTCAAAGTTAGCCTTTTAAAAACATAACCAGTTATGATATATTGAGCAACACCCACAAATCAAGAGACAGCTCCTCGAAGAGTGTGAGGCGGCTCTTTTAACAACTTTAGTTGGTTTCTAGGAGAGTCTCACCATTGCTTCTCTGGGGTAATTAGCTTTCCCTACCCCCAGGGAATTCTCCAGGTGTCTCTCATCTTTCCCAGCATCTACTGCAACTTCTCAGAATTATCCTTATCTCAAGAGTTATTTTCTGCTTCTTCTGCCAGACAAACATTGGCCACCAGGTAAATGATCTCAACAGCTGAAGAACTACTTGGTCAAAACAAAGGAAAGGTCAGTTTAGAAGTCACTTTAGAGAGCAACAGCTCTTTTGAGTAAATATAATATGCTTTCTGTCTGCCTCAGCACACGTAGGACAGATGAAAAGATGTATGGATATGGCATGTGCATGACAGACTTCAAATGAATAACCCACACACTCTCCACCACAGCTCCAACAATATTTTCTAGTTTGACTCCCTCCCAATGAGGTTTTCCATGAATCCATGAATTCCGATGAATCCTCTCAACTTGAATTTTGCAGTTTTTCTTCCTACACACACTAATACCATGGAATCATGTATTAAGGTCTTGTTTAACCTAAGTCATTTTGAAGTAATTATATCCTTTAAGTCTTCAAGAGCCCATTTTGCTGTCAAAAGATAACATTTTGACAACAAAATGTCAAAATCGACGTCATGTCTAAACTTTGTGTTTTATACACCAGTATATATTAAAGGAAAATGAGAAATCAAAGGGGCTTTTGGCATCTCATAATGAGATGCTTCATTTTGAGACACCAAGACATAGAAGCAAGGCAAAATGATTACATTAGAAGAATCTTGAATATGAAGTTAGCAAGGGGATAACTCCCATGTTATAACCAGAGCTGTGGGATCCATGGCTGGCTGCTTTGTGGAAGTACCTCTTAGTGGCCATGACAAAGTACCCTCCCCAAACTCCAGGGAAATTCTTTTCTGTCTCCACTTATGTCCCTCAGTGGTTCTGGCTGGTTGGTTATCTGTTTGGTGGTAGTGACCCCATTTGAATCATGGCTTGATTACATATCTTAGGATCTGCTGGAATCAAAGCATCGTTTCCATTAACAAGATGTCCAGCACAGCTTGCAATTATGCCCCAATTTTGTGATCGATTCTTTTCTTTGTATGCTCTTCTCCCACTGGCCACTGTTCCCAAGACCATGACATCAGAACCAGACGTTTAGCTATTATTGCCTTGTTTCCTTCTCACACATACAACAAGTAGAATGACATCACCATTGGTCTGATTGCTCCGTTGCATTCAGGCAGCCTTATATTACTTGTATGTCTTACAGTAGGTATATAGGGATCTCCAAGTATTGCCTATGAAAAGGACCACTGACAAGCATCTCTAATAAGTCGTGCATTTTAAGTCAAAACACATGATCTAAACCAGAAGTTCTCAACCTGTGAAGCACGACTTCTTTGGGAGTTCAACATCCCTTTCACAGGGACCGCATATCAGGTATCCTACATATCAGATATGTTAACTCATAAGAATAGAAAAATTACAGTTATGAAGTTGCAACAAAAATAATTTTGTTGTTGTGTGTCACCATAAGATAAGGAACTATATTAAAGGGTCATAGCATTAGGAAGGTTGAGAAGCACTGATCTAAACAAACAAACAAACAAAAACAAACCAAACAAAACAACTTGCCTGTTATTACTTCTTCCCTGAGAGGTGAAAATGAAAACTTATTCTCTAGAGAATTCCCTAAACACAGGCTAACACTTGGTTTCCTTTTTCTTCATTTCCTCAAGGCAAAATAATTATAAACAGGGCTGGGAGAAATCCTGCATGCCTGGAGAGTTTAGTCTTTTTGCTATCAGCATGTTTGGAGGCATTCCTTTTGAGAAAAGTGAGTTGTTCTTTTGACAGAAAGAACTCCAAGACCTCTTTTCTCTATAAAGATTACCACATTACATTGTCAGTGACTATGGCTTCGGACCACCATGTAGGCAGGTCATTTAAAGAAGGTTGTTGTTGTTTTTTTTTAATTTTTTTTTGCATATCCTGTGACTGATGAGGAGTCAAACTTCGTATACTAAGCAATATTGAAAATAAAGCTATTTGTAGTTGACATGGATCAAGAGATTTTTCTATGTTCATTCCATTTGACCAAGTAATCTCACTTTAGGGAACATGTCCTGGAGAATAACCTGAAATAACAGAAAAGGCTTTAAGCAACGACAATAACCCAACCACCCAATTGTGCCCAAATTCCAGAATGGCTAATAAACCATCCACATACAAGAGTAGTTTATGGTCCTTGAAGTGTAGTTATGAAAATTTCAGTTCAAGAAATATTTTCCTCATGTTGAATAGAAAGTTAAAGCCAAAATTATGAGTACAAGTTAGTCATTTTTAAATAAAAATAGAAAACTTTTCAGTGCAAAAAAAAAAGTGGAAGAAAACATGAGAACTCACAGAGAGAATATTTAGGAGATTGGTCTTAAAAGAGATGTAGGGATCAACCAAAAAGGAGAGAAAGAAAAAGAATCTAGTCTCAAAGCAAGGAACTCTAGCACGGCCTTTGCTTTTTCATACTCTTGTATTATACAGCACTCAGTAAATACTTGTTTAGAATGGGAACACAGGTGTTCTTCTGTGTACATATGAAATTCTTGGTGTTTTATCATTCTGACCAATCAAAACAGCAATTTTATATGGTTCAGATAGAGTCAAGGAGACGCTACAGCTACATGTCACACAAGATCAGGATGAAAAGGCCTGCTCAGTACTTCCTCAGCCATGCCTTCTTCTCCTTATTTTCTCTCCTCTCCCTCTCCTCCCAGTGGTCAAATAACCAGCCTGAAAAATAAAATCCAACTAGACGCTTGACACCATATTTCTAAGGTGATAAAATAGAATTAAGACCCTCAACTAACTTTTCCTGCTTCGCTGTTACCGTGCAAGCACCCCACAGGGTTTGTGCAATTATGCTTGAGGTTCAACCAAAAGATGAGAAACATATATTGAACAATAAAGAAACAAGCCCATTTTCCTTCAGGGTAAGGGCTCAGCAATAAGCTAATGAAATAGTCTCCTCTGCCTATCACTTCATTGGCAAAGTTGATTTTTAAATTGTTTCTACCTAAAACATTTTGTATAACTAAAAACAAAATTTAACCACTCCTATCCAGAAATGGGGAAATATATAATCCTGTACTAAACACATACTTGTTTTCAGTATCTATTTAAGAAGGTCAGCATAAATGTTTGTGGGTGAAAATATGTTTGTCAATATTTAAAGACAGATGTATTCTTTAATGTAATTTATCCTCTGGAGGAAACAAACTTTTCAGCGTTTGTTTCAAATGTTCCCATAAATCTATTTTATTTTTTGTTATCCCAATGGCATTGCTCAGACTGAGATACAAGACAAAATGAAAGTACACAAGTACAATTAAAATTATTGCAATAGTCTGAAGTCTTGTCATTGTGAAATCACTAAACGCTCTACTTCAGTATTTCTTAACCTCATGATTCATTTTTTACAAAACAAGCCATCTAGATCTTGTCCACTGTTTTCGAGAACTCACTGAAGTTTAGTGAGTTAATTTTTAGATCAGTAATCAGATATCTGAAATTTTAATTATTGGTTTTTAGCTAACGTGCGTGAGTGTTTTGGCTTCATATATCCATGTGCACTACCTGCATGCCTGGTGCCCATGGAAAAGTGAAAGAAAGGTGTCAGATTCCCTGGAACTGGAGTTACATATAGTTGTGGGCTTCCAGGAAGGTGATGGGAACTGAATCCACATCCTCTGGAAGAGCAGCCAGTGCTCTTAAATGCTGAGCCAACTCTTCAGCCTTAGATGTGTAATTATTATCACTTACTTGGTATTGTTATGTTTTAGAAAATAAGAGGAGGTTTAGGGAAAAGCTTTGGAGTAGGAGTTTATTCTCAGAAGATTGTGCCTGTGTGTTCCCATGATGGACCCTGAGTCTCTAAGAAAGCAAAACGGGCATATTTGTCAGGTTTGTCCTGAGTTGGTATCAGTTTCTTCCTCTGGTCCCTCTACATGTCTGGGTTTTGGTTTCCTTATCATCATAATGAAAACTATAACAAAATCACACAAATCTTAAGTTGACTTTTGACAAGGTTATAGTAACTATATATTTTCTGGGTATTAAAAATTCACGAAAATTTTAAAATTCCAAAATATATAATAACTTCAGACATTAGAATGTATTTTAGAAAAGTCACTTTTTGAAATCACACACACACACACACACACACACAAAGACAAAACAGATGAGATTCATGAACCTCCCAATAACTGAATTTAGGAAGCAGTTTTCACACCTGTGGTCCTTCATTACCAGTAAGAAGCAGTATATAGAAAGATGGGCCTCCACCTAGCAGCGTGAAAAACTTACAAATCAGAAAATTGTTCTGGTAGACACTTTTAAAAAACATAACATATTTATGGCACTGCCCAGGGAAAATGAAATCCCAATTTTGAACACTAGTGACAGATATCAAGAAAGATAACTTTGGATTGCATTACTGTTTGAACACCTGTGTACTACCCATTGTGATTGATGGTTCATATGTTGACCCATTTGCTTCCTAAAAACTCTCTATAGAAAGCATTGACCCAGTTTTACAGATGAGGCTCATAGAAATCCAGGGGACATACAGGATCACCCACTGGAATCCCAAGGTTTTGTCTCTTTTTAGTGGGAACTAGTCAGTAAAGGTAGAAAAAAATTAACTACCCTAGATTTGACCAAAGTAATCCATTTCTCTATGTCCTTGGTTTGTGCTCATAAATAATTTGTTTTTCACTGTTGGGTCAATTACAAATTATATTGTATATACATACATATATATATATATAACCAAATATGCACACACATACACATGTAAATGCACATGCATACATGCTCATGTACACATACACACATACATACATGCCATATATACACACATACATATACATGCATACACACACTTGTTAGAAGACATTTTTGTATACTCTGTACTCAAATGCTGATTTCTGTACCCAGAGATCTAGTTGCAGTCCAGACTTTGGCATTGTCATTATTATGAAGCGTCTCCTGTCTCAATGTTGTAAACACTGTTCTCCATCACCTTCTGATTGGTCAAATAAAAAGCTGAAAGGCCAAGAGCTGGGCTGGAGAATCCCAGAGAGAGGGAGGGTCTCAGGTGGGAATGAAGGAGGGTCACCACTGGAACATGGATGAAGAAGGAGCAGCCAGAGTAAGACTAAGATGGCAAGTAACAGGCAATGTGGCTGGGAAGTAGGCCAGGCAAGCAATATTGGCTTGGAATAACTGAGTATCTGACCAGCTATAAGGTCCTAAGCTAATCATAAGTACAATAACTCTCTGTGTCATTATTTGGGAGCTAAAACAGGCATAGAAAAACCCCTACTTTAAACACAGCACACACATATACACAAACATTCATGTACACACACACATACACGCATACACATACGTAAACACAAACACATCCATGCACAAACACATAGCACACAGATGTGCACACACAAAGACACACATCTTTATTTTTCACTTCTCGCTTCTATTGTTTTATGTCATTTTACCCTTACTTATTAGATAGTAAATGTTTTCACAACCAAATAAGTTATTATTTAAAAATTCATGCCTTGTTATGATGTGTGTGTGAGAAACAGTCCAAAATGGGTACTTGCTCATCATAATGCCATCAAGGCACATAAACCATGAACACAGCCACAGTGTTGTAAAAGGTGAAAAAGCAATAAGGTCCTCCCTCATTTCCAGGTCCATGGCTGAGACTCCTCTATGACAAAGGCAGACCAACAAGAGAACGTCATACAAATTTATTAAAATTTAAGCTGACACAAGGACCTTTATAAATGAAGATCCAATAAAGAAAAAGAGGATGATATAAGCGTCTACAGTTTCATACTTCTACAGAGTATGACTGGGCAGGACCTAGTGGTGAGAAACCATGGGTGTCTGGTATGACCTGTCTGATCAGTCTTCAAAGATCAGGGCATTCCTGGCCTCCATGAAGAGGAGCTATTCCTCTAGAAAAAGACATATGATGTATACTAGAGGAAGGGAACAGGTCTCTTTCCTGGCTTCCTTCTGGGGAGCATGCTTCCCTGTTTCCCAAATGCCAAGTTTCTGTGCTTTGGGGCAGCAAGACCAAACTCTGTGAGTCCTCACAATCAATTGATTTAAATATTTAGACCACTGAGCTCTGTTCATAGGTCTTTCTGAACTCTCCTGAGACCACATTTTGTGTCTGCACTTGGCTTCCTCCCAGCATGGCAGCCACAAAGAAGCTGTATTCTTCCTTCTGTGGCAAGCCAGGGGTACTCTCATGGCCTGTGTTCCATCAAACAAGAGAAAAGTGGCTTCCCTTTTTGGGACTTAGCCTCAGCAAGCGCCATCCCATGACACTCTATAAACCAAGGCATCATAAGCCTAAATACCTGAATGCAAGGAGTGAAAAACTCCACTCTCTTCCCTTTTCTTTGGCTGACTGCGCAAGTTGACCAGCTTGTCAAGTGATGGAGGGACAGAATGTATTTAGTTCAGAAAGCGTCGAATACATAGCTCTGTTCATAGTAGAAGCTGCAGCAATAATGCCTCCAAATTCATATCGCTTCGATATCAAAATATCAAAGTCTTTTACAAATTTAGTCAAGGAAACTGAAGTTTGCAGTGCTGGCTAATATCCGTTCTGATACACACATGCACAAATTAGGTTTGCATAAATATTTTGTGCAGCTTCAGCTCCCTCTTTGTGTCTTCTTTTTTTGTACTCCCTATGCTCATGATAGGGGTCTACCTGAGTTCCCCTAGACCACGGGTTCTCAACCTTCCTAATGCTGCGAACTTCAGTACAGTTCTTACTGCTGTGGTGATGCCCCCCCAGTCATAAAATTAATTTTATTGCTACTTCATAACTGTTACTTTTGCTGCTACTATGAATTGTACTGTAAATATTTGTGTTTTATGATGGTCTTAGGTGACCCCTGTGAAAGGGTCATCAACTCCAAAGGGTCCACAACCCATAGGTTGAGAACTGCTGACCTAAAACCATCCAAGTACTCTGAGTCTGCCATGCTGGGAGCAGGCAAAGCTGACCCGTCTCATGTGACTTTAAGAAAGTATGAAAACACAGAGCCAGAGCCGAGTCAGCAGAGAGCATGAGGCTACTGAGCCTCCTACTTCAAAGTTTATTGATATCCTCTTCAAAAGATGTGGCTGTGCTTTATAAATCAGTCCTATGTACTTAATTAGTATGTGTTAGTCCCCCAAGGCCCACAAGGAAGGTCCAGCTTTGACAGGTTCTCTCTAGATGATTCTTGGCATGAAATAAAAATCGTACATTTCAATGTCTCTATCTTAAAACTTTTTTCAGTCCTCTACTACTCGGTGATTCTATATCCAGAAAACTAGTTGCTCTGCAGAAAGGCATTGTTTAAAATAAACTATATCGTATTGTTCAGGTGCTTCTGGATGCAGGTTAGCCAAGACTGAGTACTGAATAGGACGGAGGTGCCTGCCATGGTCACTGAGTTAGAAGTCTGTGGAGCCTGATGACTACTGCTGCATAACAAACCATCCCCCGGTTGGGGGCTTAAAGCAGCGATCATTTTATGTGCTTAAAGACTGTGAGAAACCTGTGCATAGCCAAAATGTCTCTTCTCAAAGGTACCTGAGGCCTTTGTTGGGAAGCCATCACAGCTGGAGACTCAAGGCCCTGGAAACTCCTTCCCCCATGCCTGGAGTTGGGATTAATGACCAGCAACTGCTCTCCAGTATACTACAAGTGGCCTTGTTTTTGCAGAATTTTCTGAGAGCGCACAACCAGGGTAGGCTTGGCATCCTCCCAGCGCTTCAGCCTTAGAGTACTTGAATTCTTATTCAGCCACTCAGGGGACCGTACACGCTAGCGTCCTTCAAGTAAGAGAAGTCACTTCCTCTTTTAATGATTACATTACACTCCATGAACTAAAGTATTCTAAGCCTACAAACCCAAATTCAAGGAGAGAGAAAATGAACTCTCTCCTCTTGGCCTCCTTGTGGGAAGCAGCAAGGAAAAACACTTAGAAGAACTTGTGGCACGAGAGGCATCGTTGTGATCTCTGAGGGATGTACTATGTCGCCGGTCACCTTCCTTGTCACGTCTCTTCACTTATTGATATTTCAGAAATAAGAGAAAGGAAAAATGGGTGCTTCCTGTAGACCATGCTCTTGCAGGTGGCTTTCCAAACTAGCCATGAGCCAGGATCCACTAACATGTGCATCTACTCAGTCTTCAGAGAAAAAGCCTGAGTAATCCAGACTTTTAACCAGCCCTTGTAAGAAAATAATGGCAGAAATTCTTGCTTCGCTGTGCAGCTGTCTGCACTCTCTCGGAGCTGTCTAGCTGAACTTTTGTTTTTTTTTCTTTGCCATGGCTGTCAGAAAGCAGTCAGTTGTGTACCTGGTGATTCTGAATAATAAGGAAGCCTGTCTTAAGGTTAGCAAACCTTGAGAGCTAAAGGATTCTTGGGAATCCAAGACACAAGTTAGCACAGTGGAGTTACAGCAGCATCTGTGGTATAAAGGCAGGATAATACATAGTGTCACCTCTGGAAAGTATAATCGACCACAATGCTCAGTGAGACTAGGACACAGTTGGAAAAAGTAAGACTGTAATAGGCCCAAACAACTCCCTCCCAAGTCAGTTCTATGAACAAGACTTAATGTCTAAATTATGAGCAAAAGTTGATTTGATATATGAAGTGGTTGTGTCATTTCTTCTTTTAAATTTGTTTATAATGTCTATTTTAGTCTTGGAACACAAAGTCTATTACACTTTCACTCAGATTAGAAAAGAAAATTCTAAGTACAGACATCTAAGGAATTCTGAGAATGGGAGAAATAGTCTTCCCCAGGGAAGAGCACACTCATTGGATATGTAACACTTCAATACCAAATGGTTAGGCCTGAAAACATATCTAAAACTGACATTACATATACCTAATGGGTTATACTTAAGAATATATGCATGTACAAATATACAAACAATTAATGAAAAAAGAAGCCATGAATTTGAAAAACAGAAGGGTTTGGGGAATAGAAAGGGAAGGGAGGAATGATGTGACTATATTATAATCACAAAAATTAAAAAAAGAAAATAGCTGCCAACTTTACCTCAAAATTATCTTCTTTAAAGCACATCTTAGGATATAGACCACTAAATATCAATATAAAAATAACTTTGGAAATACCTAATCCATAAGACTTTGCTGTCACAAGGAGCTATGCCTTGCATCATCGAGTGTCTTCTCTGTTCCAAACCCTAGGACGCTTTGCCCAGGTTTTCATAGCTACAATACTTCAGAGTTGGAATAAATGACTGAATGGTACCAGAATGGCCTTTATGCTAATAAAGATATTCATTAATTCCTCATGTAACCACACTTATGATATTTATTAGACATAGATTTTAAAAAATACCTGGTGCTTTCTATGTATCTGGTGTGCTGGGAGTTGGGAGAACGCCAGTGCTCATGTGTGAAGGTGAGAAGACAGCGTGGGGATGTCAGTTTGGTGGCAGGCACCTTTATACACTAAGCCATCTCGTCAGACTCCAGCCATGAAATTTCAGGTCAAAACCTATTTTACTCCAGTCCATGAGGTCTTTATCTGTGGAAGAAAGAGTGAGAACCACTGCAAAATGTTTTAGTTCTATAAAAGATCAATTACCCGGAACATAGAATACATGGAAGCCTTAGTCTGAAAGGTACCTGGCAAGTTCTATACATGGAATCTGATTCAACTAACATTTATTGTACAGATGAAATATGTGTAGTATTTCATCCCCACTTCTAGAATTTACAGATCGGCTTGTGAGGACCAGATACACAGAAGTATCATATAACGAGAAGAATATATGTCTTCCTCCTCCTTCTCCTCCACTCCTTTCTTTAAAGACAGCATCTCACCCTATAGCTCTACCTGGCCTGGGACTCAGAGATCCACCTGCTTCTGCCTCCAGAGTGCAAGGACTAAAGGTGTGCATAGGCATACTCTACTCTGTCTTTTTGGGTTGGTTTGTTTGTTTGTTTGGCTTTGGTTTGGGGATTTTCTTTATTTGTTTATTTGTTTTGTGTTTTTTTTTTGTTTGTTTTGCTGTTATTGTTTTGGTTGGTTGGTTGGTTTTGGCTTTGGTGTTGGTTTTTGGGTTTTCCAGACAGGTTTCTCTGTGTAGCCCTGGCTATGCTGGAACTCACTCTGTAGACCAGGCTGGCCTCAAGCTCAGAGATCTGCCTGCCTCTGCCCCACCGAGTGCTGCGATTAAAGGTGTGTGCCGCCACGCGCAGGTCACTCTGCTCTTATATAATTTAGCCAACACAGTGTTAATGAGAAGATAATGTTTCCGAGAGGAAGAAGGCAAAGTTGTAATAATGGGCCATCATTGGTATTACGTAACATTCATTAAGTTATAGAAATGTCAATTTCAGCCCGAGATGAAGATTCACCTGCCAGTTGAGAAAGACAGGGTCACACTGCATATTAATATATTGAGAAATTAAATTCTTTAAAATACTGCTTGAGACTCATTCAGGTATTCAATTGTGTTCTCGCTCTCTCCGCCTGCTTATGACAGGACAGATGCCTCTCTCCTGTGAGTTTCTATACTGATTCTGGACTAGATTCTCGAGAAGACTGACAATTCCATCATTAAATTCCCAGAAGCCTGAATGCGAAGCACAGATGTACCGTCGGGCTTCATTTGCCCCATGTTGCAGATGGAAGCATTTTAAAGTTTGTATTTTTCACATTGTGAGTGGAATACCGGGCCTCAAGGCCACAGTCTACACTTCTAAGCAACTTGTCTTAGGAGCTTCTTTCTTCCACTGTGAATAAAGGCATTTCTTGCCACACATAGCTCTTACAGAGGCCATGGGAATCACACTGCAGGAAGCAGCAGAAAATGCACTGTGGACAGTCAGGACACAGCGGTGGGAAGTTTCTATCCACACTCTGAAAGCAAAGCTCCTTTCCTTCTTGCAAAAGTCTAGGAGCCCCAAGAAGATTTTCCTGCTTTTTATTTGTCAGTGTATCCAGAACGCATCCCTTCAGAGGATGCCATGCACGCAGTCTGCCTGCCAACATCTTCAGGTCTGAAGAAAGGATACAAATGGAGGCCTGGAGGGCCTCCAGGCCTGAGTCCTACATGAGTAAAAATGTGTTCTATTCATGATGATTTATGCATAGCCAAAAGATCCCTTCATTTCCTTATAAGAGGGGTTAATCGTAGGCTATTAAAGATACAGAGCGAGCTGGTAGCCTCCATCACTCTACAACGAGGCTGCAGAGAGCTCCATGAAGTCCCATTTGGCAATGTTGATTTAACACCTCATAAAAAGCCCAGGTCTTTAGAGGAGTGCTCTGCCTCTCAGGATGGGGATGGAGTGAGAAGAATTTAAAATAGGTCAATTAGCCAACATTGTTTTGAATCTAAAAGCTTGTCCAGAGCACAATATGACAGGTTTTCAGATGTTCAAAGAGAACACGTGCCAGGACATCCCGATGACCGAGTTCCATCAAAACAGCCCATTTTGCCCCTACATTTTTTTAATGTTTTGCAAAATTGATATTCAATTGTTTTCTTACATAAAAGTTGAAGAGATAACCTCCTTTGTTCTATTGGTAACATTACATTTTCATAATATGCTAATTATTCATTAAGTTAAAACAATGCTGAAATACCATTTAGGGTCCAGAGGGACCTTAGACATACACAGTATTAGATTTAAAAACATATGTACCTTCTACATTGCAATATACTTAAAAAAGAAAAAACAAGTTTCATTATATTAATGATAAAATCCTTCCTGAATGCAATTGACAGTCTGAAAATTCCCCTGAAATCTACTCCCTTCAAAGTACTTTCAAGGATCGCTCTACATAAAAATAGCTGAAATATTTGTTTCCTTTTAATCTTTTACCCAACACTTCATGACTGTAAGGAATAGTAAATATGCCAAAGTAATGGAATATTTTAAATTAGGAGCAAGGATTTTTTTTTCTTTCTTTCTTTTTTTTTTTAAGAAACACTTGTAAATTTCCCAGTTCTTGGAACCAAAGCTGGAGTCTCTCATCACAGCTCCTGGAACGGTGAGTGCCCATCTCTCCTGCCACAGGAAAGCTGTCTGAGACCCTGGAGACCAACGGGAAGAGAACAGACCTGGAGGGAAGGATTACACAAGAGGCCTTGTCTGTGCGGCCGGAGGAATATGGGCTAATGGAAACCATCAGCGCCATGCTTGCCCAGAAATAGGCTGGCCCTTCAAAGCTCCCATAAATCCTTCAAATTCTTCTCTCTGTCCCCCTCCCCTCCTCTCACATGTCCAGAGCCTGCCCTTTGCCTGCAAACTGAAAAAGCTCTCATCTCCACTCCGTGAATACCGCTGGAATACTTAGCTGCCTAGTGTTAGGTCCGTTACAACCCTGATTCTTTCTTCTGTTCCTTCCTTTTCTTTTACGTTTATCTGCAGTTATTTTATGCTGAATTTATTCCTGTGCATCAGTTTTCGTTGCTTCCGTGATATCTTTTCATCCTCCTCTTGTGGCTTTAGAACAATTTGTTCTTCTTCAGTGAGAACCGACTCAGCGTGGCAGGAGGAGTTCATGTATGGGTTAATTCGACCATGGGCTCTGTAAGCTGCTGGGCGCATTCTAGGCACCTTGTTCACGTGGTCAACGGCTAGAGGCTCCACCTCTGAACCTTTAAGTTCCGCATCACGCATCACTCTGCATTTTTAAGCATGTGTAGCAAAACACTCAGCACTCTTTTTTTTTTTTTTTTTTTTTTTTTTTAGCCCCCGACCCTGAGTCCAGATACTGTTTGGCCCCGGGGTTAACCCGACTCCTCCACCATTAATACCGCTGGAAGGGCACACGTTGCTTCTTCGACCTGACATCTTTCAGATACTTGGTGGCTTTTCAGATCTTGATGGCCTGGGCAGTTTCCGGTGTTCTTAAAGTGAACAAGAAGACTTGAATTCTTGATGTGCGTGATTTTGGTTTTCTGGATCAAGAGGGCAGCAAACCTCTGGCCACTTGCACGAAGAGCAGTAGCCCCGTTTCGTAGACGTCGCCTTCTTATTGATATTATTTCAAATTGACAAATTGTCGCTATGTATACCTACAGTGTATGAAGTGCTGTCTTCAGCTAAATGTACAATGTGAGATTTTTGTATCAGGTCAACTAATAAATCCATCTCCCTGTTTTTCAATCATTTTTCAGAATGAGATATTTGAAATTTACTCTTGGGTACTTGTGTATATAATACACTGTCCCTCTGCTAAACAATGGACCTCAAAATGTTCTCCTCCCAGCTAGTTTAAACTTCCAGGATTTTAAGTAGTGGGAGCTTGTTTCCTCTCCAACCCTTACCTCTGGGATTAATCACTCTCCTTTCTCTTCTCTGTGCTTAGCTTTTAAATATGTGACTCATGAATTAGATCATGCATGTACACACTAGTGAAACACTATTATCCAAACAAGAAATTAAGAAAAGAATTTAATTTATAATAGCAACAAAGATAAATGAGACAAATTTAAAATAAAATAAATAAACGAATAGAATATTACGGTATAAATTTAAACAAGGAAGTAAAAGACCGATAGTGTAAACCATAAAAAATGATGATACAGGGGGAAAAAATCCACAAATTGTAAGCTCTCCCATATTTATGGACTAGTAGAATTAGTGTTGAAAAATTATCCAGGCTATACAAACACATTTTTAACTTAGTGTAGTCTTCACTAAAATTACAAATTCATTTTACACACATACACAAACACACACAAACAAATACAGAGATGGGGAGAAAGGGAGGGAAAGAGAGAGAGAAAGAACAGTTATTAAACTTGTGTGAATCAGATCTGAGAACATCACATTCCCTTAGATGTTAGTCTTTTACAAAACTGCAGAACTGGTTTTTCCATGTCCAAAACCCAGAACAGTCCAAGGAAGCTCTTCCTCCAGGTACTAGCCAGAGGGGGACTCCAAATGATGGTATAGGGCGAATTTTTTATCTGCTTAGTCGGTTGGCAGCTGGTTAGTTTTGTTGAGAGGTAGTCTCACTTCTGGTGATGTTCAGGCTGGCCTTAGTCTCAGCTTGTAGCAATCCTCTGCCTCAAACTCCTGGGTGCTGGGATTACAAGTATGGGCCAGCCAACCTAACTTGAGAAAATCTTTTAGAAGGAGTAAAATATCAGTCATTCAAGAATCTGTACGAGAGTAAAAACATAAACCAAATAAAATCAAAGTAGAGACTGAGGATGGATGGACCGTAGCTACAGCCCTCCTTGATTGAATTAAAATCATAATTCTTCAATTCTACTGGCTCTATAACTTAAAAGTAGTTATTAATTCTTTGTGTTTTAGCAAAATAAAACAGCCGATATTTAATCACTCTGACATACAATAATAATGTAATGACCTTAAGCCCTGAATACAAAAATATTTCAATTATTTTAAGACAGTAAACTACATTTCTACCACTAACTAAAGGTTAAAAAAAATTAAACAACCCTATTAAAAAAATAATGCATTGCTGTTAAATATTTTGTTGTGGTTCTAGAAAGATCTAAAGTCACAATTTTGGGTGGTTCTTTTATCTTAAAATGTTGTATATTTTCCTTTTAGTGGTTATAAAATCACAGAGTACCTACCTCTAAATTTCATTGAATAACATAGCACAGAAGAATTTTTTTAATGGTTACATTAGCACAGCCAATGGGAGAGGCAGATCAATCTTAAAATAATAAATATCTCAAAAAAAAAAAACAAACAAACAAAAAAAAAAAACCACCTCAAGTACTAGTGAAACAGCTTGATTGGAATACTTCTCAGATAATGGCTTATTTGGTGCCCAGAGAAGGGCAAATTTGTTGTGTATGAGCAAACCACCCCAATGAATTTAGAGAGCCAGGTCTCTTCTTAATGTCAGTGGCACATTATCCCCGCATTTCTGTCCCCTCAGGATATGCCATGCATATTTTCTGTCTGATACTGTCACTCTTGCAATGCCTTTCCTACAGCCTCTCCCTTGAACTGAAAATTCAGGAAAGAAACCTAATTTATTATTGTGTCCCTAGGCTAATATTTGACACAAAGAAGATGCTCTATAATTTGGGATGAAAAGTTTCAATAAAGAGGAAACTGTAAGCAGACTCTAAGTTCCAGGTGTTTTGAGAGCTTGTTTGGAACGGTCACCCAAGGAGCCGGACTGCTTGTATACCCTTGACAGCAGACCAGAAGACTGGTCCTCCTCTGTGGGGAGAAGGTTGCCCTGTTCAAAACAGCATGCACCTTAGGGAAGTGTGCATATGGGGGAGGAAGGTGCCACTGCCCAGCCAGCCATATCAGCCCAACCCACCCCGGTAACCCCGGTGACAGATGTCATGGCCAAAATAACCCAAGAGCAAGGTTTGGTGCTTTTTAGCCCAGATAATAACCATTGGGCCAACAGTGATGATGTTGTGGAATTACCACAGCATGCTGACTCTGAACCGTGTGTGTGTGTGTGTGTGTGTGTGTATGTGTGTGTGTGTGTGTGTGTGTGTGTGTGTGTGCCCATGTGTGTGAAAAGTGCAGGGCGGGGTTAAATGTATGCAGGTGCACATGTTTGGGGGTACATAAAGAGCAAAGGTCAACCTCGGTGTCATCCTCAGGTACCTTCTGTCTTTTGTCCTTTGGAGACAAGGGCTCTCACTGACCTGGAATTCGCCGATTTGGCTAAACTGGTTGGCCAGCACGCCCAGCGGTCTGCAGTACTGCAACTCCAAGTGTGAGCCAGAAAGGCCTTCCTTTTGAAACATGGCTGGCAAGTTAAGAATCAGGGTGCTGTGAGAAATACATCCTATGGCACAAAGGCTTTCTTTTCCTCTTGCAGTGACCTATGCCATCTAGGAATCGAGCCTTGGCTTCACAATTTCATGTTTCCAGCCAGTTCATCTAATTTAACCAGGAAAGCTGCATCTAGATTTTGAAGTCTGGGAAATTCGTCTACTTCTCAACTCGCTGGGCAAGACTGACAAGACCTACTAAATGAAACCATCGTTTACATCACTCCAAGGATCCAACAAGTATTAAAAAGAACAACTCTAGTCCAGACGCTAAGTTTACCCCAGCACATGGTTGGTATTTAATAAATAAATGCACTCCTAGCTGACTGATCACGGATGCTAAATTCCTAAGCACATTCAATAAAAATAGTAGCCTGCCCAGCCATCAAAATAGCAGCAAGTAGAAAGTACGTCAGTATTTTATATGGCTCTGCCTGGCCAGTTAAGAACCAGGTGTTCAAAGCTTTAACTGTTGCTATATATATGGTTCAAGACAGACTTTTATATGTGCTTCCCTGAAGGTAAAGAGCTCAGCTTTGAGGCAACTTTATAGCCCTTTTCTGCTTTCACCTTAATGGATAACATCCGTCCACAAATTTGTAACATCAGTGAATTCAAATAATGACTGGTGAGAATTCCATTCCTATTTGAAGGTTAAGACATTTTCAACTCCATTTCAGAGTGTGCTTAATCTAAAAGTTAATCAATCTCAACCTTAGAGATTTAACAAAAACATAGAATAGCTCTGAGACCAACCTGTGATCCCCTAAAGACTCTCAGGAAAAGGAAAGGGGTTGACTCTTGATTGGATCGAGCACAGACATGCAGCTATTCTTCTGACCGGCTGGTACATTTGTGCTACCACACTGGGAGGAAAGGTCTCCTGGCCAATGGGCCATGCAGAAATAAAGCAGGTAATTTTGGTCTTCTTAGTTCCTAGAGATCAATCCTTCCAGGAAATGTTGGAATGATATTTCTTTAGTATTCCATCTGATGTCCTTCTTGCTTCTTGGTCTTCTCATGGTAAAATTTTTCCAAGGATTTCACTAAAATTCTACAGACCTCAAATCTCTTAACCAACCAAATTCTTCATTATCTGCCTCTATCTATAAATAACAATTGATAGTACCTGAGGAAAATTCAAAACAAAGACAAAATATGAAGGAAGAAGAGAAGGAGAGAGAAGAGAAGAGAAGAGAAGAGAAGAGAAGAGAAGAGAAGAGAAG
>NW_026587216.1:26253423-26279964 GCF_907164565.1 Psammomys obesus
AGAGAAGAGAAGAGAAGAGAAGAGAAGAGAAGAGAAGAGAAGAGAAGAGAAGAGAAGAGAAGAGAAGAGAAGAGAAAAGAGTAGGAAAAAGAAAGGGAAGAAGGAGAGATGCTTGGATCATGTGAAGAAAAATCATGTTCTGATTTTTAGAAAGTTGACCCAAAGGACAAGCACTGTGTGATCCCCTTGGAAGCTCCAGGTGGAATGGAGCTTTCAATCACAGATATGAATGGCAGCCATATCTCTACCATTTTGTTACTAAATCTTCACTCTGTATTCTCTGTAAATCTTCACTCACTGTATTCTCAAGTGGGTATGTTGTAGTTAGAAAACATGATCTGAAATGTAAGAAGATATTTTCCAAAAGGAAATCTTAGAGTTAACTTTCCCAGTCTGAATGTTCTTTATAAAAGTTAATTTATGTCTTTTCCAGTTTCTCCAGCAAGTCTGTTCTTGTCTCAGTTCCTATCCTGTTGTCTAGCAAATATTTTTTGCCATCCTTGCTGACTGAGGCTAAAGTTTCGAACAGTTACAGATTACTCATCCCTCAGCTACTGTGTGTAACTACTAACTACATGCCAGGATCTGGGAAGTCAACCTTCCCGTGTGTCAGTTCTGCCAACACGAGAACTGTTTCCTGTTATGCCATGATTGGGCACCCATCGTTATTTATAACCGGCATTATTTCACTTAGCTTTCTTTACATCTCTGGAGAGTCCACATATTCTCCGTCTCTTTCAGAACTTGTCTTGCCAAGAGCTCTAATCCTCACACAAATCCTAGTGCTAGGAACCTCAACCCGGATTATCCCACGTTGTCTTCTTGGAAGGTATTTGTCCACAAGGGGTCAGATTTGAGCACCAGCCTTTTCCCAATGCTTTTCCTTTCTTGGCAACCTTATAGAGGATATCTTCCACATTGTTCTAGAAGACATAACTTTTATCCTTGTATACTTCCTCTTTTCTACTCTGTTCTGCAACTTCCCTAAGGCCTAACCTTTCCTCTCTGGACACAAGAAGTGCAACAAGAAGACATTAGGGTTTCTACATGTTCATTCACATGACAAAATAGTACCAGAGGGGGAAATCTGGTCATAATCTCCAGTTTTAAAAGCAAAGTTTTTGTTGTTTGTTTTTTGGGTTTTTTTTATAAAAGCTACACGAAAATTTTCAAACCTGAAATCCTATTTGGTTCATAAACCCTATGGAATAGCCATCCATCTGCCCAACCAAAACCCAAACCATGCTCTATGTGCTGGCTAGTTTTATGTCAACTAGATACAAGTTAAAGTCACCCATTGAGAATGGGTGGTGTCATCCCTGGGCTGGTAGTCCTGAGTTCTGTAAGAAAGCAGGCTCAACAAGCCATGGAGAACAAGCCAATGAACCAAACCACCCTCCTGCATGGCCTCTTCATCAGTTCCTGCTCTGACTTCCCTGGATGATGCACTACAAGTTATAAGATGAAATAAACCCTTTTCTCTGCAAGCTGCTTTTGGTCATGTTGTTTTTATCACACCAATAGAAACACTAAGTAACATGCTATAGAAAGACTTCTAAGAATAAACTCAAAGCCATCTGTGGTGATGCATCCCTGTAACATGGGAGATTGACATGGGAGGATCCGGAGTTCAAATTCTGCTTCGAAAGAAATATGAAAAATAATAAGTAAACATAAAATAAAGGAGAAAAAAAAAAAGAAAATCACATGGTTCTATTAGTGAAATGACCAAAACCATGAGCAAAAGACACTGAATTCGACTCAGTTCCAAGTCACATCACTACTAAGTCAGGACAGAGGCCTGCTCATCTGGGAAGGCCTCTGACTCACATCACCTTGGGTCCTGCAATTTCCTTGGAGAGTATCACTTGAGCCTGTTCTTTTGGCAATACAAGGCATCTTTAGGGGTTTCAGAGATATCTTCTAAATGGCAACACTCTTAGAACTGAGCCTGCCTCCTGCATTACCGTAACTCCAACCTCACCCTCGACCTCACTGTGTTCTCACACTCCAATCCCACCCTGCTTCTTCTGGCCCCAAACCTCAGAAATGGCACCTTTAACAATCCCAGCTACACCTAAGGGATTCCAACAACACACAGAACAGCCCCCAAAGTACCATAATTGCCAGGAACTGGTCAGCAATTCCGAATATTAGTATTAGAGAGATGTCTAGGTCATTCCCCTATGGTGTGTACAACTATTAATGATCCCTCTACATGCTAGGCATTGTTTTTGCATACTGTATCGGAACCAGGAAGGGCATACCTACTTTCTAATATTCATTCTTCTTGCTCATGATTCCCACCCTCTGGCCTTTACCTCACAAAATAAAAATGTCAAAGTGCAGCCCCCACTATGCTGGAATGTCCAGGCATAAAGCAGCAGAAGTTACACTGAGCATTTGCTCCAGGTTAGTCTGGCACTGTGCCAGAGTATACAGCTATTGAGTACTTGTGTAGCTCTCCCAGGATTACCCATCTGAAAACATCCATTCAAACTGGAATTTCATATTCTTTATGCCTGCATTTAACTTTTGCAATTCTCCAAGCCAATGGTTGTATGGCAAAAAAAAAAAAAAGCAGCCAATGAGTGCAAGTGAACTTAATAGGCATCACACCACAACTTCCTTTAAATTCTCCATTTCGTTGTTAATGCCATTAAGAAATTTATGAAGACTGTTGGAAATGACCTTCATAAATCACTTGAGGTCTGACTAATTGAAATACGTGACTGGGGTATCATATCTGTAATGTGTTTGACTCAAGAAGAGTAGCTGTGTTTTATATCAAAGCGGATTTGGCAGTGCACACAGGCTTTACAAATCTCTGGTGTCAGGCTTGCGCGAAAGCACCGTTTGTTTAGTGCAGATGTGAAGAACATGGGCAAGTAAGAAAGCGCAGGTCCAGATGTTCTGGTTAAATCCAGGTGTGGCAGTTGCCCTATTTCAGTCTGAGGACTTTTCCAGAATCCAGGAAGCAGCACCTGTATAAGATTATATGCAGAACTAAAACTCTCCATCAAGCACACGGCCTTTGGTCTAATCTTCAAATTCAGTGGCTAAACAGATCTTGGGTGGGAATGGACAAATCTACAGACTCCATCTGCTCGTTCTGGGACTTACTGAAAAGGTGCACAAAACCCCAAAGTGAAGTTTGATCTTTTTAAATGGGAAATATCAGTCACCAAAATATAATGAAATCAAAGTCAAGAACACTAAAATGACTGACGTTTGCCAAATTAACCTGGTCAGAGTTTGATTGCCATTACATCCAAAGAAATTGTGTGTGTGTGTGTGTGTGTGTGTGTGTGTGTGTGTGTGTGTGTGTGTTATACCAATTCAATGCCAAAACCAGAATCAAGAATTGGATTGCTAAGCTAAACACGGCTGATTCTGTGATGTTGCCTATGACAATTTGTGGCTACTCTACAGGCTTTGGCTATAAACCAGTTTGGTGTGTGTAGATGACTTTTGGCTGCCTTATTAAAGGAAAATTCTTCCAGTAAAAATACACAGAGCCGCTTTTGATATAGTAAACAGATGTCAGCCTTTTGTTGTAAAGTACTTTTGCTTCAGTAGATGTTAAATATGACTTTAACAGACAGTTCCTGTCTACGAAGAATATTTCGCATTTGTAAGATGGAATAGTGACTCAAAAGTTTTGATGGTCTGGGTTTTTTTTTTTTTTCTTTTCTTCTTAAACTTAAACAGCTAATGAGGCACTATTAAAATAAATGGCTTTGAAAGTCTAGCTTTAGCACTTTAATCTAAAGATGATCTCTATGCCTTAAAATGTCTCTGATGAATGATTTTGAAATGATAAAGACTCTGAAGTTAAATGTGCTTATTCAACCCAGACACCCACCCAAAAAGTCTGTTGTGCTTTCTTGGTTGGTTGAATTCTCTCTGCAGCTCCAGGCTGCAAGTGCTGAGTGATGGAAACCACAGTTAGACAGAGGACCAAGTCAAGACGCTTTCTTTAAGGAAAGCTGTTTTTCTGTGGCCAGAAAAATATGCCAAGAACTGCAAAGGAATGTGTTCTTTTGTGCCCTAAAGTCTTATCGTTAGATAGCTTTTGATAGAGCACTTGTCTAGGAAGAAATCCTATTAACTCAAAATCAAATGCTACCTACAGGAAGTCTCTGATCCAAGGGCTACGGTTCAATACCGTGGTCTTCCGTTGACTCAAAATCATCTTTGCCACATAACCCCCTAAAAGCAAAACACTGTGCAACCTTCTGCATAGTTTATTTATTTAATTAGGTAGGGTGTCATGTGTCCAAGGCTCACCTAGAACCCATGATGGAGCAGACGCTTGAACCCATGATCCTCCTGCTCCCACCTACCGAGTGTTGAGATTACAGATGTGTGCCACCACGTTTGGTTTATGCCGTGCTGGGGGGTTTTACCCTAAGCTACCTTATGATAGGCAAAAATGCTACCAATTTAGCTCCATCCCCAGCCCTCTCATGTCCTGCTAACAGCATAATGCCTCTGCCTTGTTATTACACCAGCCCTTAGTTAACTTAGATATGGGGTTGCGTCTTTCCCATTTTTAAGTGATTGACTTCATATTAGAGCAGGGAGCTGAGCGTCAGCCAGGAAAACCAAAAAGGCCTTCAGTTAGCTGGCAAATGGGCTCAAGTCTCAAGCCGAGAATTTTCAAATGTAGCGAAGTCGGGATCTAGCCATTCTATGTCTTAGGAACTGCAAGTAGAAGATGACGCATGAGCTTTTTCCTGAGGAGAAATGAACTAACATCTGTTGCCCCCACCAAAGCCAGATTGAAGTAATGATCCCACCAAAGTCCAGTGAGTTTCCTGAGCTTATTTGCAGTGCATGGATGACCCCAAATTAGCCCCAGCAGGACACAGCTTCACTCCACAGCTTTCCTGTAGCCGCATAGACGGCTCCCCCTTCAGTCAACCTCCCACACTCTGTGTCCTGTAGCGCCTCGAAAGACCACAGGGCCCCCACGGGCCACTTACGCATGATTACATACCTCTGAGAAGGAGGTATAGGAAGGAGTGGCTGGAATCTCAGGGGGCAGATATAGGACCGTCCCTGACCCAGTCTTCTATAAGGAATACCAACAGGCCCAGTCTTGAGAGTTGCTCAGTCACGACAGCACTGATGAAGGTGATAATGGATGTCATGCTCAGAGGGCATGACATTCCATAACAGACTCTTTTGTTGTTGTTGTTGCTGTTGCTATATTGGTTTGTTTTCACTATATCCCAACCATAATTTTTCCTCCCTCCTCTCCTCCCAGTCCTTCCCCGTGCACCCTCCCCCATGTCCACTCCTACTCCATTTCTCTTGAGAAAAGGGCAGGCCACCTATGGATATCAACCAGCCAAGGCATATCAAGTTGCAGTAAAACTAGGCAGGCACCTCCTCTACTATTAAGGCTGGACTAGGCAACCCAAAAGGAAAAAGGATCCCAAAAGCAGACAGCAGAGTAAGAGACAGCCCCTGCTCCTACTATTAGGAGTCCCACAGGAAGACCAAGCTACACAACTATAACATATGTGCAGAGGGTCTATCTAGATCAGTCCCATAAATGCTCCCTGGCTGGTGGTTCAGTGTTTGTGAGTCCATATAATCTCAGGTTAGTTGATTCTGTGGTTTTTCTTGTGGTGTCCTTGATCCCTCTGACTCCTGCAATCCTTCTTCCCCTCTTCCATGGGATTCCCCAAGCTCCCCCTAAAATTTGGCTGTGGATCTCTGCATCTGTTTCTATCAGTTGCTGGGTAAAGCCTCTCTTTAAGTTGTTTCCAGTTTCTGGCTATTACAAATAAGGCTGCTATGAACATAGCTGAGCAAGTGTCCTTATAGTATGTGGAGCCTTCTTTGGGTATACGCACAGAGTGGTATAGCTAGGTCTTGTGGAAGATCAATTCCCAATTTTCGGAGAAACCTCCAGACTGATTTCCAAAGTGTCTGTACAAGTTTGCACTGAGAGGAGAGTTCCCCTTGTTCCACACCCTTGCCAGCATGAGCTGGCACTTGTGTTTTTGATCTTAGCCATTCTGACAGGTTTAAGATGGAAACTCAGAGTCATTTGGATTTGCATTTTCCTGATGACTAAGGATGTTGAGCATTTATTTAAGTGTTTCTCTGCCATTCGATATTCCTTTGTTGAGAATTCTGTTTGGCTCTGTACCGCAGAAAGGAGAAGAAGCCTGGACTGTGTTTGACCTTCACACAGCGCCAGGACTGCCTACAGCTGAGTCCCTATGTACGACTAACAATTGTCCCTCTGTAGACTGAATATAAAAATGTCTGCATGTAATCCCAGAGCTCAGGAAGCAGAGGCAGGTGGATCAAAGCAAGCCCATGTCTTAAAACAAAACAAAACAAAACAAAACAAAACAAAAGCTTACCTGCTTACCATTCTCACTTTCTCCTCATTCTTTAAAGACCAGCAGAAGATCTAGAGCCTTCCTCCTTCCATCCTCTTCTTCAAGCTCCCAGTCTGTGACAGAGAGCACCCTCCCTGATCCTGATTTCCAGCCCTCTACACAAGAAGAGTATGATCAGAGGCAAGCACTGTTAGAATAAACCTAGCTTGCATTAAGAAGGGATGAAGTTCCAGTATTAGGATCACAGTGACACTGAGTAGCCATAATTTTTTCCCCTCACTTGAGTTTTCTAGTATTTCCTTAAGTTTATTTCTTCATTAGCAGTATGTGTTTTCTCAGTGTTTCTGAATGACAGCTACTGGAGGCCTAACAGGTATCTTGGTTACTGTTCACCTTGCTGTGACCAAAGGGGAAGGGGAGGGGAAGGGGGTGTAGCAGTTCAATGGAGGAATGACTTACTTGTTCTCATAGCTTGAGGCTGCAACCCTCCAGGCTGGGGAAATCATGACAGCAGCGGCTCACACTGAGCCTGTAGTCAGAATGCAGAATGAGATGAATGCTGCTCAAAGCTTGCTTGCTCTCTCCCTTTTACTTAGTCTCGACTCCAGCACGCAGAATGATAACACCCACTTCAATTAACCCCAGCTAGAAAATCCTCCCAGACATCCCAGAAGCTTCTCTCCCAGGTGCTTCTAGATGCTAGCGAGGTGACCATATCAACTACCACTCCAGCTAAGCCTTGCTTTTATCTCTTCAACTTTAGGAAAGTGGCACTTACCCCAAAGGGGAGTTAGTAAGGAGTTTAAGTGCTCAGTTCACAGCCTGGCCCACAGAAGAGCCAGGGAGATAGTTGTTCGTAGAGTATCTGAGTCTGAAAAGGTCTCTAGCTCTTCTCATGGTAAACATGCAGGGTTTGTGACTGGTGTTCGTCTCAGCTGATATTGGCATGAGTTAACGAGAGCTCAGAGTCAGACTCCTAAAGTAGAAACAGCGTTTCCCTGGAACACACCCTCCATCTCTCCTCACATATTGCCTCCAATCTTTCCTGAGAGCTTACCCCAGCTAGACATGGCTGTACATACCTTCCTGTAGTAATACTTCCTTCCCTTTGTCTCCAAGCCCCAGTCTCTCTCATGTCTTTTGTTCTTCTTTTTGCAATCACTTTATTTTCCTTTTTTAACTTTTTCAATTTTTTATAATTTATTCACTTTTTATCTTGATTGTAGCCCCCTCCCTTGTCTCTTTCTGATCCCACCCTCCCTCCCTCTTCCTCTCTATCCTTCCTCCCTATCCCAGTCCCTAGTCCTCAGAAAGGGGGAGCCCTCCTTCCCTACCATCTGACCCCAGCCTATCAAGTCTCTTCAGGACTGCCTGGATCCTCTTCCTCTGGCCTGCCAAGGCTGTCCCACGAGGGGGAAGTGATCAATCAGTGGACAACAGAGTCCATGTCAGAAACAACCCCTGCCCTCCTTACTAGGAGACCCACATGGACACTGAGCTGTCTAAGGGCTACATCTGAGCAGGGGTCTAGATCCTCTCCATGCGTGGTCCCTCATGTCTTTCTATTCATCCCTTTATCTTTGTTTCTTTCTCAGATGTGACAGACTCACTAAAGAACTTGAACTGGGCTTGAAAATTCCACGTGACTGCTTTTATGTCTCGTTGCTTGTTAAAACAGTTATTTCCTTTAGATAATAAATAAAAAAGGAGTGTGTGGCAGTGTAGCGCCCCTCCCTCCAAAACAGAGAAGCCACAAGCCACATCTCCTATGAAGCTCTGACCAGAGGCCTTAAAAAAAAAAAAAGGAATACAGCTACCTCGCTTTGAGACTCTTTATCTGATATATTTTGTGAATATTTGATTAGTTGAATATGTGATCTAGTCTTGTCCACCTTTAAATTTAAATTTTGCCTATATGCCAAGTTACATATTTTTAAAGACCATGATGAAAAAGGCTGACCACATAAATTTTATATTCCTGTTTCTCAGCTTTCTAGTTCCAACCAAGGATAAGGAAAGAGTATGGTTCAATCCCCAACACTAGAAGGAAAAAAAATGCACAGAGATTCAGAGAAAGGCAAAAAGAAAAGGGAAAGTTAATATAAATCACAAATTCTGTTTTCGAGTGGACACAATGGCCGCTGTAGTCGATACCAGGGTCACAACATAGCACAGCAACACTGTGTCTCTCTGCCCTGAGTGGATAAATCCAACACACCGCCCTGGGAGATGCTCAGTTTGGGTTTCATTTGAAGTCTCAAAGACATAAACAGGCTGGAAACATAGAGTGAAATAGGAGTTTCCCCACTTGGCACCGAGTGTTTCATCTTTTTATGATTACACCAATAATAAAATTGAAAAGTGTTTGAACTTATGAAAGGCAAATTAAGGCCGAAGCCGGCTGGTATCTCGCCCCAGCTGTGGAGGCAGGCCAATCACTTCGTGCTTATAAGCACTGTCAGGCGCCCATGTTTCCAGGGGAAACAGTGGTGCAAAACTCATGCCCCTGCTCTCGGGGGAATGAGAGTCACATAAACTGTCTACTATAAATCATATTTCTGCTCGTCTAAGTGGACCAGACAAGGGAGAAGGAGAAAGGGGCTCTCCATGGCAAGGAGCTTTGATCATTTTGATCAAACACAGACCACCTATGAACCCTCCAAGTGCCACCATGCCTCATACAAGTTTCCAATACTGTGTCATAATAGCTACCAGTCATTGTCATTGGGATAAAAAAGGGGTTGTAATTAAACATATGATTGGGTCCAGACATTTTAATCATGCCATCTATCTCTGCTGCAGAGCGGGCCTCCTGTTTTTTTCAGCAGCCTTCTGGAACCACCCTGGGGATGGCAATTTGCATGCTAACTGAATTCATGGGCCGAGCAGATTCACCAGGACATCTGTTGCTGATTGCTTTGGTCCTCTGCTTTTCAGACTCAAATATGAAAATACGGAAAGTAAAAGGCAAATTATGGAGCCCCAGGCAAGAGTGCAGACTGATTGATTTTTCTTTCTCTCACCATCTCCCTGAAGGAGAGTACTACGGAAACTAAAAAACACCCCACATCATACACATACACATCTCAATACCCTTGGCCTTACAATAAAATAAGAGCCCATGAAAGGACACTGCTTCCCAGATCTTCTTGCTTAATCCTGTTCACTTTTGACCTCAAAAGAGACCTCCAGTTCCAGCTCAGAAGCTTCCAGACACAAGACAATAAGAAAGGAAAGAACGTCCCCTGACTTAGTGAGGCTGACCTGGGAAAGAGACAAGACCCAAAAGATCCCATGTTCACAGGGACTGAGGAAGCCACCTAGCAAAAAAAAAAAAACGCTCCTTCCTAGGAAGCTTGGGGGGAATGAGATATTTGCAACACAAAAGACAAGTGTCAGAGCAAAGTATAAGGAAGGGATCCTAACAGATGCAGCTTCCTCAGAGGCACTAGTGACAAACAGCTCGGAGGTGGGATCACCTGTTACCACAGAGGGTTAGGATCCCTCGGCCCGTATCTCTGATGAGAAATAGAAGCAAGACTTAGGAAATAGACTGTAAATTGCACCTGTACCATCAAGATTAGTTTCAGTTATTTTTTTTTAACATTTATTTATTTATTCATTGTGATCCTCTGTCCTAGAAGGTGTGGAATTATCTTACCTTCCTCTTAGAAAAGCATCTAAAGTTCAGAGAGATGAATAGCTTGGGACAGTGATTCAGTCATCAGTCAAAGGCCAGGTTTTCACCCTCCAGATTCTGCTGCTTCTCCCCATGTCACTGCTCCCCACCCTATCGCCCTCTTACTTGGGATGAAAAATCCCATTCTTTTGTCCATCACACACAAAACTGATCACTTTGAGGAATTTCTATTCTGCTCACATTCTTTGGGATACAGTTACATTTACCTTAGCAGAAAAGCGTCAACATGTTTCCTTCAGTTTTTAAAATGGTCCTGAATCATATAGAATTCATTTGGGGCAATTATGAAAAACCACAGTCTGAGTTTCTCCCCTGAATCTCGCTAAATTCATCCAGTAGACCACTGTAACAGTGTGGCTTTCTTTCACTGCGTACTTTCCCATCCTATATAATGGGTGTGATATGACCCAAGAAGTAGGAAATATATAATCACAGACACACAGAAAGAATTGGTTGCTATAAAACAGAATGCTAAAAGGAGGCATACGTTCCATTTTGAGAGGACTCTTTAGGTAAACCTCTCAGAGTTCTACAAAAACTGAAGAAAACAACATTCCAATTGAAGAATCCATCATCATAGGCCCCATAACCAAGACTTTGGAATCCTTCATCCACCAATCACCAAACAATCGCCATCAATATCAATCTGTTCATCTAAGCAGGATTTCCAGAGACCTTCAAAGTATCTGAGTATTATCTTTACCAAGAAATCAGAGCAAAGTTTACAAAAAGCAAACACTCATTGCATTTAGAGCTCACAACAATGGTTAGTCAGTTTTCCTCGTACATTTCAGTTTACCATACTGTCCTTGATTCACAGAGAACTGAATTGAAAATTTTTTTGCTGTAAAGCTAACTGCTATTCTAGATTTGCTTCAGGCCCCCTTCTATGAGACTGATACTCCAAATAAGGACCATGCATAGAAATAACCTAGAACCCCTACACAGATGTATCCCATGACAGCTCAGTCTCCAAGTGGGTTCCCTAGTAATGGGAACAGGGACTGTCTCTGACAGAAACTCAGTGGCTCTTCCTTGATCACCTCCTCCTGATGGGGGAGCAGCCTTGCCAGGCCACAGAGAAAGACAATGTAGCCAGTCCTGGTGAGACCTCATAGACTAGCGTCAGAGGGAAGGGGAGGATGATCTCCCCTACCAGTGGACTTGGGGAAGGGCATGGGAGGACATGAGGGATGGAGGGTAGGATTGGGAGGTAATGAGGGAGGGGGTCTATAGCTGGGATACAAAGTGAATAAACAAAATAAATTAATTAAAAAAAAGAGGCTTCCAGCTGGTATCCAAGATGGCGATACTGATCGTACATGTGTCTGATAGGCAGGACAGCAGTAACTGTAGAACAATTGACAGACAGAAATGTTGACTCCCAAACACCAGTGTCTGTGTCTCCCAATTGAAATAATAGCCCACAGTGCGGGGAACATGCAGGCCCGACCTCAGGTCGCCCTGCTAACTGCTGGAAAGGTTCCTGGTTCCCAGCCTGCACATGGTCTAACCACTCACCAAAGCACTACTGTCATTGCCCTATGAATGCCATCCAAATGCCATGGATTGCAGCCCAAACCTCAGGCCTCCTAAGGCCCAGCCACAGGAGCAACCCCAGATGCCACGACAAAGCCCAACCCATCTCCCTAAGAAAACCAACCAAACTTCTAAGCTGGCTGCTTCTCCAAGATGGCTGTGCCCAGCACGCACAGTTTCTGAGCAGCTGCAGCTCATTAACCTCAGAGCAAGAAAGCCAGTGGTGGAGTGCCTGTCTCAAGGACTTCCCCTGATCAGAAGAGAGCCCCTGCGTTCCTGAGGAGTCCAGTTGGTCGACAGAATCATACCGGTGAGGAGAGGCAATTCCTGAGAACACCTGCCAGTCAAAGACCCTATCCACCAATCTGAGGAGAACTCCTTTGGGAACATCCAGCTTTCTGCCCAGGGTTTCTCCCAAATCTCCCCCCTTCACCCCAGAACTCCACTGAGCACCAGAAACTGCCAGCCAAAACCAGAGACAACCAGACGACTAAAGACCAGCATAAAAACACAATCAACAAAACCCAGAGCAATATGGCATCTCCAGAACCCAGTTATCCCACAGCAAGCAGCCCTGGATATCCTAACACAACTGAAACACAAGAAAATGGCCTTAATTCTATGCTTATAAAAATGCTAATGGAAGAAATGAATAAAATCCATAAAGAAATACAGGAAGATACAGTCAAACAGATTGCAACCTTTAGAGAGAACTGTAGAGAGGAAAAGAAATGCAGGAAAACACAAACATGTAAAGGAAATCAATAAAATGTTTCAAGATCTGAGGACAGAAATGGAAACACTAAAGAAAACACAAACTGAGGAAATCCTGGAGAGAGAGAACTTAGAGAAGAAAACAGGAACTACAAGGTAAGCATTGTCAACAGAATACAAGAAATAGAGAAAGAATCTTAGGTGTCGAAGATACAATGGAAGAAACTGATGCATCCATCAAAGAAAATGATAAATCAAAAAATTTCCTAACACAAAACATTCAGGAAATCAAGGACACCAGGAAAAGATGAAACCTAAGAATAATAGGAATATTGGAAAGAGAAGATTCATGCTCTAAGACTCAGAAAATATTTTCAACAAAATCATAGAAAAAATTCTCCAATCTAAAGAAAGAGATGCCTATAAGCATATAAGAGGCCTACAAAACAAGTAGATTATACCAGAAAAGAAAAATCCTCCCACCACATAATCAAAAAACACTAAATATACAAAACAAAGAAAAAATATTAAAAGTTACAAGAAAAAAAGGCCAAGTGACATGTAATGGCAAACCTATCAGAATGACACCTGAATTCTCAGCAGAGACCATAAAAGCAAAAGGGCCTGGGCAGACTTCTTGCAAACCCTAAGAGACTACAAATGCCAGTCCACACTAATATATGCAACAAATCTTTCAATCACCATAGATGGAGAAAACAAGATATTCTATGACAGAACCAAATATAAATAATATCTATACACAAACCTAGCACTACAGAAGATAATAGAAGAAAAACTTCCAACCAAAGAGGTCAACTACACACACACCCCCAAAAACCCACAGGATATAAATAACTTTACTACAGCAAAAACAAAAGTAGACAAAGACACAAACATACTACCACAAACAACATCAAAAAAATAATAATAATTAATAAAAACTAACAGTCACTGCACATTAATCTCTCTCAACATCAATGTACTCAACTCTCCAATAAAAAGACACAGACTAACAGAATGGATGCATAAATAGGACCCATCATTCTGCTGCATACAAGAAACACATCTCAGCCACAAAGATAGACATTACCTGAGAAAAAAGAGCTTGAAAAAGTTTTCCAAGCAAATGGACCCAAGAAGCAAGCTGGAATAGCTATCTAATATCTAATAAAATAGGCTTTAAACCAAAACTAATCAAAAGAGATAAGGAAGGACACTTCATACTCCTCAGGGGAAAAAAAAATTCCTGCAAGAGGACATCTTGGTTGTGAACATCTAGCCCCAAATATCAGAGCCCCACATTTGTAAAAGAAACATTACTAAAACTTAAACCATGCATTGATCTCTACACATTAATAATGGGAGACTTCAACATCCCACTCTCACCAAAGGACAGGTCAACGAAGCAGAAACTAAACTGAGAAATAATGACACTAGCAGATGTCATGAATCAAATAGGCACAACAGACATCTACAGAACATTTCACCCAAACATAAAAGAGTATACCTTCTTCTCAGTACTTCTTGGAACCTAATCAAAAATTGACATATAGTAGGTCACAAAGCAAGTCTCAACAAATACAGGAAGATTGTATCCTATCAGACCACCATGGACCTGAAAAACAACAGAAATAACAAAAAGCCTACACAGACATGGAAACTGAACTACTCTTCGTTCAATAACAACTGGGTCAGGAAAGAAAGAAAGACATCCTAAAATTCAATGAAAATGAAAGTACACATACCCAAAATAATGGAACACAATGAAAGCAGAGATTAGTTCATAGCACTAAGTACCTTTATAAAGAGACTGGAGACATCTCATACAAGCAACTTAGCAGCACGCCTGAAAGCCCTAGGAAAAAAAAGAAGCAGATACACACAAGAGGAGTAGATGGCTGGAAATAATCAAGTTCAGGATGAAATCAATGAATTAGAAACAAAGAGAACAATTCAAGGAATCAACCAAACCAAGAGTTGATTTTTGAGAAAATTAACAAGATGGACAAACCGCTAACCTAAACCCTAAAAGGCAGAGAGACACTATCCAAATCAACAAAATCAGAAATGATACTAAAGAAAGCCAGAGAATCATTAGGTCTTACTTCAAAAACCTATATACCACAAAATTTGAAAATCTAAAGGAAATGGACAATTTTCTTGATAGATTCCACTTACCAAAGTTGAATAAAGATCAGTTAAACAAATCGAATAGTCCTATATGCCCTAAGGAATTAGAAGAAGCCATCAAAAGTCTCTCAACCAAAAATAAAATAGTAAAACAATAAAATAAAAGCCCAAGGCCAGATGATTTCAGCACAGAATTCTACCAGATCTTCAAGGAAGAGCTAATATCAATACTCTTCAAACTATTGCATAGAATAGAAACAGAGGGAACATTACCAAACTCATTCTATGAGTCCACAATCATCTTGATACTTAAACCCAACAAAGAAAGAGCAATTTCCATTATGAACATTAATGCAAAAATACTCAAGAAAATACTTGCAAACTGAATCTAAGAATACATCAAAAACATTATCCACCATGACCAAGTAGGCTTTATCCCAGGCAGACAGGGTTGGTTCAATATATGTAAATCTATCAATGTAGTCCACCATATAAACAAACCGAAAGAAACAAAAAAACATATGATCATCTCCTTAGATGTTAATAATAATAATAATAATAACAACAACAACATTTGACAAAATCCAACACCCATTCATTTTTAAAGTCTTGGAGAGATCAAAGATATAAGGCACATACCTAATTATAGTAAAGGCAATGTACAGCAAGCCTATAGCCAACATCAAACTGAATGGAGAGAAACTTAAATCAATTCCACTGAAATCCCAGGCAAGACAAGGCTGCCTGCTCTCTCTGTATCTCTTCACTATAGTACTGGAAGTCCTAGCCAGAGCAATAAGAAAACTAAAGAAGATCAAGGGGATACAAGTTGGAAAGGAAGAAGTCAAAGTATCACTATTCAAAGATGATATGATAGTAAACAAAAGTGACCCCTAAAATTCTACCAGAAAACTCCTACAGCTGATAAATACCTTAAGCAAAGTGGCTGGATACAAATTTAACTAACAAAAAAAAAAAAATCAGTCTTTCCTGTATACAAAAGACAAATGGGCTGAGAAAGAAATTAGGGAAACAATACTCTTCACAATAGACACACACACACACACACAAAGTATCTTGATGTAACTCTAACCAAGCAAGTGAAGGACTTATAGGGAAAAAACTTCAAGTCTCTGAAGAAAGAAATTGAAGAAGATATCAGAAGATGGAAAGATCTTCCATGCTCATGGATTGGTAGGATCAACTTAGCAAAAATAGTCATCTTACCAAAGGCAATCTATAGATTCAATGCAATCCCCATCAAAATACCAACACAATTTTACAAACCTTGAAAAAACAATTCTCAACTTCATGTGGAAAAACAAAGAACCCAGAAAAGCTAAAACAATCCTGTACAAAAAAAAAAACAGATCTTCTGGAAGTATACCAATCCATGATCTCGAGCTATATTATAGAGCAAGAGTAATTAAAACTGTGGTACATAGGAACAGACTGATGCATCAATGAAATCAAATCAAAGACCCAGAAATAAGTATGGACACTTGATTTTTGACAGAAGAGCCCAAACCATACAATGGGGATTAAAAAAAAAGATAGCATTTTCAATAAATGGTGCTAGTCTAACTGGATGTCTACATGCAGAAAAATACAAATAGGTCCAAATTTATCAGCCTATACTAAATTAAAGTCCAGGTGGATCAAATACCTCAAAATGAAACCAGACACACTAAAGGTACTAGAAAAAAAAAAGTGAAAAAGAGCCTTGAACTCATTAGCATAGGAGACAACTTCCTGAAAAGAACATACAGCTTAGGCTCTAAGATAAACAATTTATGGAACTGAAAATGTTCTGTAAAGCAAAGGACACTGTTAATAAAACAAAATGACAGCCTAAAGACTGGGAAAAGATCTTCACCAATTCTACATCCAACAGAGGGCTAATATCCAGAATATATAAAGAACTCAAGAAATTAAACACCATCAAACCAAATAATCCAATTTAAAAATGGAGTACAGAGCTAAACAGAGAATTCTCAACAGCGGAATGGTGAGAAGCACTTAAAGAAACCTCAGTGTCATTAGTCATCAGGGAAATGCAAATCAAAACAATTCTGAGAGTCTATCTTACACCCATCAGAATTACTAAGATCAAAAACTCAAGTGACAAAACATGCTGGAATGGTTGTTGAGAAAGGGGAACACTCCTCCATTGCTGGTGGGAGTACAAACTTGTTCAAACACTTTGGAAATAAATCTGGCACTTTTTCAGAAAATTGGAAATAGCTCTACCTCAAAGACCCAGCTATAGCACTCCTGAGCATATACCCAAAAGATATTCCACCGTACAACAAGGACATTTGCTCAACTATGTTCATATTGGCTTTATTAGTAATAGCCAGAAACTGGAAACAACACAGATGTCCCTCAACTGAAGAATGGATAAAGAAACTGGTACATCTACATAATGGAATACTATTTAGCTATTAAAAACAAGGACATCATTAAATTTGCAGGCAAATGGATGGAGCTGGGAAAGATCATCCTGAATGATGATGATCATTCAGATCATCATCAGAATGATAATGATCACCCAGACAGAAAAACAGGCATGGTATGTACTCACTTATAAGTGGATATTAGCCATACAATACAGGATAACCATCCCTAAAGAGTTAATAACTATACCTACAGAACCATACCCATCCACAGACCTAAGAAGCTAAGTAATAAGGAGGTCCCTAAGGAGGATGCTTAATTCTTATTCAGAACAGCAAATAGAATAGACACCAGAAGAGGTTGAAGAGAAGGAACAGGATACCATAGATGTACTCTAAAATACTCTACACAGCAGGAGATTGAAGCAGATGGTGAGACTCACAGTCAAACTTTGGGCAGAGCACAGGGAGTCTTATGGAAGAACAGGAGGATAGAAAGACCCAGAGAGGATAGGGGTGCCACAAGAAAACCAACAGAGGGAACAAATCTGGGCCCAGGTTGGCCTGTGGAGACTGATGCACCAACCAAGAACCATGCATGGAGAGGACCCAGACTGCCTGCTCAGATGTAGCCAATAGACAGCTCAGTCTCCATGTGGATTACCTAGTAAGGGGAACAGGGGATGTCTCTGAAATGGACTCTGTTGCCAGCTCTTTTATCACTTTCCCCAGGTGAGGTGGCCTTCGAAGGCCACAGAGGAAGAGGATGCAGGCAATTCTGAAGAGACGTGATAATCAGTGATCAGATGGTAGGGGAGGAGGGCTCACCCTTTCTGGGGACTAGTGGCCTGGGATAAAGAGGAAGAGAGAGGGAGGGTGGGAGGAGACAAGGAATGAGGCTATGATTGTGATGTAAAATGAGTAAATTAATAAGAATAAAATAAAGCTTTTGTTATGTTGATTTTCTCCATCAATGGAAGTATATCATATGCTTTGATGTTTGTTCTCAATTAGAAGCCAGGAACACCTTTTTTTTTTGGAAAGCTTCCCACATTTTCTATATCTAGATATAGATGAGAACTGTCTACAGTCGATTAAGCCATAAACCATGACACTTGTCATAAAAAATTATGTAGTTCCATCTCTTTTTTTTTTATTTCATGAATAAAGAAACTGAGGCCCAGAAATGTTGAATGTTTTTCAACACCATAGCATTCAGAGTAAAAGAAAAATCCCAATCCTGCCAGGTCCCTCCCCATCCTTGTCACACACACACACACACACACACACACGCAAGCACGCACACACAAAAGAGATAAAGAAGGAAGAGGAGGAGGAGCAGGAAGAAAAAGAGAATAAGAATAACAAGTCCAATTTGTGTTGCTTATACACTCACTAGAACATGGTCAAACTCCCAGTGTCCAGCCACTTAAAAAAACTGACACCTCCCTCACCTGCACCCCAGCTAGAAGCCATCAATTGTGGAACGCTACCCTTAGCATCCTTATGACAACTTTTAAGAGTTCTCGTCAATGGTTTTCTCTCCAGGCTGTTACTGGGGAGTGGGAGTGGGTGGAGGTTGTCCCTTTCTCTCAGCTGTACATCTGCAGTCATTGATACCACTGCAAAAGTAGCTTTCTTGTCCTTTCCAGGCAGCAGAAGCAGGATCATGAACTTCTTTGCTTCTTGGGGTCATTTCTACAGCTCCTTACTAGAAATGACAACTTTTGATTGTCAGTGTTTTCCTGTCTCTGGGTCTTGCTGTCCTCCTAGGCCCCACCCAGATGAATTATATCTGAATCATTTTTTTCTCAACAGCATGACACCATTTGTTCCAAATTGTTCAACCGTGATAAATAATTTCATTTCCATGTTCCACTGCAAGTGAATAAGGTTTTTTTAATTTTGTCTCTCTAGAGCTAATAAACAATTGTATAAAGAGAATTTCTAATTTGAAGGGAAATAATGTAGCAACATTCGTTTTTCCTCAATATAAAAGTAACAATAAAGTAAGAGAGAAATTGATTCATGTTAACAAGTCCTCACATTTTTGTTTGGATGATAGTGTTTTAAGAGCTATAACCCATGTTAGTATTTAGGCAGCCTGCTTCTGGGTTGCCTAGCAACCTATGATGTCATGTGTCACCAGCCAGGTAGCCACACCTGGCAGGCGTGGTTAAGTTTCTCCTTAAAAAGATCAACCTTCAGCTATAATTAACAAGAAATGAACAATACTGAAATAAAAAGTAACTGAGACAATTGACTCTGGTTAGATGATGCTAAGAAATCAAGTTTGATTAAAAAGAAATCAACAACCCGGCAGGGTGTCACACACCTGTAATTCCAGCACTTAGGAGACAGAGGCAGGTGGATTTCTGTGAGTGCAAGGCCAGCCTGGCCTATAAAGCAAGTCCAGAACAGCCAGGGCTATACAAAGAAACCCTGTCTTGAAAAAAGCAAAAAGAAAGAGAGCGAGAGAGAGACAGAGACAGAAACAGAGACGGAGACCAGCATTACTGAAGTAAAATCTTCTGAGAGTATTTCCTCAGGGCCAGCACAGAGAACCTATGGTCCAGAGAGGGATGGGCTTTATCCCAAGCTGGCAGCAGGAAAATGAGTAATAGTCTCTCACTCATGACTGGATTTGATAGCGTGATATCTTTAGGGATGATGAGGTCACAAAAAGAGCTAAGTCTTGGCACTGTGAGAGACTTGGAGCAGCCATTAGTGAAGATGCAGTCTCCACTACAGCGAACACCCCAGAAATGAAGGGAAAATGGGGAGAAGCTGAGAGTTGGCACCATGGGGTGGGTTAGAGTCACTATAGAGACGATAGAAGGCCAGGGGTGAAGAAGCAGCCAATGAGGAACCCCAACATGCTTGTACATTCCAGGACCATTGGGAGACTACCACGTTCTGTAGTAGGTGAGAGTTAGAACCAGCCTGAGCCCAGGAGACAATCTCTGTGTTCTGCAGATGGTAGAGCTGGGTGAGTTTGGGTTTCTTTCAAAACTCAGTTACGTTATGCAAATCTGTTTTTGTTTTCATCCTAAGTGTGCGATTTTAGTTTGGGCTTTCATGTATGCACAGCTGATAATTGTCTCATGTAAGGTGTGATCTCTGACAGCTGATAAGAGCCTGCCACGTACAGCAAGGAGAGCATCGTGGACCAGGGCTCTGGGGTTATAAACATGAGAGCCCAGAAAGAGAAATTATGGCGTGTGGTGTCGCAACGTGTGTGGTGGTTTAGAGAGACCAGAGATGGATGTTGTGGTGGTTTGGAGGGGACAGATGGAGAAACACTCTTCAGGGTGCAGCATCTTGGAGGCGGCTGCTGGCTGTGCTTGCTGTTGATGGAGACTGGTGGAGCCCTAAAAGAACCTATTGGCCCTAAACAGCAGGGAGAATATAGGGTTCTGCACCCCCTCTTTCCACTAACTTCTCTCTCCTTCCTAGGGTTGGGAGGTTGGGAGGGAGGGAGAGGCCTAAACACCCCAAATAAAATAGAGCTTAAAAAAGAATGCCACATACATATATGTGTATATGCATGTGTATATACAAATATATATAAATATAACCCATGGAGTCAATAAAAAAAAAAAAAGATCAACCTGCCACTTTGTAGCTCTCTTGCCTTCTCTTGCTTTCTTACCCTCTTGCCCTCTCTCCTTTCTCTGTCAGGGATCCCCTCCCACCCCCATCATGTCTTGCTCTCTCCTCTTCTCTATTCATTTCCATCCAATAAACCTCTTTCATATAAAATCTGCTGTATGTATCATCATTTCATTGGTCCTAACAACCCAGGCCTGGAGTCACGGCATCTTCCTGCTTCTGCAGGAGGGTGTTGATTGGGATGCAGGTGTGTGTCCCTACAGTTAGCTTTTAGGTATTTATTTTTAATTAGAAAAGATTCAATACTCTGGTGGCAATTGAAGTGTTTATTAGGAGTACCAATGTCAGCCGTTGCAATGATGTGTTTGGTCGTTGTGTAGTACATGACACGGGTATTTTTTTAAATCAGATTTTTGTAAGGTTACAGTACTGCTTCCTAAAAGAGAAGAAGGTTGGGGTTTGAAACTGGCCGCCCTGTCACTAAATTAATTTGACAGTTTCAATGGTCTGAATTTGTAAATGACACAAAACAGCTACCACAAAGGAAAGAATGCCTGATTCTTGTAACTTTGCGGTTTCTGTGTTTCAGTGACAAAAGCCATTTCGAAAAGTGACTGCAAGTCCACTGTGGCAAATTAAGAGGGTTTTTTTTTTTTTCTGCCATGAAGAATAGATCAAAAAGATGCCCTGTAGCCATGGCTGTCCTTTATTTCTGCTTCTATAGTTATTAATCTATTGGGTGGAATAACAGCAGTGTGCTTTTTTTCCTGGGCTTATGATTCTTTTTTTTAACCCTTGCTGTATAAAACACCAGCAATGAGGCTAGACCAAGTCAGCCACTGCGGTCACAAAAAAAAAAAACAAAAAACAAAAAACTTTGAATTTAAGAGTGACCTACAGTGAGTACAAACCACACCCAGAACTGCCTCACCTACACACGAGCTAGAACAAGCTACCAACGACTTCCTTGTCCAGCATCTGTACCTAATGAGATCAAAGAAAATATGGCTGTCAGGGGAAAGCAAAACTTTAAAGTGAACAAAGAAAATAGTTTTTTCACTCTGCCGACCATAATCTATTCTCCGAGAACTCAACTGGTATCCTGCACACACTCACAACTTTTAGGAATTCTCCACACAAAATAGTGAAGATGAATAATCACAAACACTGAAGAGTAAGCTTGAGCAACAGCTGTGTTCATCACAGTAGCCCCCCGGGCCACCACTGTACACTTTATGACTATGGCACACTCCACATAAATGAGGCCTGGAGACGGGCTGCCCTATTGCTCAAAATGGCTGCATGGGACTCCACTGAGTTGCTTGGATTATTTTAGTTGTTGTTCATTTCTCTAGTTGGGTTAGCTTGGGGAGAGGTGGTGGCTGACATTGGTTTTGTATTTGTTTTTGAGACAAAGCATTAAGCATCCAGGCTGGCCTTCAACTCCTGATCTTCCTGATTTGGCTTCCACATGCTGGATTTCCAGGTGTGAATGGTCAGGCTCAGATGCAGCACCTCTTTCGCATGGCAGGGCCTGGCCTGCCTTCTCTTCTCTCTGAAGGAAGCGCACTGCTTTGAAGCCCATGGCTCTTCCCTTAGCCAAACCCTTAGGTAATTCTTTTCCACATTTGGAAAGCACAAAACCCAAAATGAATACCACATTGCCTCTGTCCCTTCCAGGACACTTGCAACTCTGCCTTTTGGGACTGAAACATCGCTGCACTTCTTTTTTTTATTTTAATTATTTTTATTAATTACAGTTTATTCACTTTGTATCCCCTCTGTACCTCCCTCCCTCCTCCCCTCCCAATTCCACCCTCTCTCTTCCCCTCCCAATTCCACCCTCTCTCCTCCCCACCCATGTCCCTTTCCCAGTCCACTGATAAGGGAGGTCCTCCTCCTAGTCTATCAGGTCTCATCACTTTTCTGAAACTGATACTCCAGCCAAAGACCACTCATGGAGATGGCCTGGAACCCCTGCACAGAGGTAGCCTATGACAGTTCAGTGTCCAAGTGGCCTCCATAGAAATGGGGACAGGGACTCTCTCTGACATGAACTGAGTGGCCTGCTCTTTGATCACCTCCCCCTCAGGGGGGAGCAGCCTTACCAGGCCACAGAAGAAGACAATGCCGCCGTTGCACTTCTTAAGTTCTTTGGAAAAGTTTTCAGAGTCTACCTAAAACAGAACTATACTAGCGGTCAGTGCCAATGAATACCCAGCTAGGGCAACTATGCTCCCTGGGACAGCTGAACTTAGAACCACCCCTGTAAGTGCATTTCCTAAAGAGTGTCAGTGCCCTGAGGTCCATACAAGTGCCCTAATTGAGACATACTTCATGAAGAAATTGGATAATTAGAGAGCAAGCATTCAATTAAGTTTGAAAATCTATAAAGTACTAAGAAATATACAGGGTGCTAAAAGGCTGTGGGCAGCAGTGATCATTAATGCTAACTGTGAGAAACAGGCCCTTTTGAAGTCTGAGTAACCTTCAGTGCCTCTGCATCAGAGCCAGCTTCGTAGATTTGACGACCGTCATTTAGTGTCCCCGTCCTGCCCGTGTTCCACATTCCTTTCTCTGCCAGCAGGCCATTCTTTTACCATCATTTTAACTTCCTCCAAAAGCTCTTGTAGGGCCTTCTGCTGATCTTGGTGGCTGATACAGGGTGACAAGCTTTCTGCTCGTAGCTCTCATGCACCTTACCATGCTTTGTGACTCCAGAGATAGGGAAGGAAGTTGGTTTTTTCCTTCATCATTTGAATTTATAGAACAGAAAGACAAAAATTCCAACTATTTCCCTTATATGAGAACTCTACATGTAAATTGAGAAGTGTGTTTGTGTGTGTGTGTGAGAGAGAGAGAGAGAGAGAGATGCTTTCTGTGGTTTGAGAGGCTGCTAACCCTGCTGCTCCCAGAGAGAGGCACCATTGCCAGACTTCTTGGAACTGTTATGGCAATGGTGGAGAAACCGGGGAGACACTTCTGCTCTTCCTTTGGCAATCAGTCTATATAGACAATGGACCCCATAGTATTGATCTCTGGGAAAGAGATTTCATGTATTTCTGACAACTTGTTAGACCACCTTTCTGGAAAGACTAGAACTAAAACAATGATAATGGTCAGGATCACACCTTGACCAGGCTGCTTAGCCATACATACCCCTCAACCTCTTAATTACTTTTCCTGTTACCAAGATTAAGATAACCTGCCAAAGTGTCTTACTGGGAAGGGGATTTGATTCCCCTGACAGTTCAGGGCTACATCACAGTGGAAAAGTCACGGCAGCCAAAGGAAAAAACTGATCGCATTATATCCAGTCAGGAAGCAACAAAAGATGAATGCTGGTGCTCAGCTCATGCTCTCCGCTTTGTACAGGATCCCAGCCCAAGGCATGCCGGCCTCCACAGCAGGGTGTCTTCCAGTCTGGTTAGTCTGATCAAGACAATTTCCCTTCTCTCAGAGGCATATATCCCCAAGGTGATTTTAAATCCCATCAAATTGACTGTTGAGACAAAACATCAGAATTTCTAGGGCTGGATGGCCAAGACCAGGATTTTAAGACTGGCAGCCCCTTGGCTCTGACTTAACAACTTGGGGACACTGTGATGACAGCATCAAAAGTAAAGCAGAAAGTCCTTCCCTCCCCCTCTTGTCTTCTAATCTCCTTGCATCCTTTACAAACCGGAAGTAAGCTCAGAAAACAAAGACCTAAATTACACAGGCCCTTCTCCAGTAACACAAATCCAGTAATAGCAGAGTGAACAAGGGCTGAGAGGGAATGCCATAATCAAACCAGAGGCCTGAAGGAAACTGAGGTGCTGGCCAAAGAGCAATGCTTACTGGGAGCTAAAAGCAGCATGAGAACAAAAAAAAAAAACGTATGACGAGCAAGTGCCAGGTAGGTGTGTCTAAAAACCTGAAGATCATATCTCTTGTCTCCTGAAGCAGAAACTTGTTTTCACCTATGAAAGTGAGAGGTTGGGGAGAATCTTCAAGTGACTTCATCAATTTGTAGCATATGAAGCACAGAGACCAATGGCAGATGAGCATTGGCTGGATACAGCAGAAAAAAACACAAAATCTCCTTTAGAAATTATTGCAGTAGCCCTGTACTTAAAATCTGGGTTTGGAACATAGCAGACTCAAGGCCTAGAGCAGTGGTTCTTAACCTTCCTAATGTTTGTGACCCTTTAATACAGTCCCTCATGTTGTGGTGACCCCCAAATATAAAATTATTTTCACTGCTACTTCATAACTGTAATTTTACTACCGTTATGAATCGTAATGGAAATCTCTGATATACAGGCTATCTGATATGTGAGCCCTGTGAAATGGCCATTATCTGTCTATCTATCTGTCTGTCTGTCTGTCTATCTATCTATCTGGCTATCTTGGGTGTTTTTAAACAGTCTCACTATGTATCCCTGGCTATTCTGGAAATTGCTATGAAACCAGTCTGGCCTTTAACTCAAAGATCCACCTGCCTGCACCTCCTGAGTGACTGCTGAGATTCAACGCATGCATTCATGACACCATATCTAAGATGGTAAACGTCATAGATTTGGAGATGATGTTGGTGGGTTTTGTTTTGATTTTTTTAGTAGATATTTTTTTAAAGGTTGCAGGATCACAGCCATTGATTGGATGGAGGGCCGACCACAGAGCAGACACAGTGGCAGCAAAAAAGATAATAAACAACAAAGGACAAGATTTGGGTGCGGGTAGCTACAACACACCTCTCTGGCAACCATACCTGTTCACCCAAAGCATCTTTTCTGCACTCAGCCCAGGGACCTGACAGCTCTTAGGTCAGGATGCTAGCATTTCCAGGTGTCCAGTGCCGATGCCCTTCAACCCAAAAAGAGAGCTTGCTCAGTTCTGAAAAACGTTTTTGCTTCTGTTGCTTACAAACTGGTTTGTTCTCTCCTCTCTCTCTCTCTCTCTCTCTCTCTCTCTCTCTCTCTCTCTCTCATATGCATGGTAGAATTTCAAATTTTCCCCAGATATTCTAGTCAGGAACAATTTCCTGAAAGAACAGACCAAAGAAATGGGGAGTTTATTGAAAGAATGTGGGAGCCCGGAGCTGGTATTTGGCCCCAGCACCTTTGGTCTCACAGGAAAAGGGCTGTTAACTAATGGTTTTGCACTATGCTCACTGTCTGAAAAGGGGCTATTGGGGTGAATTTTTTTTATGTCCAGAGCAAAGCAAGCTGTGAATTTTCGATATCTCATGTGTAAAATCTTGCCCTTCTCCACCGGGTTTCAGTTCTAGACCCCTGAAGTCAAAGAGAGAAAAGCTCATTACTGTGAGCCAGACTCACACACAATGTACCCCTTGCTCAGGACCAGTCAAGAAACCAAGCATGGCTACCCCCCCCCCCATTTTGCGATTTCCAACATTTTATAATAAGGTGGGAATTTTTTAGCAGAACTTACGCAGTACTGTAACATACGGTGGCGAAACAGGGCTTGTAATTCCACTCTTTAATGTCCCACAGGGTCTGTAGTCCTCTTCCGCAGATGAGGAAGTAAGACAGGCGCATCCATGGAAGGCAGAAGCGGTGTTTCCTTCCCATGCTGGTAACTACAACGACACTCTCTTCTTCAAATTGTCTTCTTACTGATTGGTTAAGACATGTTCACCTGCCTCGAACTTCGTAGAATAAAAGAACTTGGCCATGACCCGTGCTAGAACTGGGTGAGTGATGACCTCTAATACAGCGGTTCTCAATTGGTGGGTTGTGGCTCCTTTAGAGGCCACATAGCTGATATCCTGCATATCAGATATTTACATTATGATTCATAATAATAAATTTACAGTTATGAAGTAGCAATGAGATCATTTGGGAGGTCACCACAACATGAGGAGATGTGTTAAAGGGTCGCAGCATTAGGAAGGTTGAGAAGCACTGCTTTAGATTACTCTTTTGATTTCTCATCTACCTAATGCATTTTAGTCCATCTATTCACTGTATATTATATATATATCCCATTCAATATTATATTATATTATATTTTATATTATATTATATTATATTTTATATTATATTATATTATATTATATTATATTATATTATATTATATT
>NW_026587216.1:26279974-26292537 GCF_907164565.1 Psammomys obesus
TATTATATTATATTATATTATATTATATTATATTATATTATATTATAAAGAATATTGCACATAACACACTGAGTTAGATACAATTGTCGTACAGTACATAATAAGTACTTAGGCTGGCCTTTGTCCTTGGTGCCTGGGATGTGACCTCTAACTCTTTGGACTTTCTCAAGTGGTAGGAGTGTCTGAGATTTATGTTGGGCTCTCAGCCATACCCGAGGTTTTGTCAATAGGATGACTCAGAGCCATGCCACAAAGACCAGCTGCGTCTACGTGACAAAACCCAAATACAAACTCTTACACAGTTCAGTAAATTTCCTGGGTGGTAGTGCACCCTGGTGGATCAGGAGGATGATGAACACTGGGACACTGAACCTGTAGTTGTTTGTACTCTTGACACTAGCTAGAGTCATCTGAGAAGCCAAATAAACTCAGACTGGACTGAGAAAATGCCTCCATCAGATGATCTATGGACAAGCTTGTGGGACATTTTCTTGATTCTGGTTGATGTGGGTGGGGCCATTCCCAGTCTGGTGGTCCAGGATGCTATAAGAAAGTAGACTAAGCAAGCCATGGGGAACAAGCCAGTAAGTAGTGGATCTCCAATGGTCTCTGCTTCAGTTCCTGCCTCGGCTTTTCCCAAGAATGACCTCTGATCAGATCTGTAAGCCAAATAAACCCTTCCTTCCCCAGCATGCTTTTAGTAAGGGTGGCTTCATTACAGCAAGAGAAACCAAATTAGAAGAGGCTGCTGTGGACCATATCTGTGTACGTCAGTCTAACTGAAACCTAGATTCACTAAAATCGTAATATGTACAACACTCTTCTGAGTTCTATGAGTCCTTCAAGAAATTACAAAACATAGTGAGACAGTGTAAGCCCGAGATGTTTATTACAGCTAGCTTTTCAGAAGTTTGGCTAACCTGAAAGCCCCCAAGCTTAAGGCTGCTGTCTGAAGTTTCCACAATCTAATCTTACCTCGGGTCTTTGGTCCATCATTGTCCACACTGATAGCTCAGTTTTTTGATCCATTTGCTTCCTCAACCATAGGGATCTTTGAAGGAAAGAAGGGCTCAGAAGCATGGAGTTCCATGTCTTTATCTGGTAGACTCTGAATTCATTCTGTATGCTCAGAGGAACTGCGTTTATTCTTTTAAGACAAGTGGTCCCTTGACCTGCATGGAAAGACACTCCCAGAAAGCCAAGCAACCAGAATCCTATCAAACACACTGAAATGTTCTTATGGCCCCGTATTACATACAGTTTTGATTTGGGAAAAAGTAGCAAAAGCCTTCTCATAATTTTGTTTCTGGATATTTGTCATTGAATGATTCATTTATTATTCTTTTATATCTTCTCAGCAACCATGTGACTTCCTGAAACAAGTTTTCACTTTTTTAGGTTTTTTTTTTTGGTTTTTTTTTTTTGTTTTGTTTTTGTTTTTGTTTTTTGTTTTTGTTTTTTTTTTTGAGAAAGTGAAAAATCTAACCTACAAATTTGTTTTCAAGTGAAGCCATCATGGAGTCTAAATTTAGCAACTAATGACATTGACAGGATGTTCCATCTTTTAGACTTTTCATTGAATTTGTCAATGGTTTCAGATTTATTTTCTTATTTTAATGTTAATTTTTTTGTCAGCTATCAACTATTGTGCAGGCCTTATGTTCTTAGTGAGGCTTGTATTATATTGCAGGTGTCAAAATAATGCAGCTCTGCCGGGCATCCTGGTGGGGTGACTGAGGTTGAAGACAAGAAGTCAACACTGTGAAACAGTCACTGTTATTAGCTTACATGTTAATTTCTGTTTACTTTCTACTTCCTCCATTTCCTCATTTAAACAAAGAGCTGTTTATAAAATCAAGCGTCTCCGTAGTTTGAGTGAAAATGGCCCCAATAGGCTCATAGGCACTATTAGGAAGTATGTCCAGGCTACAGTATGTGTGGCTTTGTTGGAGAAAGTGTGTCACTGTGCAAGGACTTTGAAAGCTCAGATCCTCAAGCCAGGCCAGTGGCTCCCAGTTTCACTTCCTGCTGCCTGTCAATATGGATGTAGAGCTCTCAGCTCCTTCTCCAGCATCATGTCTGCCTGTATGTTGGCATGCTTCCTGCCATGACGATAATGGACTAAACCTCTGGACTGTAAGGCAATCCCAACAAAATGCTTTCCTTTAGAAGGAAAGCCATGGTCATGGTCATGCCATGGTCATGGTGTGTCTTCACAGCAATAGAAACCCTAATTAAGACCACCATCTCTGCTCATCTTTGTTTGGTTGAGTGTTTTCAAGAGAAATTTGAAGGATAATCAGGCTAGGAGATAAGGGAGAATGCACATGGCTTCAAAGGAAGAAAAATAAATTTTTTCATGCTAGAGAAGAACACAGATGGCCAGGTGGTACAGGATACAGCAGGTCTCAGAGATGATGGTGGTGAGAGCATCAAGGGTCCTAACCCAGTCAAGTGCCTTTGGGCCGTGAGCCACAGGCGGCCGAAACACCTGCCCTGGGGGCAGCAGGAGACTGTGGGTCTAGACATCCATGTGTGCCTGTGAGTGTACGTGTGTGTGAATGCATGTGTGTGTATGTGTTCATGACTGTGTGTGCATGTGTATAGTTGTCCATACACACATGTGTGTGCATGAGAGTGTGTGTGTGTATGTGTGTGTGTGCAATCATGGGAGGGGTATGTGTGTGTTATTCTACCTGTTCTATCAGGCTATAATAGTCTCAATTTCATGTTAAAGGATTTAACCCATGTGTTGACTGTGACTCTCAGATGGAAAGACATTGGAGAACAAATAACAATCACCAGCATCCTTATGTGGACACAATCATAATGATGCCAGTGAAGTTTTCAGAATATGTTCTTTTCAAAATAATTGAAGTGTAAGTTTGAGTGCCACAGTTGCCTAAAATGATCCCATTTAGACTTTACTTCTAATGATGTCAGGTAATCTAGTCATTTCTGATTGTGAGCCTAGACTTTAATGGCTGAGCCATCTCTCTAGGACCAGAAAAAATCTAGCCAAATGTTGATGAAGGGATATTAGTCTTCTCTACCCCAGTTAGTTCCAAATAATTGAAACAGAGACCTTTAACATGTATAAAAGCTTTGCAGCACCACAACAGGGCAAATATCAACTCTCAGCTCTTTTGCTATTAACCAGCTACACAGCCCATGTTACTTGCCATAATTGTTCTTACCTGGGCTGCTTCTGTTCCACCAGGCCGTCCTTCATGGCCACATACTCATGGTCCATACTGTTCCATGGTGACTTTCTTCTCTCCAGCTTCCACTCCTGATCTTCTTTCCTACCTCATGGTCCCCATTAGACCTCCAGCTTGGGAACCTAAGCTCTGCCTACTTCTCTTCTGCCCAGTTACAGGCTTGTAGCTATTTTATTAACCAACCAACTTTAAATTGGGGAGCAAGGTTTACACAACATCACCTGGTGTACATGAAAATGTGCTCATTTGAATAGCAACCAGATCTTGGGGGCCAGTATTTAACATTTGAATACATAGCACCAGACCTTCAATTTTAAACATAGCCATAAAAAGGTAGTAAAGTGGGAAAAGAGGAATTGGGACCATGGTCTCCTTGGGTTCCACAGACTTGCACAGGCAATGGTTATGTGATCCAGTTCCCAATGCTTCATTCCTTGGGGAGAAAAGCACTCAGTTCCCCTTTTAATTCTGTCCCCAGCACTTGGCTTGTCTGTAACCCATATGGTTCTGGCCTGAGTCTTCTAATGAATCCATCCTGAAGAGAAAAAAAATCATTTTGATCTATACTTAGTAAACTTTCATCTTTAATCAGTGTGGCTGGTTTTATTATACAGCTTGAGTTTTTCTGGTCTGTCACTCTTGCTACTATCACACTGTAAAAAAAACATTTAAAACATTTTAAATGGATATAAATGACGAGCTTTACTTTCTAGGAGCTGGTTTTGTGCTTTTCCACTTTAATTCCAGTTTTAGAAGCCTAATTTTACAAGTTTATCTTACACATTTTCACCACTTAACTCTTCTTACTGAGCGTTGACCTTCTGGAATGGTAAAAAGAATATGTACATAAGAATCCAATGCTCAATGCCAAAAGCAAGTGGCATTATGAAACTACTCCTAAGGCCTGCATTTCCAGGTTTCCAGTCTTGAATCCCAGTTATTCAAATATGAGAGATGCAGTGAGACTCACTCACCCCCCCACACACACACACAGTGGTGCTGTGTAAAGCCCAGATTCTCAGTTAACGCAGGAACCTCAGAAAGTGAACAGGTCAATGAGGGAAACAAAGGAAATACACCCTGAGGGGTTTCCCTAGCTACCAGCATGTCTGACTTAAAAAGAAAATCACTCTGCTTTTCTACACAGTCCTAATGCGTTGCCATGTAACCTGCAAAGGATGTGGCCCCTTCACAATAAAGAGGTGTCCTGGCTAGGTGGCTTCTTTGTTCTCTCTTTTCTTTTTCTGTCAGTGTGGCACACCTGAGAACAAAGAATGACTTCCATCAGATTGGCATGTGGGCACATGAAACGTTCTCTCAATTCCTAGTTGATGTAGAAGGGCTCAACCTACTGAACACTACACGATCCCTGAACAGGCAGGCCTGGGCTTTAGAAGAAAAGTAGCTGAACATGAGCCTTAGAGCAAGCCAGTATGATGCGTTCCTCCATGGTTTCTTCTTCACCTCCAGCCCTGAATTCCTTCCCAGCACTTACACGTAGCTTACCTTTTCATGTTGAGCATCCCAATTGAGCCCACTTCACCTGTTGTGGGCGTACCTGGCTCTCCACTGGCCTCTTTGGCACTTCTGCCCTAAGGTCCTGAGTGGAGGATTTTTTTGCACTGTGTTTCCATAGTAACCTCCCGTCCCTTGCACTGTGGCAGAGTAATGGGGAATACCACTGAATGTTTCCAGTCTCATATGGGTGTATATGCAGAAGCAACCAACTGTGGATCAAAAGTAAAAAAAAAAATAAAAATAAAAATAAAAAAATGTACAGTAATAAATAACGTCTGATAATAATTATATGATATAATAATTATTTGCATGGCATTTATTTGTATTAGGCAAGTAAGAACCATATGAGGTGTGAGAGAGTATGTATTCATGCTACATGCAAAAACCACGACTCATTGTCCATCAGGGGTCCTGGCCTGTGGATCGCCAGGGACAGCATGGCCTCTCTTCAGACTAATCAAAAGTGATAGCAGTTCCATCTATCAGTACTGTGTTGCGGCCAGAGGAATATAGGAGTTTGGTGGTCAAGCTTAGGCTATGTGTTACGTCCAGGCCTAAAGACACCCAAATGGATGGTAAAGGTGAAAGTTACCCTAGAAGATGTGGGTGCTGTCTGCAGAAGGAGAACATTGTGCTGGCCAGAAAATGTATTTCTTGCCTGCTCTGTGTCCTAAACAACTTTTCAAAATCCCAACATATAATGAAAATTATATACAATTTAGTTTTTCTTTAAGTTATATATTTTAAATCATATAAAAAGGTGAAAGGTGAACAGCGTAATAGGAGCAGGCAAAGTTTACAGACATGCAGTTTATTGCAGAACAAGATGTACCAGCACAGGGAGAGATGTTTGGTCTTGGTCTTATGCGCAATAAACTTGAAACAAGAAAGTGCAGAGCTAAATATCACTTCTTAATTTTGAAAGTGCTTACAATTAGAGGATTCCCCAGGACATGAGAAAGGGCCTGTGGAAGTGTGAACAGGCAGAGAAGGGCCTGTGGTGTAACCACCACAACCTGAAGGCATGCCCCAAACTGCTCACTGCTAGGAGCCAGTCTCAGGAGTATACTGACAAAAACTCCCAACATGTGTAGGGGCTGCTCACCGCAGAACAGTTAAACTATAAAGAAACCAAAAAAAGAAATTACAGGACAACTATGACGTCAGAGTCTGATCATCATTTTTAAGTACGGAAAAGCCAAAGGGGGTTAAATGATTTCCCGAGGAACACAAGGAGATCTCTGATAACTGGAAATGGAAGCAAAAGTTTCCTTCTTTCCAGCCACAGGCAGAGATCTCAAAATGAAGCTCCTATAGAATAAATTCCACGTAGACATTTAGAGCCTTCACAGAACTGATGTTTTCTCCAGCTTGAAAATTATGCTTCTCTGGGAGAGAAAGAATCTCTCGAGGAAGTATCCTAAGGATTCGGTATAGCAGGCTCTGCCAACACAGCATCCATGAGAGTCTGGAGCAAAGGAGGCAGCGTTGCAGTCTGAAGTATTCAATTCGTCACTGAAGTTGTTGGGTTTGGTTTTCTGCCATGACTAAACCCCTGACAGGGATCAGTGTAAGGGCAGAGGGCTTATCTTGCCTTACTATGTGTGCTTTTCCGCCTCCAGGTTCCTGCCTTGAGTCCCTGCCCCAATTTCCCTCAATAATGGATTGTAACCTCTCCCCGCCCCCCATTAGTTGTTTTTGGTCTTAGTGTTCTAGCACAGCAAAGAAACCCTAAGAAACTGTGTGAGAGGATGGGGAAGGCATGGCAACAGAAGCAGGAAGTCACTGATCACAGTCAAAAACAGAGCAGGCTATTAAAATTTGCACCCTGAAGTGGTACCCCAAGAGGTTCCACAACTCTCCAAAACTGTACCACCATTTGAGGACTAAGTTTTCACACACATGAGCCTATGGTGTGAGCCTATAGGAGCTTTCCTGTTCACAGTACAGCACTTGGCCTGCAAGTGTAGAAGGATTTATGTAACAGAAGTTTCTCCCAAAGCGCTTATTTGGCGTTTCACTGGAAACGAAGGATGCGTTCCTGTAGAGCAGTTGGAGCTCACGGAGTCAAAATGAACCTAACAGGAAAGTCAGGGTACCTTGAGCATGTTGTGTCAGAGGCACGTGAACACATGAATCTGTGTCACAGCTTACTAAATAGCACCATCCCTGAATAGACAGGCTGAGAAGCAGCCTGTGAGCAAGCCAGTATGATGCATTCTGCTATGGTGTGGTATTTTCAGTGGCAGTGGTATTTTCAGAAAATGGGTGTTCCCATTTTCCTCAGTAATTCTGGACAAGGTGAACACCATTTCTTTCATTTCAGGCGTAATTGGATCACACATTACACATGACACAGAAACCTATTCTTTATCTACCTACCTATCCAAATCTATCCACCTATTTACCTATCTATCCAAATGTATCTGTCTACTTATCTATCTAAATCTATCATCTATCTATCTATCTATCTATCTATCTATCTATCTATCTACCTACCTATCTATCCAAGTCTAGCTAGCTAGCTACCTAGTTACCTAATCATTACCTATCATTTTCTATCTACTTGTCATCCATCCACCTATCACCTATCTGTATCTTTCTAATTACATATCTATTTACCTATCTACCATCTATCATCTAGCTACATGACATATATCTACATGACATCTTCCTACTGATTCTATCTGTCTGTCTGTATGTCTGTCTGTCTTCTATGTACCTATCTATCATTTACCTATCTACCTACTTACCTACCTACCTGTCTATGCCGACTATGAAATGGCTATAAACGGATTATGAAACAATATTAGAGTTCAAGAGGTCTAAGATAAGATAATCAACTTCTGAAATGGTGGTTGCTACTGTTGCTAGTGTTGCTGAAGAGTGAGGCCAGTGCTGGTCATAGATTTGAGAGCAAAGCCGCGGAGTTGAGTCAAGCAGTGGAGGGGAAAGGACAGACTGGGTCTAAGTATATAAGTAGACCTCAGGTCCAAGTACACAAATAGGAGAAGAAGCAGATGGCAGTTAAACAGGCTGCATCCACAGCAGGTACAGGCCGACCCAAAGCCCCTAAGCACTGTTCACTTCTTTACAGAGTTGTGGTAGGAGTTCACTCTTTCCTTGGGCTGGTATGTCCAGTAAGTTCTTCTGTCTGCTCTACAGGACATGGTTTTAATATGCTCATGGACTCCTACAGTCCCAGTTTACCCAAATAAAGGGGGCACCCTTTGTAGTCCTAGGAATCAGCCATTTCTCAGCTGCACTGCGGGGGTGGTACTGCAGAGATGGCATCAATCACACGTGCACCCAAGTTCAGCATCCTCCATCTTCAGCATGAGTCAACTGTTTAAGCAAGATAGAGTGACTTAGGGCAGGGCACAGCCTTATCTCATCACTGGGACTGCCAGTGATGAAGAGCAATTCTTCCTGAAACTCACCAGTACCAGCGATCTAAGATTAAGACCCTTTAACATCTTCAAAATAACAGTTTCAGCACAAATACTATGAAAGAGGATAGTGAGTTCAGCAGAAAGCCATTTTAAAACTCTGTTTTAGGCTATGATAACAACCCTAACTAAAACCTAGCTTCTCCAGGGAAACGGGGCATTCAGGTGAGGGATGTTTGCTCTTGGTAAGACACATGTAGGAGACTTTAGCCAACCTGCTATCCTGAACCCTGCCTAAAGACCCAAGGAAAGAAAACTGCCTCTTCCCTTTGTTGGAAACATATGACCCTGCTAGTTGGGACCAAAACTCAGGGCTCTGCTGCCTGCCCTCCTATCTCTAAGGCCAAGCTTCACCACTGGAAAATGTGAACCTCACTCTAAAATCATGAAAGGGCCAGTGAATTCTCTCCAAGACTGTGGAGAGGTAGGGAAGGTGATTGGCTCACTCCAGAGCTTGAAACATCTACCTCTTCCCCCTGGTTCTCCTACTCTCCAGCAGGTCTGCACTTCCCCTTCCTACTGGGCTCTTTACTCATACTTTTCCATCTACCTCCATCTCTGCAACCCTCTGTGATTCTGGATACAAACTTGCCAAGAGGGCAACAGAGCCTCAAGCCAAAAACAAGAGAACAAAGGCCAGGAGAATGGGGACAGTAGCCACCCCAGTGATATCTGCCCAGTTCCTACAAACCAAAATGGCTTGAAGCTGAGCCTAGTCACCCTCCCAGCCTAGCATCTCATCAGCCTCTCACATCTCCTTGTCTTAGTCATTGTTCTATTGCTGTGAAGAGACACCATAGCCAAGGAAACTTACCAAAAAATAAATAAAAGCATTTAACAGGGTGCTTGCTTACAGTTTCAGAGGATTAGTTCATCTCACCATGGTGGAAAGCATGGAAGCAGGCAGGCAGGCAGGCAGGCATGGCACTGGACAGCAGCTAAGAGCTGACATCTGATCCACAGGCCAGAGGCAGAGAGAGAGAGAGAGAGAGAGAGAGAGAGAGAGAGAGAGAGCAAGACTTGGCCTGGTCATTTGGAAAATCTATAAATAGGACCCCACATCTCTTGGCCCATCACTCTGTAAGATGTGAAGTTATTTACACAGTCTTTCATTGAGTCATCCAGGCTTTTGTTGTTTTTTTTTTTAATTTAATGTTTTATCACTTGTCAACCAAGAACAGTTTATAGAGTTGAACAGTTTGTAGGTGGGCTTGTGAAGCCTTAAAACCCACCCCTACTGACATACCTCTTCCAAGAAGGCGATACCTTCTAATGCTTACAAAACAGTTCCACCAACTTTGGGCCAAGTATTCATATATGAACCTATGAGGACCATGTTCATTCAAGCCATCACATTCCCATCCCTGAAGTTCCTAGGGCAGAAATAATACTGTAAGAAGCACAGTGGTTCTCAATCTTCCTGATGCTTCGATCCTTTAATACAGTTCCTAATATTGTGATGACCCCTACCATAAAATTATTTTCATAACTGTAATTTTGCTACCATGTAAATATCTTTGTTTCCTGGTGGTCTTAGGGTGACCTCTGGGAAAGGGTCCTTTAACCCCTAAGGGGCCACGACTCACAGTTTGAGAAACACTGGTGTAATAGGTAGACGGTAACAGCATAAATAACATTGTCTGATACAATAAAGAATCTAGCACTGAGCCTCACACATAGCAAGTACTTAAGGCCCTCTTCCAGTTGTTATTCTATTGCCTACTTGGAGTCTAATGCAGTTAACGACAGGGAAATAGTGAGAAGACTTAATTCACCCAAATGATTCTCAGTCTATAACACAGGACTAACTTTATTTCAGTATCTAACCCACCCAAGTCTGTACATGTCTAGAGTTCAGCTCATGCCACATGCTAGTGCTGTATTAACTTGACAACGGAAATGGACCATGTCTTGCTGAAATAAGGAGAGTCTGCACGTTTAAACATCACAATAGTAGCATATTGCTTAAAATATTTCTAAGTCTTTCCTGGGACACCAGCCATCCAGTTCTGAGGCCACATCAAGTAGCAACGGCTAGTTAGAAGGCAGAGTCCACCACACTAGATAGCGTCAAGTTTGCAGCTACATTGGAAAAGGTGTCTATCCTGAGAGACGATGAGCCCATCCCTCTGTGTTTCTTCAAGATACCAGAGTTGTACATGCCTACCCAAACTTTGCCTTTATCCAGGCATCTAGAAAAAGGAATTCTTGCTGTAGGGCAAGGGGCTTGGCAGGGGAGAGAGGGCAAGGGGATGAGAAAGGATTTTATGATTAATAGAAATGAATACCAACAATGAGGTTTCGTGGTTGGACCACGGGATAGCTGAACAGAACGGCAGAGACACATCCAACGTCACACCCACCACAGGTGAATGCCCTTGTGTAGAAGGTACACCTGGTTTTCAAGTGCACAGAGTTAGAATAACTTCTGCTGTCACGCTAAGAGTAGGCTTTGCTTTGCAGAACTTATTTGTTTTTTTCTCGCATCTGCCTGACTCTATTTCGTATGTTTTGCCTTTTTTGTTCTATAGTGAAGCACAATTCTGAAAACCTGAGTTTTCCCCTCACATGACCTGAGCCCGCGCACATGTTCGGACCTGTGTTGACATGAAAATCAAACCTCTGAAAGTGCTTAAGATGCATAGTTTTAGCAAGAAGGGATTCTTTTCACTGACTTCCTAAAGTAGCTAATGAATTCAAGATCTCAGAGGCTGAGATCTGGGGGCCCCGTGGAGGAAACTCGAGGGTGCCTGAAGCCAAGGCATGGCTGCCATACACTGCTCTTGGAGACAGCCTGTACTGGCAGATGGCATTTATAGCTCTGGGCTCATGCAACTTGCCAGGCTTGGAGGGAACACTCATTCGGGACTCATTTGGGGGTAGCCGTTTTAAGAATCTGCCCTGGCAAAGACGGGTCTGCCTGTGTCCAGTGGCTTTTTAATGGTATTCTTTTCTCTTCCAAATATTGCCTCTATCATCCTCCATGAATATAGTGTCCTCAAACAAATGACAAACTTCAGGTACACAGAACTGCTTTGCCTTTTCCAGCACATTTGCAATGTAAATACGAGGAGCTGAGTGACTCTTGTATAAAGTGCTAACAAATATTTGTTCTGCTGAGCAGAGACCTGACTCTCTCGGCCAAGAACAGCCCAGGGAGGCCTGGTCTCCATCTCTCTTCTCTCCTCACCCTTTGGCAGACACTGCCACTGACCTCCCACCTCAGGGAAATTAAAAGGCACTTGGTCGGTTAAACAGCTCCATCTCTCTAGTTAATTTCAAAGGAGTTCTAGGACAGAATGAAACTGCAAGATAATATGGTGCTTCCCTTCACACTCTGTGGGGTCAGAAGAACTGTAAGGTGAAAAGGAGGATCTGTCCAGCCTCCAGGGCAGCTCTCCTGAGCCCAGGTGTCTGGTGGCAGGGGTGGGGAGAGATGTTAACAATTACCTCAGTCTAGCTGGAGTCTGAGGCAGGCCAAGAAGGAGGAAGTGGGAAAGGAAGACCGCTGGGAAATACTATCTTTGGTGATCAGGAGCCTTTGACACTCCTGAAGATGCTCCAAAGCCTGGATGACATCTCTTAAATGCACCTGCCTGGCTCCATCTGCTCACCTTACCTAGGCTCTGCAAGGTCCAGCCACACACACATCCCCTACAAAATTCATATATTGTCGCTGCTCCCACCTTGACCTTTTCCCCCTCGATTCTTTGTCTAGATAATGGCATGTCATCTTCAGAGCTTGGCTGGAGAGGCTCTTCTCTAGGAAGCTGTTCCCAAATACCCCTGCCTAGTTTCTAGTCTCCCTAGGAGACTCTGAGAGGAGCCTGAACTATTTTCCAATTGTTCACAATTTTAGAGCTGATGGTCTCTCTTCTCCTACTACCTCTGTAAGCTGTGAAGAGCAAGAGCTGGAAATCAGTCCTCCTACTGTTATATCTCAAATAGCAGCTGGTGTATTACAGGTTGTTTATAAGTAACAGAATGAACAAAAGAATGGAAGAATGAATGAAGTCAGGACTCAGCCAGCCTGCCTGTGCCTGTCTGAAAGCAGGTAGGTTAGAACCAGCAAGATCACAGAGTCTTGCTCACATCATGTAAGTGTTATCTGAAAATGAGGATGATTCATACCCTTGTCAGTATTTGATGTGATGATCCATACACATACCTAGCCTATAAGAAGCACTTGAATAAGAGTAAGCAAAATTAATGCCTTATGAGTTTGGATATCTTGATCTGATACCTCCAAAACATCTTGTAGACCCCTAGCTAACTCAGTTTCTCTTTCTACTTCCCTCAGATCTGTGCTCGTGTGTGTGTGTGTGTGTGTGTGTGTGTATGTGTGTGTGTGTGTGTCTAGTATGTCTGTCTGTCT